>NC_080539.1:268104040-268704040 GCF_028640845.1 Ahaetulla prasina
CAGGGTGAAAGAAAAAAAAATAGTTATATCTGGTTGCCTTTACTGAAATTTATTGACAAAGATTGACTGATGTAGCATTTTTGTTTTTTCCCCCCCTTATCTAAGATATGAACTATGCGGAGAAGAGAGATTATGTTTTATTTAGAGATGGTGACAAACTATTAAAATTATTTTCACCTGCTGGGATAAAGGGCAAAGTTACTTTTACTTTTTCCTCCCATTTTCACTTCTCCTTTTGCTTTTATATTTGTTTGCATTTTTATAGTTTGCATTGACTTTTATTCTTTATATACTTATGGATTTTATATGCTAATTATTTATTAATTCTTAATAGTATTTTTTTTAAAAAAAGAACAATATAGACCTGGGATGGCGAACCTATGGCATGCGTGCCAAAAGTGGCACGCAGAGCCATTGTCGTGTCCCACTCCTCCGCTGACGGCTGGGTCCGGGAAATCCGAATCAGGCGTGCCTCTGCAGCTCTGCCCAAAGTCCTAGCAAAGTCCTCAGAGCAGGCAGGAGACCAGTAAGTGACTTCAGCAAGATAAGTTTGACTTTTGCCTGACTCAGAGACTGCCAGAAAGTAGATCCTTTATATAGGCCATGGGGTGTGGCTCCATGACTCAGCACTCATTAAGGCCTGCCCCTCCCTTCCCTCTGTAGCCTCCGCCTCTCCAATCTTCTGATGCGAGGGTCACACCAATCAGCTGTTGGTAATAAACCCTCCTCAGGCTCACCTGCTGTGGAGGAGGGGGAGGGGTCTAGCTGCTCCGTTTGCCTGGGCATGGAGTCAGGGCTGGGGCAGGGAGATTCTCCTTCTGCAGTTTGTGTGGGCATGGAGCCAGGACTGGGACCGGGAGGCATACATTCCTCAGTGTGCGGGAGCAGGTAAGAAGGCCCCGGCTGCTCTGAGGGCGGGCAAGACACAACAGCCATTTTTCTGGGCACACAAGCTGTCGCCCAACTGGTGTTCGGGCCTCCGGTGTGCATGCGTGCAATTCAGGGGACCCAGCTGGTCTTTGGAGCTCTCCTGCACATGTGCGCACATTTGCGCATGTCCATGAGAGTACTGGTGTGCATATGCGCAGATAGCATTCTTGCACATGCATTATGTGTGTAAAAACCACACACATGCGCAGATAGTGCGATTGTGCATGCAGCCCACGGTGGGGTGCACACATGAAGGCTGTGTGCATGCACAGATGGTTTGGTTGTGCGCACAGTGCACGGTTGGGGGCGTGCACAAAAGCTGGGCACATTGGCAGATGGTGTGGTTGCATGCGCAGGGCATGGGAGAGGAACCGCGCGTTAGCTCGGATGGCACCCATATGTGCAAAGCACGTGAAGCACAGACCTGTTTGGCACTCAGTGAGTAAAAGGTTCGCCACCACTGATATAGACATTTTGTTTTGTATTTCCCATGCTGTATATTTCAATTTTGGCTCTTTGCTGGAGAAGCCAACTACTGAAACATAAAGGCATGACCACCGTGATTCATTTGACAGAAATTTCTAGGCTCTGCCAGCAGCTGAACAGTTTTCATTTTAGTGAAAGGAAATATTGCTGATTTCATCAAACCATAATTATTGATAGCACCTTGGATTATTATGGCATGAAACAACACTTTTATATCCACTCTAGTTTTGTGGAAAATAGAATGAAGTAGGGGTGGGCTGCTGGGTGTTCGCAGGGGTTTGGGAGAACCTCTATCTAAGATTCTGTGCAATTCAGAGAACCCCTAAAACCCACTCCTGGCTGGCCCCGCCCCGCCCATCCTTCCCCCCCCAGGAATCCCCACGCGGCCCGTTTTGGATGCAGGTAAGTGCAGGACACGCACAGAGGCTCAGGGAGAGCAAAAAATGGGCCTATTGGAAATTCAGAAAGGCCATTTCTGGCCTCCAGAGGGCCTCCGGAAGCTGGAGGGGCCATTTTCATCCTCCTGGAGGCTCAAGGAAAGCCTCGAGGAAAAAGGGAGGAAACCCCCCGCCCACTGCCATGGTGTGGGAGGCCGACTAGGCCACGCCCACCTGACCACACCCACCCAGCAACCGGGCAGAGAACCCCTTGCTAAAATTTTTGAAGCCCTGGAATGAAGCGCCCATCAGTTCATTAACTTTAAACAAATGACTATGAACAAAAACTGTGAAGATGACTATTGTATTTGTATAACAATGCCTGCCTCTCCCACCATAAATGACCCTCAGGTTAGCTGTTTCAGTTTTGTGATGACATGGTCAAATCCATCCAGGTCTCTTCCATCTGTGTAACACCTATTCCTTTCTAACATGGTTTCAACAAACTTGGGTGATTTTGGGTTACTATTACCCAGATGTTGTGAGTACTCTGTCATTGACCACATACTTAAGCTTTGATAAATTAACCAAAACATATTAAATATTTTATTGGGGGAAAAATAAACTCTCACAATCAGTTATGTGGATATTTTATAAAATCCCATTTCCTGTAAGAAATAATTAATATCATCAGATCATTCTAATTGAAGTACTGGATAAATTGGTTTGCCCAACTCACAATTCTGGCTTCCCACTGTTCTAACAAGTATAATGATAATTGTGATTCTTGGTTCTGCCAGAGTGAGGGAAGAGGTCTCCCAAATATAGAGCAATCATGAACATCCTAAAACTTTTGACCCAGAAAAAAATTGCCAGGCATGGAATGAGACTCAATATTCCTGAACTATGTCTTTCCTAGAATACTCTAATCCAATTCCATTTTTATCTAGATTTCTATTTAACCTGGTCAGCATTTCACACTTAATTCTACCTATCTTCAAGTGTATACTGTGGAGGTATTGAAAACTCTCTTTGCTGCCCTCTAGTGCTTCTCAGAATATTTCTAGCCTATATATCAGTGATGGTGAACCTTTTAGGGACCAAATGCCCAAACTGCAACCCAAAACCCACTTATTTATCACAAAGTGCCAACATGGCAATTTAACCTGAATAATGAGGTTTTGTGAGGAATTTCAATCACTCTTTCACAACTTGACTTCTCCCTGGTGGCACTGGATTTCTGTAACAGCACAACTCAGGAATGATGGGCGTGTAGTGCAGTAGCCTCTGGAGGACCATCACATCCTTATTGCTTCCTTCCTACCTTCCTTCCTTCCTTCCTTCCTGGCTTGGCTAGATGGCTCAGTGGCTAAGGCACTGAGTTTGTCGATCAGAAAGATCAGCAGTTTGGATCCTTGTTATAGGTTTCCTGTGTGAGCAGGGGGTTGGACTAGATGATCTCCAAGGTCCCTTCGAACTCTGTTACTGTTAGTGTTCCTTCCTTCCTTCCTTCCTTCCTTCCTTCCTTCCTTCCTTCCTTCCTTCCTTCCTTCCTTCCCCACTCCTCTGATTTCACCTTCCTTCCTTTAATCCTGTAAATTACGGTTCGTTATTGTTCGTATTTATTAAAGAATGCTGTGTAGCTTAGAAGCTCTCAGAAAAAATAACCACAGCTGTTGTTTGTGGCTGAAGCTATCCCGGGCTGTCCTGCGTGCGCGCACACACACACACACACACACACACACACACACACACACACACACACACACAATTTTTATTCCACTTTCCCTGGGTCCTTGGGAAAGGAATGGCATCTTTCCCCCATCCCCGTCTTTAATAAACCCTAACACTATCCCCCTTGCAGTCTTTTAGCTACTATTGTCCCACCTTCCTTCCCCCTTCCCTTAAAATGAGGCCAGGGAAGAAAGCCGGGAGGGGAAAAACTAAGAGGGAGGGAAGAAGAGACCCAGGCAGATCCCTCTCTGAATAGCCTCCTGTCCAGATTTCAACTGATTTCCTCCGATGAACAGATCCCCCCCCCCACTTTTGGACTCTGGATCACCGGTCCTTTATATTCCCCATTTATTGGGGGAAATTGGATTTTTATTGAGTCTTTCCCCCTCCCCATGCCAAAAGGAAAGCCAGGTGGGCTTCTCCTCCTAGCAGCTCCCCCGACCCTTCCCTCTGCTCCCTTCCCTCTACCCCCCACTCAATCACACTTCGGGACAGAGGAGCATGCGCTGGAAACGTGTGTTGGGACGACATGGGAGCGCACCTTCTGATGCTCGGCGCTCAGCCCACAACTCTCCATGGTCCTTCAGGCCGGGCTTTCTGAGGAGGGGACGCACACATTTGCGAACTGGTAAGGAAGGTAAGTGAATTTCACCCCTGTTGTAAACACTCTGATTATTATTTCCTAAAATGATTTGTACCCAGACAACACACTGTTCAATTGAAACTGGAATTTTTAAGAAATACCACTTTTTTCCCCTTGTAACTTTGGATATGCTGCAATTGAACCTGGTTGATGTAAGAGCAAAGAGATCTGGGCTGATTCAGCTATGATGCAAAAACACCCCATGAGGAGATTTCACCATGTAAGTTATCAAATGCATATTAAACAAGTAACATGCACAGTTTTAGAATTTATTTTCAAAATAAAATGGAGGGTCCCTTTAAAGTCTATACATTATGTTCATTTCTTCTGACACATAAGTTAATTAACGTGGGTGGGGGAAGGGAAATAAATGGATACAGGTGGCAAACTTGCATTGTCACAGTAGTGTCACATGATGTATCATGACTTTTTTCCCCTTTGCTAAACTGGTCATGGGTGTGACCACCGCGTGATGCATCCGTCCCACGGGCTGTGAGTAGTCCTTGACTTATGATTACAATTGGGACCAGAATTTCAATTGCTAAGCAAAGCAGTTGTTAAATGAGTTTTGTCCAATTCTAAAAAACCTGGAAAATATGCGGAAAATCTATAGCACTAGCAAACACATAAATCTTCTCAATAAAAGTGATCAGTCTCATTCGAGACAATGATGAATCCGCATACAGACAGGAGGTTGAACAACTAGCCTTGTAGTGTGACTAGAACAATCTGGAACTGAACACACTCAAAACCGTAGAAATGGTGGTGGACTTTAGGAGAAACACTCCTATACTACCACCTCTTACAATACTAGACAACACAGTGTCAACAGTAGAGACCTTCAAATTTCTAGGTTCTACCACAAAATCTAAAATGGACAGCTAACATCAAAAACATCATCAAAAAAGTACAACAAAGAATATTTTTTCTGCGCCAACTCAGAAAGCTCAAACTGCCCAAAGTTCAAACTGCCCAAGGAACTGCCCAAGGAGTTCTACAGAGGAATTATTGAGTCTGTCATCTGCACCTTTAAAACTGTCTGGTTTGGTTCTGCAACCCAATAAGACAGACACAGACTTCAGAGGATAATTACAGCTGCAGAAAAAAACAGTTACTACCAACCTGCCTTCCATTGAGGATCTGTATACTGCACGAGTCAAAAAGAGGGCTGTGAAAATATTTACAGACCACTCACATCCTGGACATAAACTGTTTCAACTCCTACCCTCAAAATTACGCTATAGAGCACTGCACAACAGAACAACTAGACACAAGAACAGTTTTTTCCTGAACACCATCACTCTGCTAAACAAATAATTCCCACAACACTGTCAAACTATTTACTAAATCTGCACTAAAATCTTCGCATTGTTCCTATCACCCATCTCCTCTCACTTATGACTGTAACCTTGTTGCTGGTACCCTTAAGATTTATATTGACTGTTTCCCTGTGACTATCATTAAGTGTTGTACCTTATGATTCTTGATGAATGTATCTTTTCTTTTATGTACACTGAGAACGTATGCACCAAGACAAATTCCTTGTGTGTCCAATCACACTTGGCCAATAATGAATTCTATTCGATTCTAAAACTAGCCACCTTGCCATACTTATTGTGATCAGTTCATCATTATTTTAATGGTGTATTTCTCATGGTTGTTTTTCCTTCTGCCCTTTCTATCCTTCTGGAGATAAAGTGAAGCTTGAAAGCTTGAAAAATCCTATTTGATTTGCAGCTGTGGTATTTTTTCTACTGATAAAAAAAAAGATGTTTGAATCAGGATTAATTTTCTCTGCTCCTTATTTTACTAAAACCTCTGGAAGAATCCAACTTCAGTGAGTCTGCCAGAATAACAACTTATGCAGCCAGGCCAAGGCAACTAAACAACACCACAAGTTCAGCAGGTTTAACCAATCAGCCATAACAATAACCCACAGGGTGGATTATGTAAGAGCAGCACTTAGATTTTGAGGGGTTAAAAAAAAAGGATGTCATTTTTCCCCCCTATGCTTTTAGTGGGTAATGTTATAAAATATTCAGAGGAATAGCAGCAGTGGTAATTCCCCTGGAATAAATCTTTTTCTAAAAAAAAAGAAGAAGGGAGGGGGATGAATAATGCTTTCCCTTCCTCTCACTAAGCAACCTGTATGAAGCTAGCATGCATATATATGACTAGACAAGGAACTGGAAATATTCCAGAACAGCAGCTGCAAGAAAACAGGGAGTTTTAAGAAATAAAATCCATGTACTTAAAGATTCACTCATCCAGATTTCACAAGCTCCACTGAAATTTTTTCAAATGTCTGTCCTTATAAGAGAAAACTAGCAATATCACCGTGTTTTCCAAGAGTGCTGCAGCAGTTATATTTCAGTGTTACTGTCACAATGTCCTGTGGCTGCTAAGCTTGCTAAAATCATTTAATATAAGTAGAAACTACCGTTGTCAATCAGAAAACTGAAATCCTCCTTTCCTTCCCAATTCTGGAAGTTGTTTTTTTTGTTTTTTAAATCATGGAGAGCTTCAAGAGAAATGCATCAGCTTTTATAATGCACAGCCTTATTTCTGTGTCTCTCGAAATCTCTCCAGAACAGAAGCCTTCAGATGGAGTTGCGCTTCGGTTCAGAACATGAGCAAATCTGCCTGAATGAGTCCAAGTTGTTTCTGGATTTGGCTGAATCCTATGTGCGTCCTAATGGAAATGTGGTTCTGTTGGTTTGAACAGTAGAAATCTCCTGGATTGAGATAAAACCAATCAGCCTTGAAACCCCAATGCTCCTTTGAAGATGCGCGCAATCCTATTCCTTGTCACCTTGACAAGGAAAGTTACGTTAACCATGGATTTATGGTAAACAACATTTTCTCCCTTATATTTAACTGAGCATATTTTTGACACAGTTCCTTTTTCTCTTAAATACATGTTGTACTTGCATAACAGCATGACTGCACATTGTTTTAGCGTGGGCGGGAAGGAATCCCTTTGGACAGCTGTATTTTTATGTTATGGCCATAAGGGCAGCGCCAGACTGATGTGGCCACAGAGTTTGTTCCACTTCGCATTTCCATGGTCTTTCTTAGCTTGTCTCCCTTGCTAGGCCTATCTAGGTCTCTATTTAAACTCATTATTGGTATTTATTCTTAGTCATTGTTAATCAAAGGTGCCATGCAGTGTCTGAATTCCGATTCTAATTTCAGTCTTTAATTTCCTTTGCGATTAATTACAGTTTCTGCTTTGTGCAGAATAATTATGTAATGACATACTCTTTCTCCCTGTCTCTCAAGATCCCATTTTTTAAAGTATCTGAATCTGATTCTTCAAAATGTTATTGTGCTGTATATTATCCAGTGGAAGAGCACATAGCCACGTTTCTCTGAAAAGGAGATTGCTCTTTGAAAAAAAAGAGGGAGCTCTCTTCCATCTGGAGCTCCATTTTACTCATCCACCATCTAGGGCCCCTCTGTGAGGGAGGTGGCGGTTCCTAAATTTGAGATATACAGGTAATCCTTGATTTAGCGACCGTTACAACAGCACTGAAAAAAGTGACTTATGAACGTTTTTTCACGCTTATGATCATCCAGCATCCTCATGGTCACATGATTAAAATTTGATCGCTCAGCAATTGGTTCTTATTTATGATGGTTGCTGTATTCTAGGGTCACGTGGTCCCCTTTTGCGCCTTTTCTTCTGAGAAGCAAAGTCAATGGGGAACTAGATTCACTCTACAACCCTGCTACCAACTCAGTAGTAATTAACTTAACAACTGTGACAAGAAAGGTTGTAAAATAAAACTCACCAGAACTAAGAGAGAGGTTTTCCCCTCCCTGTTAATAAGCAATGAAAACCAGGAGTTCTCATAAACTTGCATTGTATGATTACTTGAGCCAGATCTTCACCGGTTCAGGAATCAATCTGAAGATATCTCTGCTGCCACAAAAACTATTCTTTTTGTTTATTTTGTTTCAATGGATATTTGAAAGGGGAACCAAAAAAGAGATAAAAGAACCAAAAAAGGAGATAGAAAATAGTCAGTTTGGCAGCTTTGAAAGATTCCACAGGAAACAGGTCCAAACATTTTGCCTCCTTTTT
This sequence comes from Ahaetulla prasina, assembly GCF_028640845.1. Classification (NCBI taxonomy): domain Eukaryota; kingdom Metazoa; phylum Chordata; class Lepidosauria; order Squamata; family Colubridae; genus Ahaetulla; species Ahaetulla prasina. Next base: position 268,112,298 of record NC_080539.1, read on the forward strand.
AAAGAAGGCATATTTTAAAAAATCATGGGAAATTAAGTTTGGGATAATTAGAACCATTAGTGTTCTATGCCAGGGGTCTCCAACCTTGGCAACTTTAAGACTTGTGGACTTCAGCTCCCAGAATCCCTCAGTTTTGCTGGCTGAAGGATTCTGGGAGTTGAAGTCCACAAGTCTTAAAGTTGCCAAGGTTGGAGACCCCTTTCTATGCTATTCCTCTACGAGGAATATATTATTTTAAAATTCTTAATAATAATAATAATAACAGAAGGGACCTTGGAGGTCTTCTGGTCCAACCCCCTGCCCGGGCAGGAAATCCTACACCATCTCAGACAAATGGTTATCCAACATTTTCTTAAATATTTCCAGTGTTGGAGCATTCACAATTTCTTGAGGCAAGTTGTTCCACTGATTAATTGTTCTAACTGTCAGGAAATTTCTCCTTAGTTCTAAGTTGCTTCTTTCCTTGATTAGTTTCCACCCGTTACTTCTTGTTCTACCCTCAGGTGCTTTGGAAAATAGTTTGACTCCCTCTTCTTTGTGGCAACCCCTGAGATATTGGAACACTGCTGTCATTTCTCCCCTAGTCCTTCTTTTCATTAAAATAGACATACCAAGTTCCTGCAACCATTCTTCATGTGTTTTAGCCTCCAGTCCCCTAATCATCTTTCTTGCTCTTCTCTGCACTCTTTCTAGAGTCTCAACATCTTTTTTACATCGTGGTGACCAAAACTGAGTGCAATATTCCAAGTGTGGCCTTCCCAAGGCATTATAAAGTGGTATTAACACTTCACATGTTCTTGATTCTATCGCTCTGTTTATGCAGCCCAGAACTGTGTTGGCTTTTTTAGCAGCTGCTGCACACTGCTGGCTCATATCTAAATGGTTGTCCACTAGGACTCCAAGATCTGTCTCACAGTTACTACTATTGAGCAAGGTACCACATATACAGTACCTGTGCATTTTGGGTTGTTTTTTTTGCCTAAATGTAGAACCTTACTTTTTTCACTGTTGAATTTCATTTTGTTAGATAGCTCTCAATGTTCAAGTCTGTGATCTTATTCAGCATTGACTATGTTACTTTGAAAATCTTGCCATTAACTTGCCAGTAATCAATAACTATTTATATGAAGCCATCAAATACTTGTGAAGATTGGTTTGATAGTCTAAAAGTCTGAAATGTTCATATAAAAAAATTCACTACTCTTTTACCCACTAACACACCAAATAGGTCTGTGCTTCATCTATTTTGGGAGTGAATTTTGCCTTGCCAGAGCTGGTGTAGCCCTTCACTTGATGGAATCAGTTTTTTAATAGTCAAAGTAACACTCCCACAAAAAGCCTCCCACCTCCCCAAATGCAGAAACCAGCCCACACATAACAATAGACAAAAATTAAACCTCAAATCTTTTTCATATAACTTCTTGTTTTCATACATTATAGAGCTCTTTCCTGGCAAATAACATCAGTAAATCTTTTAAAATGTTCTAAACAGATTTTTAAAACATATCCAGTGGCAATATATTGTTGATATTATGGTACAAAATGCATATTGGATAATAATTTGTTTATAATAGGGGCAACAATCTAAAAAGCTAATGGCTTTCTCTTATTCTGTGTTTTCTTTTCCTATCAAGATATACTTAGATACCATGGAGGCTATAATAAGCAGTTAGAGAAACTATTCTGTATTCACACTGGGAATTAGTTTTCAAGAATGATAACCAATGATGTATTCCTGAAAACAATAACTAAAAAAGTCGTGCCTTTTTTTCTGTTGGATTTGTGTGGGTATCTATCTTGTATATTTATTTGCTAAATATATTTGCCATTCATCTTGCTGTGGGGCTATTCTGGGCAGCAAAAAAAAGATGACAAAAATGTAAACAGAATGATAGCAAAGGAATAAAACAATAAAAATAAACTATGGAAGTACAATAATATGAAATTTAAAAGATAGGCAGAAGGGGAGCAGGAACACAGGGGTGGTGGTGGTGGTTAGCTAATTAGGCCAGTAGCTACCGCCAGTGAAGTACTTTCCTATTGGGCCTCCAGACATCTCTGTTGTGCCTCTCTATGCACCTGTGGCTAAAATGCTGGCATATTCTTCAAAATGGAAGTCAGATGCCTTCCAGAAAAAACATCTCTGTAATTATGTAAACCTGGTCCCCATTGTTGACAGGAAGACCAGCTCTGAAACCACAACGTGGCACTGTAGACGATTTATTGAATCACAGCAGCAGAATCCTCAAATCACTGAAAAAAGTAAGATGGAGATTTATATACAGTATATGCCATAGTCTTCTTTTCCTGTGAAGAATTACTGTTTATTCATTTACTGCATTTTATTATATTTTAAATGTAGGCTGCCCCAAGCAATTACAACAACATGATAATAAAATAAACAACAATGTTAATGACACACAGATGCCTTGGATAAATGCCTACAAACAATTTGAGCCAAAATTGTATTTTGGTGTCATTATAGTATCTAAGACATTATTGACCCATAAAATATCAATGTGTAAATAATATGATCACAAACTGCACTACAAACTACACGATCTCATTTTTGGCTGAATCTAGCAAGTTGTGCAACCCCACTTTTTAAAGTGATTTCTATTCCCAAAGTTTTAAAATAAGTTTAAAGGAAACAAGAGAAGTCTTGATTCCAGAGGGCAAACCTAGTTATACTGACCTATTCAAAGATGTACTGTATGCTAAATGTGCTTTTGAGCCAGTGCAGAAACATTTTATTTTCTTGGGGAAAATAGAAGCCACTTCTAAACTATTGTTGGATGAATCTGACCGAAACCGACTGACCATGGAATAATGTTTGCTATTTTACCTGAGGACAGTTATGTAGTTTAGAGCAGGGCAATGATGAAATAATCTGTGGATCACCACCAGTTTGTTGTCCACACATGCATGCTGTGTGCCAAATGCACACTGTGCGCACACATGCACAGCATGCACCAAAAGCACGCTGAGTGTGTGCATGCGCACAGCACGCCCAACATGCACTTTGCACAGAAAAACAAGACTTCACTAGGTAAGTTGAACAGCAAGGGGGGGGGGGTTGAACAGTTTTGTCGTGTGATTTAGCTTAGCTAGAAAGCAGGATTTCCTGCTTTCTAGCTAATATAAACCGTGTGGCACAGCTGATCATCGGAAATACCAGTTAGGTTTTTTTAAACTACTGCTTCGCCCAAACCGGTAGCTTTTTAATTACCAGTTTGACTGAAGCAGTAGGTTTTTTTTTACTACCGGTTTGCCTGAACTGGTAGTTTTTATCACTACCGGTTCACCGAACCAGAGCAAACTAGTAGCATTTCACCCCTGGAGCAGGGGTCTCCAACCTTGGCCACTTTAAGACTTGTGGACTTCAACTCCCAGAATTCCTCAGCTGGCTGAGGAATTCTGGGAGTTGAAGTCCACAAGTCTTAAAGTGGCCAAGGTTGGAGACCCCTGGTTTAGAGAACACATCATAGTTTGTCAAGAAAGAGGAAAGCTGAGGAATTTCAAGAATAGCTAGGAAGTTGCTAATACAGCATTCTCCCCTCTCTCATCCCCTGATATATTCCTCCAGGGGTGGGGGGTGAGATATGTGAAATCATCACACAAAAGCTACACCCTATATCTGCTTCAGACTCCAAAATGCCCTTAAGTAACGGCCATCACTTTGGCATGCTCATGGTTGTTTCCCAACATCTGCCACCTGAGATGGTTGCTTCACTCTGATTAGAGAGCCTGCTTTGACGGGCCTCCACTTTCAAAAGTGTTCCCTACTGTTAGTGTTCAATGGAAATACTTATGAAGATTAGGAAATGCTGGGGCTTCATTCACATGATCATTACTTTTCTGCCACTAGAGAGAACTAATGAGCAGAAAGGCAGCACCATAAAAACCCAAACTCATCCTGGTTTGCACATGAAGATAAATAGTACCTTGGAAGGCCTCTAAAGTTCTGCTTCAGCAGGTCATATTTAGGACATGATGCATGAAAAAACACAGCTTCTTTAAAATACTCATACAAAGTACCACTGCCTAGTAAATTTTCTAACTGAAGCATCCTATGGAGAGATAGCCAAATCAGTTCTGATGTTTTTAAAAAAATCAATCTATAAAAGAGTATAATACCTTATTATTCCATGGAAAGAAGGAAGCACCCAAAGCCTAAATTGTTTATAGTAAGCTATTTGTGTATTATGTGGATTGAAATGCAGAATCAGTTAATTGGATAACTCCGATATTAAATCAGAGAGCAGTTTAGCTGTCCAGGTTAGTAAGCTTCTTAATAGCAGCTTTTCTGCTTGTCTCTCACAGCATCTGTCTGACCAATTTGATACTGCAAGAGCCCTTCAGTTCTGCAGGGGGTCCTTTGAATGAACAAACCCCAGAACAGTTCTAGAGTCCTTTTGAATGAACGACATCATTTATTGGGACCCCCAAAGCATGCCTTGTCTGTAGTAGCACCTGCCCTCTGGAACTAGGTTCCTCCTGATAATTGGATGGAACCTCTAGGTCAGGGGTCTGCAAATTTGGCTCTTTTAAGACTTGTTGGTCTTGGGAGTTGAAGTCCACATGTCTTAAAAGAGCCTAGTTTGCAGACCCCTGCACTAGGTTGTTATTCAGAAAAGCCACGTAGACCTGGCTCTTCACCAGGCCTTTGGTGAGAGAGATTCAACCACCCTCACTTCATTTCACTTGCCATCTTTGTTTTTATTATTTTTATTGATTTTGTTGTGATTTCTTTGTTCATTTGAACCATCTTGAGAGTTGAGTGGCCCAAGTGAAATAAATAAATTAAATATTGGTCAATTTAAAAAAAAACCCAGCTTTACTTGGAACGATTTGCGTCCTACGGCAACACCTCTAACACCAGCAAACATCCACATCTGCCTGTTGCAGGTCGTTGGGAAGAACTCAATAGGTGGACAAAAATGCCAAACCTAGTCTGAACATATGGTTGATTATGCATTGAACCATAATAATATATCTCATCCTTAAACAATCTTCTGCAGTGTCTCTTCCCTCTCCCATCATGGTTGAGAAATTATGCCTGTAAGCTACTTGGAATTAATTTCATGATGGAACTGTGAAGTAAAAATGGATTTATTCCTTATGAGAGAACATTTTTTTTTTCATTCTGCAAAGCCCACCCTTTTCCATTTTGGGTATCTGAGAAAACACTTTGTCTAATCCTGCTCAGTGCCACTTGATAGATAAAATCTTGGCACAGGAGACGCAGATTCAGTTTGTGATGCAATTATGAAATTAGTTGAATGGCCTCAAGCAAATAACAGCTTATCATACAATTGTTACTCTTATCTGTAAAATGAAACTTAACAATAGCTCCCATCATAAGGATTAAATATTTAAATATAAATACTGAAGAGTTACTGTTCATATAGTGTGAGACAAAATATCACAATAATTTGTAGCGATGACTAAAATAACAACACAGAGTACAATCTTTTGCACAGTTACACACTCCTTCTAGTAAATAATTAATAATTTCCTGCCTGCTAATGAAATCTGTTTATATGGTTGGCGACTATGAATTCATTCCTTCACACAACCTTAGAAGGAAATAAAACAGAATGTGTTGCAAAAAAAAAATGCTGTAGACTGAAGACACAGATAATATGTGGACACTTCAATTCCCGTTAGCATTTCTAAAGTCTTATATAAGTAAAAGTGTTTTCCTTTTCCACTGTCAGTTCTGTGCGAGAAACATCCTGAGTGCAAGCAACAAATATTTGAGAGAAGCAGTAACGCTATGGGCAGAATGTACCAAAGAAATACCTTACATGCCCTCCTAACTTCACATCCGACTCATTGTAACAAAATGAGACAAGATCTGGAAGAGAATGTATTTAGAAATCATGAAAAGGAAAGATGATCACTTCAGGTCTCTTATTCCTGCGAAAAATCTAATCTCTTCAACTAGAACATGAATTCCACCCTCCTGTGATTGGTGGCTACAGATGAGGGAAAAAAATTAAGAAGTAGCCATTGGTTTTCAGTAAGTTCTATGGAGGGTTAAGGAAGGAAATTTGGTCTGTGCATAAATTGGTTCACACGATTATCCACATTTTGCAAATTAGTTTCCAATCCATTAATGTGTTTGAGACCAATTAATGTATTTAAATCTACAAATTACTCATCTGCTGTTTCCCTTTTATATAATAAAAACACTGATTACTTCAGAACTATACTACTTTGGGCAAATCCTTTTATCTCTTTTATATTTCATTTATACCTTTCAACAGGCTTCACTGGATGGGTTGGCTAGAAGCTTTGAGACACTTCCATGGCTGTGTACTTTTCTTGTAACTGATCACTGTTGAAATGCTACCGGTACTTAAATTATTTTAAAGACACTCTCTTCAATTTTTCCACCAAGGAACAGTGTCATTAATTTTAATCTCTGTAGAAAAATCTCATTCATCCAGACATATTTCAGAAATGCCGTTTAATTGAAAAATGCTAAATTACTAACAAACATGATCCAAGCATGATCTTTAGGTATTCACTAAAGATCAAAAGTATGATCTTTAGGTATTCTATATGTTCTTACTACCTTTAAAGATTTGCCAGTCTGGATTTCATGTATGAGAACAAGATAGTGCAGATGTTAAAGTTAAGGTATTGGGATTTAAGTCTGTACAAAACAAAAACTGATTGGGAGATCAGGATCATCAGATTTGGGTCATTTACTGTTTCTTGTTGCAACCTAACTGAGCCGTGGTGGTGCAGTGGTTAGAATGCAGTACTGCAGGCCACTTCTGCTGATTGCCGGCTGCTAGCAATTCAGCAGTTCGAGTCTCACCAGCTCAAGGTTGACTCAGCCTTCCAGCCTTCTGAGGTGGGTAAAATGAGGACCCAGATTCATGGGGGCAATATGCTGACTCTGTAAACTGCTTAGAGAGGGCTGTAAAGCACTGTGAAGGGGTATATAAGTCTAAGTGCTATTGCTATTGCTAATAAGTATTCTTAACAGAGTACACTCAAGGGAACCTGTTCATGAATGTTACCAAGTTCCTAGAAAAAAAGCAAGCAACAGCTAAATAAATAATAAATAAAAAAGCAGAAATTTCTAAAGGTGGATCAGCATAAAAAATAATAGAAAATACTTGAATAAAAATTTATCTAGAACTTTCCCCATAATCCTTGCCCCACTAGGATGAAATATATTCACTGTACACTATATGTCAGTGATGGCTAACTTTTTTGCCATCGCGTGCCAGGAGGCAGGGGCCGGGGGGGGGGTCACGTGCATGCATCCCTACACCCATAATTATATGTGCCCCGTGCATGTGCGCACGACCCCCCCACCCCGCTTCTGGCATGTGATGGCCCAGTAGGCCCATTTTTCTCTCTCACCTGTCTCCAGAGCCTCTCTATGAGTCTGGGGAGGGCAAAAACAGCGTTCCCTACCCCCTGGAGATCCTCTGGAAGTCAGAAACTTCTGGTTGGACAGGAAGTGACTTTTTTGCTGTTCCCAGCCTCCAGAGACTCATAGAGAGGTTCTGCCATAGGTTCGCCATCATGGCTATATGTAATAAGTGAAGTTCACATCTGAACTGTTTCTTTCATCTTTGCTCCTACTGAGACACTCTTACATCTATTCTAGGGACCGAAGTAATCTAGAACAAGCACAAGTCAAGGAATCTTCTTGATTTGAAATGTGCTCTACATTAATGAACCATGTTCCATTTCCAGCAAAATTCTATAGGACAACCAAACGGTGTGCAGAGACACAATGTGTCATATATTTGTCTGTCAGAAAAAAAGCAAAGTGACTGTCTACCAGCCTTTCCTAACTTGGTTATTCTTCAGATGTGTACCCTGCAATTTGTATAACGTTCAGCAATGAATTATTCAGCAATGAATAATTCTTGGAGCCCAAATCAACTTCTAGAAGAGAGCCTGGTTAAGGAAGGCTGGTTTAAGAATTATTTTGTGGTGTAGATAATCATGTAAAGGAGTCATGTCACCCCTTGATGGTAGGAGGCCATCCTGAAATATATTTGATGGATTATATTCCTGAATGCCATCACTCTGCTAAACAATTAATTCTCTCAACCCTGTCAAACTATTTACTAAATCTGCACTACTATTAATCTTCTCATTGTTCCCATCACCCATCTCTTTCCACTTATGACTGTATGACTGTAACTTTGTTGCTGGCAATCCTTATGATTTATATTGATATATTGACCATCATTTATGTTGTAAATGTTGTACCTTGATGAACGTATCTTTTCTTTTATGTACGCTGAGAGCATATGCACCAAGACAAATTCCTTATGTGTCCAATCACACTTGGCCAATAAAAATTCTATTCTATTCTATTCTATTCTATTCTATTCTATTCTATTCTATTCTATTCTATTCTATTCTATTCTATTCTATTCTGTTCTATTCTATTCTATTCTATTCTATATAGAGCTGAATTTAAAACAAATGCATGGGCTTCTGGCAAAGAAAGAGGGAAGATGCTGACTGGCTAGCCTATAAAGAAGCATATACAATACTTTTACATTATGAATATGAAACCAGAGGGGATCAACCTATTCTCCAAAACACCTGAGAGCAGAACGAGAAGTAATGGATGAAAACTTGTCAAAGAGAGATCCAACCAAGAACTAAAGAGAAATGTCCCAATGAGAACAATTAATTAGTGGAATGGTTTGCCTCCAGAAGTTGGTGGATGCTCCATCATTAGAAGTTTTAAAGAAAAGATTGGACATCTCTGGTGTAAATAATGCAAGGGATTAATGTCAGACCTATTGTTGCTGGCTTTCTCTTCATCCTGCAAGATTTGGGAACATTTCTGATACAACCCTTATATATCAATATAAGGAACAGATAAATAAATAATAAATAAAAAAGCAGAAATTTCTAAAGGTGGATCAGCATAAAAAATAATAGAAAATACTTGAATAAAAATTTATCTAGAACTTTCCCCATAATCCTTGCCCCACTAGGATGAAATATATTCACTGTACATTATATGTCAGTGATGGCTAACTTTTTTGCCATCGCGTGCCAGGAGGCAGGGGCCGGGGGGGGGGTCACGTGCATGCATCCCTACACCCATAATTATATGTGCCCCGTGCATGTGCGCACGACCCCCCCACCCCGCTTCTGGCATGTGATGGCCCAGTAGGCCCATTTCTCTCTCTCACCTGTCTCCAGAGCCTCTCTATGAGTCTGGGAGGGCAAAACAGCGTTCCCTACCCCCTGGAGATCCTCTGGAAGTCAGAAACTTCTGGTTGGACAGGAAGTGACTTTTTTGCTGTTCCCAGCCTCCAGAGACTCATAGAGAGGTTCTGCCATAGGTTCGCCATCATGGCTATATGTAATAAGTGAAGTTCACATCTGAACTGTTTCTTTCATCTTTGCTCCTACTGAGACACTCTTACATCTATTCTAGGGACCGAAGTAATCTAGAACAAGCACAAGTCAAGGAATCTTCTTGATTTGAAATGTGCTCTACATTAATGAACCATGTTCCATTTCCAGCAAAATTCTATAGGACAACCAAACGGTGTGCAGAGACACAATGTGTCATATATTTGTCTGTCAGAAAAAAAGCAAAGTGACTGTCTACCAGCCTTTCCTAACTTGGTTATTCTTCAGATGTGTACCCTGCAATTTGTATAACGTTCAGCAATGAATAATACAGCAATGAATAATTCAGCAATGAATTATTCAGCAATGAATTATTCAGCAATGAATTATTCAGCAATGAATTATTCAGCAATGAATTATTCAGCAATGAATTATTCAGCAATGAATTATTCAGCAATGAATAATTCAGCTGTATAATTCTTGGAGCCCAAATCAACTTCTAGAAGAGAGCCCGGTTAAGGAAGGCTGGTTTAAGAATTATTTTGTGGTGTAGATAGTCATGTAAAGGAGTCATGTCACCCCTTGATGGTAGGAGGCCATCCTGAAATATATTTGATGGATTATATTCCTGAAGGCCATCACTCTGCTAAACAATTAATTCTCTCAACCCTGTCAAACTATTTACTAAATCTGCACTACTATTAATCTTCTCATCGTTCCCATCACCAATCTCTTTCCACTTATGACTGTATGACTGTAACTTTGTTGCTGGCAATCCTTATGATTTATATTGATATATTGACCATCATTTATGTTGTAAATGTTGTACCTTGATGAACGTATCTTTTCTTTTATGTACACTGAGAGCATATGCACCAAGACAAATTCCTTGTGTGTCCAATCACACTTGGCCAATAAAAATTCTATTCTATTCTATTCTATTCTATTCTATTCTATTCTGTTCTGTTCTGTTCTGTTCTGTTCTGTTCTGTTCTGTTCTGTTCTGTTCTGTTCTATTCTATTCTATTCTATTCTATTCTATTCTATTCTATTCTATATAGAGCTGAATTTAAAACAAATGCATGGGCTTCTGGCAAAGAAAGAGGGAAGATGCTGACTGGCTAGCCTATAAAGAAGCATATACAATACTTTTACATTATGAATATGAAACCAGAGGGGATCAACCTATTCTCCGAAACATCTGAGAGCAGAACGAGAAGTAATGGATGGAAACTTGTCAAAGAGAGATCCAACCAAGAACTAAAGAGAAATGTCCCAGTGAGAACAATTAATTAGTGGAATGGTTTGCCTCCAGAAGTTGGTGGATGCTCCATCATTAGAGGTTTTAAAGAAAAGATTGGACAGACATTTGTTAGGAATGGTATATAGGGTCTCTACTTGAGCAGGGGGTTGGACTAGAAGACCTCCGAGGTCCCTTCCAACTCTGTTATTCTGTTAGTTTTTTTTAATGCTTTCCAATTGGAATTTCTTTCCTTTTTCTCACCTTTGCCCCAAATAACTGATGATTTGATAGCATTCTTTATTCACGGTGCCTTTTCCTTGCTTTGGGAACCAGCCAGCTTCTCTTGGAACTCAGTTTAGATTTAAATTCTTATGAATCTTGGGTCTTAGAAGCACAAAGTTCTGTGCTTCAGTTTTTGAAGGACACATTCGTGTTGGAGCTTGCTGTTCTTCTAGGACCTATGCCACATCTTTGCAAAATGCAAGGGATTAATGTCAGACCTATTGTTGCTGGCTTTCTCTTCATCCTGCAAGATTTGGGAACATTTCTGATACAACCCTTATATATCAATATAAGGAACAGATAAATAAATAAGATTGCTGCAAAATTTACTTTTTCAAAGGAATGCATCAAATTTTACAAATAGTTCTTGGTAAATATACTAATCCAAGATGCTGTTATCTAGCATGACTACTTTTCTGCAAATATAACAACTGTATTTAAATTAAAACTACAAACACATTTTTTATCACTAGTGAATTTATCTTAGATTTTACATCTCCTCCTGTCATTAAAAGTATAGTTTTCTGCCCCATATATTTCAACGTTTGCACCAAAGTCTTTGTTCACCCTATATCATTCCTTATGAAGTCATTCTTCAAAGAGAATTTTAAGAGCATAGGATCTGCCTCATAACTTATTTTTCCAACAATTTTATGTTTTGAAACATGGAACTGTTAGCAACATCATATTCATCAGACACTTCTTTTAATTTATAGAAAATATCCAGGTTTTAGGAACCAAACATAATTATATGTGCCTGCATGTGCGCACGACCCCCCCACCCCGCTTCTGGCATGTGATGGCCCAGTAGGCCCATTTCTCTCTCTCACCTGTCTCCAGAGCCTCTCTATGAGTCTGGGGAGGGCAAAAACAGCGTTCCCTACCCCCTGGAGATCCTCTGGAAGTCAGAAACTTCTGGTTGGACAGGAAGTGACTTTTTTGCTGTTCCCAGCCTCCAGAGACTCATAGAGAGGTTCTGCCATAGGTTCGCCATCATGGCTATATGTAATAAGTGAAGTTCACATCTGAACTGTTTCTTTCATCTTTGCTCCTACTGAGACACTCTTACATCTATTCTAGGGACCGAAGTAATCTAGAACAAGCACAAGTCAAGGAATCTTCTTGATTTGAAATGTGCTCTACATTAATGAACCATGTTCCATTTCCAGCAAAATTCTATAGGACAACCAAACGGTGTGCAGAGACACAATGTGTCATATATTTGTCTGTCAGAAAAAAAGCAAAGTGACTGTCTACCAGCCTTTCCTAACTTGGTTATTCTTCAGATGTGTACCCTGCAATTTGTATAACGTTCAGCAATGAATAATTCAGCTGTATAATTCTTGGAGCCCAAATCAACTTCTAGAAGAGAGCCCGGTTAAGGAAGGCTGGTTTAAGAATTATTTTGTGGTGTAGATAGTCATGTAAAGGAGTCATGTCACCCCTTGATGGTAGGAGGCCATCCTGAAATATATTCACTGTACATTATATGTCAGTGATGGCTAACTTTTTTGCCATCGCGTGCCAGGAGGCAGGGGCCGGGGGGGGGGTCACGTGCATGCATCCCTACACCCATAATTATATGTGCCCCGTGCATGTGCGCCCCGCCCCCCCACCCCGCTTCTGGCATGTGATGACCCAGTAGGCCCATTTTTCTCTCTCACCTGGCTCCAGAGGCTCTTTATGAGTCCGGGGAGGGCAAAAACAGCGTTCCCTACCCCCTGGAGATCCTCTGGAAGTCAGAAACTTCTGGTTGGACAGGAAGTGACTTTTTTGCTGTTCCCAGCCTCCAGAGACTCATAGAGAGGTTCTGCCATAGGTTCGCCATCATGGCTATATGTAATAAGTGAAGTTCACATCTGAACTGTTTCTTTCATCTTTGCTCCTACTGAGACACTCTTACATCTATTCTAGGGACCGAAGTAATCTAGAACAAGCACAAGTCAAGGAATCTTCTTGATTTGAAATGTGCTCTACATTAATGAACCATGTTCCATTTCCAGCAAAATTCTATAGGACAACCAAACGGTGTGCAGAGACACAATGTGTCATATATTTGTCTGTCAGAAAAAGCAAATTAATGAAAGCCTTACGTTGAAGAAACTCAAACCTCAGTTGTGCTAGAAGGTCCATATGTAGTAGAATTATAATACATAAGCAGTTTCCAAGTTGAGTTAAATTCTGTACCAGATTTGTTTTTCAAATGTAAAGTTATTTTTGACATTGATGTCTACTCCCACAGTTTAATTTGCTATGGTTCTAAAGAGGGAATTATGTGTGATTCCCAATAAAAGGGATAATTTGTCCTGGCAGCTGGTTTCATATACGGAGCCAACTCAGTATACTTTGTAGGGATATGCGATTTGGGGATATTTAACAGAAAAACAGCTGGCAGAAAAAAGAATTCAACTTTTAAAATGTGTTTATTTCGATAATAAATCTCCTCCACACTTTTTTTGAGCTTTATATATCAATATAAGGAACAGATAAATAAATAAGACTGCTGCAAAATTTACTTTTTCAAAGGAATGCATCAAATTTTACAAATAGTTCTTGGTAAATATACTAATCCAAGATGCTGTTATCTAGCATGACTACTTTTCTGCAAATATAACAACTGTATTTAAATTAAAACTACAAACACATTTTTTTATCACTAGTGAATTTATCTTAGATTTTACATCTCTGGTGTAAATAATGCAAGGGATTAATGTCAGACCTATTGTTGCTGGCTTTCTCTTCATCCTGCAAGATTTGGGAACATTTCTGATACAACCCTTATATATCAATATAAGGAACAGATAAATAAATAAGACTGCTGCAAAATTTACTTTTTCAAAGGAATGCATCAAATTTTACAAATAGTTCTTGGTAAATATACTAATCCAAGATGCTGTTATCTAGCATGACTACTTTTCTGCAAATATAACAACTGTATTTAAATTAAAACTACAAACACATTTTTTTATCACTAGTGAATTTATCTTAGATTTTACATCTCCTCCCTGTCATTAAAAAGTATAGTTTTTCTGCCCCATATATTTCAACGTTTGCACCAAAGTCTTTGTTCACCCTATATCATTCCCTTATGAAGTCATTCTTCAAAGAGAATTTTAAGAGCATAGGATCTGCCTCATAACTTATTTTTCCAACAATTTTTATGTTTTGAAACATGGAACTGTTAGCAACATCATATTCATCAGACACTTCTTTTTAATTTATAGAAAATATCCAGGTTTTAGGAACATGCTAATTATATATTCCTTCATTATTTCATATAAATAGGCATCGGAAAGCAGAGCCATCAGGAAGAACAGGATTTTTTAAAAAAGAAAAAATATATTTACAACCTGTGTATTATTGAATAAAAACATTGGTATAAATTTAGCTCAGTACTGCATTTTTAAGTCTCTTGTATCATACTTCAAAACCATTATTGAAATCAAGTCTATATCTAATATTGATATCCAATATCAAATACTGAGAGACAGTTTGGTCTAATGGTTAAAGTGCTGGTTTAGAAACCAGAAGAGTTTGTATTCTAGTCCTGCCTTAGCCATGAAAGTGAGCTGGGTGACCTTGGGCCAGTGGTGGGTTGCTACCAGTTCATACTGATTCGGGCGAACAGGTAGCAGCGGCTGCAGGAGGCTCCGCCTACCCAAATATGATCTGTGCATGTGCAGAAGTGGTATGCACGTGCACACATGCACACGCATGTGCACACAAATTAATAGAAGTGAAACCCACCCCTGCTTTGGGCCAATTAAGAGCCGTGGTGGTGCAGTGGTTAAAGTGCTGGTTTAGAAACCAGAAGAGTTTGTATTCTAATCCTGCCTTAGCCATGAAAGTGAGCTGGGTGACCTTGGGCCAGTGGTGGGTTGCTACCAGTTCATACTGATTTGGGTGAACAGGTAGCAGCGGCTGCAGGAGGCTCCGCCTACCCAAATATGATCTGTGCATGTGCAGAAGTGGTATGCACGTGCACACATGCACACGCATGTGCACACAAATTAATAGAAGTGAAACTGCTTTGGGCCAATTAAGAGCCGTGGTGGTGCAGTGGTTAAAGTGCAGTACTGCAGGCTCTTTCTGCTGACTGGCAGATCAAATCTCACCAGGCTCAAAGTTGACTCAACCTTCCATCCTTCAGAGGTTAGTAAAATGAGGACCCAGATGGCTGGGGGCAATATGCTGACTCTGTAAACTGCTTAGAGTGGGCTGTAAAGCTCTGTGAAGCAGTATATAAATCTAAGTGCTAGTGGTAGTGCTACTCTTTCCTCCTCAGCCCAACTCACTTTACAGGGTTGTTGTTCTGGAGAAAATAGGAGGAAGGAATATTAGGTTTATTCGTCATTATATATAAAAAAAGATGGGATAAAAATCTAAAAAAAATCACAAAAGTGATCAATATAATATAAATTCATTTGAAAAACATCATTACTGACGAATGGTGAAAAATGATTTTGACAGCCAGGAAAGCTACCCTATTTTTGGAGTATAAGACGCACTGGAGTATAAGATGCACTGGAATATAAGACGACTGGAGTATAAGACGACTGGAGTATAAGACGACTGGAGTATAAGATCCACCAAATTTTCAGCCTCTTTTAGGAGGGGAAAAAGTGTGTCTTATACTCCGAAAAATACGGTATATTCCCTTGCACCTGGATGAAACTGTCTATCTAGACCCGTTCCAGTCCGGCTTCCGGCCCGGTTACAGCACTGAGACGGCTTTGGTCGCGTTGGTGGATGATCTCTGGAGGGCCAGGGATAGAGGATGCTCCTCTGCCCTGGTCCTATTAGACCTCTCAGCGGCTTTTGATACCATCGACCATGGTATCCTGCTGCGCCGGTTGGAGGGATTGGGAGTGGGAGGCACCGTTTATTGGTGGTTCTCCTCCTATCTCTCCGATCGGTCGCAGACGGTGTTGACAGGGGGGCAGAGGTCGGCCCGAGACACCTCACTTGTGGGTGCCGCAGGGTCGATCCTCTCGCCTTCTGTTCAACATCTATATGAAGCCGCTGGGTGAGATCATCAGTGGCTTCGTGTGAGGTACCAGCTGTACGCTGATGACACCCAGCTGTACTTTTCACACCGGCCACCCCAACGGTTATCAAGTGTTGTCCCGGTGCTTGGAAGCCGACGGGTCTGGATGGGGAGAAACAGGCTCAGGCTCAATCCTCCAAGACAGAGTGGCTGTGGATGCCGGCATCTCGGTACAGTCAGCTGAGTCTCGCTGACTGTCGGGGCGAGTCATTGGCCCCGATGGAACGGGTGCGCAACTTGGGCGCCTCCTGGATGAACGGCTGTCTTTGAAGATCACTTCACTTGCACTGAGGCTAAAAAACAGCTTCAAAAGCACAGCTGATTGTCGGAGGGAGCTCCATGAGTAAAGTAGGTGAAGCACGGAAGGGGTAAGAGAAGGCAGCAGATGTTCTGGGTAGCCATTTTGGGCACTGTGCAACGCATTTTCAGCCTCCAAACGCATCATGTTTTCGAGTGCCGATCAGCGGTGATGTGCTTTGGTGATCCCTGCAGCCTTGAAGGGCTTTCAGAGTGTTTGGAGGCTGAAAATGCGACAAGCGAAGCCCAAAAACACAAGCCATTGTCTGTGGCAATCTCTGCAGCCAGGAAGAGGACACACGGAGGCTGAAGGGTGGTGGCCGGTGGGTGGGCGGGGTTACATTTGGAGTATAAGATCCACCCAAATTTTCAGCCTCTTTTAGGAGGGGAAAAAGTGTGTCTTATACTCCGAAAAATACGGTATATTCCCTTGCACCTGGATGAAACTGTCTATCTAGACCCGTTCCAGTCCGGCTTCCGGCCCGGTTACAGCACTGAGACGGCTTTGGTCGCGTTGGTGGATGATCTCTGGAGGGCCAGGGATAGAGGATGCTCCTCTGCCCTGGTCCTATTAGACCTCTCAGCGGCTTTTGATACCATCGACCATGGTATCTTGCTGCGCCGGTTGGAGGGATTGGGAGTGGGAGGCACCGTTTATCGGTGGTTCTCCTCCTATCTCTCCGATCGGTCGCAGACGGTGTTGACAGGGGGGCAGAGGTCAGCTCCGAGACACCTCACTTGTGGGGTGCCGCAGGGTCGATCCTCTCGCCTTCTGTTCAACATCTATATGAAGCCGCTGGGTGAGATCATCAGTGGCTTCGTGTGAGGTACCAGCTGTACGCTGATGACACCCAGCTGTACTTTTCACACCGGCCACCCCAACGGTTATCAAGTGTTGTCCCGGTGCTTGGAAGCCGACGGGTCTGGATGGGGAGAAACAGGCTCAGGCTCAATCCTCCAAGACAGAGTGGCTGTGGATGCCGGCATCTCGGTACAGTCAGCTGAGTCTCGCTGACTGTCGGGGCGAGTCATTGGCCCCGATGGAACGGGTGCGCAACTTGGGCGCCTCCTGGATGAACGGCTGTCTTTGAAGATCACTTGACGGCCGCCTCCAGGAGAGCTTTTACCAGGTTCGCCTGGTGCGCCAGTTGCGCCTTTCTAGACCGGGATGCCCTGTGCACGGTCACCACGCCTCGTGACGCCTCGCCTGGATTACTGCAATGCTCTCTACATGGGGCTCCCCTTGAAGGGCATCCGGAGGCTTCAGTTAGTCCAGAATGCAGCTGCGCGGGTGATAGAGGGAGCCCCTCGTGGCTCCCGTGTGACACCTATCCTGCGCAGGCTGCACTGGCTGCCTGTGGCCTTCCGGTGCGCTTCAAGGTTTTGGTGAACATCTTCAAAGCGCCCATGGCATAGGGCCGGGTTACTTACGGGACCGCCTACTGCTACCGGATACCTCTCACCGACCCGTGCGCCTCACAGAGAGGGACTCCTCAGGGTGCCGCCAGCGAGACAGTGTCGCCTGGCGAACCCCAGGGGAAGGGCCTTCTGTGTGGGGGCTCCCACCCTCTGGAACGAACTCCCCCCAGGACTTCGTCAACTTCCGGACCTCCGAACCTTCCGTCGCGAGCTTAAACACATTTATTCATCTGCGCAGGACTGGATTAGTTTTAAATTCGTGGGTTTTAAGGGTTTTAAATGGGTTTTAATGGGTTTTAATGGGTTTTATTATTTGCTAAATTTTAATTGCGGCCAAATTGAATAAGTTTTTTAGTGGTATTTTAATAGTATTTATTTTGTAATAGTACTGTTTATTTTATCTGGCTGTAAACCGCCCTGAGTCCTTCGGGAGAAGGGCAGTATAAAAATTTAAATAATAAATAAATAAATAAATTAAAAAAAAAAAAAAACCCTCATGTCTCTTTGTTTGTAACCTTCAACTGGGCCAAATGGGAAGGTATAGGGCAACAATTATTGAACCAAGGAAACACAACTGGGACAATTTAAAAAATGCTGGGACTCATGAACCCCATGGAGAGGAAATTGGAGAATGTTTTGGGTAATTTTGCACTGCCATGAACAGCTGGGGTCACGCGATCCTCATTTCCTGGTGTAGAAGTCGTTTCTTTGCAGAAGACACCAAGGAAGCTGGCATGAACCAGTCAAGCTGATCCTGAATGCCAATGTTCTCTGCCACCTTTCCCACTAGCGAAGTTTTTGTCTAAGGGAAGCTTGCAGGGGAAAAGTCAATGGGGAAGCTGGCAGGGAAGGTTGAAAGTCGCTCAGGTAAGTCTGTCTCACCTATGCCACCTCCTACTGTTCCTCTGCCCTCCTACTGCACTAGGCACTTGTGCATTTAGGAATGAAGGAATGTGTTTGGTAGAAGCAAACATTGATGAGCATTAAATATTTGAGAAAGAAAGCTAGATGCTGCCTGCACCAGAGAGGAGACAACCAAGGACGCATTTTAGTCCCGACTGACACTGAGCAGATGTGTAATAATAATTGATGAAAGTAAACATCCCAGGGGGGGCATCTTTAGTGCGCTCTATGGGGCTTCATTTCTTTCTATGTTTGCCAGCTTTGGGCAGTGTTAGTCGGGTTGTTTGCTCTTGCTCTGTTGCTTCTCCAAGTCATTCTGGGCAATGGCACTGGAGCAGCTGCTCACCTGGGACTTTTTTTTAATTTTTTGCCTTGTGATTGCCATGATCAGAACCCATTATGGGCTAATGGGCTGGCTGCAATGTTCTTTCAAACTCTGTATTGATGCTGGTGGGGATAGTAGAAATCCTACTTCCCAGATGTGAAAAAGACTTTTCCTTCAACAAAAGAAGGAAGGACAGATCAGCATTGTCTGGTTATAGTTGGGGGCCAACCTTTCATTTTGCTATCCTCTTTTGTCAGTGGTTTGAGAGTTGGGATGTCAATCCCAGATACCATTCAAAAATTTAAGCAAACATTTATTATTAGTGTGATAACGTTTTAGAATACATATTAGCATGATAATGTTCTTGAATACAGCTCATCTGTCTGGAACCCGCACTGCATATCGGATATAAATACAATCGAGAGAGTCCAGAAATATTTCACAAAAAGAGTCCTCCACTCCTTTGCTCGCAATAAAATACCTTATACCACCAGACTCCAAATTTTGGGCTTAGACAACTTAGAACTATGCAGACTTCAGTCTGATCTAAGCATAGTACGTAAAATTATCTACCACAATGTCCTACCTGTCAATGACTACTTCAGCTTCAACCACAACAATACACGAACAAATAATAGATATAAACCAGGGGTGAAATGCTCCCGGATCGGAGGGGATCGCGCGATCCGGTAGCGATGGCGGCTGCTGGTTCGGAGGACTGGTAGCAAAAATCCCTGGACCCGCCCCCCCTGCCTCTGCTGAGCCTCACCATCTGCAGAGGTTGTTTTTTTTTTACTTTTAAAAGCCAGTTTTGCTTCAGCCGAAACAGGCCTTTAAAAGTGGATAACCGAAACAGGCCTTTAAAATGTTGGATAACCATCTGACTGAGATAGTGTAGTGTTTCCTGCCAGGGCAGGGGGTTGGACTAGAAGGCCTCCAAGGTCCCTTCCAACTCTGTTGTTATATTATATTATATTATATTATATTATATTATATTATATTATATTATATTATATTATATTATATTATATTATATTATATTATATTATATTATATTATATTATATTATATTATATTATATTATATTATATTATATTATATTATATTATATTATATTATATTATATTATATTATATTATATTATATTATATTATATTATATTATATTATATTATATATTATAAAGTAAAAAACAGCAGAACCTTACTTGTACTCTTACTTGTAGAAAACATGTTTTCTACAAGTAAGAATAGAGATTCTAAGGCACTTACCTGATTACTGATGAACGCATGGCCACAGCCCGAAAGCAGTTTCAGTTTCAGACAGACAGAATCAATCGCTCAGCTAATCTATTTCGGTGATCAACTGGCTGGCTTTGCTGGCTGAGGAACTCTGGGGTTTGAAGTCCACAATAAAATAAAATAAAATATTTGTGCAGCTTTCTGAGATTTGATGTATTTCTGTAGTGTTTCACTCTAACTATACAAACATACAAAATCTCAGAAAGCTGTATGTGGCATATTGTGTGTGTGTGTGCGTGTGTGTATGTGTGTGTAAAGTGTGAAAGTTGGTTTTTGAGCTTTTTGTGGCTATGTGAAATGTGAAGTGCAGCTGCTTTTACATTGTGTGTGAGTCAGTTGTGTTGTGTGGTGTGGTGTTGTGTGTGTGTAAAGTGTGAAAGTTGGTTTTTGAGCTTTTTGTGGCTATGTGAAGTGTGAAGTGCAGCTGCTTTTACATTGTGTGTGAGTCAGTTGTGTTGTGTTGTGTGTGTAAAGTGTGAAAGTTGGTTTTTGGTACCTCTTATTGTTTTTTTATACTTTGTTTATTATTTTTATTATTTATTGTTATTGGCCACGCCCACCAAGCCATCTGACCACCAAGCCACACTCACCAATTAAGCCATGCCCACAGAACCGGTAGGGAAATTTTTTAGATTTCACCCCTGATACAAACTCAAGGTAAACTGCTCCAAACTCGATTGCAGAAAACATGACCTCAGTAACAGAATGGTCAATGCCTGGAATGCACTACCTGACTCTGCAGTTTCTTCCCCAAACCCCCAAAACTTTAAGTTTAAACTGTCTACTATTGACCTCACCCCATTCCTAAGAGGACTGTAAGGAGCATGCATAAGTGCACCTGCGTGCCTACCGTCCCTGCCCTAATATTCCTTTTTTACTTACTCTTTTCATGTATCCAAATTATGTTTATACTTTTACCTGTTATCTTATATATGATTGACAAATAAATAAATAAATAAATAAAAATAAAATAAAATAACTGGGGAAAAAACACTGCTTTGGCCCGGGATTTAGTTTATGAAACAACCTAAAAGGTTATCGAGAGAGAACACACAAATAAACTATCTTGAGAAATATGGTTTTTTAGGTGTGATAGCTGTGTCTGATTTGCAAGAGGCACAAAAGAAAGTTGAGCTTCCAAATTCTACTCCTTTTCTTTTCCAACAATAGAAGCAAGGATTAATCTCAAAGGCAACTGACTTCAAGTCAGTATTGACTCCTAGAAACTGCTGGGACAAGCCCTTGCAATTTTGTTGGGAAGGTTTTTAAAAACTGATTTGCCATTGCCTTCTTCCTAGAGCTGAGAGAGAAGGGCTGGATCAAACCCATTCAAGTGGCTTTGTGCTTAAGGCAGGACTAGAGCTCACAGGCAGCCAATTTCTAGTCTTGACCTTCACCACTATACCATGCTGGTTCTAACTGTGGGTTTAAGAGAACCAAATACAGCAATACTCCAAGTTGGAAAGAAACTCTAGTATATATCTAAGATGTTTACCTTATTGCATAGCGCATTTGCTTTTTCAGACCCATTCCCCAAACTGCTGATTATTAATTTCTTGTGCCCCTAACGTTTCCTACTAATATCTACAAGGAGAAGATTCACACCTCGCATTAAGCTATGGGAGGTTTAATCAAAGTTAATTAAATAAACTGCAACCAGTGAGGTTTGTGATACACTAATCTATTACTGATGGTCTGCGAGTTGCAATGACAGATCATAGAACTCACTGCAGCATGAAAAAGCAAGCTGCATTTTGACTTAGCACAACCTGTGAACTTAGTCAATCAATTTAGAAAGATCAACGGTGCTCTTCTGACCTGACGTACCAGTTGCTGGAGGAGATGAACACTGTGACTATGTTGGTGCCCAATACCTGGATTAGAATAAGCTTGGAATAAATTCAGTGCATTCCCTACAGACTGGTAAATCATTACATAACAATCTTAGAGTGTGTCGATATTCTCACAGGGTTAGTCTGCTTCTGCTATATTTGGCCACTTGGTTTCCTGCGTTTTTTCCCCCCCAAATAACTTTTTAAATTAGGTAAGCAAAACAGGGGTTGCGTGCATCTCTCTCTGTCCCTAAAAATAATGAATTCCACAACTGAAGGCAGTCAGGCATTAGAGGTTGTTTATTCATTTCAGGATGTTAAATAAGAAATGCAAGGCTGTCTTTGCACTGAAGCCTCGCCTGCTGTGACCCTATGTCCAGGCAACAGTGAGACAAACAACCAATAAAGTGAGCCATTAAAACAATATCTGTAAGAGGGGATATGCTTTCCAATGGAAAGTGCAATTCTCTTTTCTGCTCTTAAGACCAGGAAATGCCCTGATATCTGGAGCAACCAAAGGCTAATATTAATTAGCCAATTTGCTTCTCAGTAATTAGAACCAGACAATCTCTTCCAATACCTAATCTTACTTTGCACCCAAAGAGCAGAAGTTAATCTTGGCATAGGGCCAGGCTACTTACGGGACCGTCTGCTGCCACCGAATGCCTCCCACCGACCCGTGCGCTCTCACAGGGAGAGACTCCTCAGGGTGCCGTCGGCCAGGCAGTGCCGACTGGCGACGCCCAGTGGAAGGGCCTTTTCTGTGGGGGCTCCCACCCTCTGGAACGAGCTTCCCCCAGGACTTTGTCAACTTCCTGACCTTCGAACCTTCCGCCGCGAGCTTAAGACACATCTATTTATCTGTGCAGGACTGGACTAGATTTTTTAAATTTTAAATGTTTAAATTTGGTTTTAAATCGGGTTTTATTATTTATATCTCTATTTTAAATATTCGGCCTATGTAATAAGTTTTTTAAATTAATGTTTTACTTTGTATATATATATATGTTTTTTATATGGCTGTACACCGCCCTGAGTCCCTAGGGAGATAGGGCGGTATAAAAGTATGAATAATAAATAAATAAATAAATAAATAAAATCTTACACGGGCTTTCAAACCCTAAACCCCTGAATAATCTAGTGTTCTAGTGAAACATCTTTTGTCTCTTTTTAAGTCTGTTCACTGGTTTGCATTGGATTTTTAAAGATTATAATCTACCTGTTCTCTTTTCTGCTCTTAAGACCAGGAAATGCCCTGATATCTGGAGCAACCAAAGGCTAATATTAATTAGCCAATTTGCTTCTCAGTAATTAGAACCAGACAATCTCTTCCAATACCTAATCTTACTTTGCACCCAAAGAGCAGAAGTTAATCTTGGCATAGGGCCAGGCTACTTACGGGACCGTCTGCTGCCACCGAATGCCTCCCACCGACCCGTGCGCTCTCACAGGGAGGGACTCCTCAGGGTGCCGTCGGCCAGGCAGTGCCGACTGGCGACACCCAGGGGAAGGGCCTTTTCTGTGGGGGCTCCCACCCTCTGGAACGAGCTTCCCCCAGGACTTTGTCAACTTCCTGACCTTCGAACCTTCCGCCGCGAGCTTAAGACACATCTATTTATCTGTGCAGGACTGGACTAGATTTTTTAAATTTTAAATGTTTAAATTTTAAATTTGGTTTTAAATCGGGTTTTATTATTTATATCTCTATTTTAAATATTCGGCCTATGTAATAAGTTTTTTAAATTAATGTTTTACTTTGTATATATATATATGTTTTTTATATGGCTGTACACCGCCCTGAGTCCCTAGGGAGATAGGGCGGTATAAAAGTATGAATAATAAATAAATAAATAAAATCTTACACGGGCTTTCAAACCCTAAACCCCTGAATAATCTAGTGTTCTAGTGAAACATCTTTTGTCTCTTTTTAAGTCTGTTCACTGGTTTGCATTGGATTTTTAAAGATTATAATCTGCCTGTTCTCTTTCTGAAGAGGTAGTCCTTGTCTTAGGACCACACTTGAGTCCCAAATTTCTGTTGTTAAGTGAGACATTTATCAAGTGAGTTTTGTCCACTTTATGATCTTTCTTGAGTTGTTAAGTGGCCCATTGCAGTTTATAAATTAGTAAGATTAAGTGAGTCTGGCTCCCTCATTGACTTTGCTTATCAAAAGGTTGCAAAAGATGATCACAAGACAAATTCCTTGTGTGTCCAATCACACTTGGCCAATAAAAATTCTATTCTTATTCTATTCTATTCTATTCTATTCTATTCTATGACCTTGGGACACAACAAGGGTCATAAGTATGAACCAGTTGCCAAGCATCTGGATTTTGATCACATGATCATAGGGGTGCTACAAGAGTTGTATCTGGGAAAATTGGTCATAAGTCCCTTGTTTCATTGCCATTGTAACTTTGAACAGTCACTAAATGAACTGTTGTAAGTCGAGGACTACCTGTAATGTATGCGTTTAAGCATGGTTTGGGAAAGCAGCCTTGCTTCAGGCCCACAGGAGGCCAGGCTTCTTCGTTTGAAAGCTGTTATGCAATTTCAATCTGTCAATAACACATAACTACCCTCTTTCTCAGGCATTCAGTCCCTATGGTTTAGTGCAGGGGTCTCCAATCTTGGTCCCTTTAAGACTTGTGGACTTCAACTCCCAGAGTTGAAGCAAAGCTGGCTGAGGGACTCTGGGAGTTGAAGTCCACAAGTCTTAAAGGGACCAAGGTTGGAGACCCCTGCTTTAGTGGTTTGTGAGTTAGACTGATAATTTGATATGAAATTCTTTGCAGTACTAGCTATTTAATCATCTTAATTTTCTTTCCAAGGATCTGACTTTGTCAGCAGAGAAGAAGGAGAAGAAATCCACGGGGAGAGAAGGAACTGAGAAGAACACAGAAACAAGACCGAAGAGAAACATTTGGAGTAAAAGAGAGTTGCTAATCAATCCCACAAGTATTTTAGAATACTTTTAGTGGTGTTTTTGTACCAGTAGCTATATAAGCATCTGTAAAAGCACTGTGTAGACTATTATTTTCCTACCCACTCCAGCGAATGAATAGCTTACTCTCAGACAAACTATATTGTGGTATCTTGGCCCTAGAGTACTGTTTATATTCTGTCATTCAAGTATAACATAAGGGGAGGGAGACATGGGGAGGGGTTAAAGAAAGTAATAATGGGAGCCAAGATTCCCATCTTCAATTCCACAGTTCAATTCCACAGTTGCAGCTACCAACTTGATTTTTTTCAACATGCCCTCTTTTTTACCATATGTGTCTGGTAACTCTAACAAAGACCCAATAATAAGAGACGTTGGAAACCAGGTTGAGGTGGAAATAGTGGTAACTATCACAGGCATATACTTTGCTTACATTCATGAAAATCCCCTCTTCTTGGGAAAATCTCTACCAAATAACAGGTAGTCCTCAAGTTATGACTACAATTGAGCCCAAAATTTATGTTGCTAAGTGAAACATTTGTTAAATGAGTTTGCCCCATTTTACGACTTTTCTTGTCATAGTTTTTAAGTGAATCATTGCATTCGTTAAGTTAGTAATACGGTTGTTAAGTGAATCTGGGTTCCCTATTGACTTTGCCTGTCAGAAGGTTGCAAAAGCTGATTATATGACCGCAGGATAATGCAACTGTTATAAATAGGAACCACTTGCCAAGCATCTGAATTTTGGTCACGTGACCACGAGGGATGCTGCAATGGTTGTAAGCGTGAAAAACGGTCATAAATCACCTTTTTCAGTGCCGTTGTAACCTTGAATGTCACTAAGTGAACTGTTGTAGGTCGAGGACCACCTGTAATGTATGCGTTTAAGCATGGTTTGGGAAAGCAGCCTTGCTTCAGGCCCACAGGAGGCCAGGCTTCTTCGTTTGAAAGCTGTTATGCAATTTCAATCTGTCAATAACACATAACTACCCTCTTTCTCAGGCATTCAGTCCCTATGGTTTAGTGCAGGGGTCTCCCATCTTGGTCCCTTTAAGACTTGTGGACTTCAACTCCCAGAGTTGAAGCAAAGCTGGCTGAGGGACTCTGGGAGTTGAAGTCCACAAGTCTTAAAGGGACCAAGGTTGGAGACCCCTGCTTTAGTGGTTTGTGAGTTAGACTGATAATTTGATATGAAATTCTTTGCAGTACTAGCTATTTAATCATCTTAATTTTCTTTCCAAGGATCTGACTTTGTCAGCAGAGAAGAAGGAGAAGAAATCCATGGGGAGAGAAGGAACTGAGAAGAACACAGAAACAAGACCGAAGAGAAACATTTGGAGTAAAAGAGAGTAGCTAATCAATCCCAAAAGTATTTTAGAATACTTTTAGTGGTGTTTTTGTACCAGTAGCTATATAAGCATCTGTAAAA
This sequence comes from Ahaetulla prasina, assembly GCF_028640845.1. Classification (NCBI taxonomy): domain Eukaryota; kingdom Metazoa; phylum Chordata; class Lepidosauria; order Squamata; family Colubridae; genus Ahaetulla; species Ahaetulla prasina. The sequence continues at coordinate 268,138,679 of NC_080539.1, forward strand.
GCACTATGTAGACTATTATTTTCCTACCCACTCCAGCGAATGAATAGCTTACTCTCAGACAAACTATATTGTGGTATCTTGGCCCTAGAGTACTGCTTATATTCTGTCATTCAAGTATAACATAAGGGGAGGGAGACATGGGGAGGGGTTAAAGAAAGTAATAATGGGAGCCAAGATTCCCATCTTCAATTCCACAGTTCAATTCCACAGTTGCAGCTACCAACTTGATTTTTTTCAACATGCCCTCTTTTTTACCATATGTCTGGTAACTCTAACAAAGACCCAATAATAAGAGACGTTGGAAACCAGGTTGAGGTGGACATAGTGGTAACTATCACAGGCATATACTTTGCTTACATTCATGAAAATCCCCTCTTCTTGGGAAAATCTCTACCAAATAACAGGTAGTCCTCAAGTTATGACTACAATTGAGCCCAAAATTTATGTTGCTAAGTGAAACATTTGTTAAATGAGTTTGCCCCATTTTACGACTTTTCTTGTCATAGTTGTTAAGTGAATCATTGCATTCGTTGAGTTAGTAATATGGTTGTTAAGTGAATCTGGGTTCCCTATTGACTTTGCCTGTCAGAAGGTTGCAAAAGCTGATTATATGACCGCAGGATAATGCAACTGTCATAAATAGGAACCACTTGCCAAGCATCTGAATTTTGGTCACGTGACCACGAGGGATGCTGCAATGGCCATTAGTGTGAAAAATGGTCATAAATCACCTTTTTTCAGTGCCGTTGTAACTTTGAATGGTCACTAAATGAACTGTTGTAAGTCGAGGACTATCTGTATGTGATGACAATGAAATGCAGGCCATGGATACTTGAAGAAACTTGTCCTTGACTTAAAAGAGAGAAACCAAGAAGTTTAGGGGAACATGGCTGCCTAAATTAATCTTTGTCAATAGTCCTGAATTTTAGTAGCTCTGAAGAAATCATTGTGCACTAGACTTTGGCAACAATAGAGCTGTTGTGACCAAGGCCCAAGTAGTGATTACCAAACACAATTTATTTATTTATTTATTTATTTTATTCAATTTTTATACTGCCCTTCTCCCGAAGGACTCAGCCAAGTAAAAAATCACAGTATCAATATTAAAAGAAATTAAAACAAACATATTATAAAGTGGCCAGATTTAAAACGAATTAAAATATTAAAATATAAATAACCCAATAAAATTTTAACCCAATAAAATTTTAGGCCAGTCCCGCTTGAATAAATAAGTGCGTTTTCAGCTCACGGCGAAAGGTCCGAAGATCAGGCACTTGACTTAAACCAGGGGGAAGCTCATTCCAGAGCGTGGGAGCTCCCACAGAGAAGGCCCTGCCCCTGGGGGCCGCCAGCCGACATTGTTTGGCGGACGGCACCCTGAGAAGGCCCTCTCTGTGAGAGCGTACGGGTCAGTGGGAGGCAAACGGTAACAGCAGGCGGTCCCGTAAGTACCCGGGTCCTAAGCCATGGAGCGCTTTAAAGGTGATGACCAAAATCTTAAAGCGCACCCGGAAGACCACAGGAAGCCAGTGCAGACTGCGAGGAGTGGTTACATGGGAGCAACGAGTTGCTCCCACTATTACCCGCAGCTGCATTCTGACTAACTGCAGCCTCCGGTGCACTTCAAGGGCAGCCCCATGTAGAGAGCATTGCAATAATCCAGGCGGAAGTTACGAGGGCATGAGTGACCGTGCATAAGGCATCCCGGCAAAGCGATTTCTCAGGGAAGGCCCTCTGGAGACGGCTGCCAAATGATCGTCAAATGACAGCCGCCCATCCAAGAGGACACCCAAGTTGCGCACCCTCCGCTAGCCAATAACTGCCTCCACAGCCAGCTGCGGCTGCAGCTGGCTGAACCGGGTGCCGCATCCACAGCCACTCCGTCTTGGAGGGATTGAGCTTGAGTCTGTTTCTCCCCATCCAGACCCGTACGGCTTCCAGACACCGGGACAGCACTTCGACAGCTTCGTTGGGGTGGTCCGGGGTGGAAAAGTACAGCTGCGTATCGTCAGCGTACAGATGATAACTCACCCCAAAACCACTAATGACCTCACCCAGCGGCTTCATGTAGATGTTGAACAGGAGGGGCGATAGAATCGACCCCTGAGGCACCCCACAAGTGAGGCGCCTCGCGGTCGACCTCTGCCCCCCTGTCAATACCGTCTGCGACCGGTCAGAGAGATAGGAGGAGAACCACCGATAAACGATAATTCAGTCCTCAAGAAACTTATTTTATTAAAACAGCTGAGAATTAATTCATTCTCACCTTACGGGACCGTCTGCTGCCACCGAATGCCTCCCACCGACCCGTGCGCTCTCACAGGGAGGGACTCCTCAGGGTGCCGTCAGCCAGGCAGTGCCGACTGGCGACACCCAGGGGAAGGGCCTTTTCTGTGGGGGCTCCCACCCTCTGGAACAAGTTTCCCCCAGGACTTGTCAACTTCCTGACCTTCGAACCTTCCGCCGCGAGCTTAAGACACATCTATTTATCTGCGCAGGACTGGACTAGATTTTTTAAATTTTAAATGTTTAAATTTTAAATTTGGTTTTAAATTGGGTTTTATTATTTATATCTCTATTTTAAATATTCGGCCTATGTAATAAGTTTTTTAAATTAATGTTTTACTTTGTATATATATATGTTTTTTTATATGGCTGTAAACCACCCTGAGTCCCTAGGGAGATAGGGCGGTATAAAAGTATGAATAATAAATAAAAATAAATAAAATAAAAATTCGTTAAGTTAATGTCTGGTTGTTAAGTGAATCTGGGTTCCCTATTGACTTTGCCTGTCAGAAGGTTGCAAAAGCTGATTATATGACCGCAGGATAATGCAACTGTTATAAATAGGAACCACTTGCCAAGCATCTGAATTTTGGTCACGTGACCACGAGGGATGCTGCAATGGCCATTAGTGTGAAAAATGGTCATAAATCACCTTTTTTCAGTGCTGTTGTAACTTTGAATGGTCACTAAATGAACTGTTGTAAGTCGAGGACTACCTGTATGTGATGACAATGAAATGCAGGCCATGGATATTTGAAGAAACTTGTCCTTGACTTAAAAGACAGAAACCAAGAAGTTTAGGGGAACATGGCTGCCTAAATTAATCTTTGTCAATAGTCCTGAATTTTAGTAGCACTGAAGAAATAATTGTGCACTAGACTTTGGCAACAATAGAGCTGTTGTGACCAAGGCCCAAGTAGTGATTACCAAACACAATTCAGTCCTCAAGAAACTTATTTTATTAAAACAGCTGAGAATGAATTAATTCTTAGTCCAAAACAAAATTCTTAATAACCAGTCTGTTGGTCTTATCACCAACCTTTGATGTCTTTGGCAACCTGCCAAAGGCTTTTCTTGCTAAAAACCCCACAAAGTTCAAGAGACGCTGACAAGAAGCACGGGAATCAACGTTGCTTTTCTACAAAGAACCCAACAGCTCGTTGCTGCTCTTTTAAGCCTTATGGGAGTGGCCAATAATCTTCTGACCTTACTCCTGAGTTGTCCTTTTTTCTTCAGCTGTCCTTGCCTTCTGGCAGCTCTTCTCATGTGTGCACTAGGAACAGGCTCCTCCTGTTCCTCTGCCTCTCTGCTGTCCACCTCTGGAGGCTCTGGAGTCCACGCATCACTGCCAGATGGCCTGGCCCCATCTCTGCCTCCAATGCAGAGCCCTCATCCGGGCCTTCCCCTGACTCAAGGACTGGCCCATGTTCCTCCCCAGCCTCCTCACTGTCTGACTCCACTGCCAGCTCCACAGGCTGCTGGCAGACCACAACAAGAGCCTGATATAAAGATGGAAATCTCAACATGTCATAGAAGTTGTGCTGTGGACTTCAGAAATGCTTTATTAATTGATTTGCATTACTTAGATGCCACCTGACTCCAGAAAGAACCAAAAATAAAAATAAAAATAAAAAATAGAAACAGCTCATGTGTTTCTCTGGAAGAGAAAACCATACATAACAACAAAAGATATTATCTTAGGAAATCAGCTTCAGCAGTCTGTTATTATAAAGAACAGCTATTTTAACTGCTAGGTGGTTATAATTATTTCTAGAGGACACTTACTGTATCTTAAGGGTTTTATCTTTGGGAACATCATTGTGGCATAAAGGTTAAGGTGCTGAGCCAAAATTAGCACAACTCAAGTTCAAGTTCATCATCAGCCCTAGAAACTCACTGGATGACTTTGAGTTACCTGATTTCACCTGGTTTTATTGTGGAAATAAAATGAAGGCATTACCCACATAAGATGCTGTGAACTCGTAGAGAAAATTAATAAATAATGTTTGGCAATCTATCAGCCTTCATCAAATTACTGTTTCAGACAAATTATTGAGAGTCAGTCAACTTTCAAATATCCACTATTTATTTCACTTTTATCTCACTTTTATTAGTTTTACAGATGAGTCAAGGCAACGAACATATCCAGCACATCAGTGGTGGGTTTCAATTTTTTTTACTACCGGTTTTGTGGGTGTGGCTTGGTGGGTGTGGCAGGGGAAGGATACTATAAAATCTCCATTCCCACCCTACTTTAGGGGAGGTAAATGTAAAGGTAAAAGGTTCCCTGTGCACATATGTGCTAGTTGTTGCTGACTCTAGGGGGCAGTGCTCATCTCTGTTTCAAAGCCGAAGAGCCAGCGCTGTCCGAAGACGTCTCCGTGGTCATGTGGCCGGCATGACTCAACGCCAAAGGCGCACGGAACACTATTACCTTCCTACCAAAGATAGTCCCTATTTTTTCTACTTGCATTTTTATGTGCTTTCGAACTTGCTAGGTTGGCAGAAGCTGGGACAAGTAACGGGAGCTCACCCCGTTACACGGCAGCACTAAGGATTCGAACTGCTGAGCTGCCGACCTTTCGATTGACAAGCTCAACGTCCTAGCCCCTGAGCCACCGCATTCCTAGGGGAAGTCTCCAGGGGAAGGCTACTGCAAAATCCCCATTTCCTCCCGATCAGCTGGGACTCAGGAGGCAGAGAATAGACGGGGGCAGAGCCAGTCAGTGGTGGTATTTACTGGTTCTCTGAACTACTCAAAATTTCTGCTACCGGTTCTCCAGAACTGGTCAGACCCTGATGAAACCCACCTCTGCAGCACACCATTCTCTTCCTATTTTCCCCACAACAACAACCTTGTGAGATGGTTCGGCTGAGAGATAGAGACTCGCCCAAGGTTACCTAGCTGGCTTTCTTGACTAGAATTCATGGTCCCCCACTTTCTAGCTAGTGACTTAATCACTAGACAAAGCTGGATCTCTATTACTGGTATTAGACTGGCTCTCTACTGACTCTCTACTGTTATTCTACTCTTTTACTATTGGTGCAACAGAATCTGGAGCATAGTGTTGGGGGAATAGTCACTATCATAATTTCTTGCAATGAAGTATTTTGCTTTATAAAAACACTCTATGTTTTCAAAATACCAGTGGGACTAATTTATGAGACACAAGCGTCATAAAACGCATGGTAGGTGAGAGCTGGAGTAAGTAGTTCCACCAGCCTGATTATTTATGAAATCAGACTACATACAAATTCATACTGTAATGTATCTTTAAGAGATTTGGAGGAAATTAGAGCGGAAATAGCACGTTGCTGATTGGCTGTTGCCTCTGACTGAACTGTATATAAAGAGGGTTCTTCTGTTGTTCGCTGCTGGGTTCACTATAAACTAAAGAGCTGTTGTCACTCATCTGGTCTCCTGCCTCGTTATTGCCCGAATCTAACACTGGCGGCGAAGGTGGGATCTCGAGGCAGAGGCGCCAGGAAGAGCTGAACTAACCAGGAATACACGAACCCAGCAAAATAAGGGGCGGATAGCGATGTCCAGCTACACACAGCGCCATTCGACCCAGCCAAAGAAAATGGGGTCATACATGGCTCGTTTGAGTGTTTCCTCGAAAACAAACGAACTCAGGGGTCTCCGACAACAGGAAGAGAGCGTGCTTCCTAAGCCACTGCGGTTCGAAGTTTTGACACCGCAGAGTCGCTGAACCAACGCCGGTACAGTCGGTACCGTGGCAAACCTGCAGACCCCTTGGGCTCACTACGCACCGACGCCTCAAAATTTGTTCAAAGGTTCGAATTGCGCAACGGATGCAACGAGGCGAATCGATTCAGTGTACATGGCAGCGCTGAGAAAAGCCGCCAACCATTGCGAATATCGAGACTTGGAAGACGCATTACTCGACCAACTCATTTGCGGGGTCAGAGACATCCGATTGCTGAGGCTGCTGTCCAGAAGCAACCTAACACTGGCAGTCACCTTGGGCGAGGCCAGGGCTCATGAGATGTCCCAAGCGGCAGAAACCCTGCAAGCCCGATCGCGCCAGGGACTGGGGTGCAACCCGGTCCACAATGAGGAAGTCCAGGAGGCGGGAAGAGGAGGAAGAAGTCTTCCACACGGGAGGCCAGAGAAGAAGACCGGGCGAATCGCGAGTTGCGGGGACAACACAAGCGACAAGACTGCAAATTTAAGGATGCGACTTGTCGGTGTGCGAAGGAAGGGCACATAAGCGCAGGCCTGTCGAGCGCCCCAACCTTCCCGTAAAAATTCAAACCGACCAATCAGGCGCGGGAGCGGCGAAGAGGCCCGTGATTGGTCGATTCAAAAAGCGAAACTTAATCAGACTGCCGTGAGTAGGCCAAGCAGCCACGCAGCGCGAAAAAAAAATTTTACTAAAACGCACATTGAAGGGGTGCCGTGCGAATGGAAGTGGACACCGGTTCATCGATCACGATCATGTCCTGGGACACTCGTGAAAAAACGTTTGCCAGCCATCGCGGCGCAAGCTGCAACCACAGAAACTAAGGTACAAGATTACCAAAATCGCATCCCGTCCGAGGGTAACGTCCGTCCAAGTCAAGTATGGACAGCACAACAAGACCCTGCCCATCACCGTGGTCGACGGAACCTTGCCGAGCTTGTTGGGACTGGACTGGTTCGGGCATTGGGCATGGGAGTGACGGAGTCTTCGAAATACGTCGACCTAAAGGCGAACTAATGAAGGAGTTCGGGGCGTCTTCAAAGACTGTTTGGGCAAGTACGAGGGGACCCGATCTCCTTTAACCTTGACCCACAGGTTGCCCCTATCCGTTAAAGGCTAGGAGGGTTCCGTTAGCCTAAAGCCCAAAATTTATGTTGCTAAGTGAAACATTTGTTAAATGAGTTTGCCCCATTTTACGACTTTTCTTGTCATAGTTTTTAAGTGAATCATTGCATTCGGAGTTAGTAATATGGTTGTTAAGTGAATCTGGGTTCCTATTGACTTTGCCTGTCAGAAGGTTGCAAAAGCTGATTATATGACCGCAGGATAATGCAACTGTCATAAATAGGAACCACTTGCCAAGCATCTGAATTTTGGTCACGTGACCACGAGGGATGCTGCAATGGCCATTAGTGTGAAAAATGGTCATAAATCACCTTTTTTCAGTGCCGTTGTAACTTTGAATGGTCACTAAATGAACTGTTGTAAGTCGAGGACTATCTGTATGTGATGACAATGAAATGCAGGCCATGGATACTTGAAGAAACTTGTCCTTGACTTAAAAGAGAGAAACCAAGAAGTTTAGGGGAACATGGCTGCCTAAATTAATCTTTGTCAATAGTCCTGAATTTTAGTAGCTCTGAAGAAATCATTGTGCACTAGACTTTGGCAACAATAGAGCTGTTGTGACCAAGGCCCAAGTAGTGATTACCAAACACAATTTATTTATTTATTTATTTATTTTATTCAATTTTTATACTGCCCTTCTGAAGGACTCAGCCAAGTAAAAATCACAGTATCAATATTAAAACAAATTAAAACAAACATATTATAAAGTGGCCAGATTTAAAACGAATTAAAATATTAAAATATAAATAACCGAATAAAATATTAACCGAATAAAATTTTAGGCCAGTCCCGCTTGAATAAATAAGTGCTAGCTCACGAAAGGTCCAAGATCAGGCACTTGACTTAAACCAGGGGAAGCTCATTCCAGAGCGGAGCTACAGAAGGCCCTGCAAAATAACATTGTTTGGCGGACGGCACCCTGAGAAGGCCCTCTGTGAAATAGGCAACGTACAGCAGGCGGTCCCGTAAGTACCCGGGTCCTAAGCCATGGAGCGCTTTAAAGGTGATGACTGTCCCAGCGCACCGAAGACCACAGGAAGCCAGTGCAGACTGCGCAGGAGTGGTGTTACATGGGAGCAACGAGTTGCTCCCACTATTACAGCCGCAGTTCTGGACTAACTGCAGCCTCCGGTGCACTTCAAGGGCAGCCCCATGTAGAGAGCATTGCAATAATCCAGGCGGAAGTTACGAGGGCATGAGTGACCGTGCATAAGGCATCCCGGTCAAGGAAGTGTGCACAACTGGCGCACCACCTTTTTCAGGAAGGTCTCTTGGAGACTGCCAAATGATCAAATGACAGCCGCCCATCCAAGAGGACACCCGTGCACCTCTCGTAATAACTGCCACAGCCAGCTGCGGCTGCAGCTGGCTGAACCGGGTGCTGGCATCCACAGCCACTCCGGCCTTGGAGGGATTGAGCTTGAGTCTGTTTCTCCCCATCCAGACCCGCACGGCTTCCAGACACGACAGCACCGACAAGTTGGGGTGGTCCGGGTGAAAAAGCAGCTGCATCGCCTACAGATGATAACTCACCCCAAAACCACTAATGACCTCACCCAGCGGCTTCATGTAGATGTTGAACAGGAGGGGCGATAGAATCGACCCCTGAGGCACCCCACAAGTGAGGCGCCTCGCGGTCGACCTCTGCCCCCCTGTCAATACCGTCTGCGACCGGTCAGAGAGATAGGAGGAGAACCACCGATAAACGATAATTCAGTCCTCAAGAAACTTATTTTATTAAAACAGCTGAGAATTAATTCATTCTCACCTTAGTCCAAAACAAAATTCTTAATAACTAGTCCGTTGGCCTTATTACCAACCTTTGATGTCTTTGGCAACCTGCCAAAGGCTTTTCTTGCTAAAAACCCCACAAAGTTCAAGAGACACTGACAAGAAGCACGGGAATCAGCGTTGCTTTTCTACAAAGTACCCAACAGCTCATTGCTGCTCTTTTAAGCCTTATGGGAGTGGCCAATAATCTTCTGACCTTACTCCTGAGTTGTCCTTTTTTCTTCAGCTGCCCTTGCCTTCTGGCAGCTCTTCTCATGTGTGCACTAGGAACAGGCTCCTCCTGTTCCTCTGCCTCTCTGCTGTCCACCTCGCTGCCAGATGGCCTGGCCCCATCTCTACCTCCGACGCAGAGCACTTATCCGGGCCTTCCCCTGACTCAAGGACTGGCCCATGTTCCTCCCCAGCCTCCTCACTGTCCGACTCCACTGCCAGCTCCGCAGGCTGCTGGCGGACCACAATAAGAGCCTGATATAAAGATGGAAATCTCAACATGTCATAGAAGTTGTGCTGTGGACTTCAGAAATGCTTTATTAATTGATTTGTATTACTTAGATGCCACCTGACTCCAGAAAGAACCAAAAATAAAAATAAAAATAAAAAATAGAAACAGCTCATGTGTTTCTCTGGAAGAGAAAACCATACATAACAACAAAAGATATTACCTTAGGAAATCAGCTGCAGCAGTCTGTTATTATAAAGAACAGCTATTTTAACTGCTAGGTGGTTGTAATTATTTCTAGAGGATACTTACTGTATATTAAGGATTTTATCTTTGGGAACATCGTTGTGGCATAAAGGTTAAGGTGCTGAGCCAAAATTAGCACAACTCAAGTTCAAGTTCATCCATCAGCCCTAGAAACTCACTGGATGACTTTGAGTTACCTGATTTCACCTGGTTTTATTGTGGAAATAAAATGAAGGCATTACCCACATAAGATGCTGTGAACTCGTAGAGAAAATTAATAAATAATGTTTGGCAATCTATCATCCTTCATCAAATTACTGTTTCAGACAAATTATTGAGAGTCAGTCAACTTTCAAATATCCACTATTTATTTCACTTTTATCTCACTTTTATTAGTTTTACAGATGAGTCAAGGCAACGAACATATCCAGCACATCAGTGGTGGGTTTCAATTTTTTTTACTACCGGTTTTGTGTGTATGGCTTGGTGGGTGTGGCAGGGGAAGGATACTATAAAATCTCCATTCCCACCCTACTTTAGGGGAGGTAAATGTAAAGGTAAAGGTTCCCTGTGCACATATGTGCTAGTTGTTGCTGACTCTAGGGGGCGGTGCTCATCTCTGTTTCAAAGCCGAAGAGCCAGCGCTGTCCGAAGACGTCTCCGTGGTCATGTGGTCGGCATGACTCAACGCCAAAGGCGCACGGAACACTATTACCTTCCCACCAAAGATGGTCCCTATTTTTTCTACTTGCATTTTTATGTGCTTTCGAACTTGCTAGGTTGGCAGAAGCTGGGACAAGTAACGGGAGCTCACCCCGTTACACGGCAGCACTAGGGATTCGAACTGCTGAGCTGCCGACCTTTCGATTGACAAGCTCAACGTCCTAGCCACCGCATTCCTAGGGGAAGTCTCCAGGGGAAGGCTACTGCAAAATCCCCATTTCCTCCCGATCAGCTGGGACTCAGGAGGCAGAGAATAGATGGGGGCGGAGCCAGTCAGTGGTGGTATTTACTGGTTCTCTGAACTACTCAAAATTTCTGCTACCGGTTCTCCAGAACTGGTCAGACCCTGATGAAACCCACCTCTGCAGCACACCATTCTCTTCCTATTTTCCGCACAACAACAACCTTGTGAGATGGTTAGGCTGAGAGATAGAGACTCGCCCAAGGTTACCTAGCTGGCTTTCTTGACTAGAATTCATGGTCCCCCACTTTCTAGCTAGTGACTTAATCACTAGACAAAGCTGGATCTCTATTACTGGTATTAGACTGGCTCTCTACTGACTCTCTACTGTTATTCTACTCTTTTACTATTGGTGCAACAGAATCTGGAGCATAGTATTGGGGGAATAGTCACTATCATAATTTCTTGCAATGAAGTGTTTTGCTTTATAAAAACACTCTATGTTTTCAAAATACCAGTGGGACTAATTTATGAGACACAAGCATCATAAAACACATGGTAGGTGAGAGCTGGAGTAAGTAGTTCCACCAGCCTGATTATTTATGAAATCAGACTACATACTAATTCATACTGTACTTTCTCCTCTTATTAGTGATATTCTAGTAGAACATGCAACATCCCAAATATCATCGAGAAAAGACAGTCTAAATGATTATGGTGTTATTGTGGGGTAATCCCTTCACAATTTGCTTCTGTGTTAACAACTCTAGAAATTATATAATATTTTTAAAAAGGACCAATATTAGAGCCATTTTTGTAAGATCCAATTATAACTACAATTTTATAACAAGAAGCACAGAAAAAAAGCAAATTAGACTTAGTGTTTTCTGTGCTTATGGGTAACATCTCTCCAGGGTTTTAAACAGTTTTCTCCACTGTTTTCTCCACTGTTTTCTCACCCTTCTTTGAAATACTGTTGATTGAACCTAAGACCGTCTCTGTTCATAGCATGTGCAGAATGGGATGAATACCAGAAGCAATAACCTTATCCCTTAGAGAGTAACTCTGTCAAATATCTATCGGATACTTCCAAAAGCTTCCATAAAGCTTTGATTACTAATCTTGTGCCTCTTAAAAGGGAAATAGCAGGGAAGAGGAAAGCACAGCTCACTTGCCTATGGATTGTCCAGCATAAAGTTTAAGGTTTGCAAAGTGCTCTAGAAAGTCTTCTACTTCACTTTAAAACATTCAAAAGCATTTTTTTTAATTTTGTCACAACAGTATATACAATCATCAACATAAACAACAATTCATCATGAGAGAAAAAGTATATATAAGTAAAAGTATAAGTAAAAGTATGCATATAATACTATAATGAAGAGAACAATAGGACAGGAACGGTAGGCACTATTGTGCTCTTATAGTCCTCTTAGGAATGGGGTGAGGTCAATAGTAGACAGTTTTTGGTTGAAGATTTTGGGGTTTGGAGTAGAGACTATAGAGTCAGGTAGTGAGTTCCAAGCGTTAACAACTCTGTTACAAAAGTCATATTTTCTGCAATCAAGTTTGAAGCGGTTGACATTAAGTTTAAATCTATTGTTTGCTCTTGTATTGTTGCGATTGAAGCTGAAGTAGTCTTTTACAGGAAGGATATTACAATAGATGATTCTGTGTGTTAAACACAGATCATGTCGGATCTGTGTTTAACAAGCAAGCTCTTTCCCCCCCCCCACTTCATTTTCTGGGATGGCAGGCTTGGTGTCAGCCCCCAAAATGGCGAGCGTCAGGCATCCTGTCTCGGGGTTGCCATATGTGCTGTTTCTGGGGCTGAGAGCTCAGAACGTGACACCTGGAGGATATCATTCCCTGGTCTTTCTGCTTACCTCAAGATGATGCTTCTACTCACCCAGATTAGCAGGGTAAACGAATAGAATGCCTCAGGTTTTTCAATCATAACATGGATCTGGAGAGGACGCAGCCAATGATGAAATCGGCCACTCCTGGACTCCAGACTGTGTCAGAACCAGGGTGGTATTGGACTTTCCTGCAGTGCACATAGAAAGAATGTTCAGGCGAGTCCAGCGTTCATTCTCCTGTGCACTGCTTGTAGAGTCCAAGCATGAGAGCATGGTTTGTCAGTAGAATTACATAACATCATAGCACAAACCATTTTTTTAGAACAGAATAGAATAGAATAGAATTTTTTATTGGCCCAGTATGACTGGACACACAAGGAATTTGTCTTGGTGCATATGCTCTCAATGTACATAAAAGAAAAAATACGTTTATCAAGAATTCTAAGGTATAACACTTAATGATTTCACCAGGGATTAATGCAGCTCTCCACCAAAGGGGATTATTGGGATCTTCCCGGCCAGGGGCCTTGCAGTCTCATTTTCAACCCGAGGCTGGATATCTTAGGGAGGAAACTTCCCCACTTCCATTTATATACAGTGAGGCTTCGCTGGTGGGAGATGAAGAAATGGGATAGTATGGTTTATCAGAGGATGAAGGTATCTCCCCAGAGCAGGGATCTCCAACCTTGGTCCCTTTAAGACTTGTGGACTTCAACTCCCAGAGTCCCTCAGCCAGCAAAGTTGGCTGAGGGATTCTGGGAGTTGAAGTCCACAAGTCTTAAAGGGACCAAGGTTGGAGACCCCTGCCCCAGAGCAGCCCACATATACCGGGCTTTTCCACCCCACTCTATTTAAGACCTTGTTGTTTAAGGCCAAAACAACGGCCAATTTGGGGGTGTCTGGAGAGCTAACTGTTACTCCCTCAGAGCCTCAGGATCCATGTTCCAGCCTCTTTACAGAACAGGTGACAACACAAGAGGTGATCCCTTTTGTTCTCGTGAGGCAGCCTAGCTGACCAATGGATTTGAGAGGGTACCAAGAGGGTTGGCATAACACTTAAGTAAGCTTGATCCCTCCTGAGAAAGGACTGGTTTTGGTCATATTGTAGCAGTGCTGAGTTCTAACCGGTGTTACCACCAGTTGGCTTGGCACATGTGCTTTGCACACGATCGGCGTGTGCATGCTCGCTTTGCAAACATGCACACCAAACTTGCTGTTGTGTCTCGCTCGCTCCCCCTGCTGCAGCCAGGCCCCTCTTATCTTCTGCCAGACACTAATAGTTCGGAAGAATGTCCTGGCATGCCTCCAGCCCCCAGCCCTGGCACCATGCCCGGACAGGCCGAACAAACAAACCTCCCTCCGATAGCATGTGCGCCTGAAGCCAGCCACGAGCTGAGATTACCAACAGCTGGAGACGAAACGATGCAATGGATAGACCCATACTTCTGGAGAATGGAGAGGCGACGTCACCAAAAGGAAGGGAGGGGCAGGCCTGGATAAGTGCTGAGTCATGGAGCCACACCCCATGGCCTATATAAAGGATCTGCTTTCTGGCATTCTCTGAGTCAGGCAAAGTCTAACTTGGATTGCTGAAGTCACTTCCTGGTCTCCTGCCTGCCTTGAGAACTCTGATAGGACTTTGGCAGAGCTGCAGAGGCATGCTTGATACGGACTTCCCCGACCTGGCCGTCAGCAGAGGAGTGGGACATGACACTTGCACTTTGCGCAAGGGCAATGACTAGCTGAACAGTTTAGGCATTGCAATCCGCTCTGCCGAGCCTTTCAGCTGGGCTAAGAACGGAGGAATAAAGATAGGTATAGCGCAGGGGCAGGCGGGAGGGCCCAGATGATGGTGGGAGCAAACAGGTTCGCTGTCACTTCAACATCTCCGCTACCGGCTCTCGCGAATTGGGGAGAACCAGTAGCAACCCACCACTATATTGTAGACTGGATAGAGCCTCTTGGCCTCTTCTGGGCAGGATTCAGTTGGATTAGGTTTGTAGTATGCTTGCAGGTTTTTTTTTTAATTAGTAGAGGAAACAGATGTAGCCTGGAGCTTTGTGACACAATGCTACAGAAATGGTCAGTGGGCAGGAAAGTGGGATCCAAAGCCTTGTAGTTGTGTCTGTCCCTTCCCGACCTACCACTCCATTTCTGAACTCAGCCATTAAGCAGGCCAGCTCTGCCATACAATGTCCTTTCACACATTCTTGAGAAATTTTATCCCAATCATGCAGAATTCAAAATAAAGTTTAATCCCAAATTCAAGATCTGAATAATGAGCACTAAGTCGACATTCAATGTTAAAAATCCGGTTGTGCTGTCAGGATCAACGCAGAAGTAATTCTCCTTTCCTTCCTTCTTTCTGTCTGAACGTGTAGACCAGGGGTGTCAAACTCGCAGCCCGCGGGCTGGATGCGTCATGTGCTGCCCCGGTTTAGAGAAGGGGGGAAAATTCCCATATGTCACGTGATGCCACCATGATGACACGAGTTTGACACCTCTGGTGTAGACCAATGTATTCTAAGCAGTGTAGAAGAACAACAAACAATAACATACAACAAAGTGCAATAAATATAATACCTGATTGTAGATTAAAAGCTCAAATCGACCATAGAGGTAACAGGAGATCTATTTAAATGCCCAAGGTCATCCAGAACAGCCATGTTTTTATAAGCTTCTGAAAGATCATGGGATCTTTTCTTATCTCAAAGGCTTTTTGAAAGATCATGTATTATATTAGGGGGCAAGCTATTCCCAAGAAAGGGAGCCCCCACAGATAATAGTCACCATCAGACGCCCTCCCTGCAGCAAAGTTAAAGTTTATGATTGCCTATATGAAAGAATTTTAAAACTGAGAAAGTTAATGAAAACCAAAGCTCTGCTAACTTTGCTCTCCTCAAAGAGCTGTTACAGAAGGAAAGTTTAAAGAGGTCATAAAACTAATGTCTTTATGAGAAAGCCCATTACACTTTTCCACTGCCTCTCAGTGATCAGCATTTATATAAGTGAAGCTGCGATATTATATCGTGTCTGCCACAACAGTAGAAAAGACCCTGAACATATGGAATGTTTCATAGCTACCTGATTCAAATTGCTCCATGAAAGCAGAACTGTGCAGTGATTTGCAAATTAGCTTGGATGGTGTGTTTTAATCAGATTTTCATTGATCTCCTTTTTTTTAAAAGCCCTAGTACAGTGATGGCTAACCTTTTTGCCATCGCGTGCCAGGAGGGGGGGCAGGAGGGGTCACGCACATGCATGCCCACACCCATAATTCTATGCGCCCCCCCCTTGGCACGTGATGGCCCGGTAGGCCCCGCGTGGCACAGGTGACACGAGTAGCCATATCAATGGCATGTGAGCTTAGCTGCCAGCTGAACTTCCAGTCTTCTGGGCCCACCAGAAGTAGGGAAACAGGCTGTTTCCTGCCTCCGGAGGGCCTGGATGGTGGTGGGGAAGGCCTGTTTTTCTCTCTCACCTGCTCCAGAGCCCCTCTATGAGTCTGGGGAGGGTGAAAACAGCCTTCCTCACACCCCCAGGCACTCCAGAGGCCAGAAAGAGTCCATTTACTAATTTTTGGTTGGGCAGGAAGGGACATTTTTTGCTGTCCCCAGCCTCCAGATCCTCTCTAGGAGCTTGTGGAGGCTGGGGACAGCAAAAAACGTCACTTCCTGTCCAACTGGAAATTGGTAAACGGGCATTTCTGGGCCCCGGAGGACCTCCAGGGGAGTGGGGAAGACCGTTTTCGCCCTCTCCATACTCATAGAGAGGCTCTGGAGCCTGGTGAGAGAGAAAAACAGGCCTTCCCCACCACCATCCAGGCCCTCCGGAGGCAGGAAACAGCCTGTTTCCCTACTTCTGGTGGGCCCAGAAGACTGGAAGTTCAGCTGGCAGCTAAGCTCATATGCCATTGATATGGCTACTTGTGTCACCTGTGCCATGTGTACCATAAGCTCGCCATCATGACCCTAGTATTTTTCTACCATAAGTTCTCAAAAGCTCTTAAAATTGCACTTTTGCTCCAATATCAATGTCAATTCTTAGTTTTCTTGCGATGTCATTAGGCCAGAACAATGGTCACTCATCCTTAGCTCTGATCTGTCATACAAGAAGTATTATCAAGACTTTGCAAGTCTTATCAGGTTGTTCCACACTAAGATCATAGCTAAAATGATGGCTTTTTAACAAGGATTTATTTATTTATTAAATTTTTATGCTGCCCATCTGACTGTCCAATGACTTTGGGCAGCTTACGACATCAGCATTTTACTGAACATTTAACTAATTTAGATCTATTTACCTTGTTAAAATACTTTTTTAAAAAAGATTTGTTTTATACCATTTAAGATTAGCTATTCTTCTCTCTGAGATTTCAGAGGGACTGAGCCCAGCATCTTTTCTGTTTCTCTGGTGTTCCAGACAGCTATTCACAGGTCCACCCAAGTAGCAATATTTTTATTTTAAGAGCTGGGAATATTATTTATGTCAGATAATTCTTTCTATTGCCGATACCACCAAATCTCTCTTCATTATATCATATGTAGTCCTGGAAGTTGAATCAGCCTTCTATTCCAAGTAGATAATGTAGTTTCTCAAAGAATAAAAATAGGACTGCAATCCTAGGAAGCTATGGATGATATGAATCTCATGAATTATAAGTGTACTTTTGCAAATCCAAATGCGACGGAGGAAGAACCGCCTATATGGAAGAGAATATTGGTGAATCAAATAAATATGTGCTCCAAAGCAGGGGTCTCCAACCTTGGGAGTTGAAGTCCACCAGGCTTAAAGTTGTCAAGGCTGGAGACCCCTGCTCCAAAGAAACAGAATTTAACGATAACGATTAAATGAAATCCAAGGAATACTTTGTGACAGCCATCAAGACAGAAAGCATCCAACTTTCTTTAGTTTGGCATCAGGCAGTAATCCATGCCAGAGGAAGGATCATAAAAGCAAAATGGGTCAAAATAATTTGTATTTCTCAGCATAAGAGCACAAACGTGCCTACCGTTCCTGCCCTATTGTTTCCTTTTGTTATATCCAATTAATATAGTTATTACATATTCATACATGAATATGTATGAATATGCTTATATATTGTATAGTTACTTCATGCTTATGCTTATATATACTGTGTGACAAAATAAATAAATAAATAAAATAAATAAATAAAAATAACAGAAAGTGGTAAGATGAAAGATTGATAATATTGTCCGAAAAACTCAAATCTTGTGTGTATGATTTTACCTGCATTACCTTTACTATTACATTAATGAATAAAATAATAAAAATTAATCCCAAAAGATATGACAATAATTGGGAAGGAAGATTGTGTTATTTCAAATTATGGTGGCTCAGACTGCTAAGACAGTCTGTTATTAACACAGCTGCCTGCAATTACTGCAGGTTCAAGTCCCACCAGGCCCAAGGTTGACTCAGCCTTCCATCCTTTATAAGATAGGTAAAATGAGGACCCAGATTGTTGGGTGGGGGCAATAAGTTGACTTTGTATATAATATACAAATGGATGAAGACTATTGCTTAACATAGTGTAAGCTGCCCTGAGTCTTCGGAGAAGGGCGGGATATAAATGCAAATAAAAAACAAACAAACAGGTTATTGATCTAAAATATGAGGCATAAATTATTAAGTGAATAATTAGATGGAAAAAACCATGGAAGGAACCATTTCATCTACCTAAAATGAAAGAGTGCACCCTAGTTCAGATAGGCTTGGTAAGCACTTATTGCTATAAACCTTGAGAAAAGTAGATGTGATTTCATTATGAAAATGTTCTGCTACCTTACTTTTGTCGGCTTTTGTATTATTCTGGTCTGTTTTAAGTTGTAGTAAGCTTGTTTCTGAATCAAAAAGGACAAAGTATAAAGATAAATACTGCGTGTCTAACACCATAGGAGCCAGATGGTAGAGTCTCTTAGTACATTTCATAAACTCTATATGTGTCTGATAGTTAAACTAGTGGCTCTAATACAGGGGTGGCAAACTTGATTTCATTGAAGGCCGCATCATGATTATGTTTGACCCGGGGGGGGGGACATGGACACAGTGGGCGTGGCCAGCTCACCATCACTTAAATGCCACTTTTGCTGGTAGTTTGTTTACCTAGCACTCTGCCAGTGAAAACGGAGCATGCACACAGCCCTCCTGAGCTCTGTTTTTGCTGGCAGAGGCATTGCGGGGCGGTCCTTCATTGTTTCCAGGGTGGCCCTGTGGGCCAGATCTAAGCACCCCATGAGTTTGACACCCCTGCTCTAATAGAACAGAACCTTCTTAGAAGATGATTTAGACAGAGAGCAATATGTTGTGTCTCGTCCGATCTCACCACAGCCAGGGCCTTCTTATCTGCTTCCGAACACGGAAGAATGTCCTAGTATGCCTCCCGGCCCCAGCCCTGGCTCCATGCCCAGACAGGCTGAAGAGGAGGAAGTATCTCCAGCCCCCAACTCTGGCTCCATGCCCAGGCAAACGGAGCAACTAGACCCCTCCCCCTCCTCCACAGCATGTGAGCCTGAGGGAGGTCAATTGCCAACAGCTGCAGACTGGAGTGACCCTCGCGTCAGAAGACTTGATAGACGGAGGCAACAGAAGGAAGGGAGGGGCAGGCCTGTATAAGTGCTGAGTCATAGAGCCACACCCCATGGCCTATATAAAGGACCTGCTTTCTGGCATTCTCTGAGTCAGACAAAGTCTAAACATATCTTGCTGAAGTCACTTTCTGATCTCCTGCCTGCCCTGAGGACTTTGCTAGGACTTTGGCAGAGCTGCAGAGGCACGCCTGATTCGGATTTCCCTGACCCGGCTGTCAGCAGAGGAGTGGGACACGACACAATACTTCACAAAGATCCGTAAATGCTGGATTCCCTAACAGCAAATAGCCTTTATAAATTGTAGCTGCTATACAAATATCTGGTACCACCAGCATCACTTTTACAAAATGTGCATGAATGAACCTAACTGAAGATGTTCTTTCTGATATATGAACAGACCTTAACATTATTTTTGAACCCATTGGGATTCAAAATAGGATATTGCTGTGATATAATTTTTTGTAACTCAGATCAACTCTCCTTTTCATTAACTTTGAGTTGCAAATGTTTGGGGAATTCAAGGGTGATGTAAATTTGAATGTAATGCTGCCTAAAAAGATAATACACTACAAGAGTAAAGAACTGTAGGCTGTTTCTCATCTGATTTACTTAAACCTAAAATATCTGCTGGATACATAAATCTTCCTTTACATACATAGTTACAAAGGGGTGAGTGGAACCCTGCCTGTTTTTCCATCACACTGTCCTTCCCTCTTCCTGTATTCTGTTGCACTTTTTCCTCACATCTTTTCTGATTTTTTCCCCCCAGTTCTCTTTGGCTCACA
The DNA here is from genome assembly GCF_028640845.1 of Ahaetulla prasina. Taxonomy (NCBI): domain Eukaryota; kingdom Metazoa; phylum Chordata; class Lepidosauria; order Squamata; family Colubridae; genus Ahaetulla; species Ahaetulla prasina. Next base: position 268,158,432 of record NC_080539.1, read on the forward strand.
AACTACATTTATAGATCAGATTCTTGTATGTCACACGCCAGTCATGCATTTCAATATTTTGAATGGTTGACTTATCGATAGAATCTTCTGCAGTGCCTCATAAATTATGCTTCCTTGACTCTAGTTAGCTTCTGAAGTGTCTCATCTTTATGCAAGAAAGATTATGAATATGATCAAAGCCGCTGGCTAGTGACCAGCTGAAAATAATTTGTTTTATGGCAATTCTGAAGAATATAGCAATCTAGATGTGGTGCGATAATATTAATTTATATTCTTATCCAAAATCCTGCTGGTTTATGCTAGTCATACCCCTAGAGGCAGAAATGGGCTGGGGGTGGGGGACAGGGGGAGACAGAGTAGCTTCTTTTTCTTCTTGATAAAGCCATTCAAGGCTTCATGTTTGCAGAGAAATTGCTAATAGCAGCTTAACACTTTTTTGGCAATTAAAGTACCAATGATCAAATAGGTAAGAGATTAGTATTCGTCTTGCCTTTCTTTAAATCCAGCCTTTGCTTTCCAATAATCAATGATCTTAGCTCAAAGATAAACTATTTCATTGTTACTCTCTTGCTTCTTGTTATTTTATTCTCTAATGTGCCTTCATTGTTTCAGGGTGGCCCTGTGGGCCAAATCTAAGCACCCCATGAGCGGGATCTGGGCCTCAGGCCTTGAGTTTGACACCCTGCTCTAATAGAACAGAACCTTCTTAGAAGATGATTTAGACAGAGAGCAATATGTTGTGTCTCGTCCGATCTCACCACAGCCGGGCCTTCTTATCTGCTTCGAACACGGAAGAATGTCCTAGTATGCCTCCCGGCCCCAGCCCTGGCTCCATGCCCAGACAGGCTGAAGAGGAGGAAGTATCTCCAGCCCCAACTCTGGCTCCATGCCCAGACAGGCTGAAGAGGAGGAAGTATCTCCAGCCCCAACTCTGGCTCCATGCCCAGACAGGCTGAAGAGGAGGAAGTATCTCCAGCCCCAACTCTGGCTCCATGCCCAGACAGGCTGAAGAGGAGGAAGTATCTCCAGCCCCAACTCTGGCTCCATGCCCAGACAGGCTGAAGAGGAGGAAGTATCTCCAGCCCCAACTCTGGCTCCATGCCCAGACAGGCTGAAGAGGAGGAAGTATCTCCAGCCCCAACTCTGGCTCCATGCCCAGACAGGCTGAAGAGGAGGAAGTATCTCCAGCCCCAACTCTGGCTCCATGCCCAGACAGGCTGAAGAGGAGGAAGTATCTCCAGCCCCAACTCTGGCTCCATGCCCAGACAGGCTGAAGAGGAGGAAGTATCTCCAGCCCCAACTCTGGCTCCATGCCCAGACAGGCTGAAGAGGAGGAAGTATCTCCAGCCCCAACTCTGGCTCCATGCCCAGACAGGCTGAAGAGGAGGAAGTATCTCCAGCCCCAACTCTGGCTCCATGCCCAGACAGGCTGAAGAGGAGGAAGTATCTCCAGCCCCAACTCTGGCTCCATGCCCAGACAGGCTGAAGAGGAGGAAGTATCTCCAGCCCCAACTCTGGCTCCATGCCCAGACAGGCTGAAGAGGAGGAAGTATCTCCAGCCCCAACTCTGGCTCCATGCCCAGACAGGCTGAAGAGGAGGAAGTATCTCCAGCCCCAACTCTGGCTCCATGCCCAGACAGGCTGAAGAGGAGGAAGTATCTCCAGCCCCAACTCTGGCTCCATGCCCAGACAGGCTGAAGAGGAGGAAGTATCTCCAGCCCCAACTCTGGCTCCATGCCCAGACAGGCTGAAGAGGAGGAAGTATCTCCAGCCCCAACTCTGGCTCCATGCCCAGACAGGCTGAAGAGGAGGAAGTATCTCCAGCCCCAACTCTGGCTCCATGCCCAGACAGGCTGAAGAGGAGGAAGTATCTCCAGCCCCAACTCTGGCTCCATGCCCAGGCAAACGGAGCAACTAGACCCTCCCTCCTCCACAGCATGTGAGCCTGAGGGAGGTCAATTGCCAACAGCTGCAGACTGGAGTGACCCTCGCGTCAGAAGACTTGATAGACGGAGGCAACAGAAGGAAGGGAGGGGCAGGCCTGTATAAGTGCTGAGTCATAGAGCCACACCCCATGGCCTATATAAAGGACCTGCTTTCTGGCATTCTCTGAGTCAGACAAAGTCTAAACATATCTTGCTGAAGTCACTTTCTGGTCTCCTGCCTGCCCTGAGGACTTTGCTAGGACTTTGGCAGAGCTGCAGAGGCACGCCTGATTCGGATTTCCCTGACCCGGCTGTCAGCAGAGGAGTGGGACACGACACAATACTTCACAAAGATCCGTAAATGCTGGATTCCCTAACAGCAAATAGCCTTTATAAATTGTAGCTGCTATACAAATATCTGGTACCACCAGCATCACTTTTACAAAATGTGCATGAATGAACCTAACTGAAGATGTTCTTTCTGATATATGAACAGACCTTAACATTATTTTTGAACCCATTGGGATTCAAAATAGGATATTGCTGTGATATAATTTTTTGTAACTCAGATCAACTCTCCTTTTCATTAACTTTGAGTTGCAAATGTTTGGGGAATTCAAGGGTGATGTAAATTTGAATGTAATGCTGCCTAAAAAGATAATACACTACAAGAGTAAAGAACTGTAGGCTGTTTCTCATCTGATTTACTTAAACCTAAAATATCTGCTGGATACATAAATCTTCCTTTACATACATAGTTACAAAGGGGTGAGTGGAACCGACAGCAAGCTTAAGCAGTAGCTTCAGCCCATAGGAGTATAATCACAAATGTGTTTATCTTTAATTTATGTGTAGGCTTCCATAAGAATAGAAATCTTTTGCTAGAGAACTACATGTGGGCTTTTCCTACCTTGGGTATTTTTGTTGTTTGTTTTATTTTCTTATAGTGCTTGGGCTCCTATATATATTTCATTGGGCCTTGCAATGGAAAGAAAACTGCATGGAAGGGAGATCAAAGCAATATTTTGTGCTGAGGCCTTTCAAAATCTTTAAAAATCTGTCTTCCACCTTAAGTTCACTGGACTCTCAAGGAGAATCTAGGATTCTCTGTAGCACTTCCTTCCTTCCTTCCTTCCTTCCTTCCTTCCTTCCTTCCTTCCTTCCTTCCTTCCTTCCTTCCTTCCTCCTTCCTTCTTTCCCTCCTTCCTTCCTTCCCAGTAGAATGACAGCTAATATTTTAAAAATAGTTAATAATATTAGTTCCTCTTTGTAAAATATAGGAAACTCAGATATGCAGGGAATCATTTTTCTCGACTTTAACTGACCAGCTTCTATCATTTTTCTGGCAGTCTTTTCTACCCAGAGTAATAGTTTTTTGCTGATTTAAAAAAGAGGAGGCTAAATATGCTTGACATAAGTCTTGGATTTGTGCTCATTTTGTATTTGAACTTATGGTAAAAAAAATAAGTAGGTTCTAAATCTGAATCGACTAGATGAGTTTCTGTCCCTCCCAAACTCTGATAGCCACTATCATTTTGTTATTGGGAAAACATTTTCAGATATTAAATATATATATTTGTTTTCCTTCATCCCTAGATGACAAATTAGATTATCCAGTCTAACTTAAATTCAATAAGCTACATTACTATATTTATATTGCTTAGACACTGACTGTACCTTGTAAATAAAATGCGGCTGTATATACTAATGAATCATGTAGCTATTCAGCTATGTAAGAAGTCAAACCAAGTGATTGTCTACTGACACATTCTGTGTTTAATTTTTGCTCAGATTGGCTCAAAGATTTTGAGGTTCCCAACCCTAGTTGTCTCACTAGGATTCAGGATAGAAGAGCATTTTAAAGATGGGCTACTGGATCACTATTTTAATTTAGACAATAATCTAAAGCATTCATGAGTCATAGAGTTAGCAATTTCAAATGACTACATAAGACTGTGCAAGGCTAGCAAGACTCTCTAAACTGAGGGTATTCCCGAAAACGGAGCATGCGCACAGCCCTCCTGAGCTCTGTTTTTGCTGGCAGAGGCATTGCGGGGAGGTCCTTCATTGTTTCCAGGGTGGCCCTGTGGGCCAGATCTAAGCACCCCATGAGCTGGATCTGGCCCGCAGGCCTTGAGTTTGACACCCCTGCTCTAATAGAACAGAACCTTCTTAGAAGATGATTTAGACAGAGAGCAATATGTTGTGTCTCGTCCGATCTCACCACAGCCGGGGCCTTCTTATCTGCTTCCGAACACGGAAGAATGTCCTAGTATGCCTCCCGGCCCCAGCCCTGGCTCCATGCCCAGACAGGCTGAAGAGGAGGAAGTATCTCCAGCCCCCAACTCTGGCTCCATGCCCAGGCAAACGGAGCAACTAGACCCCTCCCCCTCCTCCACAGCATGTGAGCCTGAGGGAGGTCAATTGCCAACAGCTGCAGACTGGAGTGACCCTCGCGTCAGAAGACTTGATAGACGGAGGCAACAGAAGGAAGGGAGGGGCAGGCCTGTATAAGTGCTGAGTCATAGAGCCACACCCCATGGCCTATATAAAGGACCTGCTTTCTGGCATTCTCTGAGTCAGACAAAGTCTAAACATATCTTGCTGAAGTCACTTTCTGGTCTCCTGCCTGCCCTGAGGACTTTGCTAGGACTTTGGCAGAGCTGCAGAGGCACGCCTGATTCGGATTTCCTGACCCGCTGTCAGCAGAGGAGTGGGACACGACACAATACTTCACAAAGATCCGTAAATGCTGGATTCCCTAACAGCAAATAGCCTTTATAAATTGTAGCTGCTATACAAATATCTGGTACCACCAGCATCACTTTTACAAAATGTGCATGAATGAACCTAACTGAAGATGTTCTTTCTGATATATGAACAGACCTTAACATTATTTTTGAACCCATTGGGATTCAAAATAGGATATTGCTGTGATATAATTTTTTGTAACTCAGATCAACTCTCCTTTTCATTAACTTTGAGTTGCAAATGTTTGGGGAATTCAAGGTGATGTAAATTTGAATGTAATGCTGCCTAAAAGATAATACACTACAAGAGTAAAGAACTGTAGGCTGTTTCTCATCTGATTTACTTAAACCTAAAATATCTGCTGGATACATAAATCTTCCTTTACATACATAGTTACAAAGGGTGAGTGGAACCGACAGCAAGCTTAAGCAGTAGCTTCAGCCCATAGGAGTATAATCACAAATGTGTTTATCTTTAATTTATGTGTAGGCTTCCATAAGAATAGAAATCTTTTGCTAGAGAACTACATGTGGGCTTTTCCTACCTTGGGTATTTTTGTTGTTTGTTTTATTTTCTTATAGTGCTTGGGCTCCTATATATATTTCATTGGGCCTTGCAATGGAAAGAAAACTGCATGGAAGGGAGATCAAAGCAATATTTTGTGCTGAGGCCTTTCAAAATCTTTAAAAATCTGTCTTCCACCTTAAGTTCACTGGACTCTCAAGGAGAATCTAGGATTCTCTGTAGCACTTCCTTCCTTCCTTCCCAGTAGAATGACAGCTAAAATTTTAAAAATAGTTAATAATATTAGTTCCTCTTTGTAAAATATAGGAAACTCAGATATGCAGGGAATCATTTTTCTCGACTTTAATTGACCAGCTTCTATCATTTTTCTGGCAGTCTTTTCTACCCAGAGTAATAGTTTTTTGCTGATTTAAAAAAGAGGAGGCTAAATATGCTTGACATAAGTCTTGGATTTGTGCTCATTTTGTATTTGAACTTATGGTAAAAAAAAAAGTACCGTATATACTCGAGTATAAGCCGAGTTTTTCAGCACGTTTTTTGTGCTGAAAAACGTCCCCTCGGCTTATACTCGAGTTCACGCCTCGGAACCCCGCACAGGAGGGGTACCGAACGGACTCCCATGGGAGGGACGGGAGCGGCCCGCCGAGGTCTCGGGATTTGTCGCCCCAGGCCGGCCCCCATTCCCGTGTCTGGTGGGCGGACGCGCAAACTTGGCGGACTGTGCATTGGCGCTGGGAAGCCCTGGTGGTGCAGTGAGAGGGCTGGGCAGGGGAGCCGCCAGCCTTCTCGGCTGAGGGAGAGCCCGCTACCGCGAGAGCCACCCCAAAGGCCAGAAGAAAAGGTCATTCCATCGGAGTAATGGAGCGAAGGCTCCTTCCTCTCCGCCTTACCCATGCTGTGCGAGCCCGGCTGGCTGCAACCCCGCCGCCGCTCCTTCCTCAGCCTCCCGGGCTCGCGCCTAGCAGCCGCCAAGCTCAGGCCGGACTCAGCAGCTCCCATCAGCACTCGCACGGGCGCGATTCGGGCAGGAGGAGTCGGGCTCGCTCTGTGGCGGTGGCGGGAAGCCCTGGTGGTGCAGTGAGAGGGCTGGGCAGGGGAGCCGCCAGCCTTCTCGGCTGAGGGAGGAGTTTCTCTTCTCTCGTTGCGCCTGAACATCTGCCTAGCAACGACGACAAGAACCTCATGGTTGAGCTGCCGTCAGCTCTGAGTTGCTGCACAGCCGTCACCGGCGAACGCCGAGCTGAGGTCGCTGGCGATGGCGCTGCGCCGCCGCGAGAGCCACCCCAAAGGCCAGAAGAAAAGGTCATTCCATCGGAGTAATGGAGCGAAGGCTCCTTCCGGAGGAGCCTCGCCCATTACTCCGATGGAATGACCTTTCTTCTGGCCTTTGGGTGGTTTCGGGCGGCGCAGAGCGCAGCGCCATCCCGCCCGCGACCTCAAACTCGCCCGCTTGGTAAATTGAGACGCCTGGTGAACAAACAATGCAGCAACTCAGAGCAAGCCGGCGATTGGCCAAGCTCAACCAGTAGAAAAAAAGGTTCTCCCCGTGTCGTCATTGTTGCTAGGCAGATGTTCAGGCGCAACGGGAGAGAGAAGAGGGGGGGAAAACCCTCCCTCCCTCAGCCGAGAAGGACTGCACCGCCAGGGCTTCCCGCCAATGCATAGCCTGGCGGGAGTTACTGCAGCTCACCTGCCCCGCCCCAACTGGTGGTGTTGGGGCAGCAGCTGCCGCTTAGCAAAAAGGTCGCCGCCCAAAACTCCTCGCCTTCTCCTGGGAAGGGCTGGATGGCTAGCCGGGAAGGGTTGAATAAGCAAGCCAACCTCCCTCCCTCCCTCCCTCCTCTCCCCCGCAAGCGAAAGAGCGTTTTCCCGTTGGAAGAGAGAGAGAGAGAGAGAAAGGAGGGGCCGTTCCTCCCCTTCTTTCATTCTTTCTTCTCCCTCCGTGCTTCAGAAGCTGGGCGTGTGTGTGCGCGCCCTAGTCCCCTTCTGTTCCGTGGCGCTGGAAGAGAGAGAGAGAGAAAGGAGGGGCCGTTCCTCCCCTTCTTTCATTCTTTCTTCTCCCTCCGTGCTTCACCGTGCTGGGCGACCTGGAGCAGCTGCTCTTCAGCCAGATGCTCGGTGAGTCAGCCCGTCCCCTTCCTTCCCGTGGGGGTCTGCCTTGCTGGTGAAGGTTATTGGGGCTTTTGAGCAAGGGAGGAGGAACGCGAGCACCGCCTTTCGCGCTGGCATTCCGGGATTTCCCTTTGTTTAGAGCTGGGAATCCTCCTTCCCCCTTTTGCACTCCCTCCCTCCCTCCCTCTCTCTCTCTCACACACACACACACACACACAGACTTCTAAAGTCGATTGGCACAATGCTAAGCAAACACAGCAGTGGGTCAAGGGTGAAGGGCTAGGAACCTGGCAGGTGAAAGGTTGAGCGACATGAAAGGCAAAGACCACAATTGTTTTAAGAAAGAAGCTTTAGCAGGAGGGGGATGGAGGGTGTTTTAAGTTTTGGCAAACAGCCAGGCCAACTGTATTGGAGAAGGTCACACAACTGGCCTTAACATTTTAGCTGCTGTCTTTTTCCTCACACTTGGGTTTAATGATATTAGAGATCCTTATTGCCCTGCCAAAAAAAAAGAGCCACCCCAACGTCTATGAAAATTAACCTTCTGCCAAGAGACACTGTGCAGGGTATTTTCACTATTGGTGTGCATACAGGCTTAGATTTGTGCTGGGTTCTTAGTGCTTAGAGCACTGACCTTCAGAGGCACCCTGGTCCCTTGGAAGCTAAAGGAGGACTCATTTTCATGCTTGCAGTTGTATTGTCAATTTCTGTGAGACAATGTTGTTGAAGTAACTCACTCACTCATTCATTCATTCATTCATTCATTCCTTGTGTGTCCAATCACACTTAGCCAATAAAAATTCTATTCTATTCTATTCTATTCATTCATTCATTCATTTTATTTTGTCAAATACATATTAAATAATTATATAAATATAAGCATGAATTGAATACATAAAAGGAATACAACTAAAGGGAACATTAGGACAAGGACGGTAGGCACGCTGGTGCTCTTATGCACGCCTTACAGACCTCTTAGGAATGGGGTGAGGTCAATACTAGATAGTCTTTGGTTAAGGCTTTGGGGATTTTGGGAAGAGACCAGAGTCAGGTAGCACATTCCAGGCATTAACAACTCTGTTACTGAAGTCACATTTTCTGCAATCTAGATTGGAGAGGTTCACTTTAAGTTTGAATCTATTGTGTTCTCGTATTGTTGTGGTTGAAGCTGAAGTAGTCATTGATAGGAAGTACATTGTAGCAGATAATTTTATGAGCTATGCTCAGGTCATACCAAAGGTGTAGTTCTAAATTTTCTAAAGCTGGGAATCCTCCTTCCCCTTTGCACTTTTATTGTTTTTCGCTCAAATAAATATTCATGTTATTTTACTTGGCTCTATCTTTATTTTTTACATTGACCAGTAGCTGCCTCATTTCCCACCTCGGCTTATACTCGAGTTCACGCCTCGGGCAACCCCGCACAGGAGGGGGTACCGAACGGACTCCCATGGGAGGGACGGGGAGCGGGCCCGCCGAGGTCTCGCGGGATTTGTCGCCCCCAGGCCGGCCCCCATTCCCGTGTCTGGTGGGCGGACGGCGCAAACTTGGCGGACTGTGCATTGGCGCGGGGAAGCCCTGGTGGTGCAGTGAGAGGGCTGGGCAGGGGAGCCGCCAGCCTTCTCGGCTGAGGGAGGGAGGGTTTCCCCGACCGCGCGAGCTCGCCGCCGCGAGAGCCACCCCAAAGGCCAGAAGAAAAGGTCATTCCATCGGAGTAATGGAGCGAAGGCTCCTTCCTCTCCCGCCTTACCCATGCTGTGCGAGCCCGGCTGGGCTGCAACCCCGCCGCCCCTCCCTCAGCCTCCCGGGGCTCGCGCCCTAGCAGCCGCCAAGCTCAGGCCGGACTCGGCAGCTCCCCATCAGCACTCGCACGGCGCGATTCGGGCAGGAGGAGTCGGGCTCGCTCTGTGGCGGTGGCGGAAGCCCTGGTGGTGCAGTGAGAGGGCTGGGCAGGGGAGCCGCCAGCCTTCTCGGCTGAGGAGTTTCTCTTCTCTCGTTGCGCCTGAACATCTGCCTAGCAACAATGGCGACAGGAGAACCTTTTTTCTACTGGTTGAGCTTGTGCAGCTTGCTCTGAGTTGCTGCATTGTTTGTTCACCGGGCGTCTCACCAGAGCGGGCAGTTTGAGTCGCGGATGGCGCTGCGCCGCCGCGAGAGCCACCCCAAAGGCCAGAAGAAAAGGTCATTCCATCGGAGTAATGGAGCGAAGGCTCCTTCCGGGAGGAGCCTCGCCCATTACTCCGATGGAATGACCTTTCTTCTGGCCTTTGGGTGGCTCTCGCGGCGCAGAGCGCAGCGCCATCCCGCCCGCGACCTCAAACTCGCCCGCTTGGTAAATTGAGACGCCCGGTGAACAAACAATGCAGCAACTCAGAGCAAGCCGCGATTGGCCAAGCTCAACCAGTAGAAAAAGGTTCTCCTGTCGTCATTGTTGCTAGGCAGATGTTCAGGCGCAACGGGAGAGAGAAGAGGGGGAAACCTCCTCCCTCAGCCGAGAAGGACTGCACCGCCAGGGCTTCCCGCCAATGCATAGCCTGGCGGGAGTTACTGCAGCTCACCTGCCCCGCCCCAACTGGTGGTGTTGGGGCAGCAGCTGCCGCTTAGCAAAAAGGTCGCCGCCCAAAACTCCTCGCCTTCTCCTGGGAAGGGCTGGATGGCTAGCCGAAGGGTTGAATAAGCAAGCCAACCTCCTCCCTCCCTCCCTCCTCTCCCCGCAAGCGAAAGAGCGTTTTCCGTTGGAAGAGAGAGAGAGAGAGAAAGGAGGGCCGTTCCTCCCTTCTTTCATTCTTTCTTCTCCTCCGTGCTTCAGAAGCTGGGCGTGTGTGCGCGCCTAGTCCCCTTCTGTTCCGTGGCGCTGGAAGAGAGAGAGAGAAAGGAGGGCCGCCTCCCCTTCTTTCATTCTTTCTTCTCCTCCGTGCTTCACCGTGCTGGGCGACCTGGAGCAGCTGCTCTTCAGCCAGATGCTCGTGAGTCAGCCTGCCCCTTCCTTCCCGTGGGGGTCTGCCTTGCTGGTGAAGGTTATTGGGGCTTTTGAGCAAGGGAGGAGGAACGCGAGCACCGCCTTTCGCTGGCATTCCGGGATTTCCTTTGTTTAGAGCTGGGAATCCTCCTTCCCCTTTGCACTCCCTCCTCCCTCCCTCCTCTCTCTCTCTCTCTCTCACACACACACACACACACAGACTTCTAAAGTCGATTGGCACAATGCTAAGCAAACACAGCAGTGGGCCAAGGGTGAAGGGCTAGGAACCTGGCAGGTGAAAGGTTGAGCGACATGAAAGGCAAAGACCACAATTGTTTTAAGAAAGAAGCTTTAGCAGGAGGGGGATGGAGGGTGTTTTAAGTTTTGGCAAACAGCCAGGCCAACTGTATTGGAGAAGGTCACACAACTGGCCTTAACATTTTAGCTGCTGTCTTTTCCTCACACTTGGGTTTAATGATATTAGAGATCCTTATTGCCCTGCCAAAAAAAAGAGCCACCCCAACGTCTATGAAAATTAACCTTCTCTGCCAAGAGACACTGTGCAGGGTATTTTCACTATTGGTGTGCATACAGGCTTAGATTTGTGCTGGGTTCTTAGTGCTTAGAGCACTGACCTTCAGAGGCACCCTGGTCCCTTGGAAGCTAAAGGAGGACTCATTTTCATGCTTGCAGTTGTATTGTCAATTTCTGTGAGACAATGTTGTTGAAGTAACTCACTCACTCATTCATTCATTCATTCATTCATTCCTTGTGTGTCCAATCACACTTAGCCAATAAAAATTCTATTCTATTCTATTCTATTCATTCATTCATTCATTTTATTTTGTCAAATACATATTAAATAATTATATAAATATAAGCATGAATTGAATACATAAAAGGAATACAACTAAAGGGAACATTAGGACAGGGACGGTAGGCACGCTGGTGCTCTTATGCACGCCTTACAGACCTCTTAGGAATGGGGTGAGGTCAATACTAGATAGTCTTTGGTTAAGGCTTTGGGGATTTTGGGAAGAGACCAGAGTCAGGTAGCACATTCCAGGCATTAACAACTCTGTTACTGAAGTCACATTTTCTGCAATCTAGATTGGAGAGGTTCACTTTAAGTTTGAATCTATTGTGTTCTCGTGTATTGTTGTGGTTGAAGCTGAAGTAGTCATTGATAGGAAGTACATTGTAGCAGATAATTTTATGAGCTATGCTCAGGTCATACCAAAGGTATGAGTTCTAAATTTTCTAAAGCTGGGAATCCTCCTTCCCCCTTTTGCACTTTTATTGTTTTTCGTTCAAATAAATATTCATGTTATTTTACTTGGCTCTATCTTTATTTTTTACATTGACCAGTAGCTGCCTCATTTCCCACCCTCGGCTTATACTCGAGTCAATAGTTTTTCCCAGTTTTTGTGGTAAAATTAGGTGCCTCGGCTTATATTCGGATCGGCTTATACTCGAGTATATACGGTAGGTTCTAAATCTGAATCGACTAGATGAGTTTCTGTCCCTCCCAAACTCTGATAGCCACTATCATTTTGTTATTGGGAAAACATTTTCAGATATTAAATATATATATTTGTTTTCCTTCATCCCTAGATGACAAATTAGATTATCCAGTCTAACTTAAATTCAATAAGCTACATTACTATATTTATATTGCTTAGACACTGACTGTACCTTGTAAATAAAATGCGGGCTGGATATACTAATGAATCATGTAGCTATTCAGCTATGTAAGAAGTCAAACCAAGTGATTTTCTACTGACACATTCTATGTTTAATTTTTGCTCAGATTGGCTCAAAGATTTTGAGGTTCCCAACCCTAGTTGTCTCACTAGGATTCAGGATAGAAGAGCATTTTAAAGATGGGCTACTGGATCACTATTTTAATTTAGACAATAATCTAAAGCATTCATGAGTCATAGAGTTAGCAATTTCAAATGACTACATAAGACTGTGCAAGGCTAGCAAGACTCTCTAAACTGAGGGTATTCCCCAACCTCATTTTGCAAAATAATGAGCAATGTTCTATAATTAGCAAGAGGAATCTTGACATACCTTTAGAAAGCCAGCTCTTTCTTCCATTTCTTGAACAAGCTTCTCTGATGTATCTTATGTAAAGGTTTACTGAGTTAACAAAGGATCTCCTTGCAATTTTTTTTTTTAAATCACCTACTGCATTTTGAAATCACAATTCTGGGACCGTGTTATAAAAAGCAAAGATTCAACAATAGCTGCCATGGCGCAATGGACAATTTGCAAATCCTGTCGCAGCATGAGATACCTGACACCTTTCTACATCTTGCAGAGAGTTATGTTGCTGGGATAAGCTGCCTGTGTGGCTCAGTACGTGCGCACATATTTGCATTCCTAAGAAATAAGTTGAATCAGAAGAAATGATGGTGATGGTGATGGTGATGATGAATATTTGACAGAAATATTTTCGTGAAAGGACAAAATGGAATGGTCTTCCCACATGAGCTTTTCTCAAGAAGTCCCAGTGCACTTTGGTATATTGATTTATTGCTGCCTAGATGTAGCTAACATTTCAAATAATCCATAGTGATTTAAATTTACATTAAGTCTTTTAATCAAGTCACACATACTCTGGGGATTTCTTAAAGGAATAAACACCTCAGACTAGTCAGTTCAGCTACAGTCATCTTTACTGCTTGAGTGTAGTTCAATGAATGTGTTTGTTTCTCAAAACAACTCTTTCACTTCTGTATCAAATAGCCATTAAGCATCTGTTGCAGTTGCTGTGCCATCCTATATATCTTTTTCCCAGAAAAAAAGTCCCACTAAGCTTTATCTGTAAACTATTTATCCTTGACTTTTTTTTTTTTTGGCATCCTGGTGAAATTGCTGGTCTATCTGTAAAAACCTGGTATCAGTTAATCAGAGGAAAAGGGGTGGAAGATTAAGCATGGTATGTATTACAAGAGAGATTTGTGTCATAAATATTCTCTTCCATAAATTAACCAAAGAAAGCTAATGATGAAACTCTTGCCCCTTGCTCTCCTTTTCAAAACTATTCCATAGGATATGGAAGAACAATAAAAACCTCAGTGAAGAAAAAATTGCTCCATATAATATCCTTTCATGCATGTGAAAATTAAGTAAGGCAGTCTATCTATCATTTCTGTCTGTCTGTCTGTCTGTCCATCCCTCCATCTGTCCCTCTCTCCTTCCCTCAATCCCTCCATCCCTCCCTCCTATCATCTATAATCTCTCCCTCTCCCTCTCCCTCTCCCTTTCCATCCGTCCCTCCACCCCATCATCTATCATCTCTCTCTCTCTCTTCCTCCCTCCCCCCTCCCCCTCTCTCTTCATCCATCCAGCCACCCTCCCACTCACCCATCTCTATCTCTTCCATTCAATCATGCCTGATTCTTGGAGACTGCTTGAAAAAGTCCCTGCAGTTTTCTTGGCAAGGTTTTTCAAAAGTGATTTTCCCTTGAATCCTTCCTAGGAGTGAATGAGAAGGACTAGACCAAGGTCACCCAGTTGCTGGCTTTGTGCCTAAAGCAGGACTAGAACTGACAGGCTACTATTCCTAGTTTACCGTTTTAATCACTACATCAAACTGGCCCTTATGAATATATTAGCTGGAGCCAAAACTAAACACAGCCAAAGGGATTGAAAACATGATGTTTACTTCTACACTGCTTCTCACTAAGGTTGGCAAAGCAAACTAATTGCTCAAATATCTACCACGCCTTACTAAATATTGAAATAGTTGTGAATTAACTGATCAAAGAGCCCAGACAGGTAACAAAAAAAGCTACAGAATAAGAGATTATTGAAGAAGTGTGATCTGCTGCAACTACATTACAGCTTTTTGTGCAACTCACTGAAATTACAGAATTATTACATTCCTCCCCCCACACACACACCATTCCAAGTCATTATCATGTAATTTTAACAGACTGTTATTAAAGAAGCTTTTCGTGAGCAATTACCTTAAAAAATCTTGGAGCAAAGATTTATTCTTATTTTTTTAGCATGATTAATTTGGGCAGCACTGCCATGTATAAGTCATGTTGAAGGAAATAAGAATCCCCTGAAACCTGATCCAGTTGCCCTTGATTTGGTTGTTAGTGACAGAAAAATTATTGCAACTCTTTGTGAAACAAAAGAAACTTCAAAAGTAAAATTGACTGTCTTAAACCCATTCAAAATGATACAAAACCAAGACTGGTTGCCCAGCATCATATAGTTGTATATTTACTGGTACATAGAGAAAGGGAGAAAAAGCACTTCTCAAGAGACTAGATAAGTTATTGTCAACTTTGCTTACTCTGTTCAAGATGACTAAATTTTGAAAAAGAAGGACCAAAGATAAAGATTTCAACTAATTTTAAAACACATTTAATCTAACATTTATCCATCCTGTGATAATAATTTGAATGAATTTTCTTTGCAGGAGTATATAATATATAATTTCCTCAGTAGAAAATACCAGCTCAGTAAGCAGCAAGGTATATTAAGTATATAAAAACTGCAAAGCTAATTACAAAATCCTCAAAATGGTTGATAATTGCTTTTTATTCCAGTTTTTTTAAAAATGCAGCAGGCTGGCTTAAATGAAATCTTAATAAAGGACTCATTCTCTTTTTACTTAGCAACAATTTTTCCTGACACAAATGTAACATCAACATCAAATAAACTTTGTAGGTCTTTTTTAATAGATGATAATCCAGGTGTTCTATATTTCATAGTCACAAATTCTGACATATCAATTTTCAGTTTAATAGATACTTAAATGGTTAGACCTGATTATCAAACGGTTGAAACTAAAAAACCCACAAATAGTCTTTGTAATTATTTGCTGTCAATAAATCAATTGGATATTTGGACTACCGTGCTGATTGCATAAAAAATAAAACCTGCAATCAAAAAATCACCTCCAAACCCCCCATCACCCATAACAATCAACCAGCCATCCCAGTATTCAATCAAGTACCCATCCCCCTACCACCCATTCAACCAACCATCTTACCAGCCATTCAACCAACAGCCATCCAACCAACAATCCAACCAGCCATCCAACCAGCCATCCAACCAGCCATCCAAACAGCCATCCAAACAGCCATCCAAACAGCCATCCAAACAGCCACCCAACAATCCACCCAACCAGCCATCCAAACAACCATCCATCCAAACATCCAAACTACCATCCAACCATCTATACAACCATCAGTTGTACACAACCCCCAACCTACTAACATCCAAAACTAGGTATGCACGCCCCTTACCTCTTCAACACCAATCATTTGAGATCTCAAATGCAAATTAATAAATGCAAGAAGCATAGTCAACAAATTACCTGAATTTATCCTCTTATTAAACAGTGGCACATTTGATATCATTTTTGTTTGTGAAACATGGCTGAATTCATCCCTTCCTGACTCCATTATCTCAAACAAAGAATATCAAGTCTATCGATCAGATCGGGAAAACTGAAGAGGTGGTGGAGTGGCTATCTTTTACAAAAAGTCACTGAATCTAAAAAATATCCAAGTAGCACATAAACTCTCTCTTCCTGAAACTATAGTATGCGACCTATCCCTTGACACTACTCTTCGATTCTTACAATGCTACAGAGCCCCTGACTATGACATTACCCACGCAAATATGCTAACCTCAATGCTAACATGGGCTACCTCTTGCCCATACCCTCTCATCTTCCTGGGTGACTTAAATCTACCTCTCATTAACTGGACAACTAATGAATGTTCAACTGACCCAATCCATACTACACTATACAACGCTGTTACAAACCTAGGTCTTGAACAACTTGTAACTAACAATACAAGACTCAACAACTGCCTTGACCTCATCTTCTGCAACAATCCAAACTCAATTTACGGACTACAAATTAAAGAACCTTTTTCAAACAGTGACCACTGCATGATTGATTTTCGTCTCAATATATGTCCATACTTAAATCGTCATAACAACAGAACTCCCAACTACAACTTCAAAAAAGCCAATTACGACCTTATAAACAACGATCTTTCATTTCTGAACTGGCAAAATCTGTTTGCAACCTGCATAACCGCTGATGACCACTATAGAGTCTTCCTACTTGAAATCAATAGAGTCATTAAATTATATGTACCACGAATGACTACCATGTCCAAGAAAAACAAACTACCCATATCAATAAAAAAGCTTCAATCAAAAAAAAAATCCCTCTGGAAAAGAAACAAAAAAGGCTATGTTACAAATTTCAAAAGCCGCTACAGAAACATATGCAACCAAATAAAAACTGAATGCACAAATTACCACACCAAGCAAGAAGAGAACCTTCTACGCACAAATTCCAATCGTGCCTTTTATAATTTTGTCAACAATAAACTTAAAGACTCAAGATCCATCCCACCACTAAAAGATTCTAACAACAAAGAATGCAATGACGAAACAGTCAAAGCAAACCTCTTCAACATTTTCTTTGGCTCAGTTTTTGTTAACTCCGATAACACATATCCGACATTCCACAAACGAACCAGCAATGACTATGATGATTTAACTCATATAGATTTCACAGAAGACAACATTGGTAAAGCTCTTCACAACTTAAAACCATCGCTTTCTATTGGACCCGATGGACTATGTGCATATTTCTTAAAAAAACTTTCCATTAATATAGCTGAACCCCTAAGTATTATCTTTGATAAAGCTTTCACTACCAGTTCTCTTCCCAAACTTTGGTCACTAGCCACAGTCATCCCCATCTTCAAAAAAGGAGACCCCAGCTTAGTGGAAAACTACAGACCGATCTCCCTTTGCTGCGTCACCTCCAAAGTCATGGAATCTATCATCAACCAATCCATTACCTCACACTTAGAAACTAACAACCTACTCTCCAACAAACAATTTGGTTTCAGGAAAAAGTTATCATGTAACTTACAACTTCTCCACTGCAAAAACATATGGACTTCAAATCTAGATCAAGGCAAATCAATAGATGCAATCTACATAGACTTCTGCAAAGCTTTTGACTCAGTAGTACACGATAAACTTCTCCTAAAACTAACATCCTATGGCATCTCAGGACCCCTCCACAAATGGATATCTGCTTTTCTGTCTAACAGACAACAAGTGGTCAAAATTGGCAATGCTTTATCAAATCCTGTTCCTGTCAAGAGTGGCGTTCCTCAAGGCAGTGTCCTTGGACCAACACTCTTTATACTATACATTAATGATCTTTGTGACCATATCTCAAGTAATTGTGTTCTCTTTGCTGACGATGTCAAACTATTTAACACCACAGACAACACTTCTATCATTCAAAACGACCTTGACCATCTAACCGCTTGGTCTAAAAATTGGCAGCTCCAAATTTCAACCAGCAAATGCTCAGTCTTACATATAGGAAAAAAGAACCCAAAAACTAAGTACATACTAGATGGACATTACCTTACAGACGACCCCCATCCCGTTAAAGACCTTGGAGTTTTCATGTCAAATGATCTAAGTGCCAAAGCCCACTGCAACTACATAGCAAAAAAAGCTCTAAGAGTTGTAAACCTAATTTTGCATAGCTTCTTTTCCAAAAACACCACACTACTAACCAGAGCATATAAAACATTTGCTAGACCAATTCTAGAATACAGCTCACCTGTTTGGAACCCTCACCACATCTCTGACATCAATACAATTGAACGTGTCCAGAAATATTTTACAAGAAGAGTTCTCCATTCCTCTGAAAACAACAAAATACCTTATCCCACCAGACTTGAAATCCTAGGCTTAGAAAACTTGGAACTCCGTCGCCTTCGACAAGACCTAAGTTTAACTCACAGAATCATCTATTGTAATGTCCTTCCTGTCAAAGACTACTTCAGCTTTAATTGCAATAATACAAGGGCAACCAATAGATTTAAACTTAATGTTAACCGCTTTAATCTAGATTGCAGAAAATATGACTTCTGTAACAGAATCATCAGTGCTTGGAATACTTTACCTGACTCTGTGGTCTCTTCCCATAATCCTAAAAGCTTTAACCAAAAACTTTCTACTATTGACCTCACCCCATTCCTAAGAGGACCATAAGGGGCGTGCATAAGCGCACAAACGTGCCTACCGTTCCTGTCCTATTGTTTTTCTTTTCTTCTTCCTATATATATATATGCTTATACCTCCTAACATTTACTCATATATATGTTTATATACTATATAATCTTTTTGTATGATGTTGTGACAAAATAAATAAATAAATAAATAAATAAATAAATAAATAAATAAATATGCAGATATCAACAACTGAATGGAAGATGGGAGGCCATGTTAACATCTATATAAAAATGTCAATTGATTGTAGATTGATTTATTCACGAGAAAACAATATTTCAGATTCGTTGGATCTCATTGTGTTTGAAAAGGAATGAGTAAATCATCCTTTTGCATGAGACACAATGACAGTATTTTATTCAAACATAGAAAACCAGTTTAGTCTAATGGTTAAGGGCACCAGGATAGAAAGCAGGAAACCATGAGTTCAAGTCCTGCCTTAGCCATGAAAGCTGACTGGATGACTTTGGGTTAGTCAGTCTTTCTCAGCCAAAGCCACCTCACAGGATTGTTATTGTGGTGAAAAAAGGGGGAGGAAGGTGTATTGGGCATTTTTGTTGCTTTATTTGTAAAAATAATAAAAGGTAGGATACAAAATAGGAAGACATAATTACATATAGTAATTGGATTTTGAAAAAGGTTTTTTTATTATTTTGTGGATCTCCATATTTGGATGTCCTGGAAGGAAGTTCAATATGTATTATATGGAAATGAACAACTGGACAATAAAAATGGGTTATCTCCATTATGCTTACTGCTAAGAGACACGTCTTTCGGTGTTGGAAAGATACATGTATAATCACAATTATTTAGTGGGCTGAAGATCTGATGTTATTTGAGACTTAGGAAGCAGTTTCTGATAGATGTAGACTGTAGTGAAACAAACATCCTTCATTTAAACATTTTTGTGTTGAACTTTCATGTATGTATCTTATATATGTATGATAACTTTTCCTTTTTTCTTTCCTTTTTGCTGTTTAATTAAAGAAAGTAAAGCAAATAAAATTCAGCGAATGCTAATATGAATTAAATATAAATGTGCAATTAATTAGAGATCTCTGTCTTTGGAAAAATCTGGATGCCTGCTGGTTAAAGTATGTGTTAAGAAATGTTTTGGATTCATTTCATTTTAGGATACTAGATATAATTGTCAGAATTAATTTGGGTATAAAGTGTATAAGCTAACATTTAACTACAACCAATAAAAATAAATGTTGTCAGCATTGTTTATTATTTCTGGTAAAATATCAGAGTTTTCTGTAATAGAAATATAGCATGTTTATGAATTTTTCAGTTTTTTATAGTCCTTACAATTTAGATTTTTGCAATTTTTCTCCTAGCAGTTTCTGCAAAGAGTAGTGTGAGGAGCTGGTGCTAAATATAAACAATTATTGAAATTACATCTATGAACTATCTACTTTTTAAAAGACTTTAACCATGGAAAGCTTGAAATTGTGGTTTGATTTTTATCCCAAATTATCTGAGTGTGCATAATGTATTTTTTTTAAAAAAATAACTGTGTCACTGAGATTTGTGTGCCTCTCTGCCTTAAACCTTAAATAAAAGACATTATTCTCTTTCTCTCTCTTTCTCTGCCTTAAATGGGAGTGTTGGCAGAAAACATGAGCATAGTAAGACTAGATCCATTACATTCACATTATAAATTAAAAACAAAACAAAACTCAAAATGACATACTCTCTCCTTGGGTGATTGTTTATTACCTACTTTATACCAGAAAGCTGCTGAGTAATTAATTGCCATTTTAAGCTAGAGCTTATAATGAAGCATATTCTGAATTAAAATTACATGTTAGTAAGGAATGGCAACTGAATGGGTAGAACAATTGTATTAATGAACAAGGGGGGAAAAATCCTCTTTTTTCCAACTTTCTCTTCTTTGATTATTCATAAAGGAAACTCCCTTTTAAATTTTTTTAAAAGGCTCTGTTTCCACTTCACTGTTCAGAATATATATATATATGTAAACCAAATTTGTGTTTGCTGATAAAGAAATAAAGGGAGACTAGTATAGATTTATTTCAAACTATTTAGCTCTCATCAATAGCCATACCCTTACTTTGATTCGAACTGCCCCATATTGGGGCAGACCAGGTGCTTCGACAAAAAAACACTTAATCTCTCCCCTGGCTCAGCTGATAAAGGGAGGAGAACTTGTGGCTCATAGGTTACTAAAACTGTCTAATATGCAAGTAGCCCAAGTTTGAATCCAAGTAAGGGTATAGCTAGCCGATGAGAGCTATGTGTTAGTAGCCTAGAAAAAAATTAGACTCTTTGAAGAACCTTTTGATTCTTAGCATCTCCCAGCATTCTCTCTTGTGCTCTATGACAGGCAGATATGTAGATATTCTTGATATTGTGATTTCCTGACTTCAGAAAGTGCCAGGCAGACATATTGATGGGGAGAGAAAGAGAAGATAAATCACAGAATTTCTCCTTCAGAGTCAAAGAGCAAAAGCTCAAAGAATCTGTGGACTAGAGATTATTGGATTTACAGTTTAAATGTCTAACAGTGATACATAGAAAGGAAGGAAGAGACAAAGAACATAAAGACACTTCTACTGTTAGTTGAATTTTATTGCATTTCTTTAAAGTAGCCAATCCATGAAACCCTTCTGATCCTGTCAGGATGGCTTTCACTTGTGGACTGTAATCTCCCTCACTGGTCCAAAAATGATCCAAAAAAGCACATTTCAGTGATACCATAAGTTATGTTTATTTATTCTTCTCCGTAGTAGTAGTGGAAGGGGGATGTTTTAAATCTCTCCAGACCCATATTCTGAGATATAGAGAGAGGGTGAATGGAAGCATGGAAAATCTGTGAATGAGGAAGGAAAATGAGGAAGAAAATTGGAGAGAGGGGGCTTAGACAGAAACCACTTTAGCACAGCGGTGAAATCCACTTACCTTCGCTACCGGTTCAGTAATGGGAGCGTGCAGGAGCGTGTGTGTACTATGCATGCGTGGCCTCTTCTGGTCAAAAATGGGATGTAATGACATCCCGGAGGGTGGGTGCAGCCTCCCACCGCCGGTGCTACCGGTTCGCACGAGCCAGATAGATCCGGCCTGATTTCAGTGCTGCTTTAGAGGCATTGCATCTTGTTTCAAACACAAGCAGTAGGAGAAGGGTTTCTGCTGCATCTCAAGGCAGCAACCTAGTTTAGTGAGTTCAGGCCACATTGTAGGGAAGAGCTGGGAGTTATCTCTGCTGTTCTCCAACTTCTTCCACAGGAGATGTTTACCTCACTTGGCCAGTATGGTACAACAGCTAAATTATCAATCTGGGACTGGAGAAACACTGGTTCAAGTCTTCACTCAACAATAGTCTTACCCACTAGACTGGTGGGTTTGGACTAGACACTTTGTTTTTCCAGATATAAAATCAGTGATATTGACAGTGAAAAGAAGAACAATGGTAGGACTGATCCTATAAGACTGGTACTAAGAGTAAGACTGATCTCTAATTTATTCCCAATTATCACATTTTAAATAATTACCATCAAGTATTAAGCATCACAATTCAAGTTGCTTTGCAGAGTATTAACATTTTCATTAGTATCATCATGACTTAACAAATCTTTAAAAATCACACATTATTTTATTTATCGTTTTTTCTTTGCAAATATATGGATAAAATTAAGAGAGATTATGAAGCCGCGTGATTCTTGCATTCTGTATAGTGAGATGTATCATTATTTTATATAATATGCCTACCACGATCGCTTATGCTAGGGTAGGAATTTGATGATGCAATGTCTATGCACATCAGTGTGTGTGTTGTGCGCACACACATTAAATGACTTTCATTTTTGTATCTTCAGAGTTAGGGATGATGGTTATTTCTATTTGCATATAATCTGAAAGTTAGTTATATCCTGGTAACAAACTATGCGAGCCAGTTAAGTCACAGGCTAGAAACCAGGAGGCCAGGAGTTCTAGTCCCACCTGGGGCACGAAGCCAACTAGGTGACTTTGGGCCAGTCACTCTCTCAGTCCTGGGAAGCAGGCAAGAGAGCAAGCCACTTCCAAAATCTTGCTTAGAAAACAGCAGAAACTCATCCAGGCAGTCATCAGGAGTCAAGACTGACTTGAAGGCACACACAGAAAAAAAGAGCAAATTCAGTGAAAAATCATTTCTCTCCTGTTCAGGGTAGAGTAACTTTAGCTCTACTTCTGTCAGCATTACTTCTTGGCATGATATCGGAGCAGGTTGTCACTGTCATCTCTCAGTATGCTTTTTTTCAATTTCTCAGTCTAGCAAGCAAGTAAATAAAATAGGACTTGAGCAAGGATGTTCATTTTAATTTCCCTATTTCATTTCGCGAAGCACTTCAATTAATTTAAAACGTAAAATACTGCCTCGTAGCATATCAGACTATTCATCTACTCTGTGGCGTCTGCTATCTGGGTAACGTTTGCCAGAGTTTTTGGCAGAAGTCTTTTCCACCAACTATCGAAATCTGGGACTTTCTGCAGGCAATTCATATTCTGCCTTCCAAGTTATAAATCCTGTTTTAAGTCCCTCCTCTACACAAAACCTGAGAAAGTTCACATGTTGCTGAGAGCTTTTCCATTTTAACTGTAACTGTTTTTATCCCAAGCCCCATTCAAACATTATCTTTTTCCTCCCCCCCAAAAAAGTGATCAATCAGTCATGGCTTCCTCAAAATGTATAAGTATTTATCATATTGCTATGTTATTAGATGTATCTTTGAATGTAGTCCTGATGTCACACGCTTTAAACTCTCGGCAAAAAACTGAGGTACTAATGGTCAAGGGAAATGAGCAGGAATTAAGAAAGCATTCAAAGTGAGCTGGACTTAAATCACTTCTGGGCACACAGGGACTCATGACTTATGACACATTTGATCCTCTCCTTCGGGCTCACCCTTGCCATCTCCTACACCTAAAAATGTAAGTATTGAACTGCTTTGATCTTATGACGTACATCATTCCATATATAAACTGAGGAAGAGGACCTACCCAAGGTTAACTGGTGATGTGATTGTGAAAGATTAAAAAAACACACAACCCAGATCCAAATTCAAGTCTTCTCAACCTGACTCATATGAGTAGATGCCTCAACCGCAAACTTCCTATATTGTGGCACTACTTTCCCATGGAGGGAACCTCTCTCATTCTTTTTTTAATGGATATTTTATGCTCACAGAAATGTTTACAATGTAAACAATGTAGGAATGATCGATGGTGTGATGAACCAGAATGGTAGCAGCTAGAGGTGTTGTTGTTGTTGCTGTTTAGGAATTAATTATGGCTGGTGTTAGTTAAGGAAATATGTTATTTGCAGTACCGTGCAGTAGTTCTCATACTTGAGTATTGATTTAAATATGTAATTAACCCCAACCATCCACATTTAAAATTTATATGTGTTGAATTTTTAGAATGATTAATCTAGACTGTTGTTAAGTTTATACATTCTGGTTGGCTGGTTTGTTTGTTTGATTACTTGCCGCCCATTTCCTTCACAAGGTTATTAGACAACAGGTTACTCATATCAGCCTTGTCCGTACCCAAATTTTCCTTCAGTTAAGCAACCATATAAAATCTAGGGTGAGCATTTTTGTAATCTTGTAATCCTCTGCTTAATTTCATGCCACTTGCCTAGCTTAAACAGTTGAGATTTCTTATGCTTTCCTGCAGCCTGTTACTTGGAAGAGAGAAAGAGAAAAGTGAAGGTATCAGAAAGAGAGAAAAATAGAAATGAGATACACAGAGAAAAGATTCTTCCTATCAATTTGGACACTGGCTTTACCCTTGCCCATTTGGGGGTAACTGATTCCTCCACCAGATTTCCTCCCCTGCATATCTTTTAGCTACTCTTCAGAATTCAGAACTGGATTTGGGTGGGGACTACAGGCAAGGAATTCTTGTTTCTAGGCCATTTGAAGTCCCATCTTCAGCATACTTCTAATGTAACCATTTGGCTTTAATTAGCTGATTGTGCAGACTAAATAGATCAGTCACCTAATTAGCTACCCACCATACTGGGGGAAAGATGTTTTCCTGGCTCATTCTGTCTTCCCCTTGTCACTCCCTTTTATTATATAAGATGCATTTTAACTGGCTTTTTACATTGTACCCTGCCCAGAGTCACATTTATGAAATGACTGACTCTATAAATTTTATCAATCAACCACCACTCCAAGCAAAAAAAAATCTATTTATTTGCTCTTTTTTTTTTGTTCCTTTAATCACTTGCAATTTGGTTAACAACTTTCAGAGGCTTGTGGCTTCAGACTGTGCAAACATCTGTGATGTAAAACTTTTCCAAAAGCTGATCCTGGGATTATGTTAATACAAATGTTATCACTGGATATGACTATATCTAGACAGCAAAAAAAAAGAAAGAAAAGAAAATCCAATTATTATTGGGCTGATAACAGAACCGGACCACGGTGTGGCTCAGGCTGTAAGAAGCCTGTTATTAAACACAGCTGCCTGCAATTACTGCAGGTTCAAGCCCCACCAGGTCCAAGGTTGACTCAGCCTTCCATCCCTTATAAGGTAGGTAAAATGAGGACCCAGATTGTTGGGGGGGCAATAAGTTGACTTTGTAAATATACAGATAGAATGAGACTATTGCCTTACACACTGTAAGCCGCCCTGAGTCTTCGGAGAAGGGCGGGATATAAATGTAAACAAAAATAAAATAAAATAGAAGAACCTAGCCTTCGAGGACTCTTAAGTAACAGTCCAATGCAGTGATGGATTTATTCAGTTATTTGTTCACCAATTAATTAATTCAATTTATATGGCCATCCATCTTGCCATGGCAACTCTGGGCAGCTAAGAGCATTTAAAATCAACATACAAATAACATAAAACCCACAATACATGCAGTTTTTAATGAAGACAAAATAACTCTGCCACAAGTGTAACAACTGCTCCTTAAAGTTGGGGACAGATGGGCTTAACCTGTACAATAATCCACTTAAGTGCCATAGCCCTCCCCCTTATCTTGCCCCCAAATTCAGCTACTCCTAAAATCCAAAGACTCATGGTGATTGAAAAGCATCAGAAGAAAACTGATATAGTCAGTCAATCCACAAATCTCAGCTTTAACCCTAGCCTTAAAAACAGCTTGCTACAAATCAACTACTTTACCAACTGATGGTTTGGCCTCCATGCAAGACTTTATGAAAAACTGGCAGAATCAGGCCTATCTTTTCTCTGTGGGAATATAGTGTTTTCTGATTTTCTGGATCCAGAAAGATGATACACCTTAACCAATGGGACCTGTAGCATGTCTTTTCTGCCATACCAAATGGGATCAGTAGAGACAGTCAGGGAGAGGTGTCCCACAAATAAACCAGCCCCATGTCATATAGGACTTTATAGGGGACTGTGAGCATCTTGAATTGCACATAGAAGCACACTGGCAGCCAATGCAACTCCTAGGACAGAGCTATAACATAAGCACACACCTTATAATTGCCAGGGCCTCCACATTCTGAACCAGCTGCAGCTTAAGAAAACTCTTCAAGGGTAACCCAAGGTAAAGCACATTTGTTATAGGCAGAAAGAATACCCTTGAGGAATGGGAGGCAAAGCCACCACTGAGACAACGATCAAATGAAAGAAATCTGAGTCAGAACTGTAATCCAAGCAAGCACCTTAGACAAATACCCTTCCTAGTTCTCAAGAAGATGAAGGAGGGAGGGGGGAAGTTCATTCAGATTTGCAAGGTTCTGTTTCTTTATTATAAAAGTGGTGTTAGCATTCATCACTTTGAGTCTACTTTGGAAGGGTTGTAGCATTGGATTAAATCCACTCAGGAGGGGACAAAAGCATGGGTGACCATGAGCAGCGCCTCCAAGGCCAGGAAGGAGTGAAACGGGCACATTACGTGAAGTTATGTGAAAACCCTCCTGACCACAGCTGCCATCTATCCTTAAACAGGAGTTGCAAGTCCATGAGGGCCTCTCACGTTGTGCACCATTTCTCCTTGAAGTAGTTTACCCCAGAACAAGAGATGAAAAATCTCAGAATCTGGGTGTGTGTGTGTGTGTGGATCCTAAAACCCAAAGCTGCTCATTTTTTGTTAAGATTGCTCTGAAATCTGTTTAGTTTCTCTAGGAAGTGCTGACCCAGGATTTCCAATCTGCCCGCTCTGCCCCACTCCCAAGGCAAGTGTGGATGGGCAGGTGCTGTGGTCAATGGTTCAAGGGGAAGGAAGAGATTTTTCTTGCTGCACAAGCCTGAAAAGAAGTAGAATGATGGAGATTGGACAAACAGAGTCAATAAAGAGGATAATCAGATTAAGGAGGCAGGAGGTCCTGGAATGTGTCTTACTATGCCTATCGGTATTGGTTTTACCAATGTAGATACCTTACAGTTGCTACAACCATTGGTCCTAATGTTTCTATTTTTAGTATAAGGGGAACTTGCCACAAAGAAAAGAGCCAAGGGATGCAATTACAATATTCAGGATGCTAGCTAATCCATATTTTCCTAAACCAGCTTCCTTTCCTGCCTTTCCATCAACTTCTGGGAACAATAGCTAGTTCGTGACCACTGGGTCCTAATCAGCCCATAGGAGCAAAGCTGGTTTATATATCAGGAAGAAGGTGGCTGTCTCAAAGATGAAATTAGAATGTGTTTTCCTAGGTTATAGCATATCTGTTTAATACTAAATGGTTTGCTCATAAGATAGTAACACAAGCTCTGATATTAAAATGATATTATGTAAGGTTTTGAAATTAAATTTGTAATACATTCAAACCATTAAAATTAAATCCTCGATGTCTCAATTTACATTGACCAGGAACTGGTTCCCCCACCCCACCCCTAGAACAAGTATGCACACTAGTATAGCAGTTTTTCAACTTAAACCCTTTCTTTTGATTATCTAATATGAGGGGGTGAGAAAGGTGGTCCCCCATTGATGAATCCATTGCAGAAAGTCAGTAATGAAAAGTCAAGACATTCTGCTTTCTGCACAGGAATACATAAAGCAGATTATATGGAAAGATATATAATGAAGACTCATTCTTTTTGGCCTGGATGACACTATATCATTTCATTCAATATCAGATGAGCATAATGGTGATGATTACTACTACAGCTATGCTTCATGCACATTAATATTTCTTTCTTGGACTTAGACAACTCCACAGCCTAAGAAATACCATGAACTCTAAAAAGAGTAAAAAGAGGATGCTTCATTGCAGATATCTAAGAACACATTTAGCTCTAAAGACTTTGTAAATCTGAGTTTTATCTGAACAAACATATGGGTGCCATTTGGAAATTGGTTACAGCTAAATATATAATCATGATTAAAATGCATGTGAACTGCAGATATTGGAAAAAATATAATAAAGGGTTATTGTGGCAGCGCAGTGGTTAGAATGCAATATGGCAACCTAATTCTGCCAACAGCCAGCAGTTTGATCCTGACCGGCTCAAGCTTGACTCAGCCTTCCATGGTAAAACGAGGAACCCAGATTGTTGGGGGCAATATGCTGACTCTACAAACTGCTTAGAGAGGGCTGTAAAGCACTATGAAGAGTTATATAAGTCTATGTGCTATTGCTATTGCTAATACTTTTGGGAGACTCTTAGCTAGATAAATGCTTTATTTTGTATGCTTTATGATACAAAATGTTTTAAAAGCAATCTACACAAGTTTCCCTTTTTAATGGCATTTTAGGTGGGTTGAGGTTTATTAATCTATGTGCTGCTAAATTATAATATTATACATCCAAGTATTCTCTTATACACATATTGATTTTTCTTTGTATGATATACAGTATTGTTAAGTGTCCATTACTATATTTTCAATGTGTAGCTTGTGAACATACAGGACAGACTGAGCTGTCTGCATGGACATTTATGCTTCTTTACAGAAACTTTGTAAAACCTGTATATTAATAAATATTATGAAGACTATATACACATAGCTTGGGTCTATTAACAGAAGAAATCAAATCACATGCCTACTGTATCAAAGGAATATAAATTAGAATTCCAGAATATGTACTATTAAAACTGATGCAGGCAACACACAAAACAATGCATATTATAGACCACAGCTCCTCTACTGATTCTCTTAAACCCTTAGTGACTTGAACCTTCACTTACACTTTCTACTTTGTCTTCTACAGGTAGTCCTCAACTTACAAGTTACCACAGCATGGAAAAAAGTAACTTATGACCAGTTTTCACATTTATGACCGTTGCAGCATCCCTATGATCACATGATCAAAATTCAAACATTTGGCAAGTGACTCATATTTATGATGGTTGCAGAGTCCTGGGGTCAAGTGATCACCTTTTGGGACCTTCTGACAAGCAAAGTCAATGGGGAAGCAAGATTCACTTAACAACCATGTAACTAACTTAACAACTGCAATGATTCACTTAACAACCATGGCAGGAAAGGATTTGTACTGGGGCAAAACTCACTTAACAACTGTCTCACTGAGCAACACAAATTTTGCCTCAATTGAGGTCATAAATTGAAGACTACCTGTACTCTAGTAGGACGTTCCAGAATATATGAAACAGTTTTTAACTGAAGCTGCTAAATGCAGCTTTCTGCCTACAAAGCATGAGCTTTAGCAACAAACTACACCTTCTCCTAAAATGCATTGAATTTGATCTTTCCATAAACAATTGCAAATTAGATTAGGAGGCCTCTAATCTTGATGGATATGTGTAGTTTAGCAACTCTAGAGAGGCAAGGCATTGGGGTAGATTTTCCAGAAAACAATTTATGCCTATAATTTTGCTCAAAGCCAGCAAGATTCACCTGAAAAGGCCCCCAGCTTGGCTTTCATACTGTCACATTCTCTTGGGAAAGATGATTAAGACTCAAAAGTTGCTACTTCACAACACTTTTTGCTTTTATGATGTAGTAAATATTTAATTAATCTTTTCCTGTTCCCTACTATTTAAAGATTCACTACTTTCAACTCACTAAGTTCAGCAGGGGAATCTCAGAAGAAACGACACAACAGAAAACAATGTCACCTACAAAAGAGTGTAGAAAGCATCTCAGGACTCACTTCCAGAGAGAACATCTCATCTATTCTTTTGCCAAGCTGGCACCACACCAGTTATTGTGAGATATTGGCTGAGCAAAAGGCTTCCAGTAAATAACAAAAATGGTTTAATGTACCCAATAATTCATTTTGTTGTTCCCATCAAATTTTCTGTTCATCTTTAGATAATCAACAATTGCTTTTGAAGTGCTTTAGAGCCTTCCCCTTCTCCAGATGGAAAATATCAATCAAACAATGAATTAGTTCTCTGTATTCATGCATGGCCATACATGTATGCCCATGCATGCAGCTCTGTATGCATGCATAGATATACCTACATACCTACAGACAGACAGACACCAATAAACATGCCTCAGCAAGAGGGAGGGGGGAAACTATCATATAATGCATAAGGAAAATGTAGAAATGCCAGTAACAGATGAATAATTGTGGGTTTTCATTCATGGGTAGTTTTATAATTTATGTACACATATATCCACAAAGATACTAAAATTAACCCTATTTTTCCTGCAGCCATTACTCCATTCTCTCCATATTTCCTGCAGCAAGAGCTGCATGTGATTGAGCCAGCCCCCAGTGACGTCAGTATGTGTTTTGATGACATCAAAGAGAACCAAATCTTTTCTCATTTTAGCACAAAGGAGTATGTCCTCACAACACCATATACCTCTATTCTGACAATCCTTTGTCTAACATGATCACAATCCCAGTGATAAACTGAGTATAAAACTCCTTTTTTGTTGCTTGTAACTGTTCGTGAGCAGAAAGTAGAATAGTCATCTTGCCCTATAGTGAAATAATTGCTTACATGCATATCTTGATGTGAATTGCTTTAGCCAAATGAAAATGTGATTATTATTGAGAAAACTAAGTCTGGAGCATTGTGTCTGCCATTTGTCTTGGAAATCAGATAAAAGTGCCATTGCAGTTCATTGAAAAACAACAAAAACTTTAAGACACAGGTCTTCCACTAAGAAGCTTTAGAAATGAATTTCTCTTCATCTTGTTGAAAGGAAAGAAAAATGGAATGAAAGTTAAAGAGGAATCCTGACACAAGACATGTTCTAGGCAATTACTTGCAAGTGTGTTGGAAGGTGTCTCTCTTTTTGGTGAGAATTTAACTTGTTGGAATGTTTTTTCTCCTCCTAAAAAAAAAAAAAGCAAGCAAGAAAAGTGCCATTGTATCTGCCCTTGTTCCAAAGAGCTGACTTTGTGTGGTGTCTGTCTTAGAGTCAATATTGTTCCTTATCTGTCTTTAAGTACAGTATATGCAAGAACATGCAGGACATGAAATACAAATAGGGATTAAAGAACATCAAATTAAAAACCTCCTTAAAGGATCTGGAAACAAGTAGTCTGGGTTTTGACTTGTATGGCTTACCCTTGCATATCTGGAGGAATAGGGATCCTCAAAGAGTGCCCAGATCCGAGGCTGCCACCTCTTCCAAAAGCCCCCAGGCCTTCCATCTGGGGAATCACTCAGGGCCAGGCGTTTAGTCATCTCCAGCTCCTCTTCCCCATCACCTGAGTCTCCTGTGCCATCTGCATCTCCATCATCAGCACTGCTATCCAGAGGTGCTCCACCAAAACTGTCCAGGGCCTCTTCAGCATCCCGATGCTGCCTGTAGGTCATCCAGCAGCAAGGCTCCACATCTGTTTCATCAATGCCCCAGAAGGCTAGCTCCTCCTCATACAGAGGTCCACACACATCTGCTGGGCAATGCAGCTTACCTGTTCGGTAATAGTTCAGGATGTGGGCAAAGACACCTGGGTGCCGATCAAAGAAGAATTCATCTGCACGGGGGTCATAGTCAAAGTGACTGTGGGCATCTGGCTCAGCGATCCAGGCCAGCCGGGTGCCAGGCAAGGTGCGTAAGGTGCTGCGGTAAGTCTGGTGCCTAGTCCCTCCCACATTGATCACAATACGATCACTTTCATCGCCCTGGCCCATCTCGTCTCTTATTAGGCATTTCGTGGAATCATCCAAGCAAGCACAACACACAGCAAGCTCATAAGGGGTGGCTAGTCATCTGCAATCAGTAACTAACTTGATACCTTAGACATGTGGGCAAGAGACGCCCACTGTTCTTAGCCACTTATATCCTTCACAGCAGGTGATGCAAAATCAAGAGTACCAGTGAAAGTTAATGATGGCAGATTCAACTTCTTTATTAGGAAATCAACATGCTCTTAGAATAGCATGTAAATGTAAGGTTCAGGTGCCTATAAATAGAATATGCTGATGAAAGGCTCCTTCCAAGAACAGAGATTGTGAGGGGTGTTTTGTTAGGGAGGTAAGTATGGTTGTGAGTGAGGAATTGCTTCCTTGCTGAGCTGTGGCAATTAATACCTCCAGTGCCACACGGCTGACCTACAAAGAAGATGCAAAGGATGGCGATAGGGGCCTGCAACAAGACACTGAGGGCAGCAAAATAGGGTTTTACAGACACAACCCACACATGCACTCACCACAAACACACTAATTAATACAGTGCGAGGAGGAGGAGGAGGAAGAAGAAAGGGCAGATATGCTCAGCAGACCAAATCTCCTGAAAACGCTGAATAAAATCCTTCTGTACCTCAGTCCTAGAGGCAGGGGCAGGTGCAAAAAGGCAGCTCTTCAGAAGAGCTCAACACATAGCAATCCGAATCCTGGTGTCGATTTTTTTCCCCCCGGGACAGAAATTCCACAAGCACGTGAAATTCAAAGGCTCTGAAAAAAGGAAACGATGGCGGTGATGAAGCAACAACTAATATTGGGGCGGGCGGGGGAAGAGGGGGGAAGATGTATCTAATAATTCCCCCCCCCTCCTCAGCTGAAAGAAAAGATCACGAAATCCGCCTTCTCTCTTGGGTGTCTTCTTTGGCGCCCTCCCTGATGATGCGGGTTCACACTTCGCAGCAGCCCAAAAAGCGGCCCACGGTGCCTGCAGCTCTCGCCTCGAGGGCCCCTCCTGGGATTGAGCAAAGAAAGGCGCCAGAAGCGCAAGGCACAGGGCTTGCCGGGGTTTACGGTAGCGTGGTGCTGAACGGACAGCGCTCGATACCTTCGCCAAGAAAGCGCCTCTCGAGGAGAGAGAAAGGAGAGAGAGAGAGAGAGAGAAAGAGAGAGAGAGAAAAAGAGAGAGAGAGAGAAAGAGAGATAGGACTTGGCTGGCTTATATCTGTCTTGAAGCAGAAGGTTGAACGAGATGCGGGAACCGGGTGGCCGGAATAAATCAAGGCGATTTATTCCTTCTTCACAACAGGCTGGATGGAGCCGGCGATTCAGGCAGGTTGAGCAATGCTTGAAGCCGCAGGTGGGTTGTGCTGCGAAGAGACGGAAGATCGGCGCGCCTTGCCCTCGCTCTCCCTCTGTTCTTCCCTCCCACGCGCCCGCTGCCCGAAAGATCTGGCAGGTGGTGCTTGAAGGCTCCGTTGCCAGAGAACACGCTGCTGGTGCTGCTGCCGCCTCTGCCGCCGCCGTCGTTCTTGCCGCTAATCCAGCTAGTTCGGTCTCTGGACACTTGGCGCAGGCGCACTGGGCCAGGAATAGAGCAGTTCTCTCTGGGTCCTAATGCAGCACCAGGAGAGGCGGGAGGATGCGGAGCGGAATTCACCTGGAAAAGGAGCGATCGAAGTAGAGATAGCAGCGAGCTGGGAGTGTGTGCGCAGCGTGCCGTACAACCCTCCTAATTTCTTTCAACAGGGGGCGCCGGGAGAGAGAAAGGCGGGAACGACATCGTTGGTCATGCACCTGGAGAAGACCTGACTCCGTCTGGCTGTGTTCTCCGCTCTGCTTAATCTCCGGTTTTATTGTGTGAGAGTTTCCGATGGAAGACCTTCAATATTTGGGGAGACCTTCTGAAACATTCCTAAACCGTGCCTTGGAATGTGCTGCCCTAATACTGAAGGAGGAGGAAGCATCAGCATCAGAGAGATTCTGTATTTCTACTGTCTCCTTTTACCAGCCTCAGAGGCTGGTGGGAACTACTTAAAAGGGATTAAAGTCTAGGTTTCCTGTTGTATTGCACTTGAGACACCCAGGTCAATTCCTCTTCACCAGTGATTTATAGCATCTTCTAACATCAACCTGAATATCACCGTGGTGATAAGAAAAACTGCCTTCATAATGGATATCTCAGCAAAAGGATGTTTGGATGATGCTGGAAGGTGCTATAAATTACCAGCGAGGAACTGGCCAGGGGCATCTGAGGTCTGAAGGTCTAATAGAAGGATTCAATTCAGCCTTCATTGTAACAGAACAAGCTGAGACAACTGCAGGGAAGAAGCAACCTTTCTACTCACACTTTTGCCAAAGATAGCAACATCTGACATTAAACACATAACATTTTACCCCCCAGAGAAAATGTACGTCTCCCCTAATATCCATCCACCATCCCATCAGTTGGTGTATGTAGTTCAAGCAAAAAAGAAAGAAATTCTTCCTGACGTGAGTTATTTCTCAGCAGAAGTAGAAAGAAAAATGACATAAATGGTTCTTGATTTGATTAAGAGAGCAGATATTTGCTTCAGTAACACCTAACAGTTAGAAATATAAAACTACAAATTAAAGAGGATTTCAGGGAAGAAATCCATCTGTTTATGAGCTCCAGTTGTTGATACTTAATATTTTGTATGTGTCAGTTTAAGAGAAGGCCATTCTTTGCTACAGTAAGGCCCTGACTCTTCTCTGAAAGCTACAGAAGATATTTTTTTTAAAAAACACATCTCCTCCTTCCTATCCTTGTCCTTTACATTGGGCCAGGAGTCCTCAGACTCATCTTGCATATTTATGGTTGTTTAGAAACATCGACCTGTGATTTGTCCTCAATCTGCTTTGCTGGTCTTATTGACTGAAATATACTAAGTCAGCTGTTCTGACTCTGCATTGGATCTGAATAACTATACCCAAACTATCTGATGTACTGATGTTAGGAAAGTTGTATAATAAATTTAACCATGGTGAGATTTCTGAGTTTTAACATTGTGTTCTCAATGTAAGACACATAAGACATTCTTCCCCATTCTTCTTGCATATGTGTCAAATTTCTAGTTTTTAATTTCCCCCATATATGTCAAATTCCATTTTCATCATAATGAGAAAATGAGAGTTGAAGATTAGAGACTTCTGGAGAGTAACAGGTTAGAGGAGAGTAATAGAAGGACGTGGAATTCTTATCTAGGTTGGTATAAAAGCAAATATTATGTGGCATTGGTTATATCACTGCCACTTTGACCTCTGTTGCTACCTTTTCCAGGAAATAAAAAACTGAATAAAATGTATTTTCATAGCCTAACTAGACATCATCAAGAACAGTGACTTTTGTCAAATAGATCTTACCTAAAAACTTGTATTGTTAAGTGCTGAGTAATTCAGGGAGAAACAAATACTGTTTATAGGTTTCTCTTGATGCAACTCTTTTTCAAATAAACCAGGGAAGTATAGCATAATGTTATAGCACCTTTAGGCTATAGGTGTTGCATGCTGTCTGATTACCATGCTGTGGAAGGAAGCTGTAAGAAATAGTCAAACTCAAGTAAGCTGCAAAACTATTTTTAAAATAGTCATGTTGAAACAGATAAGACAGATTCAAGTGACAAAATGAACTTATATTTACAAAATACATTTGATAGTCTTTCACATCAGTGATGAATTGCTATGCTTAGAGTTGTGGAATCTTAGAAGATATAGCTTGCTGGATAGAAAATTGTCTTAATAACAATATAGAAAGGCTTGTTATAAATGGAAAAAACAATCTGTTGCTCCCATCTTACTTCCTTCCTGCTTTCTCTGTATACTCAATGAAAAAGACACTGGAAAAAATGTGCTCTAAATTTCTGTTGCTTTTTGCTTAATACGGTTGACCATTTATAATATATGTCTTTTAAAGTATCAGTTTAAAAATCTCTTAAAATATTTTCATGTAGCTTTAAGGTAAGTCCTATTTGCTATATAGCCAATTACTTAGTTGAGGAGTATCGTATTCCAGTATTCATGTTCATGTTTACCTGCTTAATGGAAGCACAGTTTAATTCTCTGTGGTTTGGAACCATCAACTATTCATTGTTAACAGCATCAATCATTTGAGTGTTCTTACGAAAAAAGATATGATGTCTAACTAAGTTGTAAGAAAGAAAAACAGTATGAAGAATCCATCTATCCATCCATCCATCTATCCATCCATCCATCTATCCATCCCAGTATTAGAGTCCTTGGACCTTCTATATGTATATATGATAGAATAGATAAAATATATTCTATCACAGCCTTTTCTGGTCTCCATGGTTTGGTCCCATTTTGATTGTTCTAACTAATGTGCATCTACATATTGATTTTTTTCAGGGAGATAAATATCATAAGAAAATACCAAATATTCCTCTAACCTAATAAGAAAGAATGATTGACTGGTATTCATGGAATATAGAATAACAGAGTTGGACAGGACCTTGGAGGCCATCTAGTCCAACTCCCTGAACAAGCAGGAGAGTCTATACCATTTCAAACAAGTGGCCGTCCAGTCTCTTCTTGAAAACCTCCAGTGATGGGTCTCCCACAACTTCTGAAAGCAAGGCACTCCAATATTATATAATATCTCACTGTTAGGAAATTTCTCCTTACGTCTAGGCTTCTCTCCTTGATTAGTTTCTATCCATTGGTTCTTGTCTTGCCTTCTGGTGCTTTGATAAATAGTTTGCTCCCTTCATCTTTGTGATAACCCCTCAAATACTGGAACACTGCTATCATATCACCCCTAGTCCTTTTTTTCACTAGATTAGACATACCCAATTCCTGCAACCGTTCTTCATAAGTCTTAGTCTCCAGCCCACTAATCATCTTTGTTGCTCTTTTCTGTACTCTTGCCAGAGTCTCAACATCTTTTTTATAGATTCCCCGTAGTTCGTTTATTTCTCTCTTCAATAACAAAGTGATTTCATTGGTAACAATGCCAATACCATTTCATTGGTATTCATCAGGGATCAGATTATGATGAATCTCTGGTTGTTAATGAGTGGAAGGTGCTAACCAATAACGGTGAGTTACATTAAAAAAAATAATGATGTAACTACAGGTATTATTTTCAAAACAAACCAACAAACTGCTATTTCTAAGAAAACGATACTCATGATTGTGCCTTTGAAGTCCTATGCGATAGTGTGCAAAATGCAACTGTTTGCATTCTCTCTGCAAAAACCTCTTCGATAGAAGACAGCACATATATGGGAGCTGCACTGGTTGCCAGTAGGCTTCCATAGATTCTTATTGAGTCTCTCTGTGGGAATAGATTACACCTTTTTCACGCTTTCAATATTCTAGTATGAGATGAAAGACAATGCTGAAAGACCGGAATGCTGATTGGTTGCTAAGGACTGGTTCAATATCCAATCTGTGATAGATTCTTCTCTTGCCAGATGGAGGATTATGGGAAGGGTGGGGCACCAAGTTAGAGGAGACCTAACTAACCTAAACATAATTGTTCACAGAACTTACACATCTTCATTTAGAAATGCCAATATCAAAATGCAGTGTTGGACTGTTGACTCACCTGTGTCTCTCCTTTTTGCCTTGCCTTTCCCTCTTTATTTTGTTCACCTTTTGTCATGAGCTTGCCTGTGAGAATTATGCTTATAGGTTGAGCTTTGGCTCTCTTTCTTGAGTTTGGACCCGATTCGATCCATCTTTTCCAAGGACAGCTGACAGAATCCTGCAAAGACTTGCCTTTCTGATTTAATTGAAGAAATTATCATTCCTCCAGAACTGTGGATCAAGCACCTTTGCTTGGAAGTCAAATTGCTTTTTAAGCAGCAAATTTAGGCAAATGATCCTTATGTTGGTACAAAAGATTGCAGGGGTAAAATAGAAATAGGGATTTAGCAAACACCAGAGAATGTGCATGAGAATGAATAATGGACAATGCCACCACGTTTTCAGCTACAGAATTATTCCAGATTAACTGGATTTGACGCCTATACCAAAATGTAGCAAATATATATATAATCTTTCATTAGAAAAAAAAGCTGGTTAAACTGTTAAATTATTATCTAAATAATAAAGTTTGATCAACTATCTGTTCTACATTATCACAGTATATTGGAGATACAATTATTCTTTGGGTACATTGACGGAGGCAGGGATAAAAAATGATAAATGTATCTTATATCACAGTATACTAAAGTAAATGTTTGGACTTCCTACATCATCTCAAGGTCAGTCCTACATCATCTGACCATCAGTTCAATGTGAACCAGTAAGGGTATTTTTATATGCGGAAGGAAGGCGTCTCATGTCTATTAAGTTAAAATATTACAAGGTGAAATTCTCAATAGTATGAAATCTTCAAAGGGGAAAGGAGTGAGATTCTGCATCACTGCCTGATAACGTATTTCATTAGGGTTATGACAATTCATCAGGACTTGTTTCTTATATCTGTTTGGATGTCCTGATTCTACAAAGAGCTTTTTACATATGGTGGACACATCAGATGAAATACTAATTCTTCATACCTCAATATGATCTTAAATATGACACTTTGCAATGGAGGCAAATTCCACTGAAAGTAAGAAAATGCCAAGTAGTGGAATAAAAAGAGAGGCATCTGCATTAAAGCTGCACTTCTTAATTGTGGCACCTAACCTCTGAAATAGTATCCCTCTAGGGATATCTATGGCTCCCGTCCTAATGATGTTCCAAATGTCTTTGAAAAGCTAGTGGTTGTCCAAGGCATTGGGATAGGGTAGATGTTGAGTATTCATCAATTGCGGGTGGAGTGTTGTGACTGTAATGTATATTTTTCTCTTCTGGATGCTCACAGTCCATTTCTTGTTGCTTCTTCCTTTTAAAATGTAAGCTTTCCAGAGTCATTCAGATCTGGGCAGCCTCTTTGTTGTTGTTGTTGTTAGTTGCGAAGTCGTGTCCGACCCATCACAACCCCATGGATAACATTCCTCCAGGCCTTCCTGTCCTCTACCATCCTCTGGAGTCCATTTAAACTCATGCCTACTGCTTCAGTGACTCCATCCAGCCACCTCGTTCTCTGTCATCCCCTTCTTCTTTTGCCCTCAATCTTTCCCAGCATTAGGCTCTTCTCCAGTGAGTCCTTCTTTCTCATTAGGTGGCCAAAGTATTTCAGTTTCATCTTCAGGATCTGGCCTTCTAAAGAGCAGTCAGGGTTGATCTCCTCTAGAATTGACTTGTTTGTTCGCCTTGCAGTCCAAGGGACTTGCAGGAGTCTTCTCCAGCACCAGAGTTCAAAGGCTTCAATTCTTTGGCGCTCAGCCTTTCTTATGGTCCAACCTTCACAGCCATACATTAAAACTGGAAAAACCATAGCTTTGACTATATGCACTTTGGTTGGCAGGGTGATGTCTCTGCTTTTTAGTACGGTGTCTAGATTTGCCATAGCTTTCCTCCTCAGGAGCAAGCATCTTTTAATGTCTTGGCTGCAGTCCCCATCTGCGTTAATCTTGGAGCCCAGGAAAATAAAATCTGTCACTACCTCCATTTCTTCCCCATCTATCTGCCAGGAATTGAAAGGGACGGATGCCATGATTTTAGTTTTCTTAATGTTGAGTTTCAAGCCAACTTTTGCACTCTCCTCCTTCACCCGCATCAAGAGACTCTTTAGTTCCTCTTCGCTTTCTGCCATTAGAGTGGTATCATCTGCATATCTGAGGTTGTTGATATTTCTTCCGGCAATCTTAATTCCAATTTTTGATTCATCTAGCCCCGCCTTTCTCATGATGTGTTCTGCATATAAGTTAAATAGGCAGGGTGATAGTATACAGCCTTGCCGGACTCCTTTCCCAATTTTGAACCAATCAGTGGTTCCGTGTCCAGTTCTCACTGTGGCTTCTTGACCCGCATACAGGTTTCTCAAGAGACAAATAAGATGGTCTGGTACTCCCATCTCTTTAAGAACTTGCCACAATTTGTTGTGATCCACACAATCGAAGGCTTTAGCATAGTCAATGAAGCAGAAGTAGATGTTTTTCTGGAATTCCCTAGGTTTCTCCATGATCCAGCATATGTTGGCAATTTGATCTCTAGTTCCTCTGCCTCTACGAAATCCTGCCTGTACTTCTGGTAGTTCTCGATCCACATTTTGCTGGAGCCTAGCTTGTAGGATTTTAAGCATAACCTTACTAGCATGTGAAATGAGTGCAATGGTGCGATAGTTTGAACATTCTTTGGCATTGCCTTTCTTTGGAATTGGAATGTAAACTGACCTTTTCCAATCCTGTGGCCATTGTTGAGTTTTCCAAATTTGCTGGCAAATTGGGTGTAGCACTTTTACTGCATCGTCTTTTAAGATTTTGAATAGCTCAGCTGGAATACTGTCTCCTCCACTAGCTTTGTTGTTGCTCAGATTTCCTAAGGCCCATTTGATTTCACATTCTAGGATGTCTGGCTCAAGGTCAGTGACCACCCCATCGTGGTTATCAGGGATGTTAAGATCATTCTTGTATAGTTCTTCTGTGTAATTTTGCCACCTCTTCTTAATCTCTCCTGCCTCTGTTAGGTCCCTGCCATTTTGGTCCTTTATCATGCCCACCTTTGCATGAAATGTTCCCTTCATATCTCCAATTTTCTTGAATAGATCTCTGGTCCTCCCTATTCTATTGTTTTCTTCTATTTCTTTGCACTGTTCATTTAAGAATGCATTCTTATCTCTTCTAGCTATTCTCTGGAATTCTGCATTCAACTGGGTGTATCTTTCTCTTTCTCTCTTGCTTATTATTATTATTATTATTATTATTATTATTATTATTATTATTATTATTATTATTATTATTTATTGGATTTCTAGATTGCCCTTCTCCCGAAGGACTCAGGGCAGTGTACAGCCAGGATAAAACATAAACAATGTACAATTAAAAACTAAATTAAGAAACTTATTATACAATTGGCCGAAAAATTAAAATATTTAAAATCTAAAAAACCCAATTTAAAACATAAATAGAATTTAGAATTTAAAAAATTTAAGCAGTTTAAGAAAAACTTAAGCCAGCCCCGTGCGAATAAACAAATGTGTTTTCAATTTGCGGTGAAAGGTCCGAAGGTCAGGTATTTGGCGTAAACCAGGGGGAAGTTCATTCCAGAGAGTAGGAGCCCCCACAGAGAAGGATCTTCCCCTGGGGGCCGCCAGCCGACATTGTTTGGCAGATGGCACCCTGAGAAGTCCCTCTCTGTGTGAGCGTACGGGTCGGTGGGAGGCATGAGGTAACAGCAGGCTTTTGCTTCCCTTCTTTCCTCAGCTATTTGCAGAGCTTCCTCAGACAGCCATTTTGCTTTCTTGCATTTCTTTTTCTTTGGAATGGTTTTAGTTGCTACCTCTTGTACAATGTTGCGAACCTCCGTCCATAGTTCATCAGGCACTCTGTCTATCAGATCTAATTCTTTAAATCTATTTGTCACCTCTACTGTATATTCATCAGGGATATGATTTAGGTCATACCTGAGTGGCCTGGTGCTTTTCCCTACTTTCTTTAGTTTAAGCCTAAATTTTGCAAGAAGAAGCTCATG
This sequence comes from Ahaetulla prasina, assembly GCF_028640845.1. Lineage (NCBI taxonomy): Eukaryota > Metazoa > Chordata > Lepidosauria > Squamata > Colubridae > Ahaetulla > Ahaetulla prasina. Next base: position 268,199,346 of record NC_080539.1, read on the forward strand.
ATCTGAGCCACAGTCAGCTCCTGGTCTTGTTTTTACTGACTGTATAGAGCTTCTCCATCTTTGGCTGCAGAGCACCTAGTCAATCTGATTTCTGTGTTGACCATCTGGTGATGTCCATGTGTAGAGTCGTCTCTTAGGTTGTTGGAAAAGAGTGTTTGCTATGACCATTGTATTGTCTTGATAGAATTCTATTAGCCTGTGCCCTGCTTTATTTTGTACTCCAAGGCCATACTTGCTTGTTATTCCGGTTATCTTTTGGCTTCCTACTTCAGCATTCCAATCTCCCATGATGATAAGGACATCATTTTTTAGTGTTAATTCTACCAGGTGCTGTAGGGCTTCATAGAACTGGTCAATTTCATCTTCTTCAGCACCAGTGGTTGGGGCATAAACTTGAACTCTAATTCACATAAATAAGCAGCCTCTAACTCACATAAATGGCAATACCAATAGCACTTAAACTTATATACAGCTTCACAATGCTTTACAGCCCTCTCTAAGCAGTTTACAGAGTCAGCATATTGACCCATTCCCCCAACAACCTGAATCCTCATTTTACCGACCTTGGAAGGATGAAAGGCTGAGTCAACCTTGAGCCAATGAGACTCAAACTGCCAAACTGGCAGTCAGCAGAATTAGCTTGTAGTACTGCATTCTAACCACTGCACCACCACGGCTCTAAACAAACAAATGTGAGCATTTCAAACACTTCTCAACATAGTATGATAGACTTATGGAGAAATCAAATGATTAAGGAAAGTATAAGTTTCTTTCAAAGTGTAACCAGAAATCAGCTTTCATGAAATTCCCTCTCTTTGGTTTTAGTACTATCCCTTTGGAGTAACAGAGGACAAATGTGCTTTAAAATACCCTACAATACTACTACTACTACTACTACTACTACTACTACTACTACTACTGCTGCTGCTGCTGCTGCTGCTGCTGCTGCTACTCCTCCTCCTTCTCCTCCTCCTCCTTATTCTTATTCTTATTATTCTTATTATTTTATTATTATTATTATCCGCTCAGAGTCACTTAGGTGAGACAGGCAGTGTAAAAGTGTGACAAATATATAAATAAGTTATCAGGACTCCCTTTGAGCATATTTCTCATGAATCCACCTGGCTCTTAGTCACCTGAGGTTATTTTATATAAAATGGGTGGCTATATAAACATTTAAAACAAATAAATAAAACATATACAGCATTACACACAGAGTTAAGGTGATGCAATTGAAGAAGCTTTGCATGTGTGAATTGCTGAGTGACCTTCCCAGACTACTGTCTACAAGCCAAAATACTTGGTGTAATGTGACAACATAAAAAGGGCCCTGCTGGATCCAATTTTTGATTGGCTGACCTAATCGATACTAAATTTGGTGTTGCAGAATTAAGCTTCCAAGGAAATTCCATGTTTGAAAATGGGCTGGACATGGCTGAGGCAGAGGTGGTATTCAGCAGGTTCTGACCAGTTCTGGAGAACCGGTAGCGGAAATTTTGAGTAGTTTGGAGAACCAGTAAATACCACTTTTGACTGGCCCTGCCTCCATCAATTCTCTGCCTCCTGAATCCCAGCTGATTGGGAGGAAATGGAGATTTTGCAGTAACCTTCCCCTGGAATGGGGAGGGAATGGAGATTTTACAGTATCCTTTCCCTGCCATGCCCACCAAGCCATGTCCACCAAGCCATATCATGCCATGCCATGCCATGCCCACCAAACCACGCCCACAGAACCAGTAGTAAACATTTTTGAATCCCACCAGGGCTACAAAGAAAAAAAAGATTTCCTAATTCATCCCCCTGACAGATGTCCTGGGGCAGCGGCTCAGAATGTTGCCATTTGCTCAGTTCTAAGCCCCTCCCTCGTGGTCATTTGACCCACAATAAAACATATGCAGCCTGATGCATCACAAATGCAAAACAAAAATGCATATGCATGTGTGCGCACCCACACAATGCATCACTTTATTACACAGAGTAAAATAGGAATTCTTCCTATGACCACTGATAATTATTCAGATTCAGATTAAGAGAGTTGGAATGGACCTTGTAGGTCATCTAATCCAATCCCCCGCCCAAGCAGGAGTTATGCTCTTTGTTTTCCCTACCTGTCCATCATGACTCAGTATTTTTTTCCTGGTCATTCAATGCCAACTCAGATTCCATTAGTCTATAGGTGAAATTGAAATAGTGTTCTTTGGTGACACCATTATAATTTTTTTCTCCTGTTTGCCTTTAAATTATTAAGGTGCATTTTTCAAATATGATCTTTCTGGAGCTCTTTACAGCTGTTTCTAATCTTATCCTGAACAATTTTTTTCATCAGGAAATGTGATCACTCACTGCTCAGCTCAAATCTCAGATCAGGTGATGTACAAAGTAGAAAAGCATCAGTTCCAATTTCAATGCCTGATAGACCCCAACTTTGTATGTGTGAGATTTATCCAGGTATTAGCCTATTTTCTGAGTTTTAAACCACGTGCAAATCCATGAAAGCATCTCTTATCTTATGCCATGGCAGCTGGATTTGCTCAGAAGCTTTTGCTGAAAATTCAAATAGGTAATATCTAGTGAATCGCCTTTCTTTCAATATGTTAGCTAATCATATGAATAACCAATTCTTTTTTAGTTTTTTGATAATGTTTTAATCTGTGACTCAGATTGGAATGTTTGCATTAGTTAGTCAGTTGTTGATGTTGGAGAGAAAGCTCTGGGTTTTTAAAAATGATGGAACAAGAGAGCCATCAAGACCTGTGCTATCCAGAGACAAGAGAAGCAGAGAGAGGAGGAGTGGGGAAAAAAGGAAATTGCTGATTGTCTAACACAGAAAACTTAGGAACTTGAAATGCAGCGTATGTTTATAAACTGCCTAGGACAGTGATGGTGAACCTTTTTGGCACCAAGTGCCGAAAAGGGAGCGTGCGCATGCAACACCAACTGCCAAAAAGAAAGCACTTTGCACATGCATGCTCGTCTAGGCCGCGACCAGGAAGTGGAGTTGCCCGGGGGCATGCATGCACCCAAAAATTTACTTCTGGTGTGCACCGGCCTGCAAGTCTTCCAGTTACTGCCGAGCATGCGCATGCACAAATCAGCTGGCCAGCACACATGCTCGTGGAACAGCTCCTCTGGTTTCCGGCACTGCCGCAAACACAAAGGCCAGCTGATCGTCGTGCACGCTTGCATGCCAGAAAACTGGAAGAGAAACGACTGACACCACGTGTGCCAGGCAATATGGCTTTGCATGCCACTTTGGGCACAGGTGCCATAGGTTCGCCATCACTGGCCTAGGATGCAGAAAAAGGTATTGAAACAACAAACATTGCTATCGCAACAGCAACATCACCTGTATTTTTTATTTTTTTAAAAAAGGGGGCTTACAGTGCATAGAATCAAAAGTAAGGAGATAAGGAAAGTGTTAGATCCACAGTATAGAGAAAACTTCATCTGAGTCTAATCCTTCCCCCTTCTAAAATCCCTTCATTCTGTCTTCTTCTAGAACAAGGTGGAATGGCAGAGAGGGAGTAGGACTAGGTTCAGAAAACATCTGAGACTTTGGCTTATTGCTTCAATAGCAAGAGCAAGGAGCATCTCTTGGTTTCTGAAATGACAGAGAAGGTAAGTCTTGCTGAGGGCTACCTTTGTGGGTGGCCATGGATGGGTCTCTTAGTGTGGAGTCCATTGGGGGTCTTTGAGCTCGGTTGTTGCTTGCAGACATTTCATTACCCAGCTAGGTAACATCATCAGTGTGAGTGGTGCAGTGGTGGGTGACCGTGCGCATGCAGTGCTTCTGTGCATGCGCAGAACCTTCTGCGCATGTGCAGACTGTCCGTGATGACATCTGGGTGGGTGAGTGGAACCTCCCGCTGCCACTGCTACCGGTTCGCGTGAACTGGGGTGAACTGGTAGAAACCCCCCACTGGAGTGGTGCTTGCTATGTGTTTACATATAGTAGCTTGTTCTGCCAGGTTTGGTGACATGGGGTTTTCTCCTTGATAGTTGCTTGATGAAGGTAATGTTTTCTGCTTGCTTGTTTCCCTGCTATTAAATTCTACTTATCTGGGTGTAGGCTGCTGGAGACAAAGTATTCTGGTCTTTTTGTTTCCTTCTTAGCTTTTCTATTGTCTCTTTTGAATGGTGTGTAAATATGGTTTATTTCTATGCATCTATTGATGGCTGCTTTGTCTGAATATCAAGCTTCCAGGAAGTACTTACCATTTTTCAATCTAGCTTTGCCTAGAATGCTTAATTTCCAAGTTGAAACTCCCCATATGTTGTGGGTTAAGCAGTTTTTATTGTATCTTCTAACTGGGAGTAGATGAAGAATGACATCATCCATTCTTGTATTCTAAAAGCAGTAGGTTTTGGTTATGGGGTGTGAGAATTTGCCCTTAGTTATACAGGTATTTAGTCTTTAACTTAACTGGAATTAGAGGAATTAAATTGATCTATTCTAAATATTGTATTTAAATCCGATCTATTTAAGTCTTTTTTCTAAAAAAATTAAAGTTTGCAAGTTGGGTTGAAGCTTCCTGCAAATTATGTTTTTATTTTGCAGTTCAAATGAAAACAATGCAGTCTTTAATCAGCAGTTGTGCTATTGTTAATGAGATTCCATATTAAGCTTGGACAGCTTTTTAATGGTTCTGTTGGAATGGGGTTCAAAATTACAAGGGCAGAAAGTAGTGTCATAAATTGATTGCTTGGCAACTCTGAATTATCCTGATATTTTCATCAGCTTGTCAGAGTTTAGTAGATTTAATGATGGAAGAACTAAACTTACATCCACCAGAAAATCTTTGCTGAAGTGAGTCATTCAATTCTCTTCTGTGAAATTAAATCTGCTTCCAGGGTTAATATATTTATTCCAAACAGTCTTTGTGAAGCAACTTCGTTGTAGCATATAGTCAATTTTGCTCTTTTGTTCTTAAATTATATTTGGCTCCAGAGAAAATAAATAACTATTTATATGCATTGTTCTATTAAATATTCATTATGGTCAAAACATGTTTTGTGGCAACTTATGTGTGAATGCATATCTTTTTTTAAAGTGCCATATTTTTTGTTCGTAAATTGCAACTGTAAACATCTATTATTGGAGGTGAACATTGTAGATTAGGAATGTGGTACTAAAAAGAGGGGTCAGGTCAGCCTTTTTTCCTTTCACATGATTTCACATTGCAGATACATTTTTGATTGGAACATTTCAAAGATAAGAATTGACTTTGGTTCCATAGGTCATGATTTCAGCACAGAGTAGATTTTCCCTGCAGTTGCTATTTGGAAAATCTTTGAAGAAATGAAGACACATTGAAATATCTCCATCGCTATTGCGTTGCTTGGTCTTTATTATCAATCTCCATCTTATAAGTAGAAGTCCCAATGGTGTTATTTCAAATCTGGGAATGTCATTCCAATGGGACCTGTGCCAAGATTAATTTTATGCCTGCTTCTTATATGCATACTGATTTCTTTAAAAGTCATTATTGCAAGCTAGACGCTAAAGGATTATTAGACTTCACTGAAGAGATCCATATTTATGTTGTAGATGAAAGAGGAATGAAAAGCCAGCAGAGAGATTTGACTAATCAAGCTATTCCATCTGACCAGGGTCCTAAAATATAATTCTTTTCCCAGAATCATGCTGAAAGATCCCTACTATTGTTGGACATCTTTCATTGCTTCATCTCAACCTTGGCCTTCTCTTTGGAAGAAGCAAGGAGATGATCATTTTATACCGGTATAGGCTCCTGATCTATAAAATCGCCTTCGCTTTGACCCTCTTTGTCTTTTTCATAAGGATGATGTTTCATTAGCAGGTCATGAATAAATAAGGTCTTGCCTTCTTCAGGGTTAGACAGTTGGTCCATTTGGTTTCATGTAGTGTTTACTATCTGTGCAAAATGGACGTGCAATCTGTTTTCAGCCTAAAAGCCATGAATGTCTGAAACCTTCTTGCTGGATGTTTCATTCTGAAAAGTGGTTGATGCAGTGGTATTTTCTTTGCTGCCCATATACGATCTGGTTTTATTTATTTTTAACAATAAACAATTTCAGATGCTTCCACACTGTAAAATATCCACTCCAGGATTATATTTATTTCAGATTGTATTGCTGGGTCTTATGAAGCTCTGAGGATTCCCCTCTTTTTGGAATTAATAATATAAAGATACGCCAAAGCTCTTTGTGACAACTATTCTGTGAGCACTCTCTGAATTTCAACTAGGTCACTAGCTAAGGGTGCTGGATCTACACTGCAGAGCTCTGGCTGGCAGAAAAGATATACAGAAAACGTTGGCTTTTTATTGTCACTTGGTGGCCATCCTGATTTCTGTGGTCAAGAAACAGGAGTCCGATCCAAAAATGCTGTGTGTAATATACCTTCTTTATAAAGTCTTTTTAAATAGAGATTGGAGAAGTTTTCCAGGTTCCATGCAACAATTCAGTAAACATCAGACAGGAGCAAACATTGCAAAGAGACAAAGAACAGCTTAGAATCCACCAGCACATGATGAGTTTCTACTGTGCTATCTGGTGGTTTTCTTAAATTAATAAACACTTCTTGGAGGTAATAGTCTCTAGGCAGCATTTTTTAAGGAAATTAGTCAAGCAGACAAAGGAAGTTTCATATTCTTAATAAGAATAATTAACTTATAGCTGGTGGGTATTTCAAGCAGCTTAGAACAACAGCCCATTCTAACTTTCTGTTGTATTCAATCATAGAGAACTGATCTGGACCCATTAGCATGTCAGATAGCCTCCCCAGTCTGGCACGTCTAAAGGTGATGGACTACACTTTCCATGATCCCCAGGGTGCTGGAGTTACAGGTAGTTAAAGGCTACAGGTAGTTTTTGACTTACAACCACACTTAAGCTTGGAATTTTGATCATAAAACATTGTGGTTGTACATTAAGTGTTGTACCTTAGAATTCTTGATGTATCTTTTCTTTTATGTATACTGAGAGTATATGCACCAAGACAAATTCCTTGTGTGTCCAATCACACTTGGCCAATAAAAATTCTATTCTGTTCTATTCAGGCACCACAAGACTGGACTCATTTTAGAACTGTTTTTATGATGATCATAATTGAGTCAACCACAATAATTAAATGAATTACAGGTTCGTTAAGCAAACCACATAATTGTTAAACAGATTTAGCATGGATGGGTTTTGGGGCGGGTTTTTTTTTTTTTTTTTTTGCCATTTTCTGCTGGAAAATGGCAAAAAAGTCACAAATAGTGGTCCATCGTACAAGATACTTCAACCAGTCATAAATGTAAGCAGACTACTAAGCACCTGAAATACGAACAAGTGACCATGGATTGTGGGTGCAGCAATCATAACTTTGAGAACAGGTTGCAAGTAGCTTTTTTGAAATCCATAACTTTGAATGTTTGTTAAGCAACTGGCCGTAAAACAAGGATTACATGTATAGCTTAATATGTTTGCAGTGTGCTACCTTGGAGAAGGCTTTTATAGGGTTCTAAGGTGATGGTCACACTATCTTTTTTCACACAACCATTTGAAGATTAGGGCACGTTTTTCAAACTACTTGTTTACTAACTTGGTTGCTCATTACTTGTTTCAAGACAACATTCACATAGCATACTTTGTTATTGAATTAATCCATGTTTTAAATTCACAGACTACACTGAGTAAAGAATAAATGAAATGGGCTAGGTGCTCACAAAATGCTAAGATACTTTTACAGATGTAAACATTGACCAAGATTCAAATGTTTCCCACATGCTACAATATGGACTGGATCCTCATTTCTTCTGCTTAAATGTGTTATTGTGAACACAGTCAAGAGACACCAAGTTTTGAAACCAAACCTCTTTCAGGCATTCATTCATCCAAAAATCCAGAAAAGGGGAGGCTGAATCCCAGTGGCTCCTTCTAAAATTCTGTTTAAAAAACCTCCAGAAAAATAATCCAGAAAAACCTTTCAAGTAAACTTATTTCTGGGCAACTCTGTTAAACAATTTGTAAATAATAGGATGCGGTAGAAATGCACTGAGTAAACAACATAGCATAATATTGTAAATGTTCAGAAGAATAAATCTTCTGATTCTGAAGGGCTTCTCTGATAGGAATGATATGACTACGAAAGCACATTTATCATTATCAGTTCAGGCAGAATTCATCTTTACGGAAGCATCTGCAGGGAGGGTTCAAGCATTTTAATACATACTTCTAAGGTAAGCTGCAATGGTGACCTTATATGAATTACCACGTAGGAAACGTAAGCTGCCAAGGATGGATGCATGTTTGAACAATAATATTCTTCTGCCTGGAGGAAAAAATGGCTTACTAAATTGGAGCGATTATTTGGCCTCAAGTACTTGCATTAATCTGAGTTAAAGTGAGACCTCAATTTTGTGCAAAGCTTGCCACCTAGTGTTTATTCTCAGTGCAACAAACACAAGTATTTTAGTCTGTGGATTCATCCTCACAACCACATGGATGTTTCCTAGTCAGCAGAAAAAGATGCCAACATAAATTCCACTGCCTGATTACTGAGTATTAGTATTTGTCTCAGGAATGAGCTAGTCACGTTACAGATTTAATGCAGGACAATTTTAAATAGAATCCCTTAGTTAAATTTCCTCCTCCCATTCAGCTCTTACTGCTGGTGGGAATAAACACCATTTTGTGCTGTTCATATAGATAGTCCTCGACTTACAATCATTATTAGTTGAGTGACTGTTTGAAATTACAATAGCACCGAAAAAAAGTGATGTATGGCCAGTCCTTATATTTATGACGGTTGCCATATTCCTATGGATACATGATCACAATCTGGATACTTGGCAACTGGTATGTGTTTACGATGGTTGCAGCATCCCCGGGTCACGTGACCACTATTCACAATCTTCCCAACTGGATTCCAACAAGCAAAGTCAATGGAGGAAGCTGGAGTTGCTAAACAACTGCATGATTCACTTAACACCTGCAGCGATTTGCGTAACGACCCTGGCAAAAAGATCATAAAATTGAGCATGACTCACTTAACAAACGTGTTGCTTAGCAATGGGCATTCTGATTTCAATTGCGGTTGTTAAGTTGAGGTCTACCTGTAATGTGTGGTAGGTGATTATGGGTGTGGAATGGAGATGTATACCCCTGTCAAGTGACCATCAATGGTGTCACTTTATAAGGCTTTATGAAATTATTTAAAAAAAGAACGTCCAAGAGGACCTTTGAGCAATAGATGTCAATTTTTATTGCTTTTTATTGTTTTAGGATTTTATTCATGCTTTCATGATGACTTATGTCAAATTATTGATACTGTGGAGATTTCTACTGTGTTTCCCCAAAAATAAGACCCTGTCTTATATTTTTTTGAATCCTGAAATAAGCGCTTGGCCTTATTGCCATGCGCTCAAAAGCCCAATTGGGCTTATTATCAGGGGATGTCTTATTTTGGGGGAAAAAGGGTATTACTAAGATTGAAACCAACCAAAATGGATTGTGTCAGAGAAAACATACATACATACATACATACATACATACATACATACATACATACATACATCACAATGCATATGTAGAACTGCATGAAAATATTCATTGAATATTGCAACTTTTTATTTAGTGTTTTATATTTTTAGGTTGCAATGAAAGCAAGGATATCTAATGCATTCTATTGATACTAATGCAAGCTAATATAAATGGAAAATACTTCCTATGTTCTAGTATACTTCACCAAAGCTAAGAGGGAATTAGTGTTCTAATAACATCCATATTTGATTTTGATTGAAAATAGGATTTGAAGCCATTTTCATGTCATCATTTGATTCACATTCTGAATTCAAATGATTGTCAAGATTATGAGTCTGTCCTTTCTCCTGAGTAAAAAGTCTTAATCATATTGATTGTTCTGGATAGATATGAAAGTCCAAATCAAGACTTTTCAGATCAATTCAAGAGTTCAGATTAGATCATAACTCCTTTCTACTTTCATTATTAGTAAACATTTCTAACTGTATTCATATTATAACCTGCAGATGGCAGAGTTGTACAGCTCAAAATCAATTTTATAATTCATATATATTTTTGTACAGGCTAGAAAAGTTTGTAAAATTATGCACTGTTCATAATATTTGGATTGGCCTCATGACTCCAAAATGAGATACAGTATATTTCATTAAAAGAGAACAAGGACTCCACAGTTAGATGCACTTCTTTAGTTTGCGAGGGAAAGTTATGTGTAACTTTTTTCTTAAAACAAAACAAAAGAAAACTTGATCGTAATAAGAATTTTGCAGATTTTTTTTCTATAATTAATTTTTTTATTTTCACTATAATAATTCCATCTTCAATTAAACAGTGTGTCATCTGGGTACAGATATTTGTAAAGTAATAATCAAAATTTACGGCAATATTCATTACTTTAATATTAATTCTATAATATTAAAATGATATTAAACATAATAATCATATTTGCCTCTCTCTCTTAACATATCTTCTTTATTTCACTAATCTTTTTCTGTTGTTTCCCTGTTTCTAACTTCCATTTTTATTATCTAACTAACCATTGATAAAATAAGTCCTATGTCAAATAACATTCAGTTTGTTCTTTTTCCTTGATTGCTATTCATTTCTGCACATTCTAATATTTTCCTGATCATATTCTCATCTTTGGGGATCTCTTCACTTTTCCAATTTTGTGCTAATATGATTCTAGCTGCAGTTAATATATGAATAATTAGATATGCATACCTCTTATTATATTTTTCGGGTAAAATCCCCAATATGCAGACATTGTGGGTACATGCATGGAGACATAGATTTTACCCATCTGTCTCTCTCCTATTATCCCCAGTTTCAACAAAATTAGTGCAGATTTTTAAAACACGGCTTCTTGACTTTTTTTAAATATCTTCCAGAAAATTAAATGACATTTGCAGACATAATTGTCTGTTCTTGAATGCATAACACCTTACAAATTCCGGCCAGGAGTTTGCTTTTTGCTGGGTAAGCAAATAATTATTTTTATTTGGACATAAACAGTAAAAAATTTCCACTTAGATTGATATGTCATTCAATGCCTTTCTGTCCTATCCCCTTGCTCATATTTTATAAAGGTAAAGGTTCCCCTTGCACATGCATGCTAGTCGCTCCTGACTCTAGGTGCGGTGCTCATCTCCGTTTCAAAGCCGAAGAGCCTGCACTCTCAGAAGTTGTCTTCATGGTCATGTGGCGGCATGATTCAACGCCAAAGGCGGACGGAACGCTGTTACCTTCCCACCAAAGGTGGTCCCTATTTTTCTACTTGCATTTTTTATGTGCTTTTGAACTGCTAGGTTGGCAGAAGCTGGGACAAGTAATGGGAGCTCACGCCGTTACGCGGCACTAGGGATTTGAACCTCTGAACTGTCGACCTTTCGATTAACAAGCTCAGCGTCTTAACCACTAAGCCACCGCATCCCTCTCATATTTTATAGGTATGCATAATCTCAGTGTAGCTGATTTTCCAGGAACATTGAATCCTTTTGCTGGTACTCAGAACCAATAAACTGTTCCCAGTTTGTTTCAGGTCTCCCCATAGAGATCCAGTTTCACCTTATAGAGCCAAAGAAGTACTTCAAAACAGCAGAGTTTCATTCTGGATTTGGGGTTTGATAAATTCAATGCGTATCTCTTCCATCAAACTATTTTTGAATCCCATATGGAATATTTACCCCAAACAACTTTTTCATAACATGCTGGCTGTATATTTCCATCTTCAAGTGCTAGTAAAGCTCTTGGACCTCTAAGTATGTTGTGATAGCAACTCCTTGCCAGCATGGTCAGGTAGTCTCAACCTATCTGGAGGGAAATAATTTGGAAAATGTTGCTTTAATCTAAAGAACTACCTATAGGTATAACTAGGTCTTTGCCTGAACAAACACCTCAGCACTAAGTAGAATTAATTCTCTTCATTTATTCTATTTATAGCTTGGAAAACCACTACCGTCATGAAGTCTTACATCAGGGTTGCAAATCACAGCCCCGTTTTGACTGAGGAATCTCATGATGCATGGAAGTCTATCTATTCATTAATTTCCATTTATATGTTTTATTTCCCTATGTCCATTTTCATCCTGAAGGACTCTGAAGGATGTTTCTAAAGCAGTGGTTCTCAACCTGTGGCATGCAAATCCGGGGGTAGGGGCGCAATGATGTCACAAGGGGTCCGCAAAGTCTTGAAGAAATGTTATGATTTAAATTTTAAGTCTTGGAGTGTCCATGGCCATGGTCGATAGTCACAAAAGTAATTTAAATGGGGTATGTGGAAGGATGGCATTGCAAGTGTTTAAAATATAGGCAAATAACAATTTCTAAGGCTAGTGCCTTATCATATATCATACATAGTATTCTGACTTAGGGGAGGGGGAGGGGGGAGGGGAAGGGAGAGGGGAAGAGAGGTGAAGAGAGGAGAGGAGAGGAGAGGAGAGGAGAGGAGAGGAGAGAAGAGAAGAGAAGAGAAGAGAAGAGAAGAGAAGAGGAGAGGAGAGCAACTGTACCTGAATTTTCAGCAGAAATATTTTTTCCTTGAATATGGCCTGAAGGAAATTGATGGATGAAGGAGCTTGTTTTCTTAGCAAGTGCACTGAATTGGTTTTGCTTCTTTTGGGGATTTTTTAAGCTTTTGAATCAGAGAGGGAGAAAAGGTTTGCATTTCATGCTTTGAAACTCTCTAGAAAAGATATGATTGGCCATGACTGTCAAAAGAGGTGACAATCATGGACAGTCATGGACAAGTGATCCAGGGGTGAAATGTTCCCGGTTCGGACTGGATCATCCAATCCGGTAGAGATAGCGGTGGGGGTTCAGAGAACCGGTAGCAAAAATCCCTCCCCCGCATGCCCAGCTGAGCTGCATGATCATCAGAGGTTTTTTTTTTTTACTTTTAAAAGCATTTTTTCTTTGGCTGAAAAAATGCTTTTAAAAGTAAAAAAACCCTCTGATGATCATGCGGCTCAGCTGGGATCATCAGAGGCTTTTAAAAGGATATTTTTACAACCTCTTCAGCCAAAGAGGTTGTAGAAAAAGTGCTTTTTAAAAGGCTCCTCTGGCGATCCCAGATGAGTTGCCTGATCACCAGAGGCTTTTAAAAGCATTCTTTCTACAACCTCTTCAGCGGAAAAAATGCTTATAAAAGTAAAAAAAAAAAGTTGGCCATGCCCACCCAGTCACATTACCCCCCAAGTCATGCCCACAGAACTGGTAGTAACAAATTTTACATTTCACCCCTGGGATGATTCCTCTTCTTAAAGGGTTTTGTGGAAGTTAAGATTTTCTGATATATTCTAAATAACATGCCACATTCTTTTTTTCATTTGCTTGTGTAATGACACTATCTTTTCACACTCTGGCATCATCTTCTGACTGCTATCGTTTGAGCTTCTGTCATAGTCACTTAGATCCTGAGAGCTCTCCTGACATTTGGGGGAAAATGTGAGGAGAAAGCTTGGTATATCTGTTCCTAGGAAAGGGCTGAATGTTTGTGATTTCTAAAATTGACTAACTTCTCATCCTAAACTTGAAACACTCAAACAATTATTGAGAAGTGACTCACAAGGGAATAAGAGTTCTGGCCAACTATCCCTCTTCTTTCGCACTTTCAGATTCCACCTACATATAGAATAGAAATCACTGGTTAATTATTCACAGCTAGGAATGCTTTGTATCCTGGTAATAGCTTATTTTCTTAATAATAAACATGTTACTGAATATTACTTTCTGGACAGAAAGTTTCATCAGTAGTTCCTGGTCATATAAATATATTGTATACACAACAGTGTCTAATAATAGGATTTTTAGATACTGTATGAGTTGCTTTCAAAGCTTCACATTCTATAACTTATTTCCTGTTTAACAAAAATGGAGCTTGGAAACATAAATAGTCTTCATTTATTTTAGTGAAGGGTAAGAAAGCCAGTTAAATGGTAATTAAAATAGATCTTAAATGTATCAAAGAAAATACATTTAAATAATTCTATTTGCTACTGAAATCCTTGGAAAATTGTTCTGGTGTAATTGGGCAATTTATGAATAAACCTTGACAGTATGATCTTGGTGGAACCCAGGGCTGACCAAAGGAATTCAACTCACAACAAGAGATCCAACCTAGAATTCAGGAGAAAGTTCCAGTCAACGAGAACAATTAATCAGTGGAAAGGCTTGCTTCCAGAAGCTGTGGATGCTCCATCACTGGAGACAACCATTTGTCCAAAATGGTATACGGTCTCTTGTTTGAGCAAGGGGTTGGACTAGAAGATCTCCCAGGTCCCTTCCAACTATTATACTGTAATTTTGTAATTCTATGCAAACTATAGATTCTCATTCCTGAGATGAAGATTTCCCAGCTGATCTTTTCTCCATTTTTCATCTGGGATGAATTGGTACACATAGGTCTGACATAAACAAAGCATTTTATAATTTGGAGAACAGAACAATAGTTCCAGTCAGTGGGAAATCTAAGTTTTAATTCCAAGAGATCAGGAGTCTTGACTACATTTAGAGAAAGCTGTGATACAGCATGCTGGATTCAACAGAGCTTCAATTTCATTAGTTGGGAGAGTCTAATGTTCCTAAATTCAATACTATTCTCATGAGGTATGAAAAGTTCCCAGTATTTTCTGTGAAGAAGTAATTATCCCATTCATCTTAATATGATCACTGCTCTGTTTATATTTTATTTTGCCCATTGTTGTTTTTCTCTACATTTTTTACAACTAGTGGTATTTAAATAAGCTAGAAAAACATTGGCTACAGGGATTCTGAACTTCCAGATTCATTTTTTTCTATAATTGAAGCTTGCTTTTACTGCCTCCCCACCTAATGGCACTCTGATAGTAGTTAGTACAGTAGGTAGTAGTAGTAATGGGGATAGAACTGATAATAGGATCATTCTGCTGGAACTGGAACCATGGAGAACAGATATGTGTTTGCAGCTTTCTGTCATATAGTGGTATAACTGAGAAGCTGAAATCCTATTAATTCATTGTCCTGTCATGTTATCCTAGCTTTTTCTTGCTGTGTTAGAAAAAAAATGCACATACAAACCATGTGCCTCTGTGAGTGAGTGTGAATGTGAAGAATGTGTCTATTTTGAGATGTGTTGCATATTCTCTGTCGTAACATTAGAAGCAGGCTGTGGAAAGTTGGTCTGCTAAAATAAATCATTGAAATTCAATACTGAGGAATACTTGTAGTATAAGGCCTTCATTATTGAGCACAACTATTTTGACAGAGAGCTGTAAGGTTCCATCTTTATGTGAGCAGATCATTTCTTTTGCTTTCAGGAAAATGCAAATTTTTGTAGAAAAAAAAAAGAGAATTGAGAGACAATTTTTTGTGGATATGTATTACCACTTTTGAATAGTGAGAGAATTTTCCAGCAAGAAATACAAGTTTACCAGACTTGGGAAGGAGTTTTGCAAGTCTGTTATATTTAAACCAACAATTGTTATGTTGTTTCTAGCTAATCCATTGGTTAGGTCCTTCCTTCCTTCCTTCCTTCCTTCCTTCCTTCCTTCCTTCCTTCCTTCCTTCCTT
Organism: Ahaetulla prasina; assembly: GCF_028640845.1. Taxonomy (NCBI): domain Eukaryota; kingdom Metazoa; phylum Chordata; class Lepidosauria; order Squamata; family Colubridae; genus Ahaetulla; species Ahaetulla prasina. The sequence continues at coordinate 268,214,898 of NC_080539.1, forward strand.
CCTTCCTTCCTCCCTTCTTCCCTTCCTCCCTCCCTCCCTCTATGCCATCAAGTCAGTGTCAACACAAAGTGACCACATATATTTTCTCCAAGAATAAATACATAAAAATAAACAAATTATTTTAAGCAAGATTTAGCACACTAGATTTTTGCCAATCTCATGTGTGCGTGTTAACATGGAAAGGGTCCAATATGACTTACACAGCCTCTAATTTTGTCAGATTTTAAAAATCTTTTACTTTTAATATTTAAAATCCACAAAATAATGCACAACTGATTTCAAAATGGAACATAAACAATGTAAGAACCAATAATGAAATTATGCCCAAACTTTAAAAAAAGCAATAACGTTTACTGAAGTATCTTTAAAGACCAAGTTTAAAAGTTGTTTAGCCATTCCTAAAAGCCAAGAGAAAGGGAAGCAACTGTTAACTCCAAAGGGAATGCAATTCTTCAGTTTTAGAGTGGCAGAAACCAGAACTGATCCTTCTCTTATGCCCAATAACTGGACTTTCTATGAGGTGCTGTTCTTCAAAGGGGTTTGCATCTATGAAGAAAAGGGAAAGTCTTCTTCAGCTTGATAGAGATGACAAGCAACAGCATGGAGAAATTCATTCAGTTTTCTTGGCAAAGGAAGAAGTTTGCTATTCTTACATGATATTTTTTACTTCCCAATTTAGCCTCCAGTTCTGGTATTCCATGAAAGAGTCCTGTCCAAGTACTAACCAGTCCAGATCCTGTTTAGTTTCCAGGCCCAGCCAAGCTCACCTGGACCTAATTCTCCAAAGGTAAGATTCACAATTTTTTTCAGGATGAGTGGCAAATTAGTGAACTGCCTTCAAAATGGAGACTGAACCAGGACAAAGGACGCAGCTCTAGATCAATGTGCTTAAACTTACTTAAACTTAAATATAATTTAAATTTAAATACAATGTGCTTAAATAAAAGGAGAAAATAAAACAGTAAATCCTTATCATGCCCTATAGATAGGAATATCCACAAGACATAGTCAAATAAGTCATGATGGTAACCTCAGTGGTGTAATTGAAGCCTTGTCCATTTTATATGAGTCAGTCACATTAAAAATGGAATGTTTGGACATGTCTTAAGCCAGAAAATATCAGATCCAGAATAATACAGTACCCTCAGAGCCTCTTCCATTTTACCTCCTCCATGTGTGTGGATTAAGGCAGGGGTGAAATCCAGCAAGTTCTGACAGGTTCTAGAGAACCGGTAGCGGAAATTTTAAGCAGTTCGGAGAACTGGTAGCAGAAATTTTGAGTAGTTCGGAGAACTGGCAAATACCACCTCTGGCTGGCCCCAGAGTTGGGTGGGAATGGAGATTTTGCAATGTCCTTCCCCCAGGAGTGGGGAGGGAATGGAGATTTTTCAGTATCTTTCCCCTGCCACGCCCACCAAGCCACACCATGCCCACCAAGCCACGCCCACAGAACCGGTAGTAAAAAATTTTGGATTTCACTACTAGATTAAGGATTATGGGAGTTGAAGTTGGATCTATCTGGAAGGCACCGAGGAAAACTATTCTTGGTATATTGGTATGCCAATACAAATAATATATTGGAGGATAGAAATGGTAAATGTGGCATTCTGGAAAATGGTGCCCTGTGCTTCGAAGAAAGAACAACTTGCTCAGAGGAGTTTCCAAGAAGCCAGTTTACTACCCAGAAAAAGAACAGCTGCATGGAAGTTATTTTCCTCATCCCTGCCAGAAATAACATTTGGCTCCAGCTGCTGGTTGCCCGAGAATTGTAGACATGAGGGAAAATAAGACAAATAAGGGCTATTCAGTCATTATAGCATCCCAGTCCAAACCAGGCTGCTTATAAGAGAAATTCAGACACTGATAGCAGAGGATCTGGAAGAAGCATTGGCAACTACTGTCTTATGGAGGAGAAGCATAAGAAATAAAATGCTTCCAAAGACTGGGAATACCCTTCTGGTGACCAACAGCATTTCAGGGAATCTGGAAGGCTTAGCCAGTCAAAGTAAGCAGGTATTAGTGGCAGAGCAGGAACACCCAGGAAGTGAGTAACTTTAGATTCAGAAGGCTGAGAAGTTCTCTGAACCCAAAGCTTTGAGAACTAAACACCGGTGGAAAATAAGCTTCCAGACAGAAGCCCAACATGTGGTCAGTAATCGAGCACTGAGGACAGCCTAAGTCCTCCATAAAGAAAGCATCAATTAATACAACTAAAAGAACTACTGTGAGTAGGTGAGGAATTAAAGTCTGGCTAAAAGCAGTTTCCAATACCCTCCACTTTCCAGCACAATTCAGTAAGAGAATATAAGTTAACATGGGCTACGGCGGACGAGGCACAGGCTACAAGTCCTAGTGGGGCCAGAATTCAAGTTAAAAGGGAAAGTTAAAGAACAGGAATAAAGAGTACTGTAGAATATAGAATGTAAATATGTTGATAAAATAGTGTATAAGGTAATAGACATGAAAAAATAAAGCAGATAACTGATTGTAAGAAAAAAGCAAATCTCTTTAATGTTGTAAAAAAAATCTGCATTTTTCTAGTATTTTATAATAAAAATCTCATTTAGTAAGAATTGTGGGTCTCTTTGACTAGTACCACCTCACAAAGTAAGTAAGTGACCCTTTGAAATATATAATGGATTTAATTAGAAGGGATAATTTTCCCTGTATTTGTTATAGTATCCCATGCAAAGTTTCTGGCATTATCAAAATAGCAACATAAGCAGAATGTATTGATGGTTGAATCTGCATTCAATACATAATGGATTGAATGATTGAATGGTTTTACTGTAAGCCACAGTATGAAGTCATGACTTATTCCTAATTTGCTTTAAAGAAAGAAACTCAAGTTCAAGAACTGATGTGCAACTGCAGGTGATTTAAAAGGAGAGTGAAATTGCAGAAGCAATTGTAATTTTTTTGCAGCCATGGTTTCATGATAACTCATTCATAATAGGAAAATCAGTTTGCCAATTCTGATTGAAATAGACTAGAAATTTTAAGTCAATAAAGTTGATTTGATTGGGGTAAATACCTTTGGTATTGTGAACAAAATAGTCTCACTATATTGCTAAACTTTCAATGTTCTAGGGATATTTGCATTTTTTTCTCAAAATTAAACATATATTTTATATCTGTGTTCACATCCAGTCCTATTTGATTTTAATATTTTAAATTTGGCAGTAGTGGATAGTTGACACCACCAATGCTGTTCCCCCAATTCATAAGATCTCACATACGAACTTATTAAAGAGTTCATAAACATGTATCAATATGATTCAGGAAAACCAAACTCTAAATACCATTCTTAAAACAGATGTTGGTAATAATGTTTAAACTGTCTATTACCAGAAGTTTTTTTTCATATTCAAGCAATCCTCAAACTGACTGGAGTTATGCTTAAGATATACCTTGTTTAAACTGAATAAACCACATATCACAACAAGCATTACACAGACCAAAACCAACCCAACCACATATGGCTTAAAAACTGAATGGGTTAACTAAAATCTAGATTCCTGTCTACTGCTCATACTATTTAAATTATTTCTAGATAATAAAAACTGTAGGGTCATGACATTACAAATATAAAATTGCATTACATATAAAAAGTAGTACATCCAGCTCATTTCAGGAATGAGAAATTTTTGACTGAGTTTGCAGTCCCTAGAAAATATGAACTGGGTTTAACATATCACTCTGCATTTAATCACAACTTGGCATATTGTGTGAATTCAGCATTGCAGTTGTTTTGTGGTTTACCACAACGCATGATTCTACACACAGAATTATTGAATAAACATGGCTTAGCATGATGTGTGAACAGCTTGCATGTCTTGCCAGGTAATTATCTGCAATGAAAATGTCAGAATAGGCACAATAATAGCACACCTAATTCTGTCCAAAATCTATTTTGGTCATGAAATTCTTGGGGACTTTATATGACCAAACAGAATTAAAAATTACTTGTCAATGTTACACTGGGATCCCTAGCTGAAGACAAATAACTCCAACCATTTTATAAATAAGGATCTTTATTTAGAATAGTGTTGAAAACATTCTCAGCATCCATATTGTATAAATATATAAAGTTAAAGTTTGGCACAACAAACCAAGCAACATTAAATACATACATTTTTATTGTTCTTTCCATGGAAACTTTTTTTTTTGGTAAAGTATACAAAATAATTGCTCTTGTTCTTTTTTTTTTTAAAAAAAAGTGGTCCACAACCTTTTATGCATATATGTGGATGTGATTATGGGGTGGGGGTTTAGATGGAGGGAATTGCAAAGAAAGGCAGCAATTCTGAATGCATCTGGCTGCTTAAAGTATACAGATAGTAATGGGAATTGAGCAGCCTATCCAGGACTGCAAGGATCCCCGTCCATTGACCTTTCCACGGTAAAAACATTGGCCATTTCATGGTGCACAATTCTAAAAGTCCTCTATATACAAATTAAATAGCTTTTGTTTATAACCAATAAATAAGTGCATTCTTGGAGTAATACAAGCATGGAAAAAAAGGAATTATTAGATAGATTTGAAAGCGAGTAAAAAAAAAAATAGCCGTAAGTATCGTTCATTCTCAGTCTTGGAAATGCAGGTTTAAGTACGATTGCTGGTTAAAAGAGAGCATTTGTCATATTTGCACTTCATAGCACTTGGTAAATAGGGTTGCTTGCATTGTTGTTGGCAGAGTCCTGAGGAATCTGAGTACAGCTGGCTGGGGAGCTGGTTTGGACTCCGGTATCACTCAGGCTGGGCCCTTCGTGGAGTGAGCAAGGGCTGCCTTCAATCCCACTTTCAGCTGTGGGTAGAACAGGACAGGCTGTGCTCTCTGTTGAAATCCGTTCCACAATGCTGGATAAGCAATCTAGGCTGGAAACGACTGAATTCTTCCCTTGCTTTGAATCTAAAGACAGGGAGATCCGTCAATCTCAGGACAATACCGAGAAGCTATTTTTTTTGCAGGAGTCCTTACACACACATACACATACACACACAAAATACATATGTTTTATATCGTATATTGCTATTCAGCAGTCAAGTGAATGATTTCAGCTAAATGTCTACTCAATTCCCCTCTAGTTGCAAATTCAATGGACATTACAGCAATGGCACATAAACTGGGAATAAGTGAAGCTGGGAATACAAAAAGGGACTGTTTTAAAATGTATGCATTTATTTATTAAATTTATACACTGCCCATCTCACTGTTCAAGTCTGTTATGTATCAAAACAACTGATCATTTTGATCACCAATGAAAATTACTTAATAACAGTAACGGTATATTTGATAAAATGTATACGCTTTCAGGTACATGTATATGAATAAAAAGATACCCAAAATATTATATATCTTAACCGAGAAGAGTATTTTTTAAAGACAAATACTCACCACTGAGTGATTCTGAATAGTAGTTGCTGTCATAACTACTCCTTCTCCGAGAACTGCAAGGAGGACCACTGTATTCCATCTGAAACAAAACCCAACAATACAAGGCATTCAATCAGAAACAAGAACACAAATCTCAACTCTAAAGTATAATGATACTTTCATATAGTGATAGATATGCAGTCCTTTATATATCAGATACCACACATTCCTCATTTTTGTAATGAAAATTTTTATATATTACACACACACATACACGTACGTACACATACACAAACATTTCATTTGATCTTTACTGCATTTCACAGCAAACTCAGGAATTATACAAATTATCATCTTAGTTATTTAGACTTTGTGGAACAATTTTGCATGTATAGATACCAGGCTCATGTGCCCTTTACGCAATGTGATGCTGGAAATTGGAATGGGCTACTGTCAGCCTAAAAAACTAATCAGTGGATATTTGGATAGAAAAATCTCACCTAATGATACCAGCATGACTTTTATTAGCATTCCAAATAGATATATTTATTATGTATTGTTTTATTGCGATGGTATTGTTTAATTTCATATTATGTAAACTACCTGGATTAAAGTGCCATATATATCTCAACAAATAAGAAAGCAAATATTCCTTGTCTTCCAGAAGGCCATTAGGAAGTTGGCTTTCCCTCTGGGTGGGGGGAGGTTATTCTGATTGATTGTGTTTTAAAGGGTCTATTTATATTACTATTGACTTTTAAAAAATTATTAAATTGCTGTTGTGCATCCAGAGGTATTTTATATAATATGAATGGCCATGTCTGTGGAGAGGGGCCATGCACATTTTTTAAAATTAATAAAATAATAGTTAAGTATATCAATACACACATTTTATGAATGTGAAGTTCATGGTTCTGGCATGAGCAATAGCACTTAGACTTATATACCGCGTCATAGGGCTTTATAGCCCTCTCTAAGTAGTTTACAGAGTCAACATATTGCCCCCAAAAATCTGGGTCCTCATTTTATCGAAGGATGGAAGGCTGAGTCAACCTTGAGCCCCTCCAAGATTGAACTCCTGGCTGTGGGCAGAGTTACCCTGAAATACTGCATTCTAACCACCGTGCCACCATGGCTTTTAGAACAAGAAGAACTGTTTTTTACTCTTAACTGAATTCCGAATATTCATCAGAGTAGGAAACAAAATTAAATTACAAGAGAACTATTAGTTGCACAGTGGCCAAGGATTATGCATGACTCATTTGTCTTTCCTTGTCAAATGATCATAGTTCCTCCTCTTGGACAATTTTAGACTGGGAGGTTTCAGAGCGATTGACAGGTATGTTAAATGGTAACCCCCTTTGTCACACCCCAACAATAGAATAAAATCAGCTCAACGAACGATCAAGACAACCCAAGTCCTGCCCAACATGAAATTCACTAAATCACACAGAAACACTCATTCTTTTTCAACCTAGCCTACCTCATGGCTCCTTATTATGGGGACTGGATTTAGGTAGAAAAGACTCTCTTATATGTTACCATGATGTTTCCCCTTTCAGGGGAAAAATATCTCATGGAACAAGATTTTTTTTTTAGAAAAGGGGAAGAGGATTGGTAGAAAAGTTTGTGAAATTACAAATTGGATTTTACTGCAGCATAATGCTAATCATTTTTTTCCAAGTTGCTATTAGATATATTAAAGCACGTTATTACTGCAAAACATCTTCAATAAGTTACTTAGATCTACAGCAATGTTATAGATTTTTGCTTAGTAAGGCTTCTTCCTAAATCACAGAACTCCATGCACATTTAGTAGAGAATAAGTTCCAAAGAAGGCAGGATGGTCCTTAGAAAATAATGTAGAGGATCCATTGGCAAATAATGCTTTTTTCCAGAAAGGCTTTGAACCAGTATGTTTAATGAGCACCTTTCAATGAAGATTCTCCACAAATGAGCAGATTCAGAAGCACTTACTTTGGACTGCTCCATTCCTGAGGAAGTAAATGAGGTCAGAGTGTAATTTTAACTGCCATCCATCATCTCAAAAATATTAACTTTAGGATTTATAGCTGTATGGCTAGGGAAAAGGGGAGATGTATCTTTGGACAAGAAAGATGAGAATGTTCCATTTAATGTACGGGATAAGTATGCATTTTCCCCAGTGATTAAATTTCGTAAGCAAATAGTAATTATATTTGCTCTAAGAAAAAAAAACCCAGAAGGACTCATTTTACTGGAAGGAAGCCAGAGGGAGTTGAATTTCAGAAGACACAGATTGAATTTCATACCACAAATCCTCTGGAGCAGAAAGAGTGATACTTAAAAGTTTGTTCCCTAACTGTTTGAAGTTGCTGTTGCAGTATTTTATACATGACTTTCTTGAGGTATTTGTGTGTACGCGCCTGTCGATATACCGACCAATGCCTTTGAATCAATTCTTGACTCTTGGAGAATTCCATGCAGTATTTTATTTTGAAAGTGGCTTGCCATTGCCTCCTGCCTAGGGCTGTGACAGAATGACTGGTGCAAGATCATTCAGCTGGCTTCATGCCTGAAGCAGAACTCAGGTCTCCTGGTTTCTAGCTCTTTGCCCTAACTAGTATACCAATCTGAATCTCTTGCTGAGGATGTTTCAAAACCGTATGTATTTTTCTTTAGTTGGAGTCACCAAAGAAGCTTCTTTTTCTGTTGAAAAGCAACCCATTACTTAAATAAATAAATAAACAAATGTACTCTGTAGATTAGGAAGCACCTCCCCTTGAAGTGAAATCCCACCAATTCAGTGGGTGCTCATTCTTTAGAATGCAACCTCACTAATACAACTATGGCTGGATGGAAAGATGAATTGGAACTACACAGTTAAAAGCAGAACAGAGAGACAATTTATTCCATCCATTTATTACAACCACTGACGCATAGGAATGTCCATATCAAATTTCTCCTGTCTCCACCCTAATTCCCGAAGGAACAAATAACCCAAACTGGGATTAAGATAGCAAACCTCCCCTCCCTTTTTACTCTAAGGCTGAGAGCATCAAAAAAACAAAAACAAAAAACAAAAAAAAACCCTTGCCTATGGACCTTTTTCTTCTCTTTTTCTTAGAAAGGCTAAGCCTGCTTCAGCACTAGAAGACAGCATTCCCTATTTTCCTGGACATAATAAGGATGAACAGAAACCCTTGCCAAGGAATCAGAGGGTACTTGGAGAAAGATGCTCTCAAAAGGCATGTTGGACTGATTATAAGCTTTCTCTTTTGTCCTGGAAATAAAAAGCAGAGAAAACCTGAGATAAAATGCATGCTGACTAAAGGAGAATAACTGCACCATATCTCCTCTTGAACATAAACTAACCAAGAAGTCCTCCTAGCACTATTGCAGTAGTTACCATTTCCAGAAAAGAGTTTTAAGGAAGCCAAGACTAGAAGTTGGGGTTCTCTCTTCCACCTGGGGAACCCTAGTTTCTGAAAAAGTCATGAAAGCAGGCTGAATCCTGCTCTCCCCCCTCCCCAATTGATTTGGTGGGAGCACAAATGGGGGCTTCCTGCTTCTGTGTCACAAATTTCAGGGCAAAAACGTCCTCTTGTCTCAGGCCGGAGCTTCTCATCTTTAAGAGGGACTGTCAAGACATGTGGGGAAGCCGCTCTTGTGGACTGCCCATCTCTCTATTCAAGACAAATAGCAACAGCATTTAGACTTATAGGAGTAGTCTTCGATTTACAACAGTTCATGTAGTGATTGCTCAAAATTACAAAGGCACTGAAAAAAGTGACTTATGGCCATTTTTACACCGATAACAATTGTGGCATCCCTGTGTTCAAAATTCAGACGCTTGGTTACTAGTTCATATTTGCGGTTTCCCAAAATCGTGTGGTCATCTTCTGCAACCTTTTGACAAGCAAAATCAATGGGGAAGTCAAATTCACTTAACAACCACGTTACCAAATTACAACTGCAGTGATTCACTTAACAACTGTGGCAAGGAAAGTCATAAAATGGGGCAACATTCACTTAACAAATGTCTCATTTGACAATGGAAATCTCAGGCTCAATAGTGGAAGTAAGAATACAGCAGGTTTAGAGAATCAGCATATGCCCCTCCCGCCTACCCTACCCCCCAAAATCTGGGTCCTCCTGCAGAGCAAAGCGTCCTCGGTCAACGGCGGCTTTTTGCGCCAAGGCGCAGAGACTCACCATGCCGTCGGAGCAATTGGAGCGGGGGCTGGAGGCGTCGGAGTCGCCGCTGTAGTGTTCCAGGACCGGGTAATAGACGTCCTCTTGCTCCCGCAGCAGCGCCTGGAGGCTTTCGATGTAGCGGATGGCGTTGCGCAGGATCTCCACCTTGGGCAGGCGCTGGTTGGGGTTGGTGGAGGTGCAGCGCTTGAGCGTCTCGAAGGCCTCGTTGACCTTGCTGAGCCTCCGCCGTTCGCGCATGGTGGCCGCCTTGCGGCGGTCGGCGTTGGTGGTCTTCCTCTTGCAGGCCTTGCAGGCCCAAAGCAGGCAGCGGCCCGCTTGGTGGTGCCCGCTGGGCGCTCGGATGTGCTCGTCCTCGTGGCCGTGGTGGTGGTGGCCGTGCTCGTCGGCCTTCAGCAGGCCTCCCACGTGGACCAGCCGCGGATCCAAGTCTTCGAAGAAGTGCATGTCCGACGTGTTGAAACAAGGGTCGTCGTAGAAATCGCCGGCGGGCGAGAAGGAGCAGAGGGAGCCCTCGGTCAGCTCCATGTGGCCTAGGACGTCCATGGAAGAGCGGTGGCCGCCGGGCTCCCCACCCGGGCAGACGGCGAGGGCTTTCCTAGGGCGAAAGGCGGGCTGGAGGAGACGCCGGGCGCTCCGGTGCCCAATGAGCCGCCAAGGGAGCGAAGGAGGGCGGGAGGGGGCTTCGGTCTCGCTCCCCGCTTCTTTATCCCTTCCTTCCCCCTTCCTCCGCCGCTCTGCCTGCCTGGAAGCAAACGGCGGGCCCTTCCCGATGCCATCCCACCGGGTCCCCTCGTGGCTCTATTTATCCCGGAGAGGAGGCTGGCCGTTCCTCCGCAGCCACCTCTGCCCCACCTGCCGGCCTATCCCCTCGGGCCTCGCAAAGCCGGTCGACGGGAGGGGCGGCGGCGGGGGGTTGTCTCCAAGCGGGCGGGGAAGGGAGAGGCGAGAGGCCGGGCCGTCGGGATTGGAGGGAGGCCGAAGAGAGACGCCCGCCCGTCGGACGAGAGTCGGAGAAACGTGGCCGTGTTTTGGAGAGGAGGAGGAGGAGAGGGGATGGGTGGGGTGGGGACAAATGTCAGAACGCCTGTCGGGGGAATCAGCCAGAATGGGGGTCGAAATCTGCCTAATACCACCCGTGATCAGAAGGGAAGGCGATGGTGTTTCGGTTTTCGTTCGTGTTCAACGCGGTGTTTTTTAAGCCTTTGTCCGGCTTCTTGGAATAACTTGGAGTGGGGGGAAGAGGAATAAATGCAGCTGTGTAATAAGAACCGGTTTTGCAATCGGGTGGCTTTTTTATCCTCTTTCTCTTCTCCCTCCCCAATTAGGCAATTCTTCATTTTACCATGTGAAAAACGTTACACTCTGTGCTAGCTAACTGAAAGGTAAAACAGTAATAATAATGCATAATCCTTGAGATCACATCGAATTTATTTTAAAATTTATTTTTCCAGGATCGCGAAATCACAGAGTGGGGTGAACAGTTTTAAATCAAACGCGTTTGGGAGTCGATTTAGAGGGGTTTTCCCAAGTTTGGAAAATGCCAATATCGCTATTTTTAAATAATTTTTTGGAAGAGGCTTCTTGGAGGATTTTCCCATCGAAGCCGTCGTAGTTCTGAACCTGCTTTAATCTGATTTACCCCGTCGCTGCTTTTAACTGATCGATCTATGAAGCACAGCAGCGATCCGGTTGGTAATATTCGATTGCAAGGTTATTTTCCGAAACGTGGTCATCGGTTGCAGCTTTGGGTGGTGTTTTTTTTCCTCCCCAACCCTGTTTTAAATTTCGGTGCATACGAGTGATGACGATCTATTATCACTGGAGGCCATAATGTCCGGGGCAAAAGTCTTCTCGTTATTGAATATTCTCGCTTTCGGCTTTTTTTTCCCCAATTCAACGTTTTTATTTTCACGGGTAGAAATGAAAGACGCAGACGCGTCTCGCCGGAAAATCCTTGGGCTTCCATCGTGCCTGCTCTTCTGACGGATAATTTGATTCCCTATTAATTTTTTCGATTTCAACTATCGTTCGAATAAGAGGCGGACAAAATGAAGCATTTTGCTATTGCTCTCCCAAACCCTTTGGATAAAAAACTTTCCCATGCCAGTCCCCTGCAGGATTGCGATCTAGATACCTTGCCTTTTCCCTGGGGACAAATTGGAGGTAGGATTTTGAAACTGGAGGGTAGGATGTCGCCTCTTCTCCGCCAGCCTGGGAGTTTTTCCAAGATAACCCGCGGCATTTGTTGCTTTAGTTTTCGGGATAATTTTACTCTTTAGTTGATTTTGAATCGCCGGGATCAGAATCGCCGTTATCCTGAGTAAATTAAAAGAGCGCTTTATGTAGACCGATAGAAAAAGAGAAGGAGACATTGAACTCCCAATGTCTGATGGGAAAGATTTGTGGATCGCGTCCCTGTTTAACTTTGAGCCGCCCCCCCCCCCGCGAGATCTGATTTGAGTAAGGGCGAAAAGTCCTTTGGGTGCTTTATAAAATGGGACGAGGGAGGGGGAGGGGGTTGTTCATGATTGGTAACATTCAGCCAACCCACGAAATTGTTGCAAGGGTAAGAAGACCCCAGCAGATCAGTAAAGGGATGGGGGGGGGCGGGAATTCCGAAGGCCAAAAAGGTGGAAAGCCTGGAGTGGAGTAGCGTTCCCAAGCCAAGGCAAGTCGTTCGGGCCGGACTAGTAAAACTGAGCTGAGAGGGGGAGTAAGCGGTGCCTATTGTCAACCTCCTCTCCGGAGCATCTACTTTGGACGGTTGGGCAGAATTTGACAACTTCAATCCAACGTTTATGCCTTTGGTTGCTATCGTTCCTTTGTGCTCAGCTCCTAAAAACGTCAAGTGATTCAAGGGCAGCTTCATACCGCCCAACCAAATTTGCAAATTAGGTAAATCTAATCTCTGGTGCCCACCCAAGTTTAGCTGGACCTTTGGGGAATTGAAATGGCAGTACATCTGGGAGGGGTATTATCAGCTCTTTCCTTTTTGGAAGGAAAGCCCTGAAAGACTTTGCCTGAGCTGATTTGGCTTTCTGAAGGAGCAGGGGATCCTTGTTTTATACTTCTGAAGAACAAATATTTGCTTATTGAGAGTGCTGCAGCTACCAGAAAGAAGGGTCCGTTATTTTAAACATGGAAAATAAATGGATGCTGGAGGTTTCTAAGTCTTGACACCAAGTTGAGATGTAGTCAACATTTTTCAGAAATATGGAAATGATGGACTAATTAAGAGCATGTTTTATTGGTGATTACTTAGAAATACCTTTTACTGGGCAGGCTGGGATTTACTTCTATGTAAATAGATTTATTCAATAAATTTAACCTGAGTTGGAAGTATTTCCTTACTTTTTTATTCTCCAGCTGCCAGCAAGATTCTAATCTACATGGTCCTATATGTACTGCATTGTATTACTACCGGTATATATACTGTATAGAGTGGGAGTGATCGTATCTTCCAGAAAGTACTTCCGCTATATTCTACTGATCACTCTTGGTGATGTTGGCTGGAGTTTATTAGATATTATAAATATCTAGAGATATTTTGCAGACAAGCTTTAACAAACTGTTTTTTCTAAGAATCGATGTCTACATTCATAAAGAGAGATAAATAGGCAGTGCACTTTTTTATATACATTACCACAGTATTTTTCAACCTTAACAAATTTAAGAAGTGAATTCTGAGAGTTCTTAAAGATGGCGAGGTTAGGAAACACTAGAATGCAGTATAATATAGTCTTAGATATGCAGTAATTACTTATTGTATGTAACTGGTAAATAGCAACAAATAGCAAGACAGAGTCTAACCTTTCTACTTTTTTTCTTGTCTTTTGATACAGCACAATTATAAGTTAATCAGTAATACGTTACCACAGAGTGTTTTACATGGGTATTATGTGAACAAGCATAGCTTTGTGATCATTTCAATCTGTTGGGAATGTACTTAATAAAAAAATGATATATATAAAACAAAAAAGCTAAGCAAGTTCAGATATGATTAGTATTTGGATTAGTACCTGGAAATCCAAGGGTCAAGGGCTAGATGGGGAAATTAGAAATCATTCTGAAAAATAAGGATGGCAAGTCACCATTATGGTGCTGCCAAGAAAACTGTGTGGACATACCCATGAAATAATCAGCAATTGAACTCAGTTTGGAGACTTCATCAACTCTGATCTTTTAACAGAGCTTCAGAATGCGTTATATTAAGTGTCCACTAGAGGATGCTCTCTCTATATTGATCCTGAGTCATATTAAATGGATATTTTTCTTTTTCTGCATTATACCCTTGCTTTCAATCATACTCGGACTACTAACATATATACAAACAGCACTACTTGGTTTCAAGGGCGTCTTGTCTAGTTTCCAAATAACCCAGATCCATGTTGTTATCATTGTGACTATATTTCTCTTAATATTAATTTTCCTAAGGCTAATTACCTGAAGGGGAAAACCAGAGGTAAACCCCAGATCAAGTAAGACAGTCCTTCTGCCACCAGTTTTCTAGTTAGTTGACAATCAAGTGATTCAAGATCTACTAAGTCTATTTATTTCTCAACTTTCCATAAAATTAAAGTAAAAAGAACAAAAATTCTGGAGCAGCACAAGAGATCTTATTAGTTTATAAAACAGAACTGCAAACCTAATTCATAAGGTTAAATAATAATGAAATTGTTTTAATATTAAATGAATCCCAGGAAGGCAAGCAATTAAAAAAATCCATAAAAATTTGGTAACACAATGCTATTACTGGGATACATAAAGTACCTCTTAACTACAGAGTTTGGTACAAGGGAAAATAAAAAGATAAGGCAGTCTTTACTGGCCCATCACATCAATCTGAATTTCTAGAAATCCTTCCACAATTCCTGATTCGATCATCCATCTCAATTTCTTGGCTGCAATATCGAATTGCCATGCTGTTGTCCTGGACATATGTTCAACATCCCTGTCTAGCTTAGAGACCTGAGATTTCCTTGTAATCTCCTAGCTATCCATTACTTGAGTCTGGCTCTGCTAAGCTTCTTTGAAGATTAAAAAAAATCAGCTAGGTGCTACTACTGAATAGTGATGTTAAAAATACATTATTCTACATTCAAGTAAATATGCCCTTGAGTCACCTCGATTCCTGATGACTGTGGTCACACTCATGTGGTTTTCTTGGCAGCCTTAAATGTTTTTTTTATTAGAAATATGAATACATGTCGTCCTTAGATGATGTCATATTCGCTAAATTTATAAATCTAAATTATATAGAGTTGCTACATTATGTCAGATGTTCAGTTTACTCATAAATAACTACTTTAGTATTGACCAGTTGATGTCTTAATGAAACATAATAAATTTTTTAAAAAAGAAAAGAGTGTGGGCAAAGTAGATAGGAATAGACTGCCACAGTAAATAATAATATTTCCATACAATGGGATTTTACATTGTTCTCCAGTGTTTCCATTTTTGGTCTATCCCAAATATGGCTTGGATTCCCCAACCAACCAGCATAGATTTAGAACAAAGTATAGAAATTTTTGGGAAGATATCAAAAATGTGTTTCTAAGACAGTATCTATCAGCAGAATGATACAACATGAGACAAATTTATCTGCTGCATTTATGAAAAAAAGAATTTCATAACTCAGTAGTGATAAAAGATGTAATCAAAAATCTTATACGAAGAGAAGCTTTTGCCTCATATCTTGAGAATGATTATGTGCCATCAAGTTTTGCCAACTGTTAGTGATCATGTAGATACATTTTCTCAATCACAATCTATCCCTAACCTGGTCTTTCAATGGTAGACTCAATAAATCTATCTACCTTGCTGCTGATCCTCCTCTTGTTCTGTTTTTTTCTACCTTTCCCAAAATAAGAACCTTCTCCAGAGAAGCCTTCACATAATGCATCCAAAGTAAGATAATTTGACTTTGGTCATTTGTATGTCAAGTGAGAACTCTAGACTGATTTTGCTTCCTGATATATTGTTTAATTTCTTGGCTGTCCACGATATTTTCAGGAGTCTTCACCCACGCCAGAGTTCAAAAGGATCAACACTCTTTCTATCCTGCTCTTTCAAAGTCCAATATTTACTTCCATAGACACAATTCACAAAAGAAATTATTTACAGCTACTTAACTGTAATGCTTGGACGTAACGCTACCTGTTGAGTTTTGGAAACTGGACTTTTTTTAAAGTGCAGAATATATAAACTGCTAAATGTATTCTGATTGATATCATTGGCAACTTCACTGACGACCCTTCTTTAAACAAACCAGTTCATTTTGCCACTTCTGCTAGTTCCAACAGCTTCACCAACCATTCTATCATTGTGAGTATATTCATTTTTGTGTATATATTAGTCTTACAGCAGTGTAAAAAACAGGCTTTAAAATCAAATCAAAATGCTGGCTGCATCACATAATAAAAATCCCATTAAAAAAAAGGAGGCAGGGCTTTAATCATATAGGTACAACTGCCATCTTGACTTGAATAATGTTAAGAAATTCTGCCTCTTGATCTCCTCACTCATCTATTTAGGTAGTGTTTATCAGTACACTGGTAGAATCTGCTTTATCGATAATCATACATTACCTACAATCAATTTCTCTTTCTCTCTCCCTCTCCCTTCCTCCCTCTCTCTCTCTCTCTCCCTCCCTCCCTCCCTCCCTCCCTCTATCTTCTCTTCTGCCTTTTGTTTGGGAATGGTAGCTTCATCTATACCACGGCCACCTCCCATTTTTCTCCACAACAATCTTGTGAGTAAGTTGTGCTGAGAAAGAGTGAGTGAACCAAAGGCTCCCCAAGAGTTCTCATGTCTGAGAATGCCCTTAAATTGGGTTTCCTAATTCATAGTCCAGCACCAACTATACTGCTTATACAATACATATACACAAAGAGAATCCCCCCCCAAGTTCTTTCTCCAATCCTGGGTGGACCCTCTTAATGGGCTCTTCTCTCTGGTTTGCCAGGATTTAAGGATTTTAGCAGTTCTGTGCATCATTTGATACAAGGACATGCCCAATAACTGCAGAAGATTTCAAAAAGGC
Source organism: Ahaetulla prasina (assembly GCF_028640845.1). Taxonomy (NCBI): domain Eukaryota; kingdom Metazoa; phylum Chordata; class Lepidosauria; order Squamata; family Colubridae; genus Ahaetulla; species Ahaetulla prasina. The sequence continues at coordinate 268,231,515 of NC_080539.1, forward strand.
AACTGGACAAAGCATCCACTAAGATTTGAAAAATATTTACATGTAAAGAACAGAAAGAGATTGAGGTTCATATTAAGTTCCACCAAACACACAACAGCAGTTTCCAGCTGTAGGCCACAAGGCTCATTGCTATGTTAATCTTCGTCTTCACTGTTTTCAGTAACAAAATAGTTTTGATATTCTTAGAATATCATCAGTTTAAACTGATTCTTATATTTAACCAGACCATTGATGTCAACTTTCTCTTATCTCTTTTTAGAAAGAATGTACTATAGTGACAGCTGAAAAGATGTTGTCATAGCTTCCTACCACTCGATTCCAGTCAGTATCCCCCTCCCCCCCTTTTTTTTTTCTTGGATTGGCATTGATGGTTGCATTCTGTTGATTTTCAATTTGGCTTGGATGATTTCTGAACTTTGCCTCATCCTTTCCATTCCTTCCTGGCCATCTATGTCTAGTTAACTCTGAACCACTGCTTCCTGCCCCTCCTGCCTCCAAGTATAATGAGCTAAATTGGTTAAAAACTAAATCTCTCCTATTCACACATCCAAGCTGTCACTAACTGAGTTTGTGCATGCAAATCCAAAATTAAGGAAGAGAAAGAGATTAATAAAGGAGGGGATGGAAAAATGGAAATTTATGTATGTTTGCTAGCTGTGCATAAAACAATGAAGTCTTATTTTGAGGGTCAGTTACTGCTTTTATTAGGGCCAGTTTTCCTCGATCACCTTTACACAAATATTAGACGTTATATGCCATTATGTTAAATGGGTGGAGAAGAAGCGCCTCGGAGAAATAAAGAGGGTCAATCAATCAATTAATCAACCAATCACAGCTGGAAGGGATCTTGGAGGTCTTCTAGTCCAGGGTCTCCAACCCTGGCAACTTTTCGACTTGTGGACTTCAACTCCCAGAATTCCTCAGCCAGCGCAACCCCCTGCTTAAGCAGGAAACTCTATACCAATCAACAATCTGGTTCGCCTGATTCGCCAGTTGCGCCCCTTCCTTGACCGGGACTCCTTACGCACGGTCACTCACGCCCTCGTCACCTCTCGCCTGGACTATTGCAATGCTCTCTACATGGGGCTCCCCTTGAAGAGCACCAGGAGGCTCCAGCTAGTCCAGAATGCGGCTGTGCGGGTAATAGAGGGAGCACCACGTTGCTCCCATATAACACCTATCCTGCGTGGCTTGCACTGGCTGCCGGTAGCCTTCCGGGTGCAATTCAAGGTGTTAGTGAGGACCGGGGTATCTACGAGACCGCCTTCTGCCACCGATAGCCTCCCAACGACCTGTGCGCTCCCACAGACTGGGCCTGCTCAGGGTGCCGTCGACCAAACAATGTCGGTTGGTGGCCCCCAGAGGGAGAGCCTTTTCTGTGGCAGCACCGGCCCTTTGGAATTTTCCAAACAAAAAAAATGCCTGTTATTGATCTTTTATCTAATTCATATCATTTTTCAAGAAGAGATGTGGGCTTACATACACGTACAAACGCGGTGAATACTATATTTTATTGTATAAGCCACGTTTGCTGTTCTGGACACATTTTGGTGGTTACGGTCCCAGACTAGAAACAAAAGTGATTTCTAGTCCCAGGTATGAGAGCCATCCTCATGACAAGTGACTTTGGGCCAGTCACTTCCTCTAATCCCAACCCATTTTACAGGTTGCTCTTGAAGGGAAAATAGCAGGATGAATGAGTATTAGGTTAGTTCAGCACCTTGAGTTATTTATAAAAATAATAGGTTTAAAAAGTTTTTTAAAAGGCAGAGCCAAATTCACTCAGACTTCTAAGTGAATTTTCAGGGGCTGTAGCTAGAAGATCTCATTGCCATCTGGAAAGTTGTATTTTCTGAACACAAAATAGCCCTGCCTCTTTAAATAAATGCATTTTATAGGTAATCTTGTATATACACACACACACTTTTAAGACTTTTAAGAACAACTGGCTTTGGTTTACCATACAGGGATCTTTGCCCCAGTACTTTCAGAGCTGTACGTTTTATTTTCAGATAACTCAGAATTACATATTTTTGCTGGAATCTGAAAAAGATGCATCTACTTTAAGACAGAGTTATTAAAGCAATGAGTCTTTATTGTGATTTAGAAGCCTTAAAATAAAATGTCCCTGCATAAAAAAATGGCAGAAGGTTTTTGGCTTCCACAAGGCTCAAAACACTTCAGTCATTTTCAAAATGTATACTGTACAGGTGTGCTAATTATTTTATTTATTCGTTTTGAAAGAGTTGGGAGTTTAGGAAGACAAATACCCCGCCCCCAAGTGATGGACTAGATTCTCCAGCAAGAGGAATGATCTGTTGCCAGGAATTACCATTTATCTCAGAGAGACATGCAAGTTTGTCTTGCTTAGATTTAGTTTGTTTCAGTCCTTCCAGCTCAATTCAAAACATTAACAAATATCTGCAGCTTGCCTGAGGTGTCAATATAAAACTGGACATTAGTGTGCTGATAACATCTCATTCCAAGCTGATGCATCTCTCAGTGGCTTCATTCACATGTGAAGTAGCATGGAAAAGAAGACTTAGCACTATGGAGCATCCAATATAGCAACAACCAAGGATTTGACTACTTGTTCCTCATAGACACACCAGAACAACTAGACACAAGAACAGTTTTTTCCCAAACATCATCACTCTGCTAAACAAATAATTTGCTCAACACTGTCAAACTAGTTACTAAGACTGCATTACTATTAATCTTCTCATTGTTCCTATCACCCATCTCCTCCCACTTTTGACTGTATGACTGTTACCTTGTTGCTGGTATCCTTAAGATTTATATTGACTGTTTCCCTATGACTATCGTTAAGTGTGGTACCCTATGATCCTTGACGAATGTATCTTTCCTTTTATGTACTCCGAGAGCATTTGCACCAAGACAAATTTCTTGTGTGTCCAATCACACTTGGCCAATAAAAAATTCTATTCTATTCTATTCTATTCTATTCTATTCTATTCTATTCTATTCTATTCTATTCTATTCTATTCTATTCTATTCTGTAGGTGCTGTGTGGAACTGTCCTCTCGGTTAAAAGTGGAAGCATCATTTCTTTAGTTTGTTATTTCTTACCAGCTGCAGCTCTACAAAAGGATCAGCTCTACCATGAAACAGAGTAGGGTCACCTCAAGTTTCAGATTTTAAATGTCACAAATGAGCAAAGCATTCTTATTTTACTAATTATTTTATTTGTATTAAATCAGATTGGAAAAGGTGCTAGAGTGCCCATGTGCCAAACAAGTGATTAATTTTGTTACTGTTGTGTTTGACCTTGATTATTGTACATATAACTCATTTATCAGTATCATGCAGTAAGTTCAGGTTAATTCAAGAAATTAAATAGATAGGTGAGTAGAAGAAGAAAAGTAACTTAAACTGGTAGATAAACAAACATGGGGACCTTGAACCTTTTTGGCTCCAATTTTGCCAATTCTAACTGCAACTAATGGACAACTGACCACTTCAGGTCCTAAATTGAATTGACCTTTGACATAGGACCACTTAAGTTGAGTGCAACCAGCTGTCCTCCAGGAAGCCATCTCTTAGTATAATTGACAAGTGGCTAGTTTGATGCAGTGTCTACAACATTCTTACCCATAGCCTTCTCTTCTGACCAAATCTACTGAAGTGCAGACATTTACTGTTTTTTTTTTTACTGTAACCAACAATAAATTCAGATTTTACCATCTAGCTCTAGGGGAGTTCCATGCTTAGGATGAAATGTGTGAGTGGCTAGGTTTTCATGACATTTGACCACTAGGAACTACAATATCATAAATGCATTAAGGTCACCTAGTAGTTTCACTTAGCTTAATTGGCTTAAGAAATAATCTTATTCAGAGAAATTCCCTATTTCAAAACTGATTGCCATTCTACTGGATGAATAAGGATTTGCTTTGGAAATTATTTCAAGAATGAAGAAAATTCCAAAGAAATGACCATGAGTAGACTATGACATTCTTCCACTTAAAAAGGAAGTGGAGCAGGGGGCCAGGAGTGCGTGAATTTCCTTTCTTTCATTGTGCAATCATGGTTTCACGTACTGTTTCTCAACTGTTGGCTGATAATTTTGGTAGTTGAATTTATTTATTTATTTGGTAGTTGAATTTATTTATTTTAAAGTGGCCAAGGTTGAAAAGCTTTCCATCAGTACACAGCCTCTCTGGCTTCCTATTCTTCAATTAAATCCCAAGAGAAATTATAAATAAGGAAATTCCTTACGCTGCTTTTTTTTTTTTAATGCAGCAGTGCTGCTATCACTAAGGGAGAATCTTACTCTTGAGAAACTACAGTCGTGAATAGTGCACAGGGTTGAAGTTGTTGGTTAATGTTGAAGTTGGGGTTAAGATGGGATACCTTTGGAGAAATCGTCTAACTAGTTATTCAAGCCAACTCTTCACTGGTAGAGATTTTTGAAATGTCATTTGTTAGAAAAAGGATAACTGATAGCTGTGGGTTTAACTTTCATTTTTATCAACCTGCTCTAAAATGAAATTGTGTTAGATCATGAATTTATGTTGATCGGATCAGAGAATAGTAAAATAGTCTCCTTTCTTCCCTTCAAGAATTTCCTACCTTTTTAACGTCCTATCGAGTGGTGGGTTTCAGCAGGTTCTGACCAGTTCTGGAGAACCAGTAGTGGAAATTCTGAGTAGTTCGGAGAACTGGTAGTAAAAATTCTGACTGGCCCCGCCCCCATCTATTCTCTGTCTTCTGAGTCCCAGCTGATTGGGATGAAATGGAGATTTTGCAGTAACCTTCCCCTGGAGTGGGGAGGGAATGGAGATTTTACAGTATCCTTCCCCTTGCCATGCCACACCCACCAAGCCACACCCACAGAACCGGTAGTAAAAAAATTTGAAATCCACCACTGGTCCTATCATAGATTATGAAGTCATGTAACTCTCCTCTCTCTCTTTCTTTTAGTGCCTTTCTCCATTGTAGCAGATATCTGAGGCTTGCAAGGTAGAAGGTGATCTTTCCAAGTCTTCTCTCTGGATCTTCATAACCTGGTTCCACTTTCTGTTATGAGGTGGCAGTTCTTGTTGCCACTTTTCATCTTGGTGTCCAGTCTCCAATCTTGGTGTGTGTATGCAAGTGTGTTTGTGTGTGTTTGTGTGTGTGTGGTGGGGAGCTTTCATGCTTTTGTGCTAATTTTATGGCAATTACAATATCATATTACAAAAGTTGAAATAATTTCTGTAGTGTCACCTGGCCTTTAAGTATATAGGCACCGTAACTTGAGGATTCACTCCTTTTCTTCATTGGGAGATAAGTCAATCTTACAGGAGATAAGTAAAGTCAAACTTTCTTAGAAAAGGAAATATAAAATGTAACTCCCATATTTTTAACTGTAAATATAATAATTTGGGTCAATGGAGATTCTCAGTCATTCAGGTCATGGTTGTCCCAAAGGTTCTTTTTCAAGAGGCAACTGGACCTTCTGGATTTTGTTTAAAGATGTTTCACTTCTCATCTAAGAAGCTTCTTCAGCTCTGAGAAGCAAAACGTCTTCAAAGAAAAACAAGAAAGTCCAGGTGCCTCTTGAAAAAGCACCTTTGGGATAATAATTTGGGGTTCATATACTCCCAGATTTTCAGTATATAGTGACACTGCTTACATGCATCGAAACAACCAGTAATTAATACATTTATATTAAAACAATATCATAATTTTTAATAAAACTTTAAAGATTATTTTCTGAAGATAAAAATCAGGTTAAGCCATACACTTAAATTTCAGGGACTGCTTGCAGAACACCAGCCATATTGGGATACTTGACATCCAGGTATTTTAAATGCCCTTTAGGATATATATGAACTGGTTTAGATCCCCAAGCTTACTCTTGCATTGCTTTTATAATAATGAATGACCAGGCCATGCAGGAGACAAATAGCACAAAAAAAAATTGTTGTTGCTTTTTTCATTCTGCTGGTGTCAGAGTAAAGCTTGAAGCCATACTGGACCATTCTTTCTCATACGTTACATTATTTTTTAGACAGGAAATTCTACTTAATAAAAACTTCAGGAATTTCTTCTGCCAAACCGTGTGGTTATCAAACTGATATTAATGTTCAGGAAAAAGAGAATTCATAGTTGCTGCTTTTTATCCAAACGCCCATGCAAACTTGCTGTCTATTTCCAAGTTTTACTTTGTCTTGCAAGATGGTCGCTGTGTTCATTTTCTGGATTAGTTACCGCATCTCCACTTGGCACAGAAAATGTGCAGCTGCTCTCCAAAGCTCATTTTTATGGTACAGAAAAAGTTTCCCTCCCTTTTTTTCTTCTTTGGTCAAAGGCAACGAGAAAGACTTATGAATCACTAGATTTGTAATAGTTTTAGGTGGTTAGAATGCTTTTGTATAGGAAAAAAAATATGAATGGATTTGATTGAGCAAATTAAGTGTGTTGCTAATGCTGTGACTCTAAATGACTGTGCGCATGGTAGTTGTGATTGCAAATGTCCCCCTTACCACTTCCATATATTAGTTCATTTTTTTTCTTGTATTAAAATTTAAAAATGTGTACTACCATTTTGTGAGCTATTAGTTATGTAAGCTTACTAAAATATCCATTCAGTAGTTTCTGTTCAAAAGCCATAGAGAGATCAGTCAAGCTCAATTACTACTGAATAGGAACCATGGTGGTGCAGTAGTTAGAATGGAGTGTTGCAAGCTGACTCTGCTCACTGCCAGGAGTTCAATTCTGACTGTCTCAAAGTTGACTCAGCCTTCCATCCTTCTGAAGTCGGTAAAATGAGGGCCCAGATTGCTGGGGGCAATATGCTGACTCTGTATACTGCTTAGAGAGGGCTGTAAAGCACTAAGGAGCAGTATATAAGTCTAAGTGCTATTGCTACAGCTACTGCTACTGCTACTACGGATCAGAAGCTTATGAACCAATATCTCGTCCTGTTTTACAGGAACAACCGAGTTTCTCTTAGCACTGATTCCAGCTTGCCTTCTCAATAAAGCCAGGTTGAATATTTTCATCGTACAGTTTATTCTTGGTTCACTCCCTTTCTCAGCATCTCTCAGCTATGCTCACTGTAGGAGGAGAGCTGTGTTAGTCTATGGCAGCTTAAAACTGTGTTAGTCAACCTCAGCAACTTAAAACTGTATGAACTTTCAATTTCCAGAGTTCCTTGGCCAGTGGATGTTGAGATACACTGGTCTGTGGTAACAACAGACCGGAAGAAGTCTGATAGCCCTTTTCCAATTAACAACTTTTATTAAAAGGTATATACTTCTGTGAACTGCAGCTCAGGTCATCAGAGGTGAGGTCACTTCATCGACTGTACTTCGGTCACAAACCATACCAAGCAGTGGTGGGTTTCAGTTTTTTTTACTACCGGTTCTGTGGGCATGGCTTGGTGGGCGTGACATGGCTTGGTGGCCATGGCAGGGGAAGGATACTGCAAAATCCCCATTTCCTCCCGATCAGCTAGGAATTGGGAGGCAGAGAATAGATGGGTGCCAGTCAGAATTTTTACTACCGGTTCTCCGAACTACTCAAAATTTCTGCTACTGGTTCTCCAGAACTGGTCAGAACCTGCTGAAACCCACCTCTAATACCAAGTAGTGATTACTCATAGGAAGGTGCTCTGCTGTATCCCACAGAGGCAAGATAATGAGCATGTTTCAAAAGCAACAGTCTCCAAATATTTTGATTGAACCTCTCAGTTGCCTTCATCTCCATGATGATGTCAAACCTCACAGATAGCTCTTTGATCCATAAGGACTCCTACAGATAGAGATAATAAATAAACGTATCATGGAGAGAGAACAAGCCAATGATCCTTTGCCTATATTAATTTTTGAAAGCAAAAGTCCTGATTCCATTGGTGTAAAGCCTGCATGGATACAATGTTTTGGAATCCCATGGTCTTCAGGTGTGATGGATGTAGCTTGGATTCCCAGGAGGTTGGGGTGGGGCGTACTTTTCAGATAAGCAAATGACAACTCAGTTCAGATAGTTCATGTGAGAGAAAGAGGGTGAAGACAGCTCCTCCCTAATGGTTCCCAGAGATTTAACAGTTTTAACAGTAACAGAGTTGGAAGGGACCTTGGAGGTCATCTAGTCCAACCCCCTGCTCATGCAGGAGACCTGTACTAGGGATTCGAATCGCCGAACTGTGTCCTTTCTGATGGACAAGCTCAGTGTCATAGCCACTGAGCCACCTAGTCAGATTTAAGGTGTTGGATGTTTGCTTTAGTTGGCAAGGACTTGTCTATAGGTGCAGAACAATAAAGAAATCTGCTTGGAAGAATCACATGTTTTTCTTAATTTTTGGAGCATGACATCATCCTCTAAAATATATACTTATTTGATCTTTTCCCTGGGAAACAAAGTCATGTTGCTCTGGCTATTTCAGTTTGTGATCAAGATCTTTTTCAATGGTGGTAACCAGAAAGCTGTTTAGCTATTGAATATATTACCCTCAGCTTGAATCAAATGGAAGCTTTCATACTTAAATTGCCAACTCAGGAGTTGTTGAGTGCTCTTTTCCTTCTCCAGAATATTCTGAGGCAGTATTCTGAGGCAGTGAGAAATTTACCAATCCATGCTCTGGATTAATTCATTAATCTGTTGGTTCTATTCAGCCTGAATCTGAAGACAATTGGGGAGAAGGAGATTGTGACAGGCAGAGAAGAAGATAGGTCTTCTGGACATGGATTATCTTGAACTCTCAGCTCTCCCAACTTCTGACGAAAGTCCTTGTCCTAAATTCTGAAGAACAGAAGTCACAAGATTAGTACAAAGTGATTGTACAATTTATACATTTTTTCCCATACCTTGCATTTTGCCATTTATATTCAATCTTCAGTATACGGCTTTGAAATACTCACAAAATTCACACTGGGCTGTTACACGAAATGTCACTTCCAGTTCCTTTCTTCATGACATGCTTACCTGCAATAAGCCATCAGACTCCATGACTCGCCGTCTATTATTAAATGAGCCTCCCATTCATTGATTTTTATGGTAATCTCCATATGCTATATCTTGATTTCTATAGGATTTGTACATCCTATTTGACTGGTTTAGACAATGGGTGCTCATCACAATAGCAAATTGGGAGAGCCCAAATAATGCAATTTCCTTAGGGGGAAAAATCTATTGTATTTAATTGAACAATATGGACTGTGGAGTATTCCCTTGCCTCCTTGTTCTTCCTTTACCAAGTTCCCTGTTGGATCTTTTCCAGAAAGGGGTTATGTGCTTTGTAAAACTTTAAATATGCAATATTTCTATTTCCCACGGAATTTACAGTTGTATTTGTAACTTCCCATATGGCTTTCATAAGACATGTTTTAGGCCAATTGGTACCAGAGCCTTTCCAGATAATCTGAAACCAGTGATTTATATATAGAAAGCTGTGAAATCTAAAACCATTTGATGGCCTTTTCTTCAAGCTTAGTGTACAAAAACAAAATGTACAGTACAGTGGCATAGTTATGCTGGGTATAAAATGCACACCTCAAAGAAAAATCCATAATAGTTTCTGCAGTAAATAAACACAGCTTATGTTTCAGTCATGCTCAACTGATGCTAAATCTCTTTCCCCTAGCAATGTTTTGGGGCTTTTAAATATATTAAATATATTAATACATCACTATAACACTTTACAAAGGAAAAATTGACCGTCCCTTAATGCAAGGGATTTATAAGGCCAATGTTACATTATTCTGGGATTCACGTTTGCTTAAGCTATTCTTAGTAGTTTTTCCATCCCCCAAAGCAAAATTAAAACTTATTATTTCATCAGTGGAAAATTAATGTTTTAGTTTCTGAGGTCATGATTCCCCCTTCAATCTTTCTGCTCTGAGGTTTCCTAGTATTAGATTTTATATGTAAATATCCCTGCTTATTGAGGTATTAACTACATTATTCACAAAATATGAAGCAAAGTCTCACACACACCCCTAGACACAAATCACCAAACAGACTCCACAGGCTGAAGCATATAGTTGAGCATGCCTGTGGGCAACTATGACAACTTTGCAACCTGTGGACTTCAACTCCCAGAATTCCTGAACCAGCCATGCTAGAATTCTGGGAGTTGAGGTCCACAGGTCAATAGTTAATCATCCCTGGCTTAGAAGCTAAGCAGAGTTAGGCTGATGATTATTTGAATGGAAGTCCAGCAATTCTAGGCCTCTAGGCTAGACAGACAAGTTGGAAAAAAATGTACCCAGAAGACAATAGCAAACTATTTGTAATAAAATTATTAGAATTAGAATTAGACCTCTTTTAAGAAGTCACCAGGAGCCTCATTTAACTTGAAGGAGACTTAATATGGTAAAAACCTGATCGCCCTTCAAATCTCTACTGCTAGAACGAGGAAAAGAAGGTTTGATAGAAGGATTTATGGTGTCTTTTGGTGATATTGTGAAATTGACTTGCCTTATATTATTTTAATAGAGTCCATATGTTATTTTCTTCCTTCACTTACCAACTCATCCATCGTCTTTTGTCACAAAAACAGAATTGCTATACAATGCCTTTCTACTGATAGAAGTAGGAAATGGGAAAGAGGTATGACAATCTCTTGCCATCTTCTTTCTTCTCTAAATGCCTACTGGACTACAGTACTTTCCAACCATTCTATCAAAGATTTTTAGGTTAGGTGGGACTTTTAGATTTAGGTTAAACCAAAACAGGTTTGTCAAACTTACCTTTATTATCAAGGCTTGATTAGATATTCGGACAGTTCATATATAGCACGTTAGACAGGAGATATTGTTTTATTACCTTTTGGTAAATCATGTCAGGACACAGGAATGTAGCCCTATATCTGCAGATGAAATTTATCTCTCCTTTTTATATGACATTTGGCTTTGCTGTGGAATCCTTGTCCTGAACAATGTGAGCAGCTATCGCTCAGCCACACATAAAGTCCTGCCTAAAATTTCATAACACAATCCTTTACGCAAATCAGAAGACAAGTATATAAAATTGCCGTTTCAGTCATAGTCTGCTTCATATTTCGGTGGGGAAATGAATACCTGCCATTTTGTTTCCAGAGTAAGGAAGATAGGCTTCTGTGTTATATTTTATCTATCACAGGTGGCCTACCTTTTTGACTGTAAATATTGTAAGTAATAAACAATATTTAAATAAATAAAATAGATAGAAATATATCTAGAGTACAAATAGCTATTCTATTGATAATTCCATTGCATACAATGGCTTTTCTATTTGTGTTATTATCGATCTGGTTAAATTAGCCATTAATTAAGATGTCTAAACATACCATAAAGATGGTGTGTTTAAGCTGAATTGATTGTGAATATAGAACTGTAGACAGGCAAATAATTATGGTTTTGCATATTGTATTAATCCAGCCAGCTGCATTTTCTATAACCCATAATAAAACCAACTATAATTTAATACATGTGCAAATCTCCCCAAGTTTTGCACATGCTAAAAACAACAAGAAAGCACATGCTAAAAAGGTCAACATTACTGCAGCTTTATAGCTGAAATTCTCTTCAGCTCTGCTATAACTGTCTTAGTTTCTAAGCATCTCTATTTAAAGCAACTGTTGAATGCTCCATGTTGAGTGAAAACATTTTAAGCTGTGTTAACAATTTTATTTGAAAAAGAGCAGGGATGAAGATTCAAAAAGATTCAGTCAATATTAGTAAATGAAGTTATCAAGGGTATTAAAAAAAACCTACTATATCTATGCTTGCAAAAAAATAAAAACTTCTTGTATTCTCTAATATTCTCTAATATTGTGATTTTATCAAGCAGCTAGTCATAAGGAAATTCTAGGATCTTTGAAACTTTCCAGAATGGCCTAGTTTCTCCACATAGTACTGTGGCTCCTTGTGAGAGAGAAAATGTCCATAATAGAATAGAATAGAAGAGAAGAGAATAGAAGAGAATAGAATAGAATAGAATTTATTGGCCAAGTGTGATTGGACACACAAGGAATTTGTCTTGGTGCATATGCTCTCAGTGTACATAAAAGAAAAGATACGTTCATCAAGGTACAACATTTACAACACAATTGATGGTCAATATATCAATATAAATCATAAGGATTGCCAGCAACAAGTTATAGTCATACAGTCATAAGTGGAAAGAGATTGGTGATGGGAACTATGAAACGATTAATAGTAGTGCAGATTCAGTAAATAGTCTGACAGTGTTGATGGAATTATTTGTTTAGCAGAGTGATGGCCTTCGGGAAAAAACTGTTCTTGTGTCTAGTTGTTCTGGTGTGCAGTGCTCTATAGCGTCGTTTTGAGGGTAGGGGTTGAAACAGTTTATGTCCAGGATGTGAGGGATCTGTAAATAAATATCTGTAAATAAAAATGTTGGAGATACGGTAAAGTGAGTTCTATCAAATCTAACGATTCGACAGCTTGCACCAGTATTGCCAGCACTTTAATTAGTGTGTGTTGGGTATATTTGAACTTCATGAAACAACATCTGAAATTTACCATAGCAGGAGAGCATCACCTGGTGAATCGTGCAGATTAAGCTGTCATTGAAAGTTCAACTCTAGCAGCCATTGGAGAACCTAGCAATCCTGCACATGCATTCATAAGTTTTAATTTGCTCAACCATTGATACAACATATTAATGAAAGACAAGTATTGGATCATGGTTCCTACATTTACAAAGGGCATCTTAACTTTTTAAAAATAATATTCATTAAACCAATATTTAATTCAGATTTTCTGTGCTGTACTTATTTACTCGGCACATCATTGTATACCAGGGATGTCAAACTCACGTCATCACGTTGTCACATGACATATCGTGACTTTTTTCCCCTTTGCTAAACTGGGGGTGGGTATAACCAGCGCATGACGCACCCTGATTGCGGGCCACGAGTTTGACACCCCTGTTGTATACTGAGTTGCAGCTTATTCAGAGCATGATTTTGAGGTGGATAGGAAAAAGGCAACCAATAGAAGAATCAGTTACCTGGTCACAAAATGAAACTGGACCAACTATTGTGAAATGAAATTCTTGTACAGGTTATACCACTCTAATAGGTACCCAATCTATATCAAATGAAGCAATGAAATAACAAACAGCAAAACGAACAGGAATGAGTCAAGGCAGCAACTGGATGGGGAATGAATGGGTCATCTCCTCGATCGTGGAAACCACTATTATTCCCTTGAAGTAATTGGAGCTCTGCTGATTAAGCCAGCTGGGGATTTGTTCTTATAAAACTTGGTTCCTCCCCAAATAGTTTTCCTTCTTCAAGGGGGCACCTGTCAGTGGTGGAGTTGGGGATGGTGTTGGATTAGTGCACATGCAGCCTGTCTGCATGGCCCCAGCCCTTTGCACCCAAAATGAACTCCAGCTGCTGCTCTCCACAGCAGGTGCTCCATCCATCCTCTGGCAGCTGTTTCAATGCACGCTGTTATCATCCACATGAAGGCCAATGGCCTTGTCTCGATGCAGTTTCTATCCTCTGAACCTCATGATTATGACTTGGTTCTCTCGGTGGAAGAAACATGCATCCAGAATGATCTGCTTCAGACAACCAAAGTTCTGAATCAACTGAAAGGCATGTTCCTTACATTGTCTAAGACCATCGTACTCTCTGGATGAGAAAACATTGTGTCTCCTTCTGTGCTTTGAGAGCATACTTCATTACGTATCCTTGCAGTTTCATACAACTGAAAATCAGGTTGGATATCTTATAAGAACCAGAGTTTTATTTAGCAGATAGTTCAAAGGAGAAATGCAAGTTTTTCCCCCCTAAAAAGCTATGAGACATAATATCTATCATGAGGTTGCATGATCATAAAGCCGGCCTATATTTACTCAGTTTCCTAAAATTTGATCAAATCACTATGTCAGTTTCTGTAATTGCATAATGGTATAGTTTCTGTAATTGCAATACATCAACTCCTTCATTTATTAAGACTTAACGGCTGTTCTGAATGTGGGAAATGAAGTCTTAGCAGCAGTGGGTAAAAAAAATTTGACAATGTCCATCATAACTGAAAATTTCCATATTTATATGACACAGACATTTCCAATATAATGCAGATATTTAAACAGCCCTACAATTAGTAGTTTACAATTTGCTTGGGGCGTGCTAGGGGAAAAAAAACCTCCATACTCATTAAATGTTGAGTGAAGTGATATCAGCAGTAGAACTCAGCTAAGTGGTAACATACAATTACACAAGTGACAGTCTTCACACCTGCTGCTGAGAATAACAGTAGCTGGCTGACTTGAACCGTGATATTACAAGTAAAGCATTGTGCTGAGCGCAGATTGAATTACATGCAGAGCAACTCTTCAGCTTCTCCCTGACAGTGTGGACAATTCAGCATCACAGCAGTAGATGGAGAAGCTTTAGCAGACATTGTGTCCTATATCTGAGGAGGATGAACAGGTAGTCCTCCTTTTACAAACAGTTCATGTAGCAAACCATTTGAAGTTACAACGGTATAGAAAAAAATGAGTTAAGACCAGGGGTGAAATGCTCCTGGTTTGGACTGGATCGCCTGATCTGGAGCGATGGCGGCGGGTGGTTCGGAGAACTGGTAGCAAAAATCCCTGCTCCCCCCCAATGCCCAGCTGAGCCGTGCGATGATCAGAGTTGCTTTTTTTTTAACTTTTAAAAGCATTTTTTCTTCGGCCGAAAAAATGCTTTTAAAAGTAAAAAAAACAAAAACAAAAAACCTCTGATGATCACGTGGCTCAGCTGAGTACTGCCCAAAAAATGGGGGGGTGTCTGTTTTTGCTCCCTGAAGCCTGAAGCCTGCTGGGAGGAAAAATGGACACCCCCCCATTTTTTGTTGTGGCTAGCAGGCTTCAGTTAGGCTGGGAGGAAAAATGGACTCCCCCCCCGTCTTTTGGTGTGGCTAGCAGGGTCCCTGAAGCCTGTTGGGAGAAAAAACAGGGTGTGGGGGGGGGTCGTTTTTGAGAGAGAGAGAGGGAGGGAGAAAGAAAGAAAGAAGAAAGAAAGAAAGAAAGAAAGAAAGAGAAAGAAAAAAAGAAAGAAAGAAGGGAGGGAGGCAGGGAAGGAAGGAAGGAGTACAAACCTGGCACTAGACGCACTTCAGAGGATAATCCAGGGCTGGAAGGGACGTGGAGGTCATCTAGTCCAGGGGTCTCCAACCTTGTTCACTTTAAGACTTGTGGACTTCAACTCTGGGAGTTGAAGTCCACAAATCTTAAAGTGGCCAAGGTTGGAGACCTCTGATCTAGTTCAACCCTGCTCCAGCAGGACGTTGTTAGTGAGTTTCTGTCTTTTGATCCTCCAGTCACATAGCCATGGCCACTCAGTCACATGACCCCACGCCCACCAAGCCACGCCCACCAAGCCATACCCACAGAACCAGTAGCAAAAAAATTTAGATTTCACCGCTGGTTAAGACCATTTTTCACACTTACAACTGCTGCGGTATCCTCATGGTCATGGGATCAAAATTTAGACACTTAGCAACTGACTTGTACTTAAGACGGCTATGGCATCCCAAGGTAATGTGATTACCTTTTGCAACCTTCTGACAAGTAAAGTCAATGGGGAAGTCAAAAGTTCACAGTCTTAAGACTGTGGCGCAAAATGGAGCAAAATTCACTTAATCATCATCTCACTTAGCAACTGAAATTTTGGGCTCAATTGGGATTGCAAATTGAGGACAACCTGTAGATGGTAGACCGTGTCAAGGCTAACATTTATAGAAAGTTGTATTCACTTTGTATATATGACAGTGAATATTTTGGTAAATAGCATAATTTTTTTTTTTTAAAAAGGAGAACCTCTAAATCAACTACCCAATCCTGATTCCTCCAGATGCAGTATGTTGGACTGCAACCCTACAACCACAAACCAAGTTGAAGAATGCTGCTGCATGCCGTCTCAAACCAAATCTGTATTTTCCATTCGCCATAGAATTGCATAGACTGAATTCATATGTCTGGTGAGCATGTCCATTAGTAAATCATTCTTCTATGCATCCAGAGGCATAGAAGGCCATCACATTAAGTTTCTTTGAGCCAGGCTGTAGTTTTATAAGACAGCATAACTGATTTGATTTGGTTCAAATTCATTATACACACAAAAAAGTGGCCAAGTTACTTTCTACATGGGAAATGAGCCAAAAAATGAAGGTATTCTGCCCCCTCTAACACTTGATTTCAAGGATAATATATTCAGATGGCAAAATTTACAGATAACAACTATTTTTTAAATTGCAAGTTGATATCTTAGGAAGACTGTTGATCTTCCACTGGACATTCAGAAAGCAAGTGTAGATGGATGCTGTATAAAATGACATTCTACCAAGTAAAGGGAAATTATAGGATGATTATCATATTGTGAAGCACCACAATCTGGTTTCTCTGCCCCAAAGAAAAGATAAGACAAAATAGTCTTGCATAAATAGGTAGGATGTTCAAGAGTGTTGGAAGAAATATCCATACAGTTCAGTTCCAAGCCGGGAGAAAGGCACTAGAGGCAAAATGGAAGCTGGAGGCTGATTGGAAAAAGTGGCCATTTATTGACGAAACAGAACCACAAAGCACATGTGGTCTGGGCAGCTGACCACATGGAGTTGAGAGTGAGTGGCATTTATACCTTCTCTGGGCTTTGTATCTGAGCTTCCGGTTCCTGTGCAAGAACATGCATTCTATTGGCTGTTGTCAGATTCCCATAGGGGCCATGTAGGGGCCATGTTTGTCTGAGCTAAGTTTGGTTGAAGTTTGGGCTGCTGTGAGATGATGCAATGAAGAGGCTTGTGTTCTGAAAGGGTGTTGGGCAATTCCTATTGTGTCTTAATGGCCTTCCTCCTGTTTTGGATCTTGAGTGAAGTCTAATCCTACCATTCTACCTAATTCTGCCTTTGTTCAAAATATCCTGTCTTCAATGGTTTCTAAAACCTGGCCTAGCTCAGTATCTGCTTGTAAATTAAAATGAAAAATACACAAGAAACTTAGGCATGTTTCCTGGGGTGTGTATATACTGTATAAATTCTGATTAAAGAACAGTGAACATTACACAAAGAATGGACAAAATTGTAGTGACAATATTAATATTTCCCATAAATTAGCCATGAGGAAATATACTCTCTTTATGGAAAGTGATGGTTGTAATCTCTGACAGATTTCAATCCATTTAGCTTCCAACCTGAGGCAAAAATGAGAAATTTTCTCCATGAAATGCTTGTTGCCAATTTATCATGACTTTGTTGTTGTTAGTTGTGAAGTCGTATCCAACCCATCATGACCCCATGGACAATGTTCCTCCAGGCCTTCCTGTCCTCTACCATCCTCTGGAGTCCATTTAAACTCATGCCTACTGCTTCAGTGACTCCATCCAGCCACCTTGTTCTCTGTCGTCCCGTTCTTCTTTTGCCCTCAATCTTTCCCATCATTAGGCTCTTCTCCAGTGAGTCCTTCCTTCTCATTAGGTGGCCAAGTATTTGAGTTTCATTTTCAGGATCTGGCCTTCTAAAGAGCAGTCAGGGTTGATCTCCTCTAGGACTGACCGGTTTTATCGCCTTACAGTCCAAGGGACTCGCAGGCGTCTTCTCCAGCACCATAGTTCAAAGGCCTCAATTCTTTTGCGCTCAGCCTTTCTTGTGGTCCAACTTTCACAGCCATACATTGCAACTGGGAACACCATAGCCTTGACTTACATTAACTATATCTTCTACCCAGTCCTAGTGCAATTAGCTGACATTCTGCAAGTGCAAAAAGTAGTTTTTATTTCGTCCCTTATCATTCCAGAGTAACTTTGGATTTCAGCCCATATCTGTACCTTTTGTTTTGTACCAGTGTTGCTTTGTACCTCCTTCATTTCTGGAGCATCTTAGAAAACCAAGGAATCATCCAAGTCTGGCAAATAAGAACAATCCACTCAGAAGAAACCTCTCTAACACCCTCCATGTTCCAGCAGCTAACAGAGCGCCCAATGGATTGTCCTTCATATTTTTGCGAAATTTATTGGTTCGATTTCCCAATAAACAATAAAACAAAACAATAAACAATTAGGACTTCAAACTGCTAATACATTTAATGTATCATTTGGAAAAAAAGAAACAGGACAAACAGACTGCACAAAGTTAAATCAAAATATGGTGCAGATTTCAGTAGATTTTTCTTGGATGTGATGAGGAACAACTGGGGACACCATTGCTGCTTGACCTGTCTGGCTCCACCCCTGAGTGTCACTCTAGGCCAAAGGTCTTCAACCTTAAACACTCAAAGAGCCATTTGGACCCATTTCCCACAGAAAAGAAAACACTGGGAGCCACAAAACCTGGGTGGGCGTGGCCAACTCAATGTTACTCCAACCCAGTCACATGCCCCCCCAGCCATGCTTACCCAAGTTTTGTGGCTCCCGGTGGGATATGGCTCTTTCTCTCTCTCCCTCCCTCTCCCTCCCTCTCATATCTGTTTTTCCTCTCCCTCTCTTCTGTTTTCTTTCTTTCTGTCTGTCTGTCTTTCTTTCTTTCTTTCTTTCTCTCTCTCTCTCTCTCCCCCTTCTCTCTCTCATTTGTTTCCCTCTCATTGTCTTTCTCCAGCTCTCTCTCATTTCTCCCTCCCTCTCCCCCTTCTCTCTCTCTTATTTGTTTCTCTCTTTCCTTGCTCTCATTCTCTCCCTCCATCATTTCCTCATTTCTCCCTCTTTTTCTCTCTTTTTCACCCCTTTTCTCTCTCACCACAGTGGGATCCCTTGGGCCGGGATCATGGCAGCGGCAGTGAGGAAAGAGCTCCAGCCCTCCTCCTCCCACTGCCGCCACTGCCGGCTCAGGTGTGTAGCCGGTTGTCTGCGCAGGAGTGCTGGAGCTCTTCTCTCCTGCATCCAGTGGTGGCAGCTGCTCCTCCCGTTCCCCTCCTTCCCTCTCATATCTGTTTTTCCTCGTCCTCTCTTCTATGTTTTTCTTTCTTTCTCTCTCTCTCTCTCTCTATCTCTCTCTCCCCCTTCTCTCTCTCATTTGTTTCCCTCTCATTGTCTTTCTCCAGCTCTCTCTCATTTCTCCCTCCCTCTCCCCCTTCTCTCTCTCTTATTTGTTTCTCTCTTTCCTTGCTCTCATTCTCTCCCTCCATCATTTTCTCATTTCTCCCTCTTTTTCTCTCTTTTTCACCCCTTTTCTCTCTCTCATCACAGTGGGATACCCTCTTGGGCCGGGATCATGGCAGTGGCAGTGAGGGAAGAGCTCCAGCCCTCCACCTCCCACTGCCGCCACTGCGGGCTCAGGTGTGTAGCCGGTTGTCTGCGCAGGAGTGCTGGAGCTCTTCTCTCCCTGCATCCAGTGGTGGCAGCTGCTCCTCCCCGTTCCCCTCCTTCCTTAGCCGACATGAAGGGGACTGCGGCTGGTGCTGAACTGCCCGCAAAGGACACAGAATTGCAAAAAGCAGCTGGTCACGGGCAACGCGGAGAAAATGCTAGGGGCGTTTCAACTGCACAGCTCTGCGAATAGGCTCGTGCCTTCTTAGGGCAGAGAGCAGATTGTGCGACCAGGTCAGCAGGGAACCGCAGGAGAGGGGTCAAAGAGCCACATGCTGCTCTGGAGTCATGGGTTGCCAACACCCACTCTAGGCAAAAGAAGTCAAAGAAGCCACTCACAAAGAAAAGATGATTCTGAGGGTGAGGTTTGGGGAAAACCTTATTGTGGCAGAATGATCATGGTAGGCAATTGGTTTTGCCTGTATTGTATTCATTATCCACCTATTGTTATTGGCTGAGTGGTCCCAATGAGGATGTCTATTACTTTATCCACTAACCTTTGAGTAGTGTTCACCATCAGGAGAACAAAGCAGATACTCTAAGGTGCAATACTTCAGTGTAAAAGTATCAAATGAAGAAAAACACTTCTTGGCAAGCTGTGCCCAATTCAGTCATTAGTGTGCGTTGCTTTGAATTGCCTGACAAATCTTAAAAGAGCTAAAAGCCTTTTGGCCAGGAAAAAACACTGAAATCGAACCTTACTTTCTCCAATGGTGCTTCTGTCCTATCCCCATAATCAGAGCTTCTTTTGAAAAAAGAAAGAAAGAAAGAAAAGCGGTTCCTACTTTCCAGCCTAAACATTGGAATGAGTTAATTCCGTAGGGAATTCACTCTCCAGTTCTTGCTTGAAATGGACAGCTTGAGAACAGAATTTTGGAAGAGACAATGCTACTATCAGTATGGAGGGTCAAAAGCCATTTCACTGAAAAGGCAGCATTTGTCTCTTAATTTCGGACAGAAAAATACACGGATGTCTTTCCTCCATTCGGTATGTGATGAAAGATAAGGAAAAGCAGGAAACTGGAACCAATTTATACTTTTTAATCAGCTGTTTAGAGTTTGGTTCCATTTTTAACAGAATCAATCATGAGGTGGTCTCAGTTTTTAATAATGTCAGGAGTCTTTCTTCTTCCATTCCCCAAAGCTGTTTTTGATGCATTGTTTAAGCCTCTAATCTATCTAGAAAACCAATTTGATGGATTAAAGTCACCTGATTTTGGATTTTACTTGCACCATATTGTCCATACAGAATACTTACCATGTTTCTCCAAAAATAAGACCCTGTCTTATATTTTTTTTGAACCCGAAATAAGTGCTTGGCCTTATTTTCGGGGAGGTCTTATTATTTTGGGGTACATGGAGCAAGACGGGCCTCCTCTTGCTGTCTTACCTGATTTCCAGCTCTGCATTTAAATATTTTCGGGAGCAGGCTTATTTTAGCACATGCGCTCAAAAGCCCAATTGGGCTTATTACCAGGGGATGTCTTATTTTGGGGGAAATAGGGTATAATTTAGATTGGATTAGGGATGGCAGATTTGGGTTAGAAAAATCCCAAACCACCAGAAAACTCCATGGATCGGAGATTGGGGACCCCTGCCTGAATCACTATACAAAACTGGCTCGCACCATCTACTATTGGTTGTCCAAAATTGTGTAGCCCAGATCTTGTAGCCTTCAATCAGGCATAGTTTTTATAGTCTATTAATGGGAACAATCTCAGGCCAACAGAGTTTCCAATTTTAGGTTTCTGGCAGTTGTTGGCCTGCCAGATTAGCCCCATAATCTTTGATTAACGTAACCAGCTATCAATGAGACTGATCCTCAAAAATATACAGGGACCCAAAGTTGGGAATGGTTTAAGAAATTAAATGAATGCTTCGTTCCTAACAGTGGCAGCTATGGTCTCTAAGTTGCATAAAACCAATGAATCTACTATCCCATACTTAGAAGCTTCCATTTGATTTTAGCCCCTTTGGTTTGACTTGTGATTTTGTGCATTTAAATTATCTTTTTTGTGTGAACATACTATATTGATGGAAAATGCCATGCCCTTGCAACAATATATATTTTGGTACATGAAATATTCTTATCTGAACCTAAGAAAAATATACTGTTATACGTTGCTAGAAACTGCAACCTTTCTTTACAAGTACTGCTGTTATCTAGTAGAGACTATCATCCAGATGATTATTAAGGTCATTATTAGAGACATAAGAGGAAACACATAATTATTTTACATATCCCAACCTCAATTGGGCAGCCAAGAGAGGAGGTCACTAGTAAACTGAACTGAGCGGGTTATTTCATGCCGCAGTTTTGCCACTGGAACTAATTTTTTTCATATGTTGCAAAAATCCCTTTTAAGCAATCCTTGGTGAATCAATTCAAACATCTCTGTTCTCATGCCAGAAGAAGAGTTTAGAGGAAGCCTGAAGGGAAGATAGCCAACATAAGCCTTGATTGTACATTTATAGATTTATAAATCTTTATGCAATTTACAAAAAGGCTTGAACTGCTGCAGGATATGAAGTGCAAGTGAATTGAAAAAAGTCAAGAAAGAAGATAGGAAGGCAGGCAAATGGCAATTTGGACATAACCAAAAATTAGAATGGACTTTGATGTTAACAAAGATGGTCCATGTAATATTCATATAAATCCACATGTCAGGCACAAAAGATCAGGTCCATATGTGAAGGTCCAATTAAACTGATTTATTGTAACTCATGCCAATGCTCAGGAATATTTTCAGCTAATGGTTAACACCTGTTAGGAGTTAGATAAGTGTCAATGGAATTCAAGGAGTTAGAACTTAATTTGCTTGTGGCTATGTAAAAATTCTAGGCTGGTACCTTTTCTGTCTCCACCCGCAGGTTGAAGCAGTGGTGAAATCAATTTTTTTTTACTACCGGTTCTGTGGGCATGGCTTGATGGGCGTGGTGTGGCTTGGTGGGTGTGGCAGGGGAAGGATACTGCAGAATATCCATTTCCACCCCACTCTGGGGCCAGCCAGAGGTGGATTTTGCCGGTTCTCCAAACTACTCAAAATTTCTGCTACCGATTCTCCAGAATCTGTCGGAACGTGCTGGATTTCACCTCTGGGTTGAAGCAGAGGATTTGTAGGGTAATCTAGAGCATAGTCATCTTATCTGTGGTGGGTTTCTACCAGTTTGCCCTGGTTCAGGCGAACTGGTAGTGGCAGCAGTGGGAGGCTCTGCCTACCCACCTGGACATCATCACAGATGCTCTGAGTGCGCATTCACGCACGCTTCCGGTTCCAAACCGGCATTGAAGGTAAGAGGAACTCACTACTGCACCTTATTCATAGTCACCTTATTCAGTGGCCAATGAAAGCCTGGAGGACACCCATCTTTTTCTTAACATGCTCAGTTATATCATTTGCAAAGAGAACAGAGGCACTTAGGCTCCTATGTGTACATACTATGCTCTGGAGTGTGTGTGTGTGTGGGGGGCTTCTAAAAGAGCCATGATGGAAGTTGGAGTGGGGAAACATATACATAGCTATTTATATCTTCTCCTGCTAATGTATATGTACTACTCAGAGACGATAGTGGTGAACATGTGCATACGGAAAAAATCACATGCAATGCTCATCAAAGTAGCATTAACACAATTTTGCTATTCTGTCTCACATGTTGAGATAACTATGATGGCAAGGTTGAAGCTTTGGCAATAAAAAAAAAATCCACAATTCACAGCTCATAATCTGTAGTATGAAAAGCAAGGAATTTGCAATTCTCAGACAGTTAGACATCTAATGTACTAATCATGAGTAATATGGACTATTGCAGTTAGAAACTGAATGTTAGAACTCTGGATATTTGCAGTGCCGTCTCTATTTTACTTGATCAAGAAGGAGGGTGATATTTATTGAAAATTTTACTTGATCAAGTGCAGGGAAATAATAAAAACTTAATGGCGATTCATACATACTAGTTACATCTTCTACAGAATTATCTTCCTGGTCATTTGAAGAATGATTAATGTGAACTCAAATCACTAATATCAGAAGTAAGTCAACGATTACATTGCATTTTCCAAAGTACTAAAAATATAGACATCTATGTATCATTTATCGCTCTCTCGCTGTCTCTCTTTCTCCTTCTCAATGCAGAATATGTTTCAAAATGATTCACAACCAGAATATAGCCATATTCCAGAATATATACCAAAATATAGCATCTCCTCCAAATGTGTGTGGTTTAATGTATTCACACCTTAAAGAGTGCCCTTTCCCACATTGCCAGCTACGGGTTCTCCTCCAGAAAATTGTTGCTGCTTTCCTCCCAAAAAAGAGTTGCTGTCATACAAGGGCAGATGTCATGATTTTTTGCTGATGCTATGAGGGAACAAGATGGAGGAAGGGGTCTCTTTCCCCCATCTCCAAGCACGGATCCCTCATATTTTCTCACAACAGGCCTTTTCCCCTGAGTTTGCCAATCAATTCTGCTAATAGTTGAGGGTAGCCATGGTAGACCTTTGACCAGTGGTGGGATTCAGCCAGTTCACACCACTTCAGGAGAACCGGTTGTTAACTTTCTCAGTAGTTTGGCAAACTGGTTGTTGGAAGAAATCATTAGGGCAAAGAACCGATTGTTAAATTACTTGAATCCCACCACTGCCTTTGACCTTCTGCAGGCTCCTTGCCTATGTGAATTAGATTGGGAGAGGGTTATTGTACTCTTTTTCATGGAAATCATTATTTTCCTGTCAGAACTCCTTGATGCAGCATCAACCTGTCTCAGGTGCAGGCTGGCTTTTGAGATGAAGGCTCTGATGTGAGGTCATGCCCTCAACTGGTAAGCAGGATATCTCAGAGGTGAGACAAGGGGGATGTTAAAACACAGGAGTTTTAAAGAATGTTGTGCTTGGGATCTCACATGTTCTGAAACATCTCTTCCAAATCATTTTCAAAGTGTGTGCCTGGATATGTGTATGAGAGAGAGAAAGGCAAAAAATCAAAAGAAGATATTTTGTTTACATCACTGATTAATTCATCACATCTTAAGGCAGCAACTAATTTAGGAGTAACAGTCCTATGCCCCAGAAGCTGTTTTCTCAGAGAAACAGAATGGTTGAAATAGACTCATTGGCCCATTGCTGCCATACAGAAGCTATGAACTGAGGTGATTACCTCACTTTATCTCCTTTTAGGGATAGTTTGAGGATAAATCTTCAAGTCCAACTTTATCTAGGATAATGTAAGGTTATCCTGAAAACAAGAGATTTGCAAATAAACAAGTGCCATAGGCTGATAGTGGAATTATTTGAAATTGTACTTGAAACTGCATGCCCCAAGTTGTCAGGGACTATTTTGATTTAGTCATAAAACTTGATCCTACCTTGTAAAGTTCACAAAGACAAGACTTTGGATAATGTTAGATTTATTATTTTAAAGAGGTTGCTGTAGGAATGTCCCCCCCTCCCTTTTAACCACCCTTTGACCATGGGCACAAATCTATCTGATCTATTGAACTTAAAAACATGCATAAGCTGCACAATGGAGATTACAACAAGTCTTGTTCTTCCACCTGAATAACTATAATGTGCTCATAAATCAGAAGGGGGCATTCCACTCTGACAGTATTCTGAATGGCCTACTGTGGCTAAGTCTGTGTTACCCATCAATGCTGTCTTGTATAAACACATATAGGTACTTTCAAGTAGATGCCTATAAAAACATGAACAATAAGTTGCTCAAAAAGACCACACAAATTCAAGACCTACAGAACCCAGTACCCGGAGACACTAAGATTTAAAACTTACTGTGAGTGTATAGAAATTGTACACATATATGTGATATTGCATAGATTGTATATATGTAGAGAGAGAAAGAGAGAAAGAAAGAGAGAGAAAAGGGTGTGGGTGTGACACATAAATGCACACACATACATATTTTCAAAGAGAAACTATGTTGGGTTGAAAAGCTTAGTTTTTGGCAGGGATTTAAATGCAGGTTGAGTTCATTTTATTTTAAGCCTAAGGGCATGGATCTTAAATACATCATAAGGTTATTACAGCAACTGAACAAAGTAATTTATGATTTTTAAAATTAAACTACTTATTGGATTTATATCTTGCCTCCCTATCCCAAACAAGGCAGTTTACCATAGTAAAGAAAATATGAAATGTAAACAAAGCAGCATTTAATTAAGACCATTAAGACTCAGATAAAAATAAAACACTAACGACAACAACAACAACAACAGCAACAACAACAACGAATTCAATGCTCCAGGAAAACTGAGCCTATATTTAGGAAATGTGTCACACAGCCTGAGAGGCGCATAGTAGAAAGCCCTTTTTGATGTACCATAGGAAGGCCTTTGACAACAAAGGTGTCATCAACACAGCCTCTCCTATTTAGGTAACCAGGCAGGTTCAAAGTCAAATCCAAGTGCCTTTAGAGTTTAAATGCATAAAAACACTTTGAATTGTGCCTGGTTGCCATTTTAGTCCAAGAATGATATGATCACACCACTTTGTACCAGCCAACAGCCTATTGCTACATTTTTCATGGCTAATAATTTCCAGGCGCTTTGTATTGGAGTTGTATTGTTCATTGAAACCCAGCAGTTTCCACTATGCAGATGCATTCCTCATCAGAGCTGCCATTGCCAGGCTCAGCTTAGGGTCAAAGAACACCCCCAAGTTGCAAACCTTTTCTGGAAAGAACACAATCTGATTCAGAGCATGTTTGCCTCAGTCATGAATCCAATCTGATTTTTCTAGATTTAGTTTCAGTTTATTGTCTTCATTATTGAGGCTAGGCAATCATTGCTTTCTTGAAGCCAGCACAGCGGGAGTAGAAATTAGTGTTGTCTTTATTTTGTCAAACTTGCAAATTTAAGACATGTAGACTTGAACCCCCAGAATTCCCCAGTTTCTAACTATTCTTCTACTTTCAGTATCAGTCTGGGAGAAGTCTGATAGAGTAGTGGCAACCTGCCAGTTGTTGTAAATTATGTAGTTCTGTAAATAAGGAATTAAGTATGTTACATAGCTTGTTCTCCTACTAAGCTATCATTCTGGTAAAGGATGCTAGTATACCATAAAGCTTGGAATCTACTGTTAGTCCAGAATGAGGTCTATCTTCAGGTAAGAACATATTTTGGCCCAGCCCTGTGTGAGCAGCTGCTTACACACAGATTTTGTGTGGTACAATGACATCCATGAGGCTTCATTGCCTATTTACATGGTTAAGCAGGGAATGTCTGTGTTTTCTTATAAGATCTTCTTATAAGATCTATCAAAATATGTGGAAGACATGCTAAATGATAATGTTTATAAAACATTAGACAAACTAGATCCACCTTCTGGAAAATTAATACTTTTTCTTCTATATTCTTCAATATCTTACAACACAATAAAGTTTATTTCAAAATACAACAGAAAAGATATATCAGTTCTTTTATTCTGAATAAAGACACTTTTATTCAAAGGTTCCAAAAATTTCATTTCCTTTTATTGGCAATCATCATTTCATCATTTTAAACACACTACTTTTATAGACTATTTACACAAGAGTTTTGTTTATATCCTAGTAGCTTGTAGCATAGAATTCTCTTTAACAACATCATATTGAAAACATCTAGATTATACTGTTTTCTATTTCAGGCATTTGAAATGTTTGGTTTATTTCTCGTCTTTGATTTGCCTAACATTTGCCTAATATTAAAAAAAAAGCCCTCAAAGAATTTAGATGCCCCAAAGAGCCTCAGATTCTCATAAACCAGACAAAAATGACAACAGGCCATAAACAGAAGTGTGTTTCCCTCTCTCCTTCCTAAGTGGCACAAATCACGAATGACTGACAATGTGAACAGGTGTTTCGAAAGTACATTCCACCAACCAAACCCAGAGGGGCTGTGAAGGTGCCTGAGGTTCGAAACAGCAGGTAGGAAGAGAAACGAATGAGATCTTAGATATGGTGGGTGGCCTGCTTGTTATCTTTTTACAAATGGCACCAATTTTCCACTTGGGAGACCTAAAGCAGAACTGAATGCAAGGTCATAAGCATTTGGACACAGAGAGATTGGGTCGACCACACGTGATTCCGTTACAAATAACTTTGCATTGCATTGCACCTGCAAAATGGATCATCCCTCTTCTGTGCATCTGACTGTCTGGGCCTCTCCTAAGAAACAACCCATTAAGAAGTCCCAGTGTGTAGCTGAGTATCTTTTTAAAAAAAAAAGTTTTGTTTTTTTTACAAACATATCCATGTGTGAACAGTGAGGCACCTGAGTGTCATACATTTTAATACAAATAAAATAGTATTAATCATATTTGTTTTCATTGAACAAGCTTATATAATCCTTGTAATAATACACATATTTTTATTAAATTATAATCTTTCATTATTTAATCATTCAATATTTCGATATGCCATTTCTATGCCAATCACCCTATTCTAAGTGTCATATATTTTAATACAAATAGAATGTTATTAATCATATTTATTACTTTTAACAAGCTTATATAATTCTAATAATAGCACAAACATTTATGCTAAATTAAAATCTTCCATTATTTGCTTTTTCAATTTATAATCCTTCATTGTTTAATTATTCAATATTTCAATATGTTATTTTTGTGTCAATCACCATATTCTGCATGTCATACATTTTAGTACAAATAAAGTATTTTGATAATATTTGTTACATTTAGTAAACATACATCAGTGGTGGGTTGCCCCCGGTTCAGAACGGTTCGCAAGAACTAGTAGTAAAACTGGCGGGAGGCTCCGCCCACTGACCCAACGTCATCATAGGTGATCTGCACATGTGCAGAAGCTTCTGTGCATGCGCAGAAAAGTACATGTGTGTGATGCGAACGGGTAGTAAAGGTAAGTAGAACCCACCCCTGACGTACACCAATTCATATTGAATTATAATCTTTCATTATTTATTTAAGCTGAGTATCTTCAGGGGTCTTGAAACAACCCTTTTGCATTACACGTTGCCAACGTTTTCTGCCTGTGAAACAATCGTAATTACAGAAAGGCATTTCTCACTAAGTGCAAATTTGTTCTAAAATAACGGATACGGAAAAATATTAAAGACATGAAGTATTTATGCACCATAGCTACTTAACCATTGATTCTTATTACAGTCTCCTCTTCAGTACAGTTCATACTTTTTTTTTTTGTTGTTTACATTTATACCCCGCCCTTCTCCGAAGACTCAGGGTGGCTTACAGTGTATAAGGCAATAGTCTCATTCTATTTGTATATTTTTACAAAGTCAACTTATTGCCCCCCCCAACAATCTGGGTCCTCATTTTACCTACCTTATAAAGGGTGGAAGGCTGAGTCAACCTTGGGCCGGGCTTGAACCTGCAGTAGTTGCAGGCTGCTGTGTTCTAATAACAGGCTTCTAACAGCCTGAGCCATCCCGGCCCCTTGACTTACCCCAGTTTGTTTAGTGACTGTTCAAAGTTACAACAGCACTGAAAAAGGGGATTTATGACCATTTTTCACATTTATGACTGTTGCAGCCGCCCCATGGTCACATGATCAATGTTCAGACGATTGGCAACCGACTCATATTTATGATGGTTGCAGTGTCACAGGGTCACGTGATCCCCTTTTCCGACCTTCTGACAAGCCAAGTCAATGGGGAAGCCAGATTCACTTAGCAACTATGTTACTAACTTAACAACTATAATGATTCACTTAACAATTGTGGCAAGAAATATTGTAAAACGGAGCACAGCTCACTTAAATACTGTCTTGCTTAGCAAACAGAAATTTTGGACTCCACTGTGGGTGTAAGTTGTGGACTAATTGTACACATCTCATAGTTAATTGTTTAACAAATTAGTATCTTGTTTTATAACACACCGCAAGACTGAATGTTGCCTTGAATGATGTGTTTCAAGACTTTTTAAAAGTTTTATTTATTTTATTTATTTATTTATTTGATTTCTGTACCGCCCTTCTCCCGAAGGACTCAGGCAAGAATAAAACAGACGGTACAATATACAAATTTAAAATGCAGTTAAAAAACTTATTTTAAAATTGGCCTGAGAAGTAAAATATATAATAAGCTAAAAAAACCCATTTAAAATTAATTTCTAAGAATTTAAAAATTTGATAAAATTCAATTTAAGACAGCCCCGCGCGAATAAAAAGATGTGTCTTCAGTTCGCGACGGAAGGTCCGAAGGTCAGGTATTTGGCGTAAACCCGGGGGAAGTTCGTTCCAGAGGGTGGGAGCCCCCACAGAGAAGGACCTTCCCCTGGGGGCCGCCAGCCGACATTGCTTGGCGGACGGCACCCTGAGAAGTCCCTCTCTGTGAGAGCGTACGGGTCGGTGGGAGGCATGTGGTAACAGCAGGCGGTCCCGTAAGTACCCAGGCCCTAAGCCATGGAGCGCTTTAAAGGTAGTAACCAACACCTTAAAGTGCACTCGAAAGGCCACAGGTAGCCAGTGCAGTCTGCGCAGGAGCGGTGTTATATGGGAGCTACGCGGAGCTCCTTCTATCACCCGCGCAGCTAGAGTTAGAGGAGACTAGCAGCAGGCAACTACTGGCTATCTGGGAGAACCAGCCTAACAATTGTATTTATTTTATTTATATATGTTAATCACATTTGTAGGCTGCCCCCTCACAATGACGGTGGTGTGTTATCTGGGGACTGGAAGGGATGAAATTATGATATGGATGCCTTTCATAAATGCTGTTATGAGCAGGATTGTTTCTGTTTACATTCCAGTCTAAGTATCTCTTGAGATATAGGGGGGGAAAAACTCCAGACTATGTAGACCGCAAAGGGCAATGTTAGTTACCTACAACAATTCAATCTCACTTTGCGGATCTGTGCAGTCCTATTTTCTGGGAGTTTTGCCTGAGGAACCAGGGTTCAGCTATTTGACAATACTTTGTGTGTATATGCATGCGGACATGCACAAAAATCATGTTGATTCTTTTTAAGAGTTTACGTTATAATTGTTTCCCTCAAAATGGCGGGAAACTTTACAATCAATTTTTAAGTGTTTCCATGCAGTGGCAATCCAAGGGCAACAAAATAGGGGCTTGGTTGCTACTTAACCAGCAACCTTATCCCAATTGCCCCTTCCTCCTCTAATAGATATGATCTGTCTCATTCAAATATCTTCTCCCTGGTGAAGTGTCCTTTTTGGTGTACTTGCTAAAGAGGATTAGGTAACTGTATTAAAATACTGTGGCTTTTAAAGCTTCAAGACAGGAATTTCCCTACTCCTACAAGTTTGGGGCCTTTGTTGTGGGATCTTTGCTGTGCAAAGCAAATCATTCCTATATTACGTCATCTCAGCAGATGGCTGTATCAAGCTGCTCTTGAAAAGTGAAGAAGGGACAAGTGCTTGGATGGGAGACCATTTGGGAATCTCAAGCCATTGACTAAGCAAGTGTTTCTCAACCTTGGCAGCTTGAAGATGTGTGGACTTCACTTCCCAGAATTCCTCAGCCAGCATGAAGAACACTAGGCTTAGCCAACCTGAGGCAATCGAGCATTTTCAGTTCAAAACAAGGAAAGCTTGGCTTCTGCCATTTTTTGCAGCTGTTAAATGACAGCAGATTTTCAAACCTCTGGAGCCTAAAGGACAAACAGTGAAATTAAATCTGACAACATGGAAGTGCTATTGTAAGTAGGAGATTGAATTTGGGGTCTGAACTACTGTCCTTGACTCAGAACTAGGTCTTTCACCTTCCTATGATCATCTTGGTTGTCTCATGTGTCAGTTTATTTGCTGATCAATATTCTTTGATGTAAGAGAAAACCTTGAAGCTGTAGGCAACTGGAGCATAATCTGGTGGTTATTTTATTCAGAGGTTATTCCTCCTAACATTTCATGCAACAGCGCATAGGATTGTGGGTGTCCACAAATCTTTTGTCTTGTTTGGTTTTTTGTTTCATTTTTTTTTGTTGTACATTAAACAAACATGACTCAGTCCCAGTCTCTCTGTAGGTATCTCTGAACTTCCTACTGGCCGATTTTCCACTGTGGTCAATTAGTTCCATCTGCAAACGAGGCTCTGTGTTTAAAGGAATTCTCATCAATGATGTGTATAACTTAACTGCAATATTTCCTGCATAGTTTGGCCTGGATGGGTATTCCATAAATGTATTCCATATGATTCCGGTAAGCAGTTTTGAAAAAGGATGAGGAGATTAATAATCAAATAATTAATTAAATATATGACATTCTGAAAAATCATTATCTCTGCTCTGGTTTGGCACCGATCAGTTGAACCATTGCTTCCTCCAAAAGACCTCTTTTGAAGATAAACTTTGGACAGTGTGGAGCCTGATTCTACAACTCCAAGCTAAGTTGACACCTGCTGTGGTTGTGACTATAGAATGCACCTGTCTCAGTCATGGAGCTATATGGTTGACTTCCCTCTGGAGATAATGTTTGAAGGAACAACACTGTCCTACTCAGCTAAGATGACTTACTGTAGTTTCGTGTGTCGAAATATACAGCTGGTTCTTAAATTATAACACTCAAGACCAGAGGTCAGTGTAGTATAACAGATGCAATGATGCTCTCAGACGTCTGGCTGGCATCAAAACGGCCACCTCCTGGACCATTTTATTCATCCTATAGAGGGATCAGGTTTGACAGTAAGCATGTAAATGCCCATCTGTAATGTCTCTTAGTGGTTAACATGGGTGGCTGAATTCCTTATAGCCAGGACAAGCCTGGCTCAAAAAACAAACAAAACAAAGCTTCTTGTAGTTGTCCCTCACAACTGTCAGTCTTCCGTTCTGCACACACGATCATCCTTCTGTATTTTCATTAATTCACATCCAGGAAGATTTGCTTTGCCTTTTTCCAGAAGATATCCATTGTGGAGCTGATGCCCAATGAGCAACATATATTGATCCTGAGGGTACATCAAGTTCAAAATAGCAAGTTGCCTAGTTGTGACAATTCCTCATGTCCAAGCAAATTGGGAGACAAGAAGTGACACAGGCCAAATTTACTAGGCTAAATAGTTATTCCAACTCACCTGCAGCAGCTGTCCTTCAAAATCCAAGGCAAAGGTCTTTCAGATAGTCTGCTCTCAATGCCTTTCATACAGTGGGTGGCAGATTTATTCTATGGGCAAGACATGTACTTGATTCTTGAGTTATAGTCCCTTAGTTATATTTCCAATCAAGGGGCAGGTGTAAGTATGAGAAGTAGCTTGTGGTCAATAAGAATAGGTATTGAATGATACTGAAACTAAAGGATAAATTATATATACAGGGATATATTTCATCAAAAACAATTACAAATGAAGTTTTAAAACTTTGGGGAGGCCAATGGAGCCAATGTTGTTTTTCAGTGGTAGGACCAACTTTTGGAATGATCTTTTGTTTGAGTATAGATCGGTACCTACCTCATTTATTTATTTATTAAATTTGTTTGTACCTTGGCCACCTTGTGGAAGAAGCTGAAGATTGAGAAAAACTGGCCAAATTTTTATCACTATTTTGATTTATGATGCCTCTATGCAGAGGTGGGCTTTGAAAATTATAGCCATTCTAAACTGGTTCTCTGCCTGGTTGGTGGTCATGGTGGGCATGGCCTAGTCAGCCTCCTGCACCATGGCGGAGCAGCGTTTTTGTTTTTTTTTGCACGTATATCCCGCCCTTCTCAGAAGACTCAGGGCGGCTTGCCCTCCCCTGGCTCCAGAGGCTTTCCTCGAGCCTCCAGGAGGGCGAAAACGACCTGTCCAGGCTCCGGAGGCCCTCTGGAGGGCCTTTCTGAACTTCTGGTAGACCTGTTTTTCGCCCTCCCAAGCCTCCATGTGTGCCCTGCACTTACCTGCCTCCAAAGTGGGCCGCGTGGGGACTCCTGGGAGGGGGGAGGGGGGCCAGCCAGGTGGGAGATTTGAGGGTTCTCCGAACTGCATAGAATCTTAGCTAGAAGTTCTCCCGAACTCCTGTGAACCCCCAGCAGCCCATTCCTGCCTCTATGTTTGGCATTGTATGATTTTATATTTTAAAAACATCTTTTTATATTTTTGTGTAATGTGTGTTGTCAGAAGTAAGCATACATTTCCTTTTGAAAACAGAATAAGGGAGGACTTGATCCATTACTCAAACTATGCAAAAATGGGCAGCAATTTCTGAACAGAAACTTGTATCTACTAAATATGTTCCTTAACAATTTGAAATAAGTTACCACTAGTGAGTGCAAGAGAAAACACAACTCAACTGTATAATAGCAAATATTTTCTGGTGCTCCAAAGAAAAACAGCAGAGAAGGGTTGACTATCTTAATGGCTACCAAGGAAACTGACAACTGACTATGGGTGTGGTCCCTATGCATGATTACATACAGAAATAAATAGATACATGCACAAAACATCTTCATATATACGCACCAGAGATTACTATGCTCATGTCTTCAGGTGCTTTTTGATGCTTCAGTATGCAGGGATAGGAAGAATTTGAACTCTCTCCCTCCCTGTACAGAGATGGGTGCTATAGCAAAGGCACTTAGACTTATATAACGTTTTACAGTGCTGGATGAAGCTGTCTATCTAGACCCGTTCCAGTTCCTCTGCCCTGGACCTGTTAGATCTCTCATCGGCTTTTGATACCATCGACCATGGTATCCTGCTGCACCGGTTGGAGAGTTTGGGAGTGGAAGGCACCGTCTATCGGTGGTTCTCCTCCTATCTCTCTGACTGGTCGCAGACGGTGTTGACAGGAGGGCAGAGATCGATCGCGAGGCGCCTTACTTGTGGGGTGCCTCAGGGGTCGATTCTCTCGCCTCTCCTGTTCAACATCTATATGAAGCCGTTGTGCGAGGTCATCAGTGGCTTTGGGGTGAGTTACCAGCTGTACGCTGATGATACTCAGCTGTACTTTTCCACCCCGGGCCACCCCAATGAAGCTGTCGAAGTGCTGTCCCGGTGCCTGGAAGCCGTACGGGTCTGGATGGGGAGAAACAGACTCAGACTCAATCCATCCAAGACGGAGTGGCTGTGGATGCCGGCACCCCGGTACAGTGAGCTGCAACCGCGGCTGACTGTTGGGGACGAGTCATTGGCCCCAACAGAAAGGGTGCGCAACTTGGGCGTTCTCCTGGATGGACGGCTGTCGTTTGAAGATCAGTTGGCGGCCATCTCCAGGAGAGCCTTTTACCAGGTCCACCTGGTTCGCCAGTTGCGCCCCTTTCTTGACCGGGATGCCTTATGCACGGTCACCCATGCTCTCGTCACTTCTCGTCTAGATTATTGCAATGCTCTCTACATGGGGCTACCCTGAAGTGCACTCGGAGGCTCCAGTTAGTTCAGAATGCAGCTGCGCGGGTGATTGAGGGAGCCACACGTTGCTTCCGGGTAACACCGCTCCTGTGCAGTCTGCACTGGCTACCTGTGGTCTTTCGGGTGCGCTTCAAGGTGTTGGTTACCACCTTTAAAGCGCTCCATGGCTTAGGGCCCGGGTACTTATGGGACCGCCTGCTGTTACCTTATGCCTCCCACCGACCCGTACGCTCAGACAGAGAGGGTCTTCTCAGGGTGCCGTCCGCCAAGCAATGTCGGCTGGCGGCCCCCAGGGGAAGGGCCTTCTCTGTTGGAGCACCTACCCTCTGGAACGAACTTCGCCCCCCGGTTTGCGCCAATTACCTGACCTTCGGACCTTTCGCCGTGAATTGAAAACGTATCTGTTTTTCCAAGCGGGACTGGCTTGATTTTTAAATTTTAAATTTTTGAATTTTTAATAATTTTAATTGGGGTATTTTAGTATGGGTCAATTTGACGGTTTTAATTCTCGGCCACTTATAGAATATGTATTTTAATTGTTGTTTTAATTTGTATATTGAATTGTTTTAATCTGGCTGTACACCGCCCTGAGTCCTTCGGGAGAAGGGCGGTATAAAAATCTAAATAATAAATAAATAAATAAATTTATAGCCCTCTCTAAGTGATTTACAGAGTCAGCCTATTGTCCACAACCATCTCATTTTACCGACCTCAGGAGGAAGGCTGGAAGGCTGGGTCAACCTTGAGCCTGGTGAGATTTGAAGTGCCAAATTGCAGTCAGCCGGCGGTCAGCAGAAGTAGCCTGCAGTACTGCATTCTAATCATTGTGCCACACTGTGTCACCAATGCACCACTAAAAAGAAAACGTATTCTGATTCAGGATATGAGTGTGTTTGTGTGTGTTGTGTCTTGTCCGCTCTCACCGCAGCCAGGGTCTGCTTATCTGTTCCCGAACACGGAGGAATGTATGCCTCCCGGCCCCAGTTCTGGCTCCATGCCCAGACAGGCTGCAGAGGAGGGGGCACCTCCCGGTCCCAGCCCTGGCTCCATGCCCGGGCGGGCTGCGGAGGAGGGAGCATCCCCCGGCCCCGGCCCTGGCTCCATGCCCAGGCAGACGGAGCAGCTAGACCCCTCCCCCTCCTCCACAGCATGTGAGCCTGAGGAAAGTTTACTTCCAACAACAGCTGATTGGAGTGACCCTCGCATCAGAAGATTGGATAGGCGGAGGTAACAGAAGGAAGGGAGGGGCAGGCCTTAATGAGTGCTGAGTCATGGAGCCACACCCCATGGCCTATATAAAGGATCTGCTTTCTGGCAGTCTCTGAGTCAGGCAAAGTCGAACTTATCTTGCTGAAGTCACTTACTGGTCTCCTGCCTGCTCTGAGGACTTTGCTAGGACTTTGGGCAGAGCTGCAGAGGCAAGCCTGATTCGGATTTCCCTGACCCAGCCGTCAGCGGAGGAGTGGGACACGACAGTGTGTGTGTGTGTGTGTGTGTATGGTATCATTTAAATAAAAATATAAGACATCTCTTCCAGTGGTGAAATTCAGCTGGCTTTATCTGGATCGCACAAACCAGTAGCACAGTAGTACCATCCGCCCAGATGTCATCACATCCCGTTTTTGACCCTCTGCACATGTGCAGAAGGCTCTGCACATGTGTGGAGGAGGCACATGCAAGCGTAGCGCACATGCACTCTCTCACACATTTGTGAACAGGTAGCGAAGGTAAGTGAATACCACCCTGATCTCTTCATAATTTGGAAGTCTTGCCAATGCTCTCTAATGGTCACCCTGCTTTATGCAGTCCAGGTATGGTCACTCTACTTGTCTCTTTGCGCTGCTGCTCTCCAGACATCAACTGCTAAGAAGTCACTTGTAAACCTTTTCCCCTCTGCTCACTTTTTGTTCCCAAATCAATATTGACTGGTAAGTCCTGTAAATAGATTATAAACAGATCTCTCTCTTTTACAAAAAAACCCGGATAGATGGCCCATCTTAATGAAGCTCATCTAGTTCAGGGGTCTCCAACCTTGGTCCCTTTAAGACTTGTGGACTTCAACTCCCAGATCACTCAGCCAGCTTTGGGAGCCAAATTATTTCTTTCTTTCTTTCTTTCTTTCTTTCTTTCTTTCTTTCTTTCTTTCTTTCTTTCTTTCTTTCTTTCTTTCTTTCTTTCCACCATAGTCTTGAAGATTTCAAGGACTCTGGCCCACACTATCTGAAAAGCTTGGTTTATGGATAAAATGGCTATTCTCAGGCAAATTCAATCCTCTTTAGGAAGGCGTATGTTCAGTTTAAAGTCTTTGTTCTTGCTTCCATCATACATTTTGAGAGATGGAAAATCCTATCCTAGTGTCTGCATGAAGTTATAAACATTTCCAAAAGATGCTTTTGTTTCTCATTTCTTTATGATGCAGATTAGAATGGCCTAGAGATAAGAACTATATCTAAGGCTCTGCCCAGATTCCCTTACTTCTGAATGTGCTTTTCTCCTCCCGAAGCCCATTGTATGTGCCTCTGTAAGAGAAGGACATTTTATCGCAGGCTGAAAAAAAATATTCTGTGGCTAATATTCCCTCTAATTTCTTGCACTCTGTAGACTAAGCTCTTCCCCTCATGCATTATTTCCTAGTGCGGCATTAGCGAGCCTCATGCTGATCCGCTGATACTTCATGGATTTGGAAATTAATCTGCAAGCCCGCAGTGATGTAAAACATTAAATATTGTTTTAAGTAGCAGAGGCGCCATCCTGCCTACACGGTACTTAAGGTGGGCAACACGCCAGCAAATCTGCTGGCAAATGGCTGAGAAAGAGAGCATGCCCACTTGCACTGAACAAAACCCACAAGCCCAAACATTAAGGCCCAGCCGATGACAGACAGGAAGGAGCTGGTGCCTTTTAACCATTATAGCAACGGTCGAAATGACCTTCTTTCTCTAAGAGGATCAGAGCCTCTTTCTACGCCCACTGCTTGCACCTGCACTTCTGAAGGGAGACAAAAATGATACGAAACGGATTCTTCATGGCCTACTTTGAGTCTTTCCGGGAGGTAAGTTGTTTGTTTTTTTCTTGAAAAGAAAAAGAGTTCTCTTTCCAAAGGAAGAAAAACATGAAGCGATGCATATACTAGGGGACGTGGGGGGAGGTAGGGGAATAAAAGGTTGGGAAGCAGAAATAATACTGAGATAAAACTCTCCAAGAGGAAAGTTAGGCACAATCAGCAGCAAAATTGAATGTGTGAGTGAGGAATATAATAATCATAATAAAACACTGGGTATAACATGGTGTATAATTACATTTATAGGGTATGTGCAGGAGTATGTGCAGCGTATGGTTAAAAAAGTCAAGATAGCAACCACAATGGTGCAATTGAAGCCCTGCTATTTTTTGTGTATAAAACACCTTAAAAAAAAACCCAAGTACAGCCTTCATTGCACTATCACAGCTGCCATCTTGACTTTTTTGATGTTTGCCAAAGGTCAGCCAGCTAGATGAACCTTTAATAAATGCTTTTATTGTAGATACCTTTGGTTCAGTTCATGCGTTCTGTTCACATGAGCTCATATTTATTTGACTGCAGGATCCAATCTGGGTCGGTCACTCTGGGACCAGAGGTTTTGTCTTCTGAGCTTTCGGACTCGTAGTGGAGCCCATCCTGAGGGAACTTCTCTCAAGCAGAGTGTGTGAGAAGTTCCTTGAAGGTGGGCTACAGCATGAGTTCGAAAGCTCAGAAGACAAAACTTCTGGTCCCGGTGACCGACGCAGATTGGATCCTGGAACACGTATATACACCTTCATTCATATGAAGGTGGGCCTCTGGTGGCTCAACAGACTAAAGACAGTCTGTTATTAACACAGCTGCTTGCAATTACTGCAAGTTCAAGTCCCACCAGGTTGACTCAGCCTTCCATCCTTTATAAGGTAGATAAAATGAGGACCCAGATTGTTGGGGGCAATAAAAGTTGACTTTGTATATAATATACAAATGGATGAAGACTATTGCTTGACATAGTGTAAGCCGCCCTGAGTCTTCGGAGAAGGGCGGGGTATAAATGCAAATAAAATATATATATATTTGACTCTCTGATTAAAATTGTTTGGGCAAACTGATTTTACTCTTGATCTTTCCTTGATTACACTGTAATTCCAGTTCTGGTCTGATTGGGATGGCCTTGTTCCTGTTTTGATCTAAACTAACTCATTTTCACTAAGTGGCAACGTCCAGGCAACTGTGTCTAGATTTAGAAGTTAATCAGGATTGAGCCTGGTCAGTTTTAGAATTTAAAATAACAGAGTTGGAAGGGACCTTGGAGGTCTTCTAGTCCAACCCCCTGCTCAGGCAGGAAACCTGATACCATTTTAGACAAATGGTTGCCCAATCTCTTCTTAAAAACTTCCAGTGTTGGAGAATTCACAACTTCTGGAGGTAAGAGGTAGGAGGTCAGAAATGGAATCCTAGAGCTGGATTGGGAAGACATCAAAATCATCATCATCATCCCATCCTAGAAGGCGGCATTTATGTGTTGTGTCCAGAAACAAAAAGCTCATTATGGTTGTGTCATGGAAGTTAGTAGGAATTGTTCTGGATTTCTTTATCTTTAATGCAGTGGCAATGACTAATCTGCAGAATAGAGAACAATGCCCGATCAACATCTGTCTGCAATGAGAGCAAAAATCCACTTGTTGCATTTAAGGGAATTGAATTTAGAAACTTGATGTGTGCCCAAATTCTTAATCCAAGGATATAAGTGAAAGACAGGGTTGTGTTTCAAACTTTTGGACTCTGGATGCTCCCATACTCCAAATAATGCTAGTCCAGATGCGGTCCCTGCAGGATGTCTGACAAAGGGCCTGGGAAAGGCACAGATCCCCTTAGGAATAAATACAGGATCCCATCTAATCCCATATCCCATATTAATGCCACAGTAATGGGAGGGGGCAAAGGGACAAAGGACCAACTGTGTGATGATGTCCTCATGCTAATTATGCATTAGCATGAGGCCACATATGACATCATCATGGTTTATTGCAAGCTGCTGCTTCTGCTTAATACCTGAAGGTTTTCCAACCTTTTTGGATTAAGTCTCTTTCAAGTCAAGGTTGACTTTATGGATCCAACCATACCAGGGGTGAAATCCAGCAGGTTCTAACAGGTTCTGGAGAACTGGTAGCAGAAATTTTGAGCAGTGTGGAGAACTGGCAGATACTACCTCCGGCTGGCCCCAGAGTGGGGTGAGAATGGAGATTTTGCAGTATCCTTCCCCTGCCATGCCACCAAGACACGCCCACCAAACCACATCACACCCACCAAGCCACACCCACAGAACCGGTAGAAAAAAAATTGGATTTCACCACTGA
This sequence comes from Ahaetulla prasina, assembly GCF_028640845.1. NCBI lineage: Eukaryota > Metazoa > Chordata > Lepidosauria > Squamata > Colubridae > Ahaetulla > Ahaetulla prasina. Next base: position 268,271,383 of record NC_080539.1, read on the forward strand.
ACCATACTCTTGGCAACAGTATGAAAGTGGCTTTCCCTTGTCCTCCTTTTTAAACATCTTGGTCTATCTGGGATTTCCTAGTAGTTTCCCATCTTAATACTCATACCAATTTCAAATTGTCAATGTTATTAATTGCCTCAGTAAATGTAACCAGAAAAATTACGTATCATTATGATTTACACTCTGTCCTCATTTACTCGACTGCATTCGATTCCAACAACTTGGTTTTTAAGCGACATGGTCATTAAGTGAACATGTGATACAGAGAGACAGATACTACAATGATCACTAGATGTTGTCTCATTCCAATTAAGTTCTGTCATACAGAGTCCTGTGCTTGGCCCATTTCCCCCCCCCCTTTTCCCCTCCTCACAAAGCTGGCAAGTCAGTAAGTCTTCTATATGCTAGTTATTTTTATTTACTAATTGAACTTCCCATTCAGAATTGTTTCAGACAGACATTAACATAATGAGCCTATGAGTTCCTGGAATTAAGAATTAATATTAATGTCCAATATACACAGAGTATCAGACTTTATGCTAATTTGAGATGATTGTTCATAGAAAGTATGTGGCATGCATCTGTGGTCATTTTGTAGATTTTTGAGATTTTTTTTTAATTCTTTCTGAACATTTACCTTAATCTCAGCATTTCCTGATTTGGAATATTGGAATCATTTCATGATAATGAGAAAAATGCCAGATTTTAGCAGGTGGGCAAGAATGAGTTGAAATGGCCCAGCTTGGAAGTAGGAGAATTCAGCCAACAGTTAATTGCTCCACATTTAAGGAGTGGTATACAGTAGTGTAGTTATGTTAACCAGCTGTTAGATGCTTCCCAAGACATGGTTGAGAATAATCATTGTCACAATTTCATCTCGTTTTCAAATTACCATGAAAATTCATCTATTTTACCATCTTTTTTCAAAAACATATTATGGGAGAAATAGAAACAATGTACAGTATGTTCTGAAATATTCATTATGTGACATGATTTGAGAAATGCATGCACATTACATTTATATATAAGCTACATTTAACAGATTCCATTCTCAGTATTAGTTGCTTATGTTTACGCTATCTAATGAAACAACTCTCTGTCGTTTTCTGGTAATCAGGCTTTCTAACTAGTCTTATTCCTGGTTTAGTTTCATCCAAAATTTGTATATTTTACTATAGAACTCCTTATAAATCTATTGAAGTGAATTTTATATGTCTCTAATGTGAAGCTTTTTTGAATTATAATTGATCTCTCTCTCTCTCTCCCTCCCTCCCTCCCCCCCCCTCGCATCTATCTGTCCTCTGTCTATGAATTCTATTTACTATAATTCTTTAACCTTCTTCCTTTTTGCCTGTCAAAATGAAACACAATTGTATCATGTAGCTACAAGTTAAATGCTCTTTGTCACCCAATGGTATTTGTGATATTTTCCCCTTAAGCAGCAGCTATGTGCCATTTCATTCATTGCAATATTATCGTTCAGTTTATAAAGTTTGTTAAGTTGCATGTTCCAGAAACACAGACCTTCAAGTCCTCTTGGATATGTGGCTCTAGTTTCCTATGCTATAGAGTATTTTTATTTAGTTTTGCAAATAAAGATTCAGCCATTTGCTATCATATTCATGTAATTCCCCACATGAAAAGCTTATTCGCAAAACAATATCTGAAATAACTGTGCAGATCATCACACACAGACACAAAAGGCTTAGAATATTAGGCAGTTGAATGTTTAGTTGATTAGTCCCGTAAAACATTTTTCTTTTCTGTAGTCAATGTTACTATATCAGATTGGTGGAGTTCTCAGTTTGACTTTGGGCTACTTATTTACCTACTTACCTATCTAGGTAAGATAATGAGTGCAATAATTTTGGAAAAGCAAGGTTCATTGATTGGCAGAGGTTATGTATCTATTACGGCTCTAGTTTGAGTTGCCATTATTTCTGAGGTTGTGTGGCAGGAGATTAATGAAATGTCATTGTATCTTTTGACAATTGGGTGGTGTTTGTAGGTACTTTCTGCTGATCTTTTTGCCTGCCTTTTCTACATGGTGAATGTTTGCAGTCCTTGCAGTTCATTTTGTAACTAATTTCTACCAAGAAACAATGGAAATCTTAGAACAAGTCAAATGAAAAAATGCAAGAGAATTCTTAGAAGCATGATATTCTGATCAAACACTGTTCAATTGAAATTTATCTACAGATCTATCAAAAGACGTAACCAAAGATCTAACAATAGTATACCTGCTCAACACACAGCAACTCAGTATCTTCTTATCAAACAAGAGTCAACCAACATCTTGATAAACTACATCTATCTTCATACGAACTTAAAAACCAAAGAACAAAAACTACAATTTAACTGTCTTAGAAAGAACTGTACTCCCTATGAGCCTTTGTACCACAATTTTCAAAACACTGATTGAAAAGTATCTAAAGTGTCCTCCTCTCAAAATGTCCATTAAACTAGTATTTTAAGTTTTAGACATTTGTAGTTTGAGTAACCCCTTGGACTTTTGAAAGACTGTTGCATCTAATGGACCTTTATGGTTCATATTAGCTACTTTTTGTCCTTCCATTAAGCATAGTCAATGGACCTAAATCTAGGAAGAGAATCAAATGGTCAATATGATTATAAGCTTTACCTTTGACTCACAGCCAATATTCCTTGTGTGAATCTTTCTCTACTCCTCAAATGTGCCATTCCCTAAGAGACTATTTTTCCATGTGCAATCCCATCTGTCATGCAACTTTCACACTCTTCATTGTTTCCAACAATAAAATCATTTTCCACTGGATTAGGAATGTTGTGACAGCTTGGAACTCCCCTGCTGATTGGTGGGAAACCAAATCACTTATTATTATTGAAAATAAAGCAAGCAGGAAGATGGCTTTGTTGAGAACTGGAGTGATTATAGCTGAAACAGCTGTGCAGGTAAAAATCATACATTCATGCAGTACAAATTTTATAACAATTTAAAGTTGAAGTAGAACTCTACAATAAGGTTTGGTGGAATCTAAGTGCAATATTTTTCTCTATGTGAACAATTTATTTATACTATTCTGATTTTCGCAATTCAGCAGTCCTATGCTTCTCTGAAACCTGGTTAAATGAATCAATTGAAAATAGCAGCCTGAACATTCCAGGATTTCAAATTGAACGATCAGACAGGATTCCAGAAACATCTGGTAAAAAGAAAGGAGGAGGCTTATGCCTATATATTAATTCAACCTGGTGTCAAGATTTTAACATAATTTACAAATTCTGTGACAACAATTTAGAGACTCTAATTATCAACTGCAAACCTTACTATTCGCCTCGTGAATTTTCCTCATTTCTTCTAATTGCTGTTTATGTCCCACCACAAGCCTGTGTAAACGAGGCATTACGAACTCTAGCTGACCAAATCATGGAGGCTGAAGCCAAACACCCTGATTCACTGGCCATTGTTTTGGGAGATCTAAACAAGGCAAACTTAAGGAAAGAACTACCAAAATACTTTCAGCATGTCAATTGTCCCACCAGAGGCAAGAATACTCTAGACCACTGCTACACAACACTAAAAGATGCCTATCGGTCTTTACCATGTGCAGCTGTAGGACACTCTGATCATTGCATGATTCACCTTGTACCTGCTTACAGGCAAAGACTTAAAGCCATAAAACCAATAATTAAATCAGTGAAAACCTGGACGGAGGAATCAGAATTAAAGCTACAGGCATGTTTTGACTGCACTGATTGGAATATTTTTAAAGATACCTCTGTAGACCTGGATGAACTCACAGATACTGTAACATCATATGTCAGCTTCTGTGAAGACCTATGTGTACCTACAAGGAACTTGCGAATACACAGTAATAACAAACCTTGGTTTACACCTAAACTTAAGCAGCTACGACATTCCAAAGAGGAAGCCTACAGAAAAGGTGATAAAATGCTGTACAATCAGGCCAGAAATGCACTAACAAGGGAGATAAGAGCAGCAAAAAGAAGCTACTCTGAAAAGCTAAAGAATCAATTTTCAGCAAATGAACCAGCAAACATGTGGAAAACTCTTAAAAATATCACCGGCTATGGCAAACCTCCTTCCCAGGCTGAAGGTAATCAACAACTGGCAGATGACCTGAACGAGTTTTACTGCAGGTTTGAAAGGAAACTACAGCCACCTATCTCTACAACCCCCATCTCAGACACACCAACAACAGCCAAGCCTTCTACAACTGACCCCATTTCATTGGGTTCACAACCCCTAGTGATCACAGAAAAGGAAGTGCAGGACTTATTTCACAGACAAAAGCCAGGAAAAGCTCCAGGCCCAGAAGATAACTCCTTCTTGCTTAAAAGTCTGTGCTGACCAATTGGCCCCATCTTCACCCATATTTTCAATAAATCACTAGAGATGTGCTATGTTCCTTCTTGCTTCAAATGATGGTAGCATCATCCCAGTGCCGAAGAAGCCCACCATCAAGGAACTGAATGACTACAGACCAGTTGCTTTAACATCTGTAGTCATGAAAACCTTTGAAAGGCTAGTGCTTTCCTACTTGAAAACCATCACGGATCCGCTCTTACACCCCTTGCAATTTGTATACCGAGCAAATAGATCAACAGATGATGCTGTTAATATGGCTCTGCATTACATCCTACAACATGTTGAGTCTCCAAAGACCTATGCAAGGGTCCTTTTTGTAGACTTTAGTTCAGCATTCAATACCATCATTCCAGACATTCTTCTAACTAAGCTAAACCAGCTACAGGTACCGGAACAGACTTGTAAGTGGATCACAAGCTTCCTAACAAACAGGAAGCAGCAGGTGAAGCTAAGCAAGATCACATCAAATACCTGTACAATTAGCACAGGGCCCCCCCAAGGCTGTGTGCTCTCCCGACTTCTCTTCTCTCTGTATACCAATGACTGCATCTCCAATGATCCATCTGTTAAGCTACTGAAGTTCGCAGATGACACAACAGTGATTGGTCTCATTCGAGACAATGACGAATCCGCATATAGACGAGAGGTCGAACGACTAGCCTTGTGGTGCAACCAAAACAATCTGGAACTGAACACACTCAAAACCGTAGAAATGGTGGTAGACTTTAGGAAAACCCTTCCATACTTCCACCTCTCACAATACTTGACAACACAGTATCAACAGTAGAAACCTTCAAATTTCTGGGTTCTATCATATCGCAAGATCTCAAATGGACAGCTAACATCAAAACATCATTAAAAAGGACAACAAAGAATGTTCTTTCTGCGCCAACTCAGTAAGCTCAAACTGCCCAAGGAGCTGCTGATCCAATTCTACAGAGGAATTATTGAGTCTGTCATTTGCACCTCTATAAATGTCTGGTTCGGTTCTGCAACCCAACAAGAAAACACAGACTTCAGAGGATAATTAGAACTGCAGAAAAAATAATTGCTACCAACTTGCCTTCCATTGAGAACCTGTATACTGCACGAATCAAGAAGAGGGCCGTGAAAATATTTGCAGATCCCTCGCATCCTGGACATAAACTGTTTCAACTCCTACCCTCAAAGCAGCTATAGAGCACTGCACACCAGAACAACTAGACACAAGAACAGTTTTTCCCCGAAGGCCATCACTCTGCTAAACAAATAATTCCCTCAACACTGTCAGACTATTTACTGAATCTGCACTACTATTAATTGTTTCATAGTTCCCATCACCAATCTCTTTCCACTTATGACTGTATGACTATAACTTGTTGCTGGCAATCCTTATGATTTATATTGATATATTGATCATCAATTGTGTTGTAAATGTTGTACCTTGATGAACGTCTTTTCTTTTATGTACACTGAGAGCATATGCACCAAGACAAATTCCTTGTGTGTCCAATCACACTTGGCCAATAAAATTCTATTCTATTCTATTCTATTCTATTCTATTCTATTCTATTCTATTCTATTCTATTTATTTATTTATTTATTTTGTCACATCATATATAAGCATCACATAAAAAGATTATATAGTATATAAACATATATATGAGGTAATATAAGGAAATATAAGCATATATATTTATAAGAAGAAAAAAAGAAAAGAAGAAACAAGCAAACAATAGGACAGGAACGGTAGGCACATTTGTGCTCTTAAACCACTTTGCCTCATCTTAGGCCTAAATCATAAAGTCATATGCCTCCATATATATTATTCATTCGCCCTTAAGAAAAATGCCAGATATGTTCTATCAACATTTCTCTATTGAGTCTTATACCACTTGACAATTAGCTCTCAGTAAGTTCTCAAGGTGTGCTTATGACTTCCTGTATTCTTCTCATCTTTTAACTTTTTTTTTAAATTTGAATTTATATCCCGCCCTTCTCCGAAGACTCAGGGCGGCTTACATTGTGTTAAGCAATAGTCTTCATCCATTTGTATATTATATACAAAGTCAACTTTTATTGCCCCCAACAATCTGGGTCCTCATTTTACCTTATAAAGGATGGAAGGCTGAGTCAACCTTGGGCCTGATGGGACTTGAACTTGCAGTAATTGCAAGCAGCTGTGTTAATAACAGACTGCTTTAGTCTGTTGAGCCACCAGAGGCCCCTAAACTGTGCTTAGGATTGGACATTGGTAGTGCGCATGAGCGATAAGGTCAATCGTGAACATGTGAAATAAGTGGAGAAAATTGTGGTTTGGATTATAGATCTATATAGAGTTTGAAATTACAGTTTATAATTCAGTACATATATATTGAAATTTCAATATACATCTGTGATTTGAAGCAATGAATGATTCAATGATTTCAGTGGGATTCATTCCCATTGATAGTGCCCTCTGGATGTTTTGAACTGCAAGTATATTTTATCCTGTGATAAGCGCTATACTGGCTAGATTGATGGGAATTAAAGACCCAGCATAGTTGTCTTGTTTTATAAATTAAAAGTTCATAATCTTGAAATCAAAAAGAGCATTGCTTCCTAGACAATTCATCCTGGGGTTTGAAATAAACTTGTAAACTGTAATCTGAAATAGGAGTAGGAGAATCTTATTAGCAGTGAAGTTCAGAGCAAATCACAGCAATCAAACATTGACTATGGTCCCTTTATTTTTGGACAATGATTTCTGACAAATAATTCGTATTTCTGATAATTCCCTTCATGCAATCAAAATTCAAACATCAATTGTCAGCTAATTTCTAATTTATATTGGGAATAATTGGCTATGCTGCCTATAAATGGTCATTTATTTATTTGACAAATTTATAAGGCTGCCTACTCACTCACAGTGACTCTAGCAGGCTTACAAGCAATAAAATACAATGTCTATATATGCCGATGACATCTTTCATTAAGTAATCACAGAAACAATGTGTGTGTTATCATTTCTCTAAATCCACATTAAAAATTACATGTATGCATACTAATTGTGATAAACCTGCAGTGACCATGGCTTTGGTGCGGCTGGTCAGGTGTACCTTATCCATGCATGCAGAACAAACAAAGTTCCAACTTTGTATTTTGCTTTGCTAATAAAGTATGAGGAAATACAAGGCACTTTAGTGTTTTATTATTCAGTAGATAGTTCTCATGAGACAATTCCTGGTGCATAGATTTCATAGGAGGTGGGCCAAGATATGGGCTGCGAGAGATGCTAAACTGCCAATTCATTTTATACATGACCAAATGGGAAGTCAGGGAGCTTTGCACATTCATTGAGATTTAAAAAAAAAACAATTCTAAAAAAGTGTAGTACGTTAGACACCAATTCCAGAATGGATTGATATAGAAATCATATATCGTATTTTTCGGATTATAAGACTCACCTTTTCCTCCCAAAAAAGAGGGTGAAAATCTGGATGCGTCTTATACTCCAAATATAGCCCCACCCAGTCTCTCAAACGGAGGTTTCAGAGGCTGAAAAAAGCCTCTGAAATGGAGCTTCAAAAAAAAAAAAGCCTCTGAAACAGCTTCAGAAAAAAAGCCTCTGAAACAGAGCTTCAGAAAAAGAGGCTGAAAAAAAAAGCAAGGTGCAGAGCTCACAACCAATGAACCTGTTGCTAAAATTCACCTCTGGGAACAGTTGATTGGGTGTATTCCGGGAGGCCAATCCACCCGCCAATCAGCTTTTTTCATATTTTCCTCCCAAAAACTAAGGTGCGTCTTATACTCCGGTGCGTTTTATAGTCTGAAAAATACGGTACATATTTCAATCCAGAGTTTAAAAAATATTACAGCTACTATAAAAGACATCTATCAGAAGATTTAAAGTGAAGTTTGCACAGGCACTTGACTGGTTCATTATGTGCTATCCAATAATTTTTGACTCCTAGGGACCATATAGAAAGATCTTCAAAATAACCATCTATCCATAACCTGTTCCTTCAGGTCTTCCAATGATGCACTTATCACCACTATAAGTAAATCCGTCCATCCACATTGCTACTTGGTCATCCTTTCCTTCTCTTTCCTTTCACCTTTCCCTGCATTAGAATCTTCTCTAGACAGTTAGGTCTTCACATAATGTGTCTGAAATAGGATAATGAAAATTATCCTACTAAATTGTGGATTGATTTGTTTCATGATCCATCAGTTTGTTTCCTTGTTTATGGCATTTTTAGGAGTCTTCTTCCATGCCAAAATTCAAAGGCATCAATACTCTTCCCATACTGCTTCTTCAACACAGACACTATCAAATTAATACTCATCATGATATAGTATAAAATCCTATTATAACTTGACATTCTGCCATCTGATTTTGCAGCACCATAATCTATTGTAAACAGTGTGACTTTAAAGAAGAATAAGTCAAATACTTATTGCTTTCTAAGTTAAGCTTTGCAAAGTTTCAGTTACGTTTATCATATTTCTTACACTTGCATTATAATCATCATCAATTTTGCTGTGTCCAAACATAAACACTTTTAAAGTCTTTTCAGTTTGACTGGACATACACATTTTGATAAATAATAATAATAATAATAATAATAATAATAATAATAATAATAATAATAATAATAATAATAATAATAATAATAATAATAATAATAATAATAATAATAATAATAATAATATTTTAATTTGTATACCGCCCTTCTCCCGAAGGACTCAGGGCGGTGAACAGGCAGATAAAATACAAATACACACAATAATTAAAAACATCCCTTAAAAAACTAATTTAAATGCCCAAATGTTAAAAAATATACTCCCCCATAAAATCACAAAATTTAAAAAACCCATCCAATAAAGATAAAAATCAGGCTAGTCCAGCCATACAAAATAAATAAGTTTTAAGTTCGCGGCGAAAGGTCCTAAGGTCAGGTAATTGTCGAAGTCCGAGGGGAAGTTCGTTCCACAGGGTCGGAGCCCCCACAGAAGGCCCTCCCCTGGGGCCGCCAGGCGTCACTGTTTGGCTGACGGCACCCTGAGGAGTCCCTCTCTGTGGGAACATACCGGACGATGGGAGATAGAGGCCGGCAGTAGACGGTCCCGTAGATAGCCCGGTCCTAAGCCATGGAGCGCTTTAAAGGTGGTAACCAATACCTTGAAGCGCACCGGAAAACAACAGGTAGCCAGTGCAGTCTGCGCAGGATAGGTGTTATGTGGGAGCTCCAAGCCGCTCCCTCAATAACCCGCGCAGCCGCGTTCTGAACTAGCTGAAGTCTCCGGGTGCTCTTCAAGGGGAGCCCCATGTAGAGAGCATTGCAGTAGTCCAGGCGAGAGGTAACGAGAGCATGAGTGACTGTGCATAAGGCATCCCGGTCCAGGAAGGGACGCAACTGGCGGATCAGGCGAACCTGATAAAATGCTTTCCTGGAGACGGTCGCCAAATGGTCTTCAAAGGACAACCGACCATCCAGGAGCACACCCAAGTTGCGTACCTTCTCCATCGGGGCCAATGATTCACCCCCGACAGACAGCCGCATCTGCAGCTGACTGTACCAAGGTGCCGGCATCCGCAGCCACTCCGTCTTGGAGGGATTAAATTTGAGCCTGTTCCTCCCCATCCAGACCCGTACGGCTTCCAGACACCGGGACAGCACTTCGACAGCTTCACTGGGGTGGCCCGGGATGGAAAAGTACAGCTGGGTATCATCAGCGTACAGTTGGTATCTCGCCCCAAAGCCACTGATGATCTCACCCAGCGGCTTCATATAGATGTTGAACAGGAGGGGTGAGAGAATCGACCCCTGCGGCACCCCACACATGAGGCACCTTCGAGTCGATCTCTGCCCCCCTGTCAACACCGTCTGCGTCCGGTCAGAGAGGTAGGAGGAGAACCACCGATAAACGGTGCCTCCCACTCCCAACCCCTCCAACCGGCGCAGCAGGATACCATGGTCGATGGTATCAAAAGCCGCTGAGAGGTCTAATAGGACCAGGGCAGAGGAGTAACCCCTATCCCTGGCCCTCCAGAGATCATCCACCAGTGCGACCAAAGCTGTCTCCGTACTGTATCCGGGCCGGAAGCCGGACTGGAACGGGTCTAGATAGATAAATAAAGAGATAGATAAAGAGACGTGGTGGCTCAGTGGCTAAGATGCTGTGCTTGTCAATCGAAAGGTCGGCAGTTCAGCGGTTCAAATCCCGAGTGCTGCGTAATGGGGTGAGCTCCCGTTACTTGTCCCAGCTTCTTGCCAACCTAGCAGTTTGAAACAACGTAAAAAATGCAAGTAGAAAAAATAGGGACCATCTTTGGTGGGAAGGTAACAGCGTTCCGTGCGCCTTTGACATTTAGTCATGCCGGCCACATGACCATGGAGATGTCTTAGAACAGTGCCCGCTCTTTGGCTTTAAAATGGAGATGAGCACCGCCCCTTAGAGTCGGGAACGATTAGCACATATGTGTGAGGGGAACCTTTACTTTTATCTTTTACACATTTTGACAATTTCATATATCATACCAAGCTTCTGGGTCATTAGTTCAGTATGTAAATGCAGCATATGTTTTCTTTGGTATGCAATTTATTTTTATACTCTTGTTGTCAGATACCAGCTAATAGTGAGGTTGACTTAATAGTGAACTAGTCTCTTAACATGCGTGTTATGGGTCTTTTCCTATGGCTCAGTTCAGGTATAATACAAGGATATAGGGGGTGAAATATAATACAAGCCACTGCAGACAGCAATGAAAATTGAAAAAATTTGAGACAAGTATTCAAATTTTGTACAGGTAATTCTAGGTCTCTGTCATGGTTCGAAGGCACTTCGCTGCTGTTCTGTTGCTGCCTCTCTGAGTTTATAAAAGTCTTTAAATTTTCTTAAAGTGATACCAAATTTATGGTGAAAACCTTTTACAAAACCCTCTGAGATTTGAAGAATAATCATAGCTATAATTGCCAGGTTTGACTTCACACTAACAGCTGTTTCCATGTTTCAGAAATAAATTTTGCAACATTAGCTGGATCTAATTAGTTCAGCAAACTATTAATATGCTGGCAGCTTACTCTAGCTTTTTTGTAGCTTCCCATGAAAGACGAGTTTAAAGGAGACAATTGATTGGACTTTTGGTAACTCTTACTCCTAAGCACTTCTCCCTAAAGCTATGATCCAGCCAAAATTAAGAGAGTTTCAGTTCCATTGGTTTTAATAGGGTCACTAACTATAAGCTTAGCTGTTCCACAGAAATAAAATGCAGTTCTAATTTATGGAATCTAAATCATATCTATTTCTTAAACTGCAAGTTCGAGCATTTTCTTTATTGATGGATATTTAACATCTTCACTTAAATGCTATCCCACATTTTTTTCTCTCTTTGTTTCTTTCGTCTTATATAGTCCAACATTTATAGTTTGTTCCAGTTTATTAAATAATAGTTTTGTATTATATGTGAAAAATATAAAGGCAGGGTTTTTTGGCCTAAAAGCCTCATGCCTCCTCACAATAGGGATGGGCTTAGGATCCTAGTTTGATCTGTAATATACTAAACCCATAGGCACCCGCTGTTCTTAACATTGACAAAGATGAGCTGTGGTTATGGATTTTAGAGTCAAGCTGAGCACACCTGGCCAGCTACTCACCGCTTGTTCTGTCAAATCTCTACAACTGCTAGAAGTGGAGAACATCCCATGAACCACCAAAGTAAGCAACCTAAGAGATTTGAGTCCAGGATAAATGCAGAGTGCATGTTTCACTCTGTTTATCACCACTTTTATCAATAACTGGATTTTACCAGTAACGCCAAAAAAATTTCAAGTCTTAATTTACAACCTGATATGGTATTTGTTTTCTGTCAATGCAATTAGTCTTCAAGAGCAGACAGACGTCAAGGTAGACTTTAAATCTGCAATACTCGAATGTATGCCCCCAATTCCTCACTGTCTCTAAATTACAATTTTGCTTCCTGTGCCATGACCTCAGATCTTTGACCCACAACTGCAGCATATTTTCTGTGACTAACAACTGTAATTCCCTAATTATCATGGTGTATTCTCCTGCTGTGCAGTTTGTTTAGTTACCAAGGATGTGAACCATATTCTCTCATCATTTTCCCCAGTTTTGTAATATACCATTCCAGCTTTGTAAATGTTTCTGTTTTATTAATTGAAACACTTTGCTCCATATTTTCCACCTTGTAACGAGAAAACTATTTCCACAGAATGATTTAGTTTATTAGGGCAATCATCAGATTATTAGATTATTATTTATAATTTGCAATTTGGATACAGAAATAAAACTATGAGAAAGAAATATTAAAAGTAGAGAAACTAAAAAATTAAAGTTTTGTTTTACTTTTCACAAATATGAGTCAAAATTATCCACTGAGAGGATTTCATCCATTTTCAAAAAGAATAAAGAACCTTTCTTAATGTGCTAATAATGATTAATGTTTGAGAATGAAACCAATATTACAGTATTTCAGTGCAAGAAAGTACTGTTTTCATAAAATTAAGTTGAATTATTTAGAATGCATGATACCGTTTCCCCGAAAATAAGACACCCCTGATAATAAGCCCAATTCAGCATTTGAATGCATGGCAATAAGGCCAAGCGCTTATTTCAGGGTACAAAAAAATATAAGACAGGGTCTTATTTTCGAGGAAACATGGTACTAATGAAATTTGTTTGGAATGTACAATTCTTTATCTCTTAGACAGTATTAGACTCTGGGAAATGAATTAATGGAGTGTTCTTTTGATCTAGATTTATATGGAGAATCCTTTTCATTCCAAAAGGATATGGACTGGTAGTCACTGTGACATCTAAAGTCTACTTTAACTATTTCCCAAATAAAGTGAGTATCACTTTCATCTAGTTTTAAGAATATAATTTTCTAATAAAGCTTCCAGTCTTTTTTTTTTGAAAGTTATTGTTTGTTCTCTGATCAAATAGGTCAGTTTCACCATTTCTGCACATTCTGAAATTTTTACAATCCATTTCTTCACTGTGAGAATTTTATTATTCTTCCATTATACTGCAGTTACCATATGCAGTGCCAATTTACCGTGAATCTTTTCAAATTCATTGCCCATAAGTCAATTAGAAAAGTTCCGTTTCTTAGCATTATTAACCTTTAAAATCCTTTGCATCACTACATGAATTTGTACCCAGAATTTCTTAGATTTCCCACATGTCCATCATGCATGATAAAATGTTCGCTCATACTTTTCACATTTCCAGCACCGGATTGAAATACTTTTATAAATGTTTGATGATATGCCTGGTGTCACATACCAATAGTACATCATTTTATTTAAAAAATCTTTTAAATTTTGACATGGTGTGAATTTAATACCAGTTACCCACGTTCTCTCTAAGCATTCATCTTCACGTTATGACTAAAATTAGCAGCCCTTTTAGCCACACAATATTTAATATGTACTTCGGTTTCAAATCTTAACAAAAGTTTTTACATTTTTTATATTACATGTTGATTATTTGTATATAATTCCATTTCAAATTTTGTTTTATATTTTTCATTTTTGTCATATTTTATTCATATTAAACCTTTCTTTTAACTGTACAAATGAAAAACATTGAAAATTATATCCTTCTGCAGTCAATTGTTCTCCTGACTTCATCTTAATTTCTCCTTCATACTGTATTAATAAATTTTGATATGTTAACCATTTCTGTCCGTCTGCTGTTTTTCTTCTAGAAAATGTTTTCTGTGTTGATGACAATAAAACTACCTTTCCTTATAGCCCAGGTTCTCATTTATTCCATATTCTCAACATATCACTCCTTACATAGGGATACATTTCATGGTGAGGACAAAGTTAAAGTCGTACTATAAAAACCCATGCCAGACAAAGCTTATCCTTATGATCTTCCAATTCTAACATTCTTTTATTTCTCAATAAAATCCATTCCTTCATCCAACAGGCTTTGAAGTATAATTTAAGATTAGACAGTCTTAGCCCTCCTCTTTGGTTAAATAACCAAAATAAAAGACAAAAGTCAGTCTTAATAAAACAAATATATCTAAAGGACAGCTTTTTGAAAATAAAGAAGTGTCCTTTATAATAAATATAAGGTGCTGAAGAACTCCACACTGACATTATACCTCCTTCTGAATGGGCTAGACTGTATCATTCATTCATTCAAGTTAGCAGATATAACATTCAATCTGTAGCTGGCACACAACATATGAAATAGATTGGGTTGGAAAAAAAACTGGTCCAAAGTCACCCAGTGAACTTGCTGAGAGTGAATTCATAGCTGGGTGTTACTGGTCATAGCCCAGCACCTTAAATGGCACCCATCACATGCATATGGATGGACTGAGTATGCACTATAGCAGGCCAACTGATAATTTAATTCATAATTCAAAATCATAATAATTTAATTAACAAATGGCTTGTGAAGATGCATTTTAGATGAAACAAGGAGAAGCCTATTAATAGAGCACTGCATTTCTATATGGCTACTATTTTAATTTAAGGTAGTCTGCAAAAGTATGTCTTTCTTCTATCTTTCACAAGAACAGCGTTTAGCATGCTTTGAAAAACCCTATAGATTTCATTTTAAAAAATATGGAATTGTGATCAAATTATATTTATTTATATTTATATTTATATTTATTTTGTTACTTGCATTGCTATGCTGGCCGTTGATGATTGCACCCTTCATAATTAATTTCCTTTAACGATTAAATGATATTAAATGAAATTAATTATTAAGGGTGCAAGTATGAGGCCATTAAAGCAATGCAAGTGTGGTGATTCACTAATCAGAAAGTGGGGTAGCTCATCTTTAAAATGACATGCCTCCAACTTTATCAGCATCTTAGGATACTGCTGTGTGTGTGTGGGGGGGTAACCTTTATTTATTTCTTACCTGTCTTCACTTTTACCTCATATTCTTCATACCTCATTTTCTCACATTTACCTCTCACTGCAATCGTATATGTGACAAAGTTCTTTGAAAACTTAATATTTATAATAATAATAACAGAGTTGGAAGGGACCTTGGAGGTCTTCTAGTCCAACCCCCTGACCAGGCAGGAAGCCCTACACCACTTCAGACAAATGGTTATCCAACATCTTCTTAAAAACTTCCAGTGTTGGAGCATTTACAACTTCTGCAGGCAAGTTGTTCCACTGATTAATTGTTCTAGCTGTCAGGAAATTTCTCCTTAGTTCTAAGTTGCTTCTCTCCTTGATTAATTTCCACCCATTGCTTCTTGTTCTACCCTCAGGTGCTTTGGAGAATAGCTTGACTCCCTCTTTTTTGTGGCAACCCCTGAGATATTGGAACACTGCTATCATGTCTCCCCTAGTCCTTCTTTTCATTAAACAAGACATACCCAGTTCCTGCAACCATTCTTCATATGCTTCTCTCAGTTTTCTTTCATGTTTGATTCCATCCTAAGGGATACTGCAATATTTCAAACCATGTTGTGAAATTATTAACCCAAGACACAGTTCAATATAAATGGAAATGATTAAATGTAAATCCTGAGGCTGGAGGCTTTTTGGTCTCTATAAATTGGGCTGGGTAATGAAAGAAACACATTCAAAATGGTTGCAAGATGTAAGTGATCTGTTACATTCACCACTTTCGCTGGATCTGTCTGTCTTTAGAAAAATCCAACAGGTGCATGAGAAAAAGCGAATCTCCATAGGAGAGATATTATTGCTAGGATGATGAATAGGACAATAAAAATCCTTCATCCTTGCTATTGTCGTTGAGATGGAAATTTAATCCTGGGGTTGCATACCACTCTTCCACTCCTTTCCCCAGATGAAATGGAGGTGAGTGGATCCAAAAGATGTAGGCATGTTATAAAAACAGCTGCCTGGAGAAACAGAAAGGACCATATTAATCAGAAATGTTGAACTGAACAGCAAAGGACATATTCACCCCTGGGGAATCCAGAGGTTATAAATTTGCATTTCCCATTTTGGCACTTTTCAAAGAGCTCCCATCATGCTGAGCCAATGACCAATTGGGGATTATGGGGAGGGAAGGAGTGGTGGCTGTGTGTATTTGTGTGTGTGTGTGAATAATGATTCCAGCATGAAATGATAAACCTATATACCGTATTTTTCAGAGTATAAGATGCTCCGGAGTATAAGACACACCTACCTTTTTTGGGGAGGAAAACAAGATATATGCTAGTGCATGGATATGGGAAATAAAATGAAATTTTACCAGTTTGGAACTGTTTTAAGTTTTTTTTCTTTGCATAGATTGGTATCGTAATCAGAATCAGTAAACTATTTAACACGCAATCTGTTAGACGTAAAGCCTTTTCCCCCCCTCTCTTTATTTTCCTTCAGATAACATTTTAATTAAGTTAGTGAAATGCTTTTTAAATTCCAGCTAATTGTTGATTCTAGACAGAAATTTTACAACAAAAGGACACAAAGAAGAAATTAAGACTCATAAAACACAACAACTCTGCCTCTGCCTCCCAGTTTGCCTCGTTGCAGCAAACAGCCTGCTTTAGTTTCATTTTCAGCACAGCATGATTAGCACAAGAAAAAAAAAACTTCCTCCCAGCAATTTGCCTGATTTCAGCAAGCAGCAGAGGCCCTGTGGCAATAGGCAATGGCAATCTCTGCAGCCTGAAACAGCTGAGGGTCGAGAGGCCGATCCAACTGACAATCAACTGCTTCTGCTAATCAGGCTGTGCTGAACTGAAATGGGCTGTTTTGCTGTTTGTTGCTTGCTGCAAGGAGGTAAATTGTTGGGAGGCAGAGGCCAAAGGGTGGGGGCCAGCGGGTGGGCAGAGCCACAATCAGAGTATAAGACACACCCAAATTTTCACCCTCTTTTGAGGGGGGGGGAGTGTGTCTTATACTCTGAAAAATATGGGTACTCAGAATAGACATGATGGTGTGCTTGTATTATGACATAAAAGTATTTTTCACATCCTCTTTAACAGCACATGGGTACTGTTGGTTGAATGGGGTTGGTGGGTTTTCAGTGTTAGCAAATGTTTTGTTTAAGGAAATTTGCCTTAAGTTAATCAGTCTTGCAGAAAATTTTCCGTAGATGAGAATGCTACCCATCCCTTTCTTATATCAAATTTTCAGATGTAGAATGGTCATTTTTTTTGTGGGAAAAGGTATTTTTACTCTGCTTTGCTTCCATATTTTCTAAAGTGAACTGTGTATGTAGAATTATTACACAACACATTCAGTCCAGCTCTCATACCTAGGTAGTGGGCATCTGAACATCTTTTCTGTCTGATTCTCAAATGAATGACTTATAGGACTGCTTTAGATGATGATGATGATGATGTTATCTATTCAGTCATGTCCGACTCTTGGAAATTCTATGGATTGGGTCTCTCGGCATCTGCACCGCTTCTTTGAGTTGTTCTATGCTCTGGCTGGTCTCAGCTTTGATGGTATCTAGCCACCATGTTCTTTGGTGGCCCGGTTTCCTTGTACCACTAACTCTTATAAACACAATTTCTTTCTCCAGTGAATTCTCTTGCATGACATGGCCAAAGTAAGTAAGATGTAGTTTTGTGATTTTTGCCTTCTTGTGACATGTCTGGTAGGCATTCCAGTACTTGCTTGTTAGTCAACTTTACTGTCCAAGGAATGGGGAGAAAACTTCTCCAGCACCACCGCTTGTTTTTTTAAGGTTTTCAAAACCACATAACACTGCTATTATTAGATGGAAAATAACTGGTTTAAAGTTAAAGTAGCCATGCTGCATTTGAGAGTTTTATTACCGTGCTAAATTACAACCTCCCCAAGAGACATCAATGAGACTAATTTAATTTAAACGTCAGTTAAATCCCATTCCTCAATGCTTTAATCCTCACTTTTAAATATAACATGCATGCACATACAAATGGCAGTTGAGAGGAAAACCCTTGCTAGTCTCACAGTGCAGGCTGACTTGTGCTTTATTTAAGTTTGGTTTGCTGAATAAAACAATTGGTTGAGTTCATGCATAACATCATAAGCCATCGGTTTATAGATCACTACTGCTCAGTTCTCACAACATTAAAATGTGATTTTGGGCTGCCTAAGAAAGGGAATAGAAGTGGTTTATCTTCCAAAACAAAATATAAATTTGCATTGCCCCAAACTGATCATTTTGCTGTTCATGTTTGCCACTCAATTTCAACAGTGCTCAAAGGAGGCTCAGATCAAATTCACATTCTTACCAATCAGTCGTTGGGTTTGCAGCAATGATGATCTTCTGGGAGGGACTAGAGACCTAAATGATTCTTCCAGCTCTGATTCTGGAAATAAAATATATTACTAATTCCAGTGGTGGGTTTCAAAAATTTTCGCTACTGGTTCGGAGGGCATGGCTAGATGGGAGGCATGTGACTGAATGGGTGTGGCCAACTTGACATCACTCACACCCCGCCCATGCCCTCTCAGTCACATGACCCCCCCCCACTTAGCCATGCCCACAGGAAAAGGTAGGAAAATTTTTGGAATTTCCACCTATCTACCCCCGCTTTCCCTTCTCCAGTCACATCTGTTTCCCCTCCTTTAGCAGCCCCAGCCCTATCCCCGCTTTCTCCCTCACCAGCGCCTCTTTGTTCAGCTGCTAACCTTCCACGGAGGCTGGTCCAGAGTCCGAAAGGCAAGCTGACTAGAGTTTTCAGTGGCCTCCAGCCAGCCACCGCTGCTGAGAAGTATCTGGCAAAGAATCCTCCGAGCCCCCACCTCTTTGAGAGCAGCTTTGCAGCAGGCCACTGAAAAGTACTGGAGGTTGCGGAAAAAGCTGCTGCCGTTGCCACCATGTTCTTCGCACATGTGCATCCCATTGGACTTGCAAGGCAATGGGATGTGCAATGCGGGAATAACATGGCGGCAATGAACATGGCAGCTGATATGAGCAAGCGGTGACCGGAGGACCAGTTCAGGGGCATGGCCAGCTGGCCATTGCTACCGGTTTGGCAATCTTGGCCAAATTTCCACAAATGGTTTGCGCAAACTGGTGTAAATGGACTGAATAACACCTCTGACTAATTCTCTGTCAATTTCCCTTTTTCATGTGTATTTTTCATCTGAGTGATTGCTGTGAAGGGGAAGCTGCTAAACTGTGATGCCACTATTCCACTATTCCTCTTTCAAATTTATGAAAAGAGTGTCATGCTATTGTGCCCCAAGCTAGGCATCTTTTGGGAGTGCATGCAATGTCACATCACATATACAAAAGGCTTGTATCATGACAATAAGTGATACTTTTGCTGGTCCCCTGGACCTCCCTGCAGATGCTGCTGGTTCTATATCTATATGAACATAATGAAAGGATCAAACAAAATTACATCAGATGCACAAAGTTAAATTTGTGATTTAAAAGGCAAGTAGTGTCTTTTTAAAAATATACAGTTTGTAATGTGTTTTGGTTTTTATTGTTCTTTGGGCATATGTAGATGTATACGTTCATCTTTTTCTGTACATCATAGCAATTTTTTTAAATTAAAAAAACAAGACATTAAAATACAGTGGGGAAGTACAATACTATGCTGCTATTAAAAACTTCTGCCTCATTCGGGTTATATAATCTAAATTATTTAAGTGATTAATTATAATTTTCTTTTTTATAATATGCTTTTCTAACATTTCTGTTCCACTTGTTTTTTATAAGTAGATTCAAATAATTCATCTTTTGATCTTTGTCTTGGCCAAGTAAATTTATTGTGTACACAAAGTTCAAGGTAAATTTGTAAGTGAAGTGTACACACACATAGACTTCTTTTCAGGCTATCTTTAGCGGGAATCCGGAGAATGGAACTCATGACTAGGAAAGCTACTTTGATAGCTGAGCTATTAATGCCGCATTGACTGGATTCAGGTTTCATATGGATATTTTTACTCTTCTCAGAGGATGAGCACTTGTTCCTCCTTGTATCAAAGGCTAGATCCTCTTGTTTACATTGAAAAGATGAGAGAAATAGGTGAGCATCCAAGAATTCTGAAGCTTATAAAAGACTGACGGAATAAATGAATAAAATCCGATTCTGTGCAATGTGTGTGGTGTTTTTCTTTTGCTTGACTATAGCAAAGCTTGGTGTTTAAGGGTCCTGTGTACATCTCTAAAAACAATATTTAGAATTTGATCGTAATTTAGGGAAGAGGTACATATTTATTTATTTATTTTATTTATTTATTTAATTTATATACTGCCCTTCTCCTGAAGGACTCAGGGCGGTTTACAGCCATGGTAAAAGTACAAATCAAAAAGTTAAAAAAAGCATTTAAAAACTAATTAAATTAAAGACTGAAAGAATTATAATAAAACTATATTAAAACCCCAATAAAAAAACTTCATTAAGCCAGCCCTGCACGATGGAACAGAAAGGTCTTTAGCTCGCGGCGAAAGGTCCGGAGATCAGAAAGTTGACGTAACCTCGGAGGCAGTTCATTCCAGAGGGCAGGGGCCCCCACAGAGAAGGCTCTCCCCCTGGGGGTCGCCAGTCTACATTGTTTGACCGACGGCACCCTGAGGAGACCCCCTCTATGGGAGCGCACGGGTCAATGGGAGGCTATTGGTAGCAGCAGGCGGTCTCGTAAATAACCCGGTCCTATGCCATGGAGCGCTTTAAAGGTGATAACCAACACCTTGAATTGCACCCGGAAGACCACCGGAAGCCAGTGCAGCTCGCGCAGGATAGGTGTTACATGGGAGCCTCGAGTTGCTCCCACTATTATCCACACGGCCACATTCTGAACCAGTTGGAGCCTCCGGGTGCTCTTCAAGGGGAGCCCCATGTAGAGAGCGTTACAGTAGTCCAGGCGGGAAGTGACGAGAGCATGAGTGACCATGCATAGGATACTGAGTCTTTCACATTTCTTGGGTTTGATCATTTAAGACCAACTCCCCGCATAAGGAGTTGGTCTAAGACCTAAGTTTAACTCATAGAATCATCTATTGTAATGTCCTTCCTGTTAAAGACTACTTCAGCTTTAATTGCAATAATACAAGAGCAACCAATAGATTTAAACTTAATGTTAACCACTTTAATCTAGATTGCAGAAAATATGACTTCTGTAATCAGTGCTTGGAATACTTTACCTGACTCTGTGGTCTCTTCCCATAATCCCAAAAGCTTTAACCAAAAAACTTTCTAATATTGACCACACCCCATTTCTAAGAGGACTATAAGGGGCGTGCATAAGCGCACAAACATGCCTACCGTTCCTGTCCTATTGTTTTTCTTTTTCTTCTTCATATATATATATTTATATATTTATATATATATATATATATATATATATATATATATATACTTATTCCTCCTAATATTTACTCATACATATGTTTATACACTATATAATCTTTTTGTATGATACTTATATATATTGTTGTGACAAAATAAATAAATAATAAAAAAATAAATAAAGGAAGTCATCCAGGTCAGCCAGTCTAGAAATTTGATGAATGAATCAATCAATCAATCAATCAGATTAAAAATTGATCTCAATTCTTACAGAACCAGTCCAGGGACTATTAGTGTTTTGAACACTAGTTTTGAACATTAGTGTTTTGAACACATTTTAAATCTAATTTTTAACTATCAGCCTTTATAATTTGCTTTGTTTTAATTGTTATCTTAATTGTATATATTTTGTCTTTTACCCTTGGCTGTACACCGCCCTGAGTCCTTCGGGAGAAGGGCGGTATAAAAATTTAATAAATAAATAAATAAATAAATAAATAAATACAATTTCCACTAAATCCTTCTCACTTCTAGTTCCTCCTTCAAGTCCATCTTTCTACTAGCATTGGTTTTGTCTATGGAGATTCTCAATCATCCAGGTCATGTTTGTCCCAAACTTGCTTTTTCAAGAGGCAACTGAACTTTCTGGTTTTTCTTTGAAGATGTTTCGCTTCTTATCCGAGAAGCGAAACATCTTCAAGGAAAAACCAGAAAGTCCAGTTGCCGCTTGAAAAAGCACTTTTGGGATAGTATTGGTTTTATTTATACTTTTTTAGATGGAGACCTTGAGAATTCTAAGAGCAAGAGACAGGTACTGCCAAAAGTTGGCTTCCAAGCATACTAAGCTTATCATCTGCCACAATGTCCTACCTGTCAATGAATACTTCAGCTTCAACCAAAACAATACAAGAGCACACAATAGATACAAACTCATGTAAACCGATCCAAACTTGATTGCCGAAAATACGACTTCAGTAACAGAGTTGTCAATGGCTAGAATCCACTACCTGACTCTGTGGTTTCTTCCCCAAACCCCCATAACTTTAACCTTAGACTGTCTACTGTAGACCACATCCCATTCCTAAGAGGTCTGTAAGGGGCGTGCTTAAGAGCACCAGCGTCCTACAGCCCCTGTCCTAATGTTTCCTTTTATTCGTACCCATTTCATGTAATCACAATTACACTTGTATCTGTTATCAAATACATGCTTGACAATAAATAAATAAATAAATAATTTTTTTAAAAAATAAAGATATCTGGGTAAAGAGTAAGGAAAATGACCTTAATAGAGTTACACAGAATGTTCAGATAACATTTGAAAGAGGCCGAGAGAAACAAGGTGGAATGATCTGTCTCTGATTAACCAATTTAGAGATGTTCTTGCTGACAAACAGAGATGAACTGTGTAGGCAAGGCGTCACAAATAATTAGGAAGAATGTGTTGCGGATAATAAATGGTTGACTGTCAGAACTGAGGCTGGGCAGAAATGGCAAGGGGAAAAGGTTTTTCAGCCTCTCTTCTTCTCAGCCTCATAGGTTTCTTCCCAATAGTCTTCAGTAACCCATGCAAATTGGAGCAGTCAGGAAAGAAACTGAGGGAGCTTGGCTTATTGCAGAGCTCATGAGCATAACACTGAATAGTTTTAGCTTGACAAATCAGGTGGGCACAATTTCGTATTTTGATTATCTCTTAATATTCCTGGATCACAAAACAAACCTCCAGATGCCGTATAATCGTGTTGGCAAACCAATGGCAGGCGGACCAGAGGTGGCACGCAGAGCCCTCTCTGCTGGCCCACACGCTGTCACCCCAGGTCAGATCTCTGTGGCGTTTCTTTCGTGAGCATCTGTTTCCCTGCAAACAATGAAACAGAAGTTCACGAAAGAAAAAGATCTTCCCTTTTGCCACGCTGCCACGCTGGTGTTGGGATGCCCCACCTCCCACCAGCCAGCTGGTTTTCGGGTCTCTGCTGAGCATGCCCGTGCATGCACATGTTTGCACATATCAGCACATGTGCATGTTCGTGCGCATGAGCGCACCTTTCAATTTGGGCATGCGTGTGCAGTTTGGGCACTCGGTGTCTAAAAGATTTGCCATCACTGCCCTATAATATAAGCCTGAATATGGCCTTCCCTACCTATATCCATCAGCCATCATTCTTCAACCAATCAACTTTAGTTGAGTAGAGAAGCCTGTTATTAGAACACAGAGCCTGCAATTACTGCAGGTTCGAGCCCAGCCCAAGGTTGACTCAGCCTTCCACCCTTTATAAGGTAGGTAAAATGAGGACCCAGATTGTTGGGGGGGCAATAAGTTGACTTTGTAAATATATATATATATATATATACAAATAGAATGAGACTATTGCCTTATACATTGTAAGCCGCCCTGAGTCTTCGGAGAAGGGCGGGGTATAAATGTAAACAAACAAAAAACCAAAAAACTTTATGTTCCCTTAGAATTGGAACTTCCAGAAAGATTGGGAGTGGGGAGGCAGGGAGTTGATCTCTTATACACTCTTAGATTAAAACTTAGCAACAGCATGATGCTTACATCAGGGCTTGGATGGAGAACCTCCAAGCAGCTTGGTTAAGACCACATTTCATGGTTGAGGAGGGGCAGGGACATAATGGTCATTTATATGTTTCCATTCCTTTAAGGGAAGAGATGTTGCAACACTGCTGTGGCAATAGGCTGAGTGGACATGGATGAATGTTTAAAATTCAGCATCGCATCCTTAGGAAATTCTGGTGGCTGAGAATAAGGATAGACATCAAGGATTATCATATGAGCTGCATGGCAAAATCTGCTACTGGAAAGCCAGGTGGTTACTGCAACATCTAAACTGCCCTTTGAAGCCCTAATATACAATCTTACTGGATTTTAATGACCTTCTCCCAGTATAGTATACTATATATCAGCATATATCTGCTAACAGTATTTACAAAATTGGCATATTTCATTCCTTATAAGGGCCACCTGACAGCGCAGGAAACAGCACAGCCTTTTAGGCCACATTTTTAGGTACGGAGACCTCATCAACCATGTGTCATAGACTCCAGATTTCAATTTCTTTCCAAGTTTCAGAAAGCCCTCTTCCAGTTATCTATATATTACTAAACCTCTCATGTCTGTAACCTTTAACTGGACAGAACTGTCCATCAGAGAGCAAAATTTTGCCACCAAGGATACCTTAAATGTGTTAGCTGCCAGGACCCATTACTCTCAAAGAAATGAAATTTGGGGAAACTGTGGCTGATTCAGCACTGCCAGGCTGCTGCTGTGGTCATATGATCTTCATTTGAATAGAATTGAATATATATTTTTTATTGGCCAAGTGTGATTGGACACACAAGAAATTTGTCTTGATGCATATGCTCTCAGTGTACATAAAATAAAAGATACGTTCATGAAAAATCATAAGATACAACACTTAATAACAGTCATAGGGTACAAATAAGCAATCAAATCATATTAGGAAACAGTCAATATAAATCGTAAATGCTGTTGCAATGCTACATGACCATTTCCCAGCCACTCACACAATCTGTTGCTTTCCCCCCCACCCAGCAGCATCCACTTATATTGGAAAGACTTTGGAAAACCTGTCAGATAAGACACAGCATGGCCTGCATCTGTATAGTGGGTAGAATAAGAGGTTCAGAACAGACCCTCCCTAAGTTTTCATGCCACAAAAGAGGTGGTGGGAGAATTCTACTTTCAGACTTGAAGATTCTGTTAGTGTAGCTTTGCAATAAAGTAGAAATATCTACTCGTGTTTCATGTCTGGTTTGCTTTGAAACCTTACAGTATCAATGAAGACTCATCCTGTTTCCATCAATTATTGAACTGCTGAGGTTGCTCTGTAGCAGTTCCTCCAGGATCTTCTCTCAAATCCCATTCAGATTAATGTCTGGCCAGGACAAAATTGCTGTAGACAGGACTAGGAAGTCATGAAACCTTCCAGAAGAAAGCAATGGTAATTCCTTTAAAGATCTACTTCTTATATACAAAGAAACAGGGACTCTGCTATGAAGGCAATGCAGGTGGCAACTGGGAAACTGGCGAATTGGTGATGTACCAATTGGTGATGTATTTTTTGGGAACTTCCCTCTTTGGATAATTCCATCTGCTTGGGGCCAAGAATGTGGCAGTGTGGACAGTGATGAGCATTCCTCAGTAAGTCCACATAACATCCCTGCTTCACAAGCTTCTCTGATTACCGGTTTGCTTACGGGTCCTATTCAAGGTGCTGGTCATTCGTGACACAGGGCTTGTTACCGTCTTCCATTGTAACTCTCAATTTGATACAGTAGTCAATCTGATACAGCAGGTTTTATGAGCTCTGGATTTTTTCAATTAAACAATGCCTTTTGCATTACTGGGATCCTGAAAAAGTGCTTTCTCATTCTAGCATCTGCCTTCTGGAATGAAGTCTCCCCCAAGATCCAAGTGGCTCCAATTGTGCTAGTGTTTTGGAGGCCTTTGAAGATCTGGCTCTTGAGTCAAACTTTTAGCAAGGATGATTAAAGTCTTCGTCTGGGTCGCGAGTGTTTGCTTCTCGCAACTGCCCCAATTTTTGACCAACTTTTTGTTCCTTGTTTGTTGAAATCGAACCAAATGAAACAAATCAAATCAATAAATGCTGTTACTTCAGCACAAGGCCGTTTTTAAATGTCGCGGATTTGTTTGCTAAAAACAATATTAAAACAATGTTTTTAATAATGATCTATATCACAGGTATCAAACTTGCTGCGTCATGTTGCCGTCATGGGACGTATCGTGACATTTTTCCTTTTTGCGGAGCTGAGATGGTGGGCCTGGCCTGTGCGTGACACATCCAGCCTGCGGGCCACCAGTTTGACACCCGTGATCTGTATCATCATTTATCAATCTGTATCAGGGGTCTCCAACCTTGGCAACTTTAAGACCTGTGGACTTCAACTCCCAGAAAGCTGGCTGAGGAATTCTGGGAGTTGAAGTCCACAAGTCTTAAAGTTGCCAAGGTTGGAGACCCCTGATCTATATTGTTTCAGACCTGTGATGGAAGTTTTGCTAAATGGAAGCATAAACATATTTCCATAAGCCCCCTCTCTTGTAAGTGTACTATACAGGAGGAACTGGCTGTTCTCTGTGGATAATGTTTTTCAGCAAAACATTTTTCCCTCCAAGCTGGTGACTAAGCCCTCGCCTTCAGGATAGGAAAAACAGAATGGCAGGAATCCAGGAAGAGAACCAATTTATTCCTGACCTTGCGCTGGCATGTTTGGGGACATTGTTTCTAAATGTCTCATGAGGATCAGCAGAGATTAACCCCATGCATACTGTCTGGCACATCAGCGCCCAGATGAACAAGCAACACAATGAGTGTTACTACTGATGCACACACAGTCTGCAGCATGCCCACATGGACATCAGTCAGACCTCACTGGAACAGATATGGAGTCATGTGAAGTGGGGGGGGGGGAAAGCAGAATTCAAATGGGATTATTCCTTTCAGGAGACTAAATAACTACTGGCAAAACTTGAAAGTTAAATTCATTTGAAGGCAGGACAAGAGGCAATGGATGGAAACTAATCAAGGAGAGAAGCAACCTAGAACTAAGGAGAAATTTTCTGATAGTTAGAACAACTAAGCAGCGGAACAACTTGCCTCCAAAAGTTGTGGGAGCTCCAACACTGGAGGTTTTTAAGTAGAGAGGGGACAAGCATTTGTCTGAAATGGTATAGGGTTTTCTGCCTGAGCAGGGGTTGGACTAGAAGACCTCCAAGGTCCCTTCCAACTTTGTTATTCTGTTATCCTTGAATTTTCCCCAGTATGTTTTCCTCCAGATGTGCTTCACTATAATTTCTTCCAAGCAGTCCCTAGGAAGAGACAGAGAACTGAAAATTCTCCCTTCATACCTCCAATCCTTGATTTGTGGGGTTGGGGGTTGGGATGATGAATCATAATCCAATATATCTGGGAGGGAGGGACACGGTCAAGAACATGGAATTGATGTCATGGAACTTGGAAAACTTCAGTTCTTTGCATGAACTTATTTCACAATTTCATTCATTTCAGTCACAACATTCCATAAGTAGATGGCTATCAGATTGATTGTCATAATTCCCTTTTCATTTAATTGGAGTTGTTCTATTGTTTCTTGGTTTTATTTTAGAGAATGAATCCCAAGTAATGTGCAAGTCTATTACTGGTAATAACAATAAAAAAGTTTATATATGCTCCATCTGTCTTCTTGATTATGAACATATTACCTACTTTCACAGGCTGATGCGGAATCTTCAACATCCAACAGAAGAGAATATTTGAAGTTATTCCCTGAAGATGTCACCTAGCTGGATAATGAAATATCTGCAAGAAAACAACCAAGCTCAGAGAATACCAAGAACTCCACATTTTCATTATCCTTTTGTCATAAAAAATGTTATTTTTATGAGCAATATGTAAATGGTTTTCATTGCAATTTCATTCATTCATTCATTCATTCATTCATTCATTCATTCATTCATATATCTTTTCATCTTTCCCCCTCTGCTACTGTCTCAGATATTTTCAGTCGTTCATATTTAGCCTTTTCCTCTACCTCTAACTCAGTTAGCACACTCTTTTTTCTTTTCCTAGCAATCCTAAACCATTGCCTTCTGGTGTTTTCCCCACAGCTGTACCGTGGGATGATCATCGCATTAGATTCTGAACCTTTCCAAGAGCAGTGGCTGATCACACATCTTCCTGGCCATATCCGATTCAGAAGCATTATCAAGCCCATTGGTAGCATTATGCTTATGGCTATTACTTGTTCGTTGTTAGTTGTGAAGTCATGTCCGACCCATCGCCACTCCATGGACAACGTTCGTCTAGGCCTTCCTGTCCTCCACCATCCCCCATAGTCCATTTAAGCTCACGCTGACTGCTTCGGTGACTCCATCCAGCCACCTCATTCTCTGTCATCCCTTTCTTCTTTTGCCCTCAATCTTTCCCAGCATTAGGCTCTTCTCCAGTGACTCCTTCCTTCTCATTAGGTTGCCAAAGTATTTCAGTTTCATCTTCAGGATCTGGGCTTCTAAAAAGCAGTCAGGGTTGATCTCCTCCAGGACTGACCGGTTTGATCACCTTGCAGTCTAAGAGACTCACAGGAGCCTTCTCCAGCACCATAGTTCAAAGGCCTCAATCCTTTGGCGTTCAGCCTTCCTTATGGTACAACTTTCACAGCCATACCTTGCAATTGGGAAAACCATAGCTTTGACTATACGCACTTTTGTTGTCAGGGTGATGTCTCTGCTTTTTAGTAAGCTATCTAGATTTACCATAGCTTTCCTCCCCAGGAGCAAGCGTCTTTTAATTTCTTGGCTGCAGTCCCCATCTGCGGTGATCTTGGAGCCCAGGAAAATAAAATCTGTCACTACCTCCATTTCTTCCCCATCTATTTGCCAGGAATTGAGAGGGCCGTCACCCCTAGAGATTTATTTAGCACTAGCTGAATGCCATCCCCAAATGATTTTCTTATTCAGAAATGCAACTGGGCTGAAGGCTACCACCTGTTATTTTATTTTAAAAATCAAAATGGGAAGAAAGCAAACCTTCCGTTCTGCTTAAATAAAAATTCAAGACTGATCCCAGATGTAAAGAGGCTTTCAGCATTAGCCTCTCTTGTGCCTCCCTCTTCTCCACACTGTTCCAGTGAGCAGCCTCTCCTCTTGTGTCCATTTAGGGGAGGCTAAACACATGTTGTGCAGCATTTCTCATTGGCTTCCCAGGGGAACTGCCCGCTGCTGGTCACTGTATTATGTTGGTAGGGGATTTATTTACGTAGGAAGATATTACAGAGGAGTTTGCACCTAGATTAGCCACATAACTATTAATGGCTTATTTTATATGAACTTGCAGACCAAATATATTTACTCAGAAGTAAGGTTTATTGGCATTCAGACTCAGAAATAGTACATAAAGTTCCTTGGGGTCACCCAGAGGTACTTTTTTCTTTTCTTCTTCATATATATATATTTATATATATATTTATATATATATATATATATATATACTTATTCCTCCTAATATTTACTCATACATATGTTTATACACTATATAATCTTTTGTATGATACTTATATATATTGTTGTGACAAAATAAATAAATAAATAATAAAAAGTTTATATATGCTCCATCTGTCTTCTTGATTATGAACATATTACCTACTTTCACAGGCTGATGCGGAATCTTCAACATCCAACAGAAGAGAATATTTGAAGTTATTCCCTGAAGATGTCACCTAGCTGGATAATGAAATATCTGCAAGAAAACAACCAAGCTCAGAGAATACCAAGAACTCCACATTTTCATTATCCTTTTGTCATAAAAAATGTTATTTTATTTTAAAAATCAAAATGGGAAGAAAGCAAACCTTCCGTTCTGCTTAAATAAAAATTCAAGACTGATCCCAGATGTAAAGAGGCTTTCAGCATTAGCCTCTCTTGTGCCTCCCTCTTCTCCACACTGTTCCAGTGAGCAGCCTCTCCTCTTGT
Organism: Ahaetulla prasina; assembly: GCF_028640845.1. NCBI lineage: Eukaryota > Metazoa > Chordata > Lepidosauria > Squamata > Colubridae > Ahaetulla > Ahaetulla prasina. Next base: position 268,301,464 of record NC_080539.1, read on the forward strand.
GTCCATTTAGGGGAGGCTAAACACATGTTGTGCAGCATTTCTCATTGGCTTCCCAGGGGAACTGCCCGCTGCTGGTCACTGTATTATGTTGGTAGGGGATTTATTTACGTAGGAAGATATTACAGAGGAGTTTGCACCTAGATTAGCCACATAACTATTAATGGCTTATTTTATATGAACTTGCAGACCAAATATATTTACTCAGAAGTAAGGTTTATTGGCATTCAGACTCAGAAATAGTACATAAAGTTCCTTGGGGTCACCCAGAGGTACTTTTTTCTTTTTTTTGTAAAAAGTTTTTTTTTTTTTAACACACACACAAGCATATAATACATTTTTTTCTGAACAGAATATTGGCCAGGTTTCAGATTTATACAACTTTCAGTTCTCTTCCAACACATTTTGTATACTTACATTAATATATTTTTCCTTTTCTCTCTCATTTTTGTTTTCTTTCCTTTATTTATGTTGTATATCTAATTTTACCCTTCACCCTGAATTCTAATCATTTATCAGCTTTCCTCTTTTTCCCCCCTTTCTCATTACTCTCTCTAAATTAAACCCTTTATTTCCAAATCAATCGTTATCAGAATTGATATTTGTAAAATTTTATATATACTACTTATCAAACATTAAAATCTCTTGTGACTCCATCCCCCGAACCTGGCCCCATGCCTGACAGTGACTCCGAGAGTGAGGGGGAAGGGCCGGTAAGGCTTACCTCGGGAGCACCGATTCCTTTGGCCCGGCTCCAGGAGCCAGAACCAGACCAGTCAGAGGACATAATAAGGCTGTCATCCCCTGATTCTAAATTTTAAATTTTAAATTTTTTAATTGTAATTTTATTGGGTATTTTATATGGTCAATTGGACGGTTTTAATTTCGGCCTTTTATTGAATAAATTTTTTAATTGTTATTTTAGTGTGTATATAAATTGTTTTAATGTAGGCTGTCTGTACACCACCCTGAGTCCTTCGGGAGAAGGGCGGTATAAAAGTTTAATTAAATAAATAAATAAATAAATAAATTTCCCAGGCTACACCTTCAGACCCAGCTGATAATAATAATCAAGCTTGGCTTGACCCGCGCTTCAGAAGATTAGAGAGGCGGCATCATCAAAAGGAAGGGTGGGGCAGGAGCCCCACCCCATAGGATATATAAGGAGCTTTGGGACTGCTCTCACTCCACGGGAAGCAAAAGTTTAGCTGAACCGTTTCAAAAAGAGCTGAAAGTCTTGCTACGTGAGTCATTTGTTTGAACTTTGGCAGGCAGCTGCGATTTCTCTGCCAGGACTGATAAGAGCCGTGAATCCACTGGCTGAAGGCCAGCTCGTTGATCCGAAGTGGGGAAGGAGACAAAACAAAAATCATTCATATATTTGCAATTCAAAACAATTCATATAATATTCAACTGTTTATAAATTTATAATTCTTTATAATAAACCATAATCAAAAAAACTTAGTTAATCTTCATAACATAATATCATTTCTAATGCTTTAAGTGAATTCCATAATTACAATTAAAGACTTTTTATATTTTCAAATTCCATTATTAATATTTAAACCATTCAATATATTGTCAGCTATTTTTTTTTTTTTTAACACACACACAAGCATATAATACATTTTTTTCTGAACAGAATATTGGCCAGGTTTCAGATTTATACAACTTTCAGTTCTCTTCCAACACATTTTGTATACTTACATTAATATATTTTTTCCTTTTCTCTCTCATTTTTGTTTTCTTTCCTTTATTTATGTTGTATATCTAATTTTACCCTTCACCCTGAATTCTAATCATTTATCAGCTTTCCTCTTTTTCCCCCCTTTCTCATTACTCTCTCTAAATTAAACCCTTTATTTCCAAATCAATCGTTATCAGAATTGATATTTGTAAAATTTTATATATGCTACTTATCAAACATTAAAATCTCTTGTGACTCCATCCCCCGAACCTGGCCCCATGCCTGACAGTGACTCCGAGAGTGAGGGGGAAGGGCCGGTAAGGCTTACCTCGGGAGCACCGATTCCTTTGGCCCGGCTCCAGGAGCCAGAACCAGACCAGTCAGAGGACATAATAAGGCTGTCATCCCCTGATTCTAAATTTTAAATTTTAAATTTTTTAATTGTAATTTTATTGGGTATTTTATATGGTCAATTGGACGGTTTTAATTTCGGCCTTTTATTGAATAAGTTTTTTAATTGTTATTTTAGTGTGTATATAAATTGTTTTAATGTAGGCTGTACACCGCCCTGAGTCCTTCGGGAGAAGGGCGGTATAAAAGTTTAATTAATTAAATAAATAAATAAATAAATTTCCCAGGCTACACCTTCAGACCCAGCTGATAATAATAATCAAGCTTGGCTTGACCCGCGCTTCAGAAGATTAGAGAGGCGGCATCATCAAAAGGAAGGGTGGGGCAGGAGCCCCACCCCATAGAATATATAAGGAGCTTTGGGACTGCTCTCACTCCACGGGAAGCAAAAGTTTAGCTGAACCGTTTCAAAAAGAGCTGAAAGTCTTGCTACGTGAGTCATTTGTTTGAACTTTGGCAGGCAGCTGCGATTTCTCTGCCAGGACTGATAAGAGCCGTGAATCCACTGGCTGAAGGCCAGCTCGTTGATCCGAAGTGGGGAAGGAGACAAAACAAAAATCATTCATATATTTGCAATTCAAAACAATTCATATAATATTCAACTGTTTATAAATTTATAATTCTTTATAATAAACCATAATCAAAAAAACTTAGTTAATCTTCATAACATAATATCATTTCTAATGCTTTAAGTGAATTCCATAATTACAATTAAAGACTTTTTATATTTTCAAATTCCATTATTAATATTTAAACCATTCAATATATTGTCAGCTATTTTTTTATTTTCTTCTTTTCTCTCTTTCTCCTTTTTTTCTTCTTTCTCTTAAAATCGTTTATTCTCCTTATTTGCCCAGAGGTGCTTTTTTCAAAAGACAGTTAGACTTTCTTTGTTTTTCCTTGAAGACGTTTCGTTTCTCATCCAAGAAGCTTCTTTACTTCTGAATAAAAAGTTTGAAAAATTATCTTTAGGACAACCATGACTTGGATGACTGAAAATCTCCATAGACACTCCTCAGGATCAGTTTTATGGTCCCCAATTGAAGAGAGTAACCCTATCCAGAGGGCAACACCAATGTAAAAAATGGCTTTTGCACAACCGAACTTGCTTTAGAGGTCAGATCATATCAATACTAAAAAGCCCACTGTCAGAATTGGTCCAAAGACATTGATTCCCAGGATCTCACTCTAGATTTGTATCCTATAGCAGCCTTGGATGGCATAAACCTAACCTGTGCCCCCAATGCTTGTATCTCCCTGCCCGCCCGCCCCCCCAAAAAAACAGGATGGAAGAACAGAATGAGAGAAGAGAGAACCTTTTCCCCTTCTCTACATTTGCACAGCCCTGTTTTGACTAACAGTGGTAGCCTTTATCTCCAGGGAGCATTCATGGAAGAAATAAATGCCCTCTGTGTTTAAATACTGTAGATATAAAAGTATTGTTCTCAATAGTGTGACCACCATTTTGTCCTATGTAGTCCTCTAGGTTACCATGTTTTCCCGAAAATAAGACCCTGTCTTATATTTTTTTGAACCCCAAAATAAGCACTTGGCCTTATTTTTGGGGAGGTCTTATAATTTTGGGGTATATGGAACAAGACGGGGTTCTTCTTGCCATCTTACCTGATTTCCAGCTCTGTTTCCCTAACCCTAACCACAGGAAATGGTGGGGACTGGCTGTGCATGTGTTTAAATATTTTCGGGGAGGGCTTATTTTCAGCAAAGGGCTTATATTCGGAGGAGGGTTTATTTTACAGGGAGGGCTTATTATCAGGGATGTCTTATTTTCGGGGAAACACGGTAGTTGGATAGGATACCTGAGTTCTACCAAATGTTGAGGATATTACTTGCCATGGTGAGCCTTCAAGATTCTAATAATTAATCCAAGTCTTTCTACAACATAATTGGCACTAGAGAAAAAAAATCACAAATTCCTAATAATTCATGATTATGATGGATTATGAGCATGAAATGAAGTCATGCTAGCTGTTATTCCTGGGCCCAGGAAAAAGCCCTGAACTCTTTTTAAATTAACAACCTCTGACATTTAGTCAACATGGGGTTTTTGAATAACTCTGAGGTATCACACAGACATTGATTCACTTATCAACAGATATGAAGGTATGACTCGAGCAAACCCAATACACGTACATTCAGAGTAAATACTCTTTTGTGGTGTGTTTCCATACAGAGTTTGTGCTCCCTGGATTTTGTTGTGGTTGTTTCAGTCATAGTTCATAACTAAAGTTTGAACCATGAATCATGAAAATACCTTCCTATGTGAAGGTATGAAATGTTGCAGTTATACTGATAAGTAGCTCCTTAGCGGCTGAGCATGTAACAGAAAAGAGACCTCACAAAACCTAAAAACTTGCTGGTAGTCAACATTCTTGACAGAGGTATAATGCAGCTACTTTGGTTTTGTTTCCAGTAACTGATTATTAAGTTGTTCCATTTTTCTCTCTCAAAAGGTCTCTCCTTGATTGATTCTCAGAAGGATGTGGTTGGCAGTATTCTTTTAAGGGTGAAGACATAGTGGGTGACACAACTCCTCTGAAATTCCTAGTGATGCCAAACAAGAATTTCCAGGAACTGAAGATGAGGGGGTTAATGCCCCTCATCATCCAAACAAACAAATGGGAGGACAAACAACCCACACCATCATGAAAACTCATTTCCAAGTATGTTGGTCTAGCTCCTGCTGCTTGGCTTGTCACACTCCTTACCTGCAGGGATTGCTATCTAATTCAGGTAATGTCCATGGTCTTTGGAGTGGAGGAAGCTGTGGAAAGTAGGATTCCATGCATCAAGGGAGGAGGAGGAGGAGGTGGTGGAGGAGGTGGAGGAGGAGGAGGCGGCTTACAAAATAATATACAAGAAAACATTGTAGTAAATATTGGGAGCAAAGAAAAACAATGAAAACAAACTTTTGAGTTGCTTATTCCTTATGCACTAGTTTGATGACTCCACATTCTGTTTGAAGCTTTAGGGTTTCTGCCTATACTAGGAGTCATCCAAGCCAGATCTATGGAACCCAAGCTAGGTCTATGGTGGCTTTGCTATGCAAGTTTGTCATTTTCCTTGATGCCCCTGCCCTCCCCGCTCCACTGTCTATGGTGGTTGGCAAGGGATTGGTGCAGCTGCTTACTACGCCTAACAGCACAGTATTCAGTTTAATATTTTGATTAATTTTCAATATTTTTATTGGGATAAGTAAAGGAAAAAAAACTAGCAATAAATCCAGGAAGTGTCATCCTTTGTATATTTATTCAAATATTAAATATCACTGAGAATATTAGGTAATGTAATATTCTAATAAATCTGTGTCCTTTTTTATCTAGGAATAAATCTCACTATTCCACAATCTATATGATATAAGTGGATAATTTTTTTCTTAAGTGGAAAAAAATACTGCATTAGTATCTATATAACATCATTTGCTCAATGAATTGAGATGGTTACTCAAATAATGGATGTTTTTATGGGATGTATTCAGCCCAAACCTACAAAATAATTGATAGATTAAAACTATGGAATGACTAGATAGACAGACAGACAGACAGACAGACAGATAGATAGGACAGACAAACAGACACGTGATAGATAGATGATGTTAGATGATAGATTAGATAGATGATAGATAGACAGATGATGGTAGATAATAGATTAGATACTGTAGATAGATGATTAGATAGATAGATAGATAGATAGATAGATAGATAGATAGATAGATAGATAGATGATAGATTAGATAAATGATAGATAGATAGATAGATAGATAGATAGATAGATAGATAGATAGATAGATAGATAGATAGATAGATAACCTAGCTCATGGGTCAGCTGAACTGGAGTAGCATGGGGCTTTTGATGAAGGACCCCATTTTCTCCAAAATTTTAAAGGGAAATAAAAGAAAGGTGGCCAAGGTTACCCAACCAATTCGCAGAAGGAAATGTTCTCCATAGAGACACTAAGTTTGGAACCGATTCCAGCAGAGCAATCAGCGCTTAGAAATGCTGGACCAGTCTTGCTTTGGAAGAAGGCTTTGGATTCTCTTCTAATGTTCGGGACAGAATGTCAGCATTGCCACACTGGAATCTGTTCATTTTTCTCAAGTTACGCATAAGCAGTCAGGCAGAGTTGTCCTCTTTCTGAAAGATGATCACATGGAGATGCCATTATAGTTACACCACATTTGTCACATTAAGTTATTTGCACTTTCCCTTCCTTTCATTACATACAGATAGTTAACATTCTGGACCACCTTAATATGAGGGGTTTTGTCTGTATGCTTTTGGCAGCCCACAGAAATAAGTTCTCTGGAGGGCACATTTCCTGTCCTTGTGTTGGGTTCGTTTTATTTGCACATACCAGCAAAAGCAAACATTCAGATTCTTATTAGCCACCAGAGGGCACTGTTACAACAGTGAGAAAATCCTGTTTAATCTGCCATTTGTTAAGCACTAACATCAGGTTTTACAGCAGTGCCTCTAGCTACCAGAAAGTTCATTATTAGCTTGAAATGAAATATATTCAATAAGGCTTTTCTAGCTAACTATTCCTCTTTGGGGAAATCAATGATAGAATAGATCTTGCTTTGTTTATCCTCTAGGCAAACATTTTATCTGGCCATTTGCGTTAATATCTCTGATTGATCCCGTATTAGAATTCAATTGTTCTATCTCACATTATAAACCCGTTTTTCTGGCCTATTGAATTATAAGAATTGTTGCCTGATAAAATACAATTTGCTTCGTTTTTTTCCTTAAAGAAATTGTTTGACATATTTTCAAAACAAGTCCCATCAAAGCAATGCCAACTTAACTAATAGTATTTGTGTAATGTATCTTTAAGAGTTGTGGAGGGAAAACTGAGCGGGAAAAAGCACGTTGCTGATTGGATGAAGCCTCTGGCTAAACTGTATATAAAGAGAGGGTTTTCCCAGCCCGCGTTGCTGGGTTCACCATATAGTAAAGAGCTGTTGTCACTATCCTGGTCTCCTGCCTCGTTATTGCCCGAATCTAACACTGGCGACGAAGGTGGGATCTCGAGGCTAAGAGCGCCAGGAAAAGAGCTGAACTCACCAGGAAGACGCGAACCCAGCAAACAAGGGGCGGAAAGCAGCGATGTCCGGCTACACACCGCCAGCGCCATTCGACCCAGCTAAGGAAAATGGGGTCATACATGGCTGCTTTGAGTGTTTCTCGAGGCGAACGAACTTCAAGGAGTTTCAGACAACAGGAAGCGAGCGTATTTCCTGAGCCACTGCGGTCCAGAAGTTTTCGACACACGAGAATCCTGGCGAGCCAACGCCGGTACAGTCGGTACCGTGGCAAACTCTGCAGACTTTATTGAAAGCCCATTATGCACCAACGCCGTCAAGTATGTGCAACGGTTCGAATTGGGAGCGCAGACAGCAAGAGGCGAGTCCATCAGCGCATACATGGCAGCCCTGAGGAAAGCCTCAAAACATTGCGAGTACCGAGACTTGGATGAGGCATTGCTGGAGCAACTCATCCGGGGTCAGGGACATCCGTTTGCGGAGGCGGCTGCTGTCTAAAAGCAACCTAACGCTGGCAAACGCCTTGGGCGAAGCCAGGGCTCACGAGATGTCTACCCAAGCGGCGGAAACCCTACAAAAGCAGGTCGCACCAACGGTTGGTGCAAATCAACCCCGTCCACAATGAAGAGGTCCAGGCCGAGTCGGACGGTGAGGAGAGGAAGGAGTCTTCCACACCGGGAGGCCGGAGAAAGAAGACCGGGTGACTGCGCGAGTTGCGGAGGGCAACACCAACGACAACAATGCAAATTTAAGGATGCAACTTGTCGGCGCGCGAAAGGAAGGGCACCTAGCACAGGTCTGTCGAGCACCCCAACCTTCCCGCCAAAATTCAAACCGACCAATCAGAGCGCTGGAACGCGAAGCGGCCCGTGATTGGTCAGTTTAAAAAGGCGAAGTTGAATCAGACTGTCGTGAGAGTGGGTCACGCATCAACACGCTTAGAGAAAAAATCTTTACAAAGCAAAGATTGAGGGGTGCCGTGCGATTGGAGGTGGACACCGGCTCAGCGATCACGATCATGTCCTGGGACACTCGTGAAAGCCTTACCCGCCATCGCAAAGCGCAAGCTGAAACCACAGAAATTAAAGGTACAAGACTACCAAGGAATCGCATCCCTGTTCGAGGGGTAACGTCCGTCCACGCCGAGTATGGACAATACAAGAAAACTCTGCCCATCACCATCGTCGATGGGACCCTGCCAAGCTTGTTGGGACTGGACTGGTTCCGAGCATTGGGCATGGGAGTGACTGGAATCTTCAGAAACGAAGTCGCCCTCAAAGACGCACTCGTGAAAGAATTTGGGGACGTTTTCAGAGACTGCCTGGGCAAGTACACGGGACCCCTATCTCTTTTAACTTAGACCCCAAGTTGCCCCTATCCGCCTAAAGGCTAGGAGGGTCCCGTTCAGCCCTAAAGCCCAGGATTGACCGAACTGGACAAGCTAGTAAACCAGGGAATTCTAGTGCCAGTTGACCATGCTAAGTGGGAGACCCTATAGTCACCCCAGTCAAACCGGACGGGTCGGTCCGGTTGCGCTGACTATAAGGGAGCATTCATGGAAGAAATAAATGCCCTCTGTGTTTAAATACTGTAGATATAAAAGTATTGCTCTCAATAGTGTGACCACCATTTTGTCCTATGTAGTCCTCTAGGTTACCATGTTTTCCCGAAAATAAGACCCTGTCTTATATTTTTTTTGAACCCCAAAATAAGCACTTGGCCTTATTTTTGGGGAGGTCTTATAATTTTGGGGTATATGGAACAAGACGAGGCTCCTCTTGCCATCTTACCTGATTTCCAGCTCTGTTTCCCTAACCCTAACCAGAGGAAATGGTGGGGACTGGCTGTGCATGTGTTTAAATATTTTTGGGGAGGGCTTATTTTCAGCAAAGGGCTTATATTCGGAGGAGGGTTTATTTTATAGGGAGGGCTTATTATCAGGGATGTCTTATTTTCAGGGAAACACGGTAGTTGGATAGGATACCTGAGTTCTACCAAATGTTGAGGATATTACTTGCCATGGTGAGCAAGTACAATCAAGATTGTAATAATTAATCCAAGTCTTTCTACAACATAATTGGCACTAGAGAAAAAAAATCACAAATTCCTAATAATTCATGATTATGATGGATTATGAGCATGAAATGAAGTCATGCTAGCTGTTATTCCTGGGCCCAGGAAAAAGCCCTGAACTCTTTTTAAATTAACAACCTCTGACATTTAGTCAACATGGGGGTTTTGAATAACTCTGAGGTATCACACAGACATTGATTCACTTAGCAACAGATATGAAGGTATGACTCGAGCAAACCCAATACACGTATATTCAGATTAAATACTCTTTTGTGGTGTGTTTCCATACAGAGTTTGTGCTCCCTGGATTTTGTTGTGGTTGTTTCAGTCATAGTTCATAACTAAAGTTTGAACCATGAATCATGAAAATACCTTCATATGAGAAGGTATGAAATGTTGCAGTTATACTGATAAGTAGCTCCTTAGTGGCTGAGCATGTAACAGAAAAGAGACCTCACAAAACCTAAAAACTTGCTGGTAGTCAACATTCTTGAAAGAGGTATAATGCAGCTACTTTGGTTTTGTTTCCAGTAACTGATTATTAAGTTGTTCCATTTCTCTCTCTCAAAAGGTCTCTCCTTGATTGATTCTCAGAGGGATGTGGTTGGCAGTATTCTTTTAAGGGTGAAGACATAGTGGGTGACACAACTCCTCTGAAATTCCTAGTGATGCCAAACAAGAATTTCCAGGAACTGAAGATGAGGGGGTTAATGCCCCTCATCATCCAAACAAACAAATGGGAGGACGAACAACCCACACCATCATGAAAACTCATTTCCAAGTATGTTGGTCTAGCTCCTGCTGCTTGGCTTGTCACACTCCTTACCTGCAGGGATTGCTATCTAATTCAGGTAATGTCCATGGTCTTTGGAGTGGAGGAAGCTGTGGAAAGGAGGAGGAGGAGGAGGAGGAGGAGGAGGAGGAGGAGGAGGAGGAGGAGGAGGAGGAGGAGGAGGAGGAGGAGGAGGAGGAGGAGGAGGAGGAGGAGGAGAAGGAGGCTTACAAAAAAATATACAAGAAAACATTGTAGTAAATATCGGGAGCAAAGAAAAATAATGAAAACAAATTTTTGAGTTGCTTATTCCTTATGCACTAGTTTGATGACTCCACATTCTGTTTGAAGCTTTAGGGTTTCTGCCTATATTAGGAGTCATCCAAGCCAGATCTATGGAACCCAAGCTAGGTCTATGGTGGCTTTGCTATGCAAGTTTGTCATTTTCCTTGATGTCCCTGCCCTCCCCACTCCACTGTCTATGGTGGTTGGCAAGGCATTGGTGCAGCTACTACGCCTAACAGCACAGTATTCAGTTTAATATTTTGATTAATTTTCAATATTTTGATTGGGATAAGTAAAGAAAAAAAAAACTAGCAATAAATCCAGGAAGTGTCATTCTTTGCATATTTATTCAAATATTAAATATCACTGAGAATATTAGGTAATGTAATATTCTAATAAATCTGTGTCCTTTTTTATCTAGGAATAAATCTCACTATTCCACAATCTATATGATATAAGTGGATAATTTTTTTCTTAAGTGGGAAAAAATACTGCATTAGTATCTATATAACATCATTTGCTCAATGAATTGAGATGGTTACTCAAATAATGGATGTTTTTATGGGATGTATTCAGCCCAAACCTACAAAATAATTGATAGATTAAAACTATGGAATGACTAGACAGACAGACAGACAGACAGACAAACAGATAGATAGGACAGACAAACAGACACGTGATAGATAGATGATGTTAGATGATAGATTAGATAGATGATGGTAGATAATAGATTAGATACTGTAGATAGATGATTAGATAGATAGATAGGTAGATAGATAGATAGATAGATAGATAGATAGATAGATAGATGATAGATTAGATAAATGATTGATAGATAGATAGATAGATAGATAGATAGATAGATAGATAGATAGATAGATAGATAGATAGATAGATAGATAACCTAGCTCATGGGTCAGCTGAACTGGAGTAGCATGGGGCTTTTGATGAAGGACCCCATTTTCTCCAAAATTTTAAAGGGAAATAAAAGAAAGGTGGCCAAGGTTACCCAACCAATTCGCAGAAGGAAATGTTCTCCATAGAGACACTAAGTTTGGAACCGATTCCAGCAGAGCAATCAGCGCTTAGAAATGCTGGACCAGTCTTGCTTTGGAAGAAGGCTTTGGATTCTCTTCTAATGTTCGGGACAGAATGTCAGCATTGCCAGACTGGAATCTGTTCATTTTCTCAAGTTACGCATAAGCAGTCAGGCAGAGTTGTCCTCTTTCTGAAAGATGATCACATGGAGATGCCATTATAGTTACACCACATTTGTCACATTAAGTTATTTGCACTTTCCCTTCCTTTCATTACATACAGATAGTTAACATTCTGGACCACCTTAATATGAGGGGTTTTGTCTGTATGCTTTTGGCAGCCCACAGAAATAAGTTCTCTGGAGGGCACATTTCCTGTCCTTGTGTTGGGTTCGTTTTATTTGCACATACCAGCAAAAGCAAACATTCAGATTCTTATTAGCCACCAGAGGGCACTGTTACAACAGTGAGAAAATCCTGTTTAATCTGCCATTTGTTAAGCACTAACATCAGGTTTTACAGCAGTGCCTCTAGCTACCAGAAGGTTCATTATTAGCTTGAAATGAAATATATTCAATAAGGCTTTTCTAGCTAACTATTCCTCTTTAGGGAAATCAATGATAGAATAGATCTTGCTTTGTTTATCCTCTAGGCAAACATTTTATCTGGCCATTTGCGATAATATCTCTGATTGATCCCGTATTAGAATTCAATTGTTATATCTCACATTATAAACCCGTTTTTCTGGCCTATTGAATTTGAAGAATTGTTGCCTGATAAAATACAATTTGGTTCGTTTTTTTCCTTAAAGAAATTGTTTGACATATTTTCAAAACAAGTCCCATCAAAGCAATGCCAACTTAACTAATAGTATTTGTATTTTGTCATACTATGGAGTATGACAAAACGTGGTTCTCTGAGTATAGCTGTCACTTCCTGCCCACTGTTAAAGCATCTTGGAGGAACAAAACAACAACAAAAAACTAAGGTTAAGCTTCCAAATCTCTCTTTACAGTAGTAATCAATAACTTTGGTCTTTTTTATATATATATAGTTCTCAGTCTGGCATCCATTTTGAAACCATATCCAAAAGATCGATGACAAAACATGACACTCCAGTATTTCCAATGAAATGCTTTTGTTACTGAAGTTTAGATGGCAATAGAATGGACGGAATCTAAAGCAGCTGATGGAGGGGGGAGGGGCTCAAATCCAGTGGAAGAATCCTATGGCAGAATCAAAGATTTAGCAATCTTTGAGTCTCATTTCTTGGTGTCCTCTTTGTCTCCTCAATGCCTTTCCAGGGACTGTCATATTTTCCAGAAACATCAGCAAGGTTATTGGGACTAATAGGAAATGGAAGGGAAGTCTACACAGATGTCTTGAAAATCAAATCAAGCATACTCTTATTGTCATAAGAAAAGAGTGAAACAGTGTCCCCTTCAAATCTTGGAGAAACACAAATTATTTTCAACAAGTATAAGAATGAATAAGAAAAAGATGTTGACGGTGTTCAGGTTCCTATGAAACGATGAAGAATTTTTGGAAACTAAGCAGCAAAATGTTTTGAAAGAATTAATCAATATTTTGGGAAAGTCTATCAATAGCATGTTATTTTTGCTGATTTTATCATTGTTAGGGTGTAAATAGAGAAGATGGCTTATTATTTTAAAATGAACAATTTTTTTATGTTTCAAAAAGCATATACCAAGTACATGTTCAAATCCCGAATACTATCATGTGATAGAAGCAAAGATAAGAGTTGCCCACTGATAAATTGGGACAAGTCTCAACTTGTTACCATCTGGATCTGCTGCCGGGAACATCAGTTTTATGATGTACAATGTAAGAATATGAGGAACAGCTGGCCAGCTGCCTTACTTGCAGAACAATGCCTAGTGTTGATTTGAAGATGCCCTCACAGAGACACTTTGGAAGATACAGTATGACTAGACAGTGAGGGTCAGCACTGCTGCTATCAGAAAAGAGGACCAGGAGGAGAATGGCAGGTATTCAGCCTGATTCAAGGGCCCCTGGTGGCTCAGCAGACTAAGTCTGTCTGTTATTAACACAGCTGCTTGCAATTACTGCAAGTTCAAGTCCCACCAGGCCCAAGGTTGACTCAGCCTTCCATCCTTCCATCCTTTATAGTATACAAATGGATGAAGACTATTGCTTAACATAGTGTAAGCCGCCCTGAGTCTTCGGAGAAGGGCGGGATATAAATTCAAATAAAAAAAAATTCAAGCGTGAGGCCTTCTTTTTTGCTTCAACCCTGACAGGGAAGGGAAAGGTGGATCTTATGTCAGAATTGTGAAAAACAGAGAACTTGGCATACGGCAACTCTTACACACTAAAATCCAAGTCCATAGGACTCGTCTGCAGAGCATTGGTATGGGATTTTCACATGAGGGAGAAATTCAGGAATAAAAAGTAAATAACTAATAATTATCTACCCTTTCATAATTTCCAAAATTTTTCGTCTAAGGGAACCACGTTATGCAGCCAAATGGTAGAACTGCTCCTGGCTTCAGAAATAATTGAAAGATGAACTAGACAATCTGGATTTTCATATTTCTGTGCAGCATTTTTAGTTATTTGCTAATTCCAGCCTTAATATAATTAATAGTTCACTAAGTAATTATGAGTCCTGCAGGTTTTTAGATGATTTGTTGGGTTCTTAATTTTCCAAATCAAAACAGTGTATTGAAACGGTTCATTTAACAAAAAATAAATTGTTGTGGTGAAGGTATCATGTCACATATGGATTAGCTCAGATATATCAGCAAATAACACTGGAATGATGTATTAGGTTTGGAAAATCAGCCTAAAGAGGTAATGAGCTTTCAGAAGACAGCTAACAAAAGCTGAGAGACCGAAATAGATACACGTTCATGCGAATTCATGTATTTACTCATCTGCTAGAGTTAAACTTAATGCTGATATATAGGCGCAGTGAATGAACCATGTCAATGTGGATTAATGGTGTTCAAACAAGAAATCTGAGGACTCAAGAAGGCAAGAAAAATATGTAATCTAGCTATGAAAAATATTTTTTTAATTGGGATTTACAAAGAAAGAGGAATTGAGCCACTGTTCCCTTTCAGGGTTCACATTAAAGAGCATGTATTAATTGTCTCTGTTGCACAACAAAGAGGAAAGATTGTTGGTAGCCATAAGCTCACTTATGGCGTAAGTATATTGTGCAAAATATACTTAAGTTGAACAGAGGTCAGATAATTTTTTCCATCCATGTTTGTCCCTGGGAAACGGTAACTTCAATCTAAAGAATGCAAGACTTTAAAGAGTCTTTTTGTCTTTTTCTGAGCAGAGATGGTCAAAAAGATAATTTCATGGTGGACATGTGATTGTGGACTTCTCCAACTCTTAGTTGAAGAAACGTGTTTGTCAACATTCAGGTTTTCCTTTTACAGGATTTTGAAGGAAGTAATTGGAAGAGGGAGAACTACACATGCAAAAGTAATTATTTGTGAGGAATTTTTCTCAGTTACCTTTTTATAACAGTTGCCGGAAGGAAAACACACACATTTCCTAGTTTATATGTCACATTACCCTCCAAATGGATTTGCGTTAAAAAAACCCCAAGATCTCACATCATGACTGAAGTCTCTGTGGGTGGGTGTTTGTGCATATGTGTGTGTGTGTGTGTATGTGTGTGTACAATGTTGATACATGTATAAAAGGGGCAAGAACAAAGGGGAGGAGCTACATGGTTCAACTGCATGGATGTAACCATGGTGTGAATTTTGGACCTCCCACTGAGGAAGAAGGGCTGAAAGGAGTTTCCCCTCTTCCATCTTGGGCCTCTGTGGCTCAGACTGGTAAGACAGTCTGTTATTAACACAGCTGCCTGCAATTACTGCAGGTTCTAGTCCCACCAGGCCCAAGGTTGACTCAGCCTTCCATCCTTTATAAGGTAGGTAAAATGAGGACCTTGAAAATGAGGAGATTGTTGGGGGCAATAAGTTGACTTTGTATATAAATATACAAATAGGATGAAGACTATTGCTAACATAGTGTAAGCCGCCCTGAGTCTTCGGAGAAGGGCGGGATATAAATGCAAATTTAAAAAAAAATCTGCTTATAAACCCTTTTTCTTTTCTGCAGCTTACGAGGTCCAAATGCTGATAAATATTCCTGATAGTAGGATTGATGTACAATGTCAATGTACAATTAATATACAATGTACAATTAATGTACAATGTACAATTAATGTACAATGTCAGAGCATGTATATCTAAAAATGAAGTAAGTGTTTCATCAAGGCATTTGATGACATTCTTTTGCAGATCATATTCAGTAGCTTCTCCCCATGGGAAGAAGCTTTTGACATTTCGAAGTATTACATACATTACTGCCAAGTCCTGGCAATACAGGTACTCCTCGACTTACAACAGTTAATAGCATGACCATTCAAAGTTACAACGGTACTGAAAAGGTGACTTATGACCGTTTTTCACCCTTACGACCATTGCAGCATCCCCATGGCCACGTGGCAACTGACTCATATTTATGACCGTTGCAGTGTCCCAGGGTCATGTGATTCCTTTTTGCGACCTTCTGACAGGCAAAGTCAATGGGGAAACCAGATTCACTTAACAACCATGTTACTAATTTAACAACTGCAGTGAATCTCTTAACAACTGTGGCAAGAAAAATCATAAAATGGGGAAAATTTCACTTAACAAATTTCATGCTTAGCAACATAAATTTTGGCTTCCATTGTGTTTATAGTCAAGAACTACCTGTATAGAACAGGGGTCTCCAACCTTGGTCCCTTTAAGACTTGTGGACTTCAACTCCTAGAGTTCCTCAGCCAGCTTTGCTGGCTGAGAGATTCTGGGAGTTGAAGTCCACAAGTCTTAAAGGGACCAAGGTTGGAGAACCCTGGCATAGAAGACACCACCAAAACACTGATTGCTAAGCCAGGACCATGGGGAGAGGTTTGCTGATGTCATGAAGCTCTGCAGAATACTTCAGATTCAAGGAGCATCTTCCTGGGAAAAGCAAACAATTACTTAGCAGTGATGTGTTATGCCCCTGGTCATGTGACTGTAATCTTACAGAAGCACAGGTCAGGTGACTGAACGGAGAAAAGAAATGACAGCATGAATAGGGCCAAGTGAGCAGCATCTCCTTCTGCAGGGGAAAAAAAAAAAGCAAAGAGGGCCCAAGAAACAATATACAGTGTTTTGCATGGCAAAAGTGTACCTGTTGGATGGGACAATTTGAAGCCAGCGCTATTGTTTTAAGGCATTTTCCTAAGGAAGGATGCAAGTCATGGACTTTAACCTGACTCCTCCGAGAGATTAAACAGCTTTTCTGCCAGCTGCTATTGGCTGATCTTTGGCATAAGAGAATAAGATAAAATTACATCCAAAAGTTATAGAAAGCCAAAAACAGCTCTCCAAAGACCATGATGCAATGATGGTGACGGACATGCCTTTAAGAAATGGATCCAGAAGGGAGTTATAAAAATATGCCTTGCATAATGCTATTCATTCAAATGTTAGCGGGGGATGACACCCTCTATTTTACTGGCATTATATTGCATCTGTCGTCAGAATGGAATGTCCATCCTTTGTGCTGTAGATCAAAAGATCTGTTCCAACCAAGAACACTTTGACCCAGTGAGGCTGTTGTGAAAAAAGGCAAATTTCTAGCTGGGCATCATGAGAAAAGGAAAAGAAAATTAAGCTACCAACACTGTAATGTCTTTACTTAAATCTAATAGAACTAAATATAGAACACAATATACACTTCTAGCCACCATTTTTTTTAACAAATTATAGAGATGTAAAAGATACACAAACAGACAACTCGAAGAATTCAAGAGGCTGAAAAATGGACTCAATGAGGAAAATTTACAATATTTGGAGTTTTCTGACTTGCAAAAAAAAGACCCGAGGCAGATAAGGAGTAGAGCCAGTTTTGGTGTAGTGGTTAAGCCACTTGGCTCGAAAGTAGTAGTCAGTGTATTATAGTCTGTCTTAGCCACAAAGCCAGCTGGGTCACCTCACTCTCTCTCAGCCCTAAGAATTGTAATTCTTGTCAAGGAAAGGTACTGGATTAGTACCAGGTAGTGGTGCTAGTATCAAGTAGACAATTTGTGTCACACGGTGTCACAAATTGACTTGTATGAGTTGTCTTATGTACAGTATCTGGAGGATACATCTAGAGGCTGGGGAAAGATGAATAAATTGGTTTCAAGGAACACCATGAAAATTAAAGGCTGTTTATTGCCTGATAAGAATTTCAATGCACAGTTAAGCTTTGTCAATTTTGTTTTACTGTTCTAGATGAACCTAAAGGAACAGCTGGTAGTTACGGTTCAGTGGTTATCTTTAAAACACGAGGCAACATAATGGAGAGATCCATTTTTCTTGTATGAATCTGGTCCCACTTCATTTAAGAAGTTCTCATCTAGGTCTGCTTCACTGGTCTTCCCACATGGTCAAAATTCATCAACAGCATTTTTCCTCCAATCTCACAGCAGCATTTTATCCACACACCAATTCTATTAAGAGAGAAAGATAGAGACCAAAGTCCCATACACTTCACGACTGAGCAAAAATTATACAGACCTAGATCTTCCTTTCGCCTTGACTCAGTTGAATATTCTAATAATAAGTATTGTATTCAATAGTATTCAATTATAACTAAACAATGCCCAAGGTTGCCATGAGCTGGAGGAAGTAGTTCCCAAATTAAGTCATAGTGTTACTCTTTAATTTGTAGTGATTTTCATAGGCTAATATAATGATAAGTTTTCATAACATTTCACATGTTCTAAGTTTAATTGTTTTAAAGTTAGTAATCAGTAATACGTTTAGTTTATAGCTAGATATAAGTTTTCATAACTTCATAGCAATTTTATATATACGAGTATGGTACACATTATTTTTAAAAAGATGCACTAAAATTAAATGCTTATTTTGGACTGTGCTCTATGCTTTGACCTCATAACTGGCCATGGAATTAAGAAAATCAGAGCTAGTCTAATTACATTCAAGATTTCTTTTAATCTCTGGATTATGTAACGTTTCCACTCAAAATGGTATTTGTTTGCATTTGGTGCCTGAAGGATAAAGGGCTTTTTCTAAAATATTACTTCTATTTATAGTTCTTGCAATATAAGAAGAGGGTGGACTCTGCATTATGAAAGTATCCAAGAAAAAAAAATTAGGTTAGTCTTCCATTGTTTAAAAGGTTGTACTATTCTGTTAAAGATTAAGATTTTAAATTGAAAGAGTTCATAATTTCACCTGTTTTCTTACCTTTGGAAAAAAGATTAATTGTATGCCTGCCCAATTGGATATCCTTTTCTCATATTTTGTCATCCTTATATCCAGTTGATCTGAGTATGCAACTTGGATTTGTAACATAATGTTGCAAATCTAATTTATATATGCAAGTTAAAGGTAAAAGTGAAGGTTCCCCTCACACATATGTGCTAGTCGTTCCCGACTCTAGGGGGCGGTGCTCATCTCCGTTTCAAAGCTGAAGAGCCAGCGCTGTCTGAAGATGTCTCTGTGGTCATGTGGCCAGCATGACTAAACACCAAAGGCGTAATGCTGTTACCTTCCTACCAAAGGTGGTCCTTATTTTTCTATTTGCATTTTTTACTTGCTTTTGAACTGCTAGGTTGGCAGAAGCTGGGAAAAAGTAATGGGAGCTCACCCCATTACGCGGCACTAGGGATTTGAACCGCTGAACTGCCAACCTTTCAGTTGACAAGCTCGGCGTCTTAGCCACTGAGCCATTGTGTCCCATTATATACATATTACTTATCAACAATTATTTATATAGTCACAAAGTCACAAAGTGACAGTCACAAAGTGAGGGACGAGTGATACCATGCACAATATTATTTTTTTGCATGAAAGACATAAATTGTATAGTTTGCAAAAGTCCAATAAAATTGTACAGCTGGTATCATTGGCACAATGACTACATGACCCATATGACAAAACTATCTATTGTACCAGATGTCTATGTATCAAATTGTATCAGTCAACCACCAATGCTTTACTCAGTTTTAGAATGTCCCTTTTAGTGAAGAGGAAAAAAGTCCCGATACGTCATGTGACACCGCCATGACGCCATGAGTTTGACATCCCTGATCTAGGATATGTGGATATTTGCTCATCTACCCACCTGACCCAAATGCCTGGCTAGGGAAACAGTCAAGTCTTCAGTGCGTTGCAAAAGTCCAACCATGTTTTGCAAGAGATAGCTATGAATTGCTAATAGTTTCACTGATTGTACCAGCATTTAATTGGAATTTGTGATTGATAATTTGTGATTTTCCAGATGTTGCTGAATGGCAAAACCTAGGAGCCCTATCAGCCAAAGAGGAAGGACAGTGGGGGTTGAAATCCAATATAATTTGGAGAATTGCAGACTGCAATGTCACAAGTCATCATGGATTAGTTTCGGTCTTGAGAAGAAGGCAATTCCTTCTGTTTGCGTCTCAAACTAGCACAGTACATCAACAGAAAAAAATGACATTATATCCAGTCATTTATGACTCAATCAAGACTTCACACTGTAAAATTAGACGATACGCATTTACTTTCTTCGGGTTCTTAATCTAAGGTGAATAGAAATATTGATTCATATAGAGGAAAATTATTTTCTAGCAATAATAATGACTAATTAGAGTTCCACAATCTTTTAGTCACCATGACCACATATTTATTCATAAAGAATTTCCATGTAGGCTTTCAACCACTATTCCAAATTTTGGAATTTCAGTTGAGATCATCAGACAAGACATTTAATAGAGTATGATACACATTCCGAACAGTTTTTTTTAAAAATTGGCCATTTTTTTCCTAGTAGTCCTAATTATTTCTCAATAATTTCTCATTTCTCAAATATAACTTAAAAAATATAAAAGTATAAATAAATAAAATAAAATGTTCAGTTGTCTATTGAACCAAGCACTCCATTAATTAATTTAATCATTATAGACATTAATTTCTATGGAGATTCTTAGTCATCTAGGTCATGGTTATCCCAAAGGTGTTTTTTCAAAAGGCAAGAAGTGAAATGAAACATCTTTAAGGAAAAACAAAGAAAGTCCAGGTACCTTTTGAAAAAGCACCTTTGGGATTATCAACATAAATTACATTTAAAGAGCAAGTACCCTCTGAACCATAAAATAGTACATAAACTTATTGTTTTTGAATACCTAATAATTCCAGGACTGCATTCAAGTCATTATTTCGGAGTGATGTAGTAGCCTAGAGTGAAGGTGGAGCTATTGCCTCACAATCAGGAGGCTGTGAGTTCGATCCTAGGTAGAGACAGATATTTCTCTCTCTGGGCACACTGAGAATATATCTGCTGAACAAAACTCCGCATTGGCAACAGGAAGGGTATCCAGCCATTAAAACTCTCTGCTAGTTCCATTCAGTTGTCCAGATACCACCCCGCAAGGGATTACGGGGTCGTTAAAAGATGATGATGATGATGATTCAAGTGATTATTCCTTTGTATTGCTTTAATTATGAAGAGATATCTAAATATTTATTATAAATTATTAATTAATGAGAAGAACCGGTAGTAAAAATGCTTTAAAAAAGTTTTTAAAAAGGCTCCGAGGATTACAGCTGTGGCGCACAATTGTCAGAGCCTTTTTTTACCTTTTAAAAGCATTTTTCCAATCTATTCAGGTGAATAGGTTGTAAAAAAATGCTTTTAAAAGGTACAAAAAAGGCTCCGACACTCACAACTGTGGTGTGCGATCATCAGAGCCTTTTTTTTACTTTTAAAAGCATTTTTTTTACAACCTATTCACCTGCTTTTAAAAGTAAAAACAAAAGGCTCCAAAGATCGTGCGGCACAGCTGATCACACACACACACACACGAACATGCTGTTCTACTTACCCCATGCCTCCTTTTGGAGTGCACTGCATGCTCCCATGCGCACGCACCTCACATTTGGTGTGTGGTGCACACTGCGCATGCATGCGCACAGCATGCATTTGGCATGCGGTGAACATGCGCAGCCAGCAAACCAGGATGTTCTGTCCCCCCACCTCACATAGGAAGACACACGAGCAAACGACGTTTACCAGTAATTTATTTTTACAAGCCGACCTGAATCCCTTTAGCAGATAAAAGTGCTGGCAGCTACTTTCCAAATGCCTGCCAAGTTTCTTATAACCTCTAGAAACAGGAGTCAGCATATCTGTAGTCCGTTGCTGGAGCAACCAAGAGTTCAAAGGTTAGTCAGAAGTCATTCACAACGTCCAAGCCTTAATTCCGAAAAATATCCCATCCGAAACTCACAATATGCAGTTTTTGTCCGTCACAGAGCCTACAGAGCAACCCCACCCACTTTTATCCCCTGTGGGCGTGGCTCAGTGACTCAGCAATCTCTGGCCCTTCCACACCTCTTCCTTTGCTGCGCATGCCTCTCCCTCCAACGCTGCCTGGGATCAATCCAAGATTGATTTTCATCACTCCCTATTACTGGGTGCTCTGACATGCCTTCCTCCTGGCCTTCAGCTGGAACCTGAGGCGTTGCCAGAAAGGAAGGTCCTGGAGAGGGAGGCCTTGTCAGCTCCTCCCCATCACTTTCAGAGTCATCTTCCTCCGTGAGGGCAGGCTCGGGAGCCGGAGTCACAACAAACCGGTTCAGATTTCACCACTACTCCAGTCCTGTTCCTAGAGAAGGCTTTCTTTTACATGCTTTCTGCATATAGATTTCTGAGGCATGTAGCAGAGAATCTTCAAGGCTAGAACTTTTATAGAATAGAATAGAAATTTGTATTGGCCAAGTGTGATTGGATACACAATGAATTTGTCTTTGATGCATATGCTCTCAGTGTACATAAAAGGACAAGATACATTCATCAAGAATCATAAGATACAACACTTAGTGATAGTCATAGGTTACTAATAAGCAATCAAATCATACTAGGAAACAAACAGAACAACACAAATCATAAAAATACAAGCAACATTGTTATAGTCATAAGTGGGAGGAGAAGGTAATAGGAAGGATGAGAAGAATAATAGTAATACAGTCTTAGTAAATAGTTTGACAGTGTTGTGGGACTTAGTTGTTTAGCAGAGTGGTGGCATTCAGGAAATGGCATTCCTCTCCATACCCAAGGAGGGAGATCCAAAACTAAAAGGAGAATCTTTTTTGGACCTAAATATTTAACTAATTTTTGTTGGGGGAAAGAAAGACACACCTGAAAGATAATACTAATTTCATGGGATCATCACCAGGCAGTGATGTAGTAATATAATCCTTCCATCACACATGAGATGTTTGCATTTACTTAAGTAGTAGTTTTGGTGCCACAACAAAGACTAGCTTCAGCAATTCCTCTGACCGCCTGGCAACTGTTCTGCATCTTCTATGACATTCCATGACTGAGCCTCTTTCTGGGATACTGTGGGAACAACATGTCAGCCATCCAACACCTAGTGAAAAATATTTGCCATATTTTTCTGGCCAGGGTGGGTTGTAAAGAAAAAGAAATATCTCGGGAATGCTCTTGGGGAAATGCTATATAAAAAATTATCTTTGCCAGCAGTGCATTTGTACAATTGGAGTGTCAGGTGATTTTTGAGAGTAAAGTCTTTATTTACCCTCCCTTCTCTCTGGCTCCACTAACATTTACCTGAAAATGCAGTTAAACTGGAAATCTTTTTCCAAAATGTTTTGGTTCTTCAGTGTTTATGACCATTCTCCATTGGTCTTCCCTCTCTCTTGCCAATGAACTATCAAATCCTCCTTAGAGGCACTTGAATAAGCAAAGGATTGATTACAAGGTCAGGTCATCTTGTTCCAAAAGTGCTTTTCAAAGGCAACTGGGCTTTCTTTGTTTTTTCCCTCAAAGATGTTTTGCTTCTCATCCAAGAAGCTTCTTCAGTTCTTTCAGTTCTTAGAAACTGAAGAAGCTTCTTGGACGAGAAGCAAAACATCTTCAAGGAAAAAACAAAGAAAGCCCAGTTGAAAAAGCATCTTTGGGACAACTATGACCTGGATGACTGAGAAACTCCAGAGACAGTAAATCATCTTAATTACCCTTGTGACAGACAAGGTTCAAGAGGCAAGGCATGAAATTTAACATTGCAGACTAAGGTACTTGTCTCCCATGCTGCTCCTATCTGTTTCTTAAGTCAACTTCAGATATTCCAATCTGGAGTGCATGGGTTTGGCTGTGGAGTTAGCCTGGGTATTTGGTCCAGACCAGGGATGAAATGCAACCGGTTTAGGCCAGTTCGCCTGAACCGGTAGTAAAAAATGCTTTAAAAAGTGACAATCAGCTGTGCAACAATCAGCTGTGTGACAATCAGCTGTGCTGTGTGATCATTGGAACTTTTTAAAAACTTTTTTTAGCATTTTTACTGCCTATTCGTCCGAACTGGTAGTAAAAAAATGCTAAAAAAAAGTTAAAAAAAAGTTCCGACAATCGGGTGTGAGACAATCAGCTGTTCCTGATTGACTATGAGGTTTCTGCTTGTTGCAGGGGCCATTTTGTGTGAAGTCTAGCTGCTTTTGCATTGTGTGTGAGTCAGTTGTGCAGCTTTTGTGTTATTTTGTGTAGTTATAGTTGGTTTTTGACTCTCTGTGACTCCGTGAGGTTCCTGCTTGTTGCAGGGCAATTTTGTGTGAAGTCCAGCTGCTTTTACATTGTGTGTGAGTCACTTGTGCAGCCACGCCCACCTGGTCACATGACCACCAAGCTGTGCCCACCCAGTCACATGATCACCAAGCCACACCCACAGAACCAGTAAGGAATTTTTTTGAATTTCACCACTGGTCCAGACTATGGCATTATAAGACCTGTCTGGTCATTCTCTGTTTCTTACCCTTCCCATCTATTCAGGGAAGACAAGTCTAGGTCTTTTAGGATTGTTCCTTCCTCACTAGTCCCAATTCTTTCCTTTGTTGATCCAGATGTTTGCACACATAGATGCTTCACGCTCCTCCCCATTCCTCATATTCTCTCCAGTGATACAAAGTTAGGCTGTCTTTATTCTTTGTTTCTTTCCCCTAAGATACTATCATACACCAATATTACCATGTTGGGCCCTCGCTATAGTTGTGTGCCCACACTGGGTCACCCGCTGTCATTTCCCTAGTTTTTTCTTGTATACCCTTGTACCCATCTGGGGTGTAGGTTGGGTTTAGTCGGTCTAATGGGCACCTGAGTTTCCTGCCCATCAATAGTTCCGCTGGGCTGCGGCCAGTTGTCACACGGGGGTTCTATGTTGGACTGCCAAGAAGGTATCGATTTTGGTTTGCCAATCGCCTGGACTTATCCTAGATAGCGCTTCCTTGGCGCTCCGAACGAAACGTTCTGCAAGTCCGTTCGGCGCCGGGTGGAAAGGCGCCGAGAGGACATGTCTGATGCCCTCTTCCGCTAAGTACCCCTCAAACTGGTTTGCCGTGAATTGCGGGCCGTTGTCAGAAACTAGGGTGTCGGGCAGGCCATGTGTTACGAATAGGTGCCTCAGGACTGAGATAACTGCCTCGGCCATCGTGGTTTTCATGATGATGATTTCTAACCATTTTGAGTAGGCATCTACTACAATTAAAAAGGTCTGCCCATGGAATGGCCCGGCAAAATCTATGTGAATCCTGGACCATGGCCCCTGGGGTTTCTCCCACTCTCTAATTGGGGCTGTAGGGGGTAGTGGCCTTGACTCTTGGCAGGATTGGCATTTCCCTACCCTGTCGCTAATTTCCTTATCCATTAGGGGCCACCATACATAACTCCTTGCTAAGCTCTTCATCCTCACAATCCCCGGGTGGCCCACATGCAACAGTTCCAACACATTTCTGCATAATTTCTCCGGGATAACCACCCTATTCCCCCATAACAGACACCCTCCTTGAACCGACAGTTCCGATGGTTTTTTCGCAAAGTCTTTGAAATGCTCACCCGGCGCAGCGGGCCATCCCCTTTGCACCCAACCGATTACAGTCCCTATGGTAATATCCTTGTAAGATGCCCTAGCCACTTCCTTGGATGTGACTGGGCCAGAGTCCAAAGAGTCAATTAGCAAGAAGGGTGTCCCCGAGGTCGGGTCTTCGATAGTCTCTGGTAAAGGGCATCTACTAAGAGCGTCTGCATGCCCTAAGTCTTTTCCGGGGTGGTGGAGCAATTTGTAAGAGTATGCCGCTAGGAAGATAGTCCATCGGGTCAGCCTGGGTGAAAGTGCAATGGGTGTTGGGCTGTTGTGTCTTGCCCGCCCTCAGAGCAGCTGGGGCCTTCTTACCTGCTCCCCAACACTGAGGAATGTATGCCTTCCGGCCCAAGTCCTGGCTCCATGCCCCCACAAACTGCAGAAGAAGGAGCATCTCCCTGCCCCAGCCCTGACTCCATGCCCAGGCAAACGGAGCAGCTAGACCCCTCCCCCTCCTCCACAGCAGGTGAGCCTGAGGAGGGTTTACTCCCAAGAACAGCTGATTGGAGTGACCCTCGCATCAGAAGATTGGAGAGGCGGAGGCAACAGAGGGAAGGGAGGGGCAGGCCTTAATGAGTGCTGAGTCATGGAGCCACACCCCATGGCCTATATAAAGGAGCTACTTTCTGGCAGTCTCTGAGTCAGGCAAAAGTCAAACTTATCTTGCTGAAGTCACTTACTGGTCTCCTGCCTGCTCTGAGGACTTTGCTAGGACTTTGGGCAGAGCTGCAGAGGCAAGCCTGATTCGGATTTCCCGGACCCAGCCGTCAGCGGAGGAGTGGGACACGACATGGGCGGTCGCCCGCTAGGAGTTCCAGTAGGGGTCTATGGTCCATGACTATCTCGAAATCTCGTCCGAATAAGTATTCGTGGAATTTCTTAACCCCAGAGACTATAGCCAATGCCTCCCTAGCTAGCTGGCTGTAGTTCCTTTCAGCCGAGGACATTGTTCGGGAATAATACGCTATAGGGGCTTCTGTTCCATTCGGTAACCTATGGCTGAGCATAGCCCCCACCCCATAGGGAGATGCATCGCAAACTAGTACTAATGGCAACGTGCCATTGTACTGAATGAGGAGGCTATCGCTGGACAAAAGGTTTTTTACCCCCTCAAATGCCTTAGCCTCCACCCTGCCCCAGGACCAAATAGCTTTCTTTGCTAGTAATTTATGTAACGGTTCAGCTATTGTTGCCTTATTCTTTAAGAATACCGCATAGAAGTTGACAAGCCCTAAGAATGCTTGTAATTCTGTTTTATTTTTGGGAGCTGGGGCCTTCCTAATGGTCCGTACCTTGCTCTCAGTAGGGTGAATCCCTTCCCTGTCTATTCGGTATCCCAGGAACTCTACGGATTCCACCCCAATTTGGCATTTGTTAAGCTTAACTTTAAGCCCAGCAGACCTGAAAATGCCCAAAACCTTCCTTAGTTTTACCCCAAGTTCATCTAAGTTTTCTGCTGATACCAATACATCGTCGAAATATGGTACCACCCCAGGTAGACCCTGTAATAGTCACTCCATTAGGTTTTGGAATAGCCCTGGAGCCACACTAACTCCGAACTGGAATCGAGTGCATTTGAAAGCGCCGCGGTGCGTGACAATTGTCTGCGCCTCGGCTGTGCTGCTATCTACGGGTAGTTGCTGGTAGGCTGAGCCAAATCGAGTTTGGCGAAAACCTGCCCTTGTCCTAACGAGTGCAGCAAGTGTTGCACTACTGGGATGGGGTATGCGCTCTTCTGCAATGCTTTGTTAAGCGTTGCCTTGTAGTCAGCACAAATCCGGACCGATCCGTCCGGTTTGACTGGGGTCACTATAGGTGTCTCCCATTTTGCATGGTCGACGGGGACTAGTATTCCCTGGCTTACTAGCTTGTCTAATTCCCTGTCAATCTTGGGCTTTAGGGCGAATGGGACCCTCCTAGCCTTTAACCTGATGGGGGCAACTTGTGGGTCTAGATTGAAAGAAATAGGGGTCCCCACGTACTTGCCCAGGCAGTCTTTGAAGACGTCCTCGAACTCCTTCAGCAGTTCATCCTTGAGGTTGACTTCATTTCTGTAGACCCCGGTCACTCCCATGCCCAAAGCTCGGAACCAGTCCAGTCCTAGCAAACTCGGTAAAGTTCCATCTACTACGGTGATTGGCAGGGTTTTCTTGAATTGTCCATACTTGACTTTGACGGACGTGACCCCTCGAACAGGGATCCGATTTCCCTGGTAGTCTTGCACTCTCAGCTTCTGGGTTTGTAGCTGGCGCTTTGCAATGGCTAGCAAGTCCCTCACGATGGTGTCCCAGGACATAATTGTGATTGATGAGCCGGTGTCCACCTCCATTTGGCACGGTACCCCTTCAATGTATGTTTTGGTAAAAATCTTCTTTTCTAGTCGTGTCGATGCATGGCCCACTCTCACAGTGGTCTGATTTAACTTCGTGCCCTTTTTGAATGGACCAATCCCAGGCCGCTTCGCTGCTCCCGCGCTCTGATTGGTCGGTTTGAATTTTTGGCGGGAAGGTTGGGGGGCTCGACAGGCCTGAGCTATGTGTCCTTTCTTTTCGCACCGCCAACAAATCGCGTCCTTGAACCTGCAGTTTTGTCGTTGGTGTTGGCCCCCACAACTCACGCATTCGTCCCGGTCACCTCTCTCCGGCCTCCCGTGTGGAAAACCTCTTCCTCTTCCTCACCTTCCGATTCGGCCTGGACTTCTCGCTGTGGACCGGTGTTGTTTTCGCCCGGCACCCTGCGTTCGGCTTTTGCAAGGTCTCCGCCGCTTTGGTGGACATCTCGTGAGCCCTGGCCTCGCCAAGGCTATTGCCAAAGTCAGGTTGCTTTTAGACAGCAGCCGCCTTTGCAGTCGGATGTCCCTGACCCCACAAATGAGTTGTTCGAGTAAGGAGTCCTCCAAATCTCTGTACTCACAGTGGTTCGCGGCTTTCCTCAACGCGCCATGTACACGCTTATCGATTCGCCTCTCGCTGTACCCGCTGCTCAACTCGAACCGTTGGACGAACTTTGAGGGTACCGCGTGGTCAAGTGTTGTTTGTAGTGTTTGCCACGGTACCGATTGTACCGGCGTTGGCTCTGAAAGTGACTCCGCGGTATCGAAAACCTCTGGACCGCAGTGGCTCAGGAAGTACGCTCGCTTCCGATTATCCGAGACTCCTTGTAGTTCGTTTGCTTCGAGGAAACACTCGAAGCGAGCCATGTAAGACCCCCATTTCTCCTTGGCTGGGTCAAATGGCACTGGCGCCGTGTAGCTGGACATCGCTAATATCCGCCCTTTGAAACTGGCTGGGTTCGCGAATTCCTTTGCTCCTTCAGCTCTTTTTTCCCAATCTCACTGCCTCAATATCCCACCTTCGTCGCCAATGTTAAGTTTGGGCAATAAAGAGGCAGGAGACCAGTGAGTGACAACAGCTCTATAGTTTATAGTGATCCCAGCAAAAGACAATAGGCAAAACCCCCTCTTTAAATACTATTTTGGCTGAGGCTTCAACCAATCAGCAACGTGCTAGTTCCCGCCCAAACTTCCCTCCTAAAGTTTAAATACATTACAAGGCTGTTCTTTCATCCTTACATTATTCTATAGGTCAATGGATACTTAGAGCTAAATTTGCAACTTAAAGCTGATTTTTAAAGAAAAAAATGGGAAGGGAAAGGAAAGCTTTACCGTACTTTGGGCTAGACATGGGAAAGTAAAGGGCACGTGCTTTATTTAGCCTGAGTAGATATCAAAAATTGCTCAGATCAGCTTCTAGGTTACTCATGAACTTCATGAGCCAGCATTGGATCAATTTCAGTATTATGAAAAAGAAGCAACAGCTGAGCATCAGAGAGTATACAGAAGAAAATGGCTGTCCAGGGCAGGGAACAGCCAATGGAGGGGAGGTGGTCTGCCAGGTAGCTCAGCCAATCAGAGCTACGGCAGTTATCTGAATAAAATGAAGTAGAATGGGGTGAAGAGTTGGAGTCCAACTGCTCTGAAGGATTCTCTGGTAAAAAGACAACAATTGTGAATTGAAGCTGTAAACCAGAGGCTCAGGATGCATTAATAGGGGCTAGACGTGGGAAGAAGATTTCATATCATCTGTTCCTGCACCCAGGAAGTTATGAGAAGTCCATAGTGGTCATGACCAAGAAGAAAATGCAGAGCTAACCTGAATGCCTTTCTTTGCATTTCCTTATTTGTCTGTTGGAAGACAGATGGATTCACATATGCATATTCCCAGACTGTTTGAGTGACCTGAAGTTACAATCGTCACAGGTATACTTCAGACCATTTTGTGATGGATCAGAGGCTTGAAAAACACTCATGGGGTAGAGGTGGCCACATATTTGATATCTGATTCCTTTGAGATTCAGAAGTATATTTTGCCCCAACAATGTGTAGGAAAATTATTGATGAAATGAATATATGAAAATCATCTGATAAATGACTGCAATTTTATTTTCCTTCCAAAGTGTATGTATTTTGCCTTCAACAAACCACAAACTGGACAGCCTTGTGACTTCCCAAGTTATCCCTTCTGCAAATCATTGCCAATATGCTTTAAAACCTCACCTAAAACAACTGTAGATCAAATATGCATTTAGCAGGTTGTTCATTCTTTGTGACCCAGGAGCTGGCAAGGGGGTACATTCAGCCATGCATTGCTCAACTCAATCCAGTCAGTAATTGAGTACAGAGAATGCCATCCACTCAGGTCTCTCTCTCTTTTTTAATTCAAGCTTGCCAGCCACTGAGTATGTTACCACTTCCCTAGAGAGTCAACAGTGCCCAATGAAATAACAAACTTCCTTCAAAGAAAGAAAAGTAGGCACTTTTCTAGATCATACAGACCCAAATATATGCATTCTATGCATTGTTCATATAAATTTGACTTGTGGCTGGCAGAATAGTCTTGTGGATAGCAATAGTCTTTCAATACGCTAGCAAAAATTGGTTGCAAGGACAAATTGGTTTTTGAAATTATTGACACAAGCACTGAGCAGTTTGAAGTGCTATCATCTCTCCATGGATCAAATCAGATTAGCTGATGGAGTGTTTACCCACTGCTGCAACTGAGTTGATTGAAATGGAGTTGAGGCTGGGACATGGCCATAAGACAATATGAGAATATGAGTGCTGAAGTAGGAAGAAAATAAGGCCTTTTCTTGTAAGGGTGGCAAGAAGTCTGAAATGGATCTGCACTGGTTTGCTTTCAGATTCTTGGAACTGAATATATTTGGAACATGTTTGATGGCAAAGGTGAGGAAAAAATATGGTGTGGTAAGATATTTATTGGGGGAGGGAATATCTGACATACTGATATTCTTTTGAAAATGTGAAAAATCTGCCAATCAACTCTTTGGGAAAAGTGGGACTTTGAACCTGTGTCACTGCTGTGTCATTGCTACTTTTTTTAAAGGCTAGACATGCACAGCCCCTTTCATTATATATCTCAGAAAAATCGATCACACTCATAAAATACATTATATGTGGAATTCTCCATTCAGACAGGAGTGCTGGAACTGGCCAATTGTTTTCAGATTAATTATGACAATACATCACACACATTTAAAGGTTTGCAAGTAGTAAAACAGTACTACTAGATGATATACCATCTAAGTTGCAAAGAACACAAAAATACTATGAATAAAAGCACACACACACACACATATATAAAGCAGACCCTTCAAAAATCTGGTGAGCCATCATCAATCAATCGTCTTAGAAAATATGGCTGCAACTACTTTTTTTGATAAAAAGCAGGACCACCACCACCAATAAAAAATAAAGAAAGAAAGAAGAGAAATTGCAGTTAAAAGTGTTTTTAAAAACAGAATAGGAATGCAGGACATATAGTATCATAAATAATACTCAGAAATATCTACTTCTAAATATCCATTTATTTTAAAAGAACTAATATTTTTCGACATTACAACTAAAAAGGAACCCTTGCTCCTTAAGCTTACAAGCTTACAAACAGTTCCATGCTCATTTTCCTTTGATGCATCTTTGAGAAGCTGAGCCCAGTCCTCTGGAAGTGTATTTGCATATATGCATGCAAGCAAGATTACGCATGTGCCATGACATTACTCTTGACTCCTGTCCTGGTCACACCTCCAACAATGAAGAAGCCCCTGTCACTGCTACATCTCTTTGGAGGTGGAACTCTTTCAAGTGGCCTCTGCTGATTCTGACAACTACACTGTGGAAGGTCCGCATGAATGGAGGACACCCCTCCAGTCTGCTTGATCCCAACTCTTGTGGAATGGTGTTTACTGTCTCAGGACAGCTGGTTTCTCTGGCATGCAAGACCTCTGGGTGTGCTCTGACAGCTTTCAGCCAGCTCTTTCCTGACTGGCAAAGCCATCGTCATGCCTGCGATGCAGCTGTCTTGGAGATGAAGAAGCTACTTTGGGGGTGCCAGCCAGTCTGACTGCTTTGCAATAAGAGACTGCCTGGATCTGCAGTGGGCTTTTTTGGAGAGGAGATTTTGTGTTGTTCTTGCTGTTGTAAGCAAAGAAAGGCTCTCTGGGGCTTGTGGGTGTCATGATTTGAATGAAGCAGAATCCTTTCATTCAATCAAGTCTTAGTAAATAATAGCTGGTGTTGTGATATGTTCAAAGGCGACTGCTACAAATCGGAACCAGAAGGCAGTTCTGGTGTGCAATGTCTTCTTCCAAACATCTCATTTTTGACAATGAGAAAGAACAATTTCATGTTGCAAAAGAGAGCATCATTTGGTTTCTCTGATCCCTTTGCAAACTGTAGTTCAGCAATATCTGAAAGGCCACCACACCTAAACTAGGGTTTGGATGGATATAAACAATTTTCTTAGAGGTTTGATATGTAATAGAATATATATGATGTATGAGTAGATTTAAACCAGGGGTGAAATCCAACAGGTTCTGACAGGTTCCGGAGAACCGGTAGCAGTAATTTTGAGCAGTTTGGAGAACCGGTAGTGGAATGGGGATTTTGCAGTATCCTTCCTCTGCCATGCCCACCAAGCCACACCATGCCCACCAAGCCACGCCCACAGAGCCAGTAGTAAAAAAAATTGGATTTCATCACTGATTTAAGCCTAAATTGTTCCTATATCTAAAATTATAAATCTACCAAAAATATCTTAATTGGGATATTTAAAAGCAAAATGTTATATACTCTTCCATTTTGAAATATAACTTTTTCACAGAATAAAGCATATATTTATTAGTTCATTTATTTTTGAGTCTCCCTTTCCACCAATGAATGTTGCTCAAAGTACTCCAGGCAGCTAAAATCATAATTGCAATAATTTAAAAAAATAGAATGTATAATTAAACAGGACTAAACTTTATTATACAAGCATATTGGAAGTTGATAGCACTAATCAATTCAACAGTGCAGTTTAGGTTTTTCCTTCAATTAGCAAAGGATATAATTTTCCTTGCTAGGGAAGACAATAGAGACTATATAGACCATATGATATTCTTTAGCAATATCCAAGGCTATTCCAAGGCTAGAAGTTAAAGCTAGAAAAAAGGTTCTGTTCTTTAACATGTCTAAAGATATATTTAACACTGGTAGGATCAACCGAAGACCCTTCCTTCCTTCCTTCCTTCCTTCCTTCCTTCCTTCCTTCCTTCCTTCCTTCCTTCCTTCCTTCCATCCATCCATCCATCCATCCATCTAGGTAAAGGTAAAAGTTCCCCTCACACATATGTGCTAGTCATTCCCAATTTTAGGGGGCAGTGCTCATCTCTGTTTCAAAACCGAAGAGCCAGTGCTGTCCAAAGACGTCTCCGTGGTCATGTGGCCAGCATAACTAAACACCAAAAGTGCATGGAACCTGTTACCTTCCGACCAAGGTGGTCCCTATTTTTCTACTTGCATTTTTACATGCTTTTGAACTGCTAGGCTGGCAGAAGCTGGGGCAAGTAACAGGAGCTCACTCTGTTATGCAGTGCTAGGGATTTGAATCGCTGAACTGCCAACCTTTCTGATCGACAAGCTCAGTGTCTCAACCACTGAGCCACCGTGTCCCCTTCATCTATCATCCATCTAGTCTGCCATAATTTCATAGAATAGAAGAATTCAAACAATATTTTTCATTTCTTCCATCAATTCTTTTCTTGTCACCAAAAAAATCTGTTAAGGAAGCAAATATGGAGTAGCTGTGCAAAGTCTAGAAGCTTCAGTATAGAAGCATTTTGTATCAAGAGTTTTCTCCACTGTACTATGTCATCAATTATACCTCAGTCCAGTTATTTTATTGTGCAAGCTTATATACTGTATAAGTTTTTTTTACATTTTCATTATTAGATTTATATCCTGCTTTTTTTGCTTTTGTGAGCCTAAAGTCTATTATTCTACATGTTCTGTTACCCGAAAATATATCGCATTAAACATAATGGGTGTACTTTTGAATAGATATGCATACCACTGACTCTCCTTGAGATATGTTATCTATTTGTACTTAGAGCATTCTGTGCTATTTGCAGATCTTATTATCATGACAGCCTTAGGAGACATGGTGGTGCAGAGGCTTAATGACACTGGATGTGCTGAGCAATTGCCAGCACTCTGGTGGTTCGAGTTCAGCTTCGCGGGACAGGGTGAGTTCCTGTCCCTTGTCCCTAGCTCTTGCCCACTTAACAGTTAGAAAGCATTGTGGGATAAAAACCAAACCTATATATATATATATTGAGCCATGGTGGTACAGTGGTTAGAATGCAGTACTGCAGACTACTTCTGCTGACCATCAGCTGCCAGCAGTTCAATAGTTTGATTCTCACGAGCTCAAGGTTGACTCAGCCTTCCATCTTTCCAAGGTCGGTAAAATGAGGACCCAGATTGTTGGGGGCAATATGCTGATTTTGTAAACCGCTTAGAAAGGCCTGTAAAGCACTGAGAAGTGATATATAAGTCTAAGTGCTATTGCTAAGTGCTATTGCTACATGGAGTAAAAG
This sequence comes from Ahaetulla prasina, assembly GCF_028640845.1. Classification (NCBI taxonomy): domain Eukaryota; kingdom Metazoa; phylum Chordata; class Lepidosauria; order Squamata; family Colubridae; genus Ahaetulla; species Ahaetulla prasina. The sequence goes on from NC_080539.1 coordinate 268,335,683, forward strand.
GGAGGGCTACTGATTTAGAAAGATATTGATTTAGTGTATCAAATGCACAGTTACATGAAGTTTTTGACTGATGGGATAGTTACTTCCTAGGGCGAGAGCATAGAGACCTTACTGTCCTAGACTGGGAAAGATTTACACTTATTGGGCACTCACTTGGGTGATCTTTACATGGTTCTAGCCTCTAACCTAAAACAAAGACTCTTTTTCTGAATAGCAGGAGGAAAATTGTTGCCTTGCCTCCAAGGACCGAATGTGTCTGCCTTCTTTCGCTAAGGATATTTACTTTTGCTAAAGCCCCTGGCATTCAGGCAGCCTTAACAGCTGGTTCTAGTAATGTGCTTTAATTGAACAGGTTTACTGTCTTTTTCTCCCCTCCACTGAAACAATGATCTTTGCATTCGGAGGGAAACAGGAGAATGAACACTTAAGAGCACGGACTAACAAGAGCAACACGTCCATGGTTTAAACAAGAGGCCAGTTGGTTGGGCATTTGGGCACAGTATTCATAGGACATTAGCTCAATATGGAGGGCCTGGCTTTAATCCATAGCTCTTTGCCAGGTGGCATAGAAATTAATCTATGCTTTACTCAAGTTATTAGTTGTGGTATTTTTAAAATCTTGCAGATCAGGGAAGCAAGCACAAAGCAATGCCTACTTGTTCTTCTACTTCATGGCATTGTGGCATTATGTCTTCTTTTCTTTTAAAAAGCTGGTGTTCTACCAACTCTGCAGCATCTTGTAGCCTCTGGAGATATTTTCTGTTCTGCAACTTTGCCCTTTACAAATAGAAGAAGAAGGGGTTAACTGGAAGACTGGACAATAAATAACCCCTTTCAAATCCAACCAATTCCAATCCTTATTTTTCCAAACATCAGTTTCAGAAAAAAAAATCATAGGAAAGTAGATTTGGTCAATATATAAATGACTCCAGCAAAAGCCAATACAATGTAGATTTAGTTACAGGTAGTCCTTGACTTGCAACAGTTCATTTAATGACTGAAGTTACAATGGAAGTGAAAAATGTGACTCATGACTGTTTTTCACACTTACAACCATTGCAGCATCCCCATGGTAGTGTGATCAAAAGCTTGGCAACTGACTCATATTTATGACAGTGTGATCTTGGGGTCATGTGATCATCTTTTGTGACCTTCCAACAAGCAAATTCAATAGGGAAGCCAGATTCACTTAACAACCGTGTTACTGACTTAACAACTGCAGTGATTCACCTAACAACTATGCCAAGAAAGGCCATAAAATGGGGAAAACTCACTTAACAACCTTAGCAACATAAATTTCGGGCTCAATTGTGACTGTAAGTCGAGGACTATATCTATGCACCAAATGTTATTTATTACTACACTTAATTACATACAAGCACAGCCCTCAAAACCACAGACACTCTATTTCTGTGATGGCAAACCTATGGCACGCATGCTAGAGGTGGCAAGCAGTGCCCTCTTTGAGGGCATGCAAACCGTCGCCCCAGTTCAGCTCTGCCATGCATACGTGTGTGCCTCCCGCCAGCCAGCTGGTCTTTGGGTCTCTGCTGTGCATGCGTGGGGGTGGGGGGCATGCGGGGGGGGCATGCGTGCATGTGCGAAGGGGTGGGGCACATGTGTGGGGGCCATGCACACATTGCATTTTTGGGGTTTGGGCACACGTGCATTCGCACACACACACACACACACTTTGGGCACACGGTTTGGAAAAGGTTAGCCATCACTGCTCTAGTTCCCGTGGTGAACTCAAGGGGGTGTAAGCATGCACGCACATTTCGTTATATATTTACCACAACCTTGTGAGGTAATTTCTACTGAAAGACTAGCCTAAATCAGAGTGTCGTGTCCCCCTCCCCCTCCGACGACCGGGTCTAGGAAGTCTGTATCAAGTGTGGCCACGAAGCCTCTGCAGCTTTGCCAAATTCCTTCCAGATTTCTCAGGGCAGGCAGGAGTCCAAGTTGTGACTTCAGCAAACTAGATGAGACTTTGCTTGACTCAAAGTTGGAATGCCAAAAGCAGGTCCTTTATATAGGCTGTGGGGTGTGGCTCCATGACTCAGCATTTATCCAGGCCTTCCCCTCCCTTCCTTCTGCTGGCGTTGCCTCTCAGATCTCCGGAAGCGAGGATCCTCCCACTTTGAATTGTCTTCTGCTGTTTGAGAAAGGGAGGGGTCAGAAGGAGTAGGCCCGAGTAATTCCAATCCGTGGCTGACTTCCTCTGATGGCTGAGCCAAAGGAACACACCCCGTATGAGTGAGGTTTGTTTGTTCATTCCTGACATCCTGTCTGGGCATGGGGCCAGGGCCGGGGGCTGGAGGCATGACAGGCCGTTCATCTTCATTATCAGACTCTGAGTCTGATAGCAGGCCCGGGAGGAGACGGGAGGGGCCCGGCTGAGAAGAGGAGGGAGGACGAGGCACATCACAGAGAGAGGGGCTTGAATTCGTATTCAGAATCCCTGGCCTGAAATCCCAAACCATGCTGACTGATTTAAGCTGGACTTTCCTTTTGTTCTTAGCTAGATGAGATTAAGTACCTCCTACAGTCCCAGTCTAGAGAAGCCATACAAGAGCGGAACTCTGCTGTTGCCTTTTGACCATATTCTTTGCCTCAGACTAGATCAAGCAATTCGCACATGCATGTACTGGCAGATTAACTCTTGAAGCTCTGTGGCTAAACTTCGACCCATATATAGCTTGTCTGATTTCTTGTTCAGTACAGACTCATAGGTGTCGTCTAATTCTCATATTTCTTTAATTTTGGAATGGCAACAAGCCAACCGTGTTGCTTTCTTTGATATTCTAGTGGACCTTTCTTCTATCAGCTCTTGCTTGTAATAAGAGCTGCTGTTTAATTTGTGCCGTAGACCCACAGAGAGCTAAAAGCCAAATAGTCATTAGCTTAACTTAAAAGCATTGTCTCTGTCAATTCCGGATCCCACAATGAATATCACAAATGTCATGCATTATAGACTTATTTTTTAAAATATTTTTTATTAAACTTCTTTATTAAATAAGTTTTCAATAGATTTAAAAACAGTTAAACTTTTGATTTAAAGTGGAATAAAGATAAGTAATAAGAAAGTAAAAAAATCTGTAGAAAAAGAAATAGAAAAGGAAAAAAAGAAAAAGAAAACAAACATTCTAAAGAAATGACATTTTTCTTTATTGTTGAAATTAAGAAATTGTTTCTTTCATAAGATACTTCTTGTTCTGAGGCCCATAAAGGGATTTTCGCCGCAGTTTGAGTTTATACCTGGTCCATATTTTGAATATGGCATTTCTAATATAATGATTCTTAAAATCTACATTAACCTTAACTTCATCATAACCATAGAAAACCATGCCATCTGAACCTCAAATTATGCTATTCTAATTCTTCTTGTAGATTTTTAAACTAAAGTTTATTGTCTGATAAAATACAAATAGAAACAAAAATTGAAAAAGAAAAGAAGTGCAGAAAGAAGTGAAAAAGAAAGAAAAAAGTAGTGACTTCTGACCTTTTTCAATGCAGTAGAATACAAAAAGAAGTTACAGCCTCAACCTTTTGCTGTGAGCCATTTCTATAACAACAAAGTCATTCTAATTGTGGAAACCTAAAATTAAAGTTTTGATTTTTTTCATTTTCAAGTACAAAATCCAGAAGTGGTTTCTAGGTAGAAACAAAGCTAGATAAATTCTTCTCTTTACTTAGAAATTTTTTTTGCCATCTCTGCAAACTCCATCACCTTTGCCGTCTATTCTTTCATTATGGGAACTAACGTGTCCTTCACCATTCTACTTTTAAAACTCTTCATTTATTTGTCGGTTTGTTTATTGCATTAGATATATATACAGTCCATTTCACCTGAGTCTAATAGAATTTTTAAGTGATATTGGGTTTGTTTTAGATTGGTATTTATATTATTTTATCAAGTTTATATTATAAATTGTTTTACTAATATTGCATTACTATTTTCTATAGATTATATAATGCCTTCAGAAAGCATTTTATGAGGCATTTAATTAACTGCATAAATACCAAATAAATTAGAAGAGTATAAAGAAGCTGAGCATAAGATTTTCAATGCCATATACTGTTTTCCAGGCTGAGGGACAGGAATTAGAATAGAATAGAATAGAATAGAATAGAATAGAATAGAATAGAATAGAATAGAATAGAATAGAATAGAATTTTTATTGGCCAAGTGTGATTGGACACACAAGGAATTTGTCTTGGTGCATATGCTCTCAGTGTACATAAAAGAAAAGATACGTTCATCAAGGTACAACATTTACAACACAAATGATGGTCAATATATCAATATAAATCATAAGGATTGCCAGCAACAAAGTTACAGTCATACAGTCATAAGTGGAAAGAGATTGGTGATGGGAATGATGAGAAGATTAATAGTAGTGCAGATTTAGTAAATAGTTTGACAGTGTTGAGGGAATTATTTGTTTAGCAGAGTGATGGCCTTTGGGAAAAAACTGTTCTTGTGTCTAGTTGTTCTGGTGTGCAGTGCTCTATAGCGTTGTTTTGAGGGTAGGAGTTGAAACAGTTTATGTCCTGGATGTGAGGGATCTGTAAATATTTTCACGGCCCTCTTCTTGATTCGTGCAGTATACAGGTCCTCAATGGAAGGCAGGTTGGTAGCAATTATTTTTTCTGCAATTACCTTTGAAGATATTAAAAATTAGCACATGGAAGTGAAAGAGACATTGACAAATGTTTGTTGCTGCGGTTCTCCAAAGAAATGTGAACTATTCCCACAATACTTTCCTAGGTGTCCTAGAATATAACATTTGGAAAAAAAATCCAACAAGAGAACAAAACAAAACACAGCATCCTAGGAAACCAAAAAGTAAGATATGAAAGCCAGTTCTTTATTTCAGGTGTAGTTTGTTTTGTGGCTATTCCTTCTGGATATCTTATGAGACTGTTGGTCGAATGGTTTGTGACCCACCTGTTTGTTGTTTGTTTGTTTGTTCAGATGATTCTCTGACCCAATGGCCACATTACTTCTCCCTGAGGCATTGCTGCCTTTCACAAGCTCAGGCATATGATCCAAAGAGAATGAAGAGACTTCTCTAAATAGCTACTTCATAATGGGCTTATGATCTGCCCCCTTCCTGACAGCCTCTCAACTTGAGGGATGATTAATTTTAATATATATTGTTTACCCACATTCTTCTTGCATGTTTCCTGAGGAAATCTTCCAGCAGTGTCACTCTCCCTTCATTCCTCTTGGCAGGTCTCTTTTCTAACCGGGGATAGGCCGGTGTTGTTTTCATCACAACCCATCTTCCTGTCCAGAGCTGGCTGCTTCTAGGATAACATCAAAGTAAGAAGAAAACTCAATGGCTCCTGGTGCAATGCTGAGATTCCTGGATCTACTCCACCCCAGGACTCTGTCATTAGAAAAAAAAAGCCAGTGTTGGATAGGCACGTCAAGACTTATACAATGTCTGTCAAAAATTTTCATTCCCGTGTACAGTGCCTTAATCTTAAATTTTTCTCTACAACAGAAGAAGGTTGGGATTCTAACATGAATATGAAGCAGATTGAATAGTGAAGTCCTTCACTCTGAGACCATTTAAAAATCAACTTGCGCTTTCAATTATTTGCACTTGAGTCATTTACAGATATGGGCATTGTTATGTATTCTTGTATGTACCTTTAAATATTTGGGCGGGAAATCAGCACGTTGCTGATTGGACGAAGCCGCCAGTAGAACTGTATAAAAGGAGAGGTTTTCCCCCAGCCTGTTGCTGGGTTCACCATATATTAAAGAGCTGTTGTCACTACCCTGGTCTCCAGCCTCGTTACTTCCAGAACCTAACACTGGCGACGAAGGTGGGATCTCGAGGCTAAGGAGAACCAGAACCGAGCTGAAGCACGATAGACCCGAACCCAGCAAACACAGGGCAGAAAAGCGGAGATGGCCAGTTACACTCCGCCCGCACCGTTTGACCCGGCTAAAGAGAAATGGGGAACATATATGACCCGTTTCGAAAGCTTTCTAGAAGCTAACGAACTGCAAGGAGTTCAGATAACCGCAAAGGGCTTATTTCTTAAGCCACTGTGGTCCGGAGGTCATTGATATCGCGGAAGCCCTGGCAGAGCCAACGCCCGTTACAATCGGTGTCGTGGCCAACTCTACAGACATTACTAAGAAACCACGCACCGCCGTCCAAATTGCGGCGGTTTGAATTGGAGGCGAAGGCAGATGGAGGCGAATCCATCGGTGACTACATGGCGCCCTAAGAAAGCGTCCAAGGACTGCGGATACCGTGACCTAGGCGAGGTGCTCCTCGAGCAACTCATCTGAGGGTCAAAGACATCCGTTTGCGACGGCTGCTAGCAAAGAGCAACCTAATGCCAGCGCTCTGGACGAAGCCAGAGCACATGAAATGTCCTCCAAGCGGCGGAGACACTGCAAAAGCCTCCCACAAAAGGCGGCGCGAAAGCAACTCAGTGCACCAGGAGGAGGTTCAGACCGAATCCGGCGGTGAAGATGAGGAAGGGTCTGCCGAACCGAAAGCGCGACAAAGGGACCGAGGCGAATCACGGAAGCTGCGGAGGTCAACACCAGCGCCAACGCTGCAAGTTTAAGGACGCGACATGTCGGCGGTGTGGGAAGAAAGGGCACCTAGCTCAAGTTTGTCGAGCGCCCAACCTTCCGCCGAAAATTCAAATCGGCCAATCAGAGCGCGGAATCGGCAAGGCGACCGCGATTGGCTCAAACAAAAAGGCGGATTCAAACCAACGACTGTGGTCATAGGCGCTCGACCGAGTGGAGAAGAAGATCTTCACCAAACCAAAATAGAGAGTACGGTGCCGGCTCGAAGTAGACACGGGATCAGCGATCACCATCATGTCCTGGGACACTTTGGCGAAGTCACTGCCGTCAGTCGCGGCGCCACCTGCAACACAACGGCTACGAGTCCACGACTACCAGGAGAATCGCATCCCTGTTCGAGGACCACCTCCGTCCGAGTCGCACGGACCACACAAGAAGACCCTGCCCATCACGATCGTCGAAGGACCCTGCCCAGTCTGTTGGGACTAGACTGGTTTCGTGCCCTGGGCATGGAGTGACTGGCATCTACAGAAGTGACTGTAACCTGAAAGACATTCTCTTTAACGAGTTCGAAGATGTCTTCAAGGACTGCCTGGGCAAGTACAAGGGACCCCTATTTCCTTCAACTTAGACCCCAGGTAGCTCCCATTAGGCTTAAGGCGAGGAGAGTCCCTTTGCCCTAAAACCAAAATTGACAAGGAGCTAGATAAGCTCATAAATCAGGGATTTTGGTGCCAGTCGATCACGCAAAGTGGGAGACGCCAATCGTCACCCAATAAAACCAGACGGGTCAATTAGAATTTGCGCTGACTACAAGGCGGCGCTTAACAAAGCCTTACAGAAAAGCGCTTACCGGTTCCCGTGGTGCAACACTTGCTGCACTCTTTGGGGCAAGGGCAAGTCTTTGCAAAGTTAGACTTGGCTCAAGCCTACCAACAACTGCCCGTAGACGCCCGACAGTCAAGCCCAAACGATTGTAACGCACAGGGGCCTTCAAGTGTACCCAATTGCAATTTGGGGTGAGTGTGGCACCAGGGCTGTTCCAAAACCTAATGGAACGACTTCTGCAAGGGCTCCCAGGGTAGTTCCTACTTGATGATGTCTTGATTTCAGGGAAAACATGGAGGAATTGGGGAGCGTTTGAGAAAGGTTCTGGGCATTTTCCGGACAGCCGGATTAAAGTCAAGGTAAACAAATGCCAAATAGGGGTCAATCTCGAATTCTTGGGCTACGGATAGACAAGAAAATTCACCCACTGAGAGCAAGGTCAAGGCAATTAGAAAGGCTCCAGCGCCCAAAAACAAAGCAGAGCTACAGGCATTCCTGGGGCTAGTGAATTTTACGCGGTCTTTTTAAAAACAAAGCGACCGTTGCTGAACCGCTGCATAGGCTTTTAGGAAAAATACTGTTTGGTCTTGGGGAAAGTCGAAAATAGGGCTTTGAAGCAGTAAAAACCTGCTCTCAAGTGACAGCCTGCTCATCCAATATCATAACACTTTGCCCCTAGTGCTGGTTTGCGATGCCTCCCTTATGGGGTGGGGCTGTACTCAGCCATAGACTTCAAACGGCACAGAAGCCCCTATAGCTTTTACTCTAGAACGATGTCCTCCCAGAGAGGAACTACAGCCAATTAGATAAAGAAGCACTAGCCATTGTGTCAGGGTGAAAAATTCCACGAATATGTTTTGGGCGGGATTTTGAAATCGTGACTGACCACAGACCGCTACTAGGGATAATGGCTGGCGACCGCCCAACGCCTGTGGCACTTTCGCCACGCTTGACCCGTTGGACTATTTTCTTAGCCGCTTATTCGTACAAGCTGCAGCATCGACCAGGAAAAGAAGTGGGGCATGCAGACGCGTTAAGCAGGTGCCCACTACCAGGGCCATCGAAGACCCTACGCCGGGGACGCCCATCCTGCTTATTGACTCTTTGGACTCTGGCCCAGTCACATCTAAGGAAGTGGCTCGGGCATCATACCGGGACATTATGTTAAGGACTGTACTCGGTTGGGTACAAAGAGGGTGGCCCGCTGCGCCCGGGCGAGCAGTTCAAAATTTGTTAAAAACGGATGAGCTCTCGGCTCAAGGGGTGCCTGTTATGGGGTGATCGTGTGGTAATCCCGATAAATTAAGGGAAAGGTACTGGACCTCCTCCACGAGGTCACCCAGGGATCGTCAGGATGAAGGGGCTAGCGAAGCTATGTGTGGTGGCCACTCATGGACTCAGAGATTGCTGAGAGGGTGGGAAATGCCAGGCTTGCCAAGAGTCCAGACCCCTACCCCAACGGCCCCAGTCAGGAATGGGAAAAACCCCAAGGGCCCTGGTCAAGAATCCACATTGATTTTGCTGGCCCTTTCCATGGCCAAACTTTCTTAGTGGTTGTCGACGCATTCTCTAAATGGTTGGAGATCATACTCATGAAATCCACTACGGCAGAGGCAGTAATCGCAGCCCTGCGCCACTTATTCGCAACCCACGGGTTGCCTGGCACTCTGGTGTCCGACATGAGCCGCAATTCACGGCAGCCCAGTTGAAGAATACTTGGCAGAGGAGGGCATCCGACATGCCCTCTCTGCGCCTTTCCACCCTGCGTCGAATGGCCTTGCAGAGCGTTCCGTCCGGAGCGCTAAGGAGGCATTGTCCAGGCTCAAGCCAGGTGACTGGCAAACAAAGATAGACCTCTTTCTGGCCGTTCAGCACAGAACCCCAAGCACTGCTACAGGCAGAAGCCCAGCCGAATTATTGATGGGACGGAAACTCCGGTGCCCACTTGACCGTTTGAGTCCCCATTACACACCAGAGGGTTACAAGGGGGAAATAGACAAAACAAGGGAAATGGGCATAGGCGACCGAGTGTGGGCCCGAACTATGGGGACGGCCCTAGTTGGCTCGCAGGGCAAATAATAAAACAACCGGCCCAAAGTCATACTTGGTGAATTACAAGACAACCGAGTATGGAGGCGCCACATAGATCAGATAAGGAGCGAATAACTGAACAAACTAAGCCACAGGAAACAAATTATGACCCCTCCTTATTTGAACCCACAGCTGACCATGACCGGGAGGCGCAAGACTTAGCTGAGGTCCCGGAGGTCCAGCGACGCCATCAGGTTCGAGGAAACAGCAGGAAAATTCAAAAGTAATCCAGGCGGATGGCCAAGAAAAAAGTCTGCCAATAATCCAGGGCCCGATGGCCTAGAGAAAGAGCTGGGAGGAAAACAGCCCCTCCGACCAGCTCAAAACACCACCCAGGACTGAACCGCGCAGGTCTGAAAGAACTAGGAGACGCCCAGGTTATTTGCGTGACTACATTGAAAATAACATGTAAATAAAATGTAAATAGAGGCAAAGTGTTTTCTGGGAGGGGAGGAGTGTTATGTATTCTTGTATGTACCTTTAAATATTTGGGCGGGAAATCAGCACGTTGCTGATTGGACGAAGCCGCCAGTAGAACTGTATAAAAGGAGAGGTTTTCCCCCAGCCTGTTGCTGGGTTCACCATATATTAAAGAGCTGTTGTCACTACCCTGGTCTCCAGCCTTGTTACTTCCAGAACCTAACAGGCATTCTTGTAGTATTTAAAGGGAGAAACCCTTAATATTTCCCTTGTGTTTTTTGAAAGTTCTCATCCCCTGGAAAAGAAGCTTCCTTTTTTTCAACTTTATGCTCCTGAGAATTTCTTCCAAGTTTGTTTTTAATGGATTTCTAAAATGGAAACGGCGGAGACATTACTGGTGATAATGTTGCTGTAACTGCCTTTCCACCACTGGAAAGTCCCCTGCTTGTCAACTCTTCCTTAAAGGGACTCTTAGAAGGTGTTTCCCCAAAACATTGTTAGCCAGGAATGATTAATGATTCCTTTCTTAATAAATCCAATTTCTCTTACTGAAATATATCTTCTTGAAACATAGTAGGCTTTGTGTCTGCAAAAGGGGAAAGGAGACCTACAAATATCATGTTACTTTTGAGTAGCTGTGCTCCAGGCCACTTCAACTAAGCATGCCATCTTTTGGGATCTAGGAAGCAGATCTATTAAAAGAGAATATTTGTAGCTGAGGGTTGAAATGAGGGGTCCTTGGTGCTTTCTGAACTTGGTTGTTTTCTTTTAGACATTTGATTACCCAAACTTGGTAACATCATCAATGCTAGTTGCTAGTTGCAAAAATATAATAATAATCAATCTTCGAGAGCATCATGGATCCTCAGCAGATCTTTTGCCTGGAATAGCATCTCTCTGGAGATCCCATCCTTATAATGTTCACAAAGATCTGAAAACCTGACTATCCTTTCAGGCATTGGGACAGGATGAGTGCTGAGTCCTTGTAGAATCTTTTATTTGATAAAATATATGTTATGTTTAGTTTTGGATACAATCTTTATTCTCGTTGCTGGCCAGTCTTGCAGTGATGGACAGCCTCTAAATTGTACATATAAAATAATATAATAACATCTATATAAAAGTTGTAAGTTTGTAAGTATTGTTCTTGTTCTTTTTTAAAAATATATATATTTCCAAGATACCCGTGCTTATTTCTCTGAATATATAAATATAAAAATAAGAATCTATGTGGTCATTAAGTTTTATAAATATAAAACTTAGTTACCGTATAGTGCTGAAGAATGCTGGAGAGAACCCCTGGGAACTCTTGAGAATACCATGGATAGCTAAGGAAACAAACTGGTGGATCATCAAACAAATCAACTCAAAGTTTTCACTGGAGACACAAAAGGCCAAACTCAGATTATCTTATTTGGACACATAATGCAAAGCCCTTATTCTCTGAGAAAGGCTCTAATCCTGGGAAATATGGAAGGATATTTAGAAGGACAATGATAAGGTGAATGATTCACATGCGCATGCAGACCTTCTGCCCATGCGCAAAACTTTCTGCACATGCGCATAAGGTATAAAACACATTACTTTCTGGTTAAAACCAGGAAGTAAGGACACCCAGGTGGGTGGGTGGTGTCGTGTCCCACTCCCCCTCCGCCAGCCGGGTCTGGGAAGTCTGTATCAAGCGTGGCCACGAAGCCTCTGCAGCTTTGCCAAATTCCTGTCAGATTTCTCAGGGCAGGCAGGAATCCAAGGTGTGACTTCAGCAAACCAGATGAGACTTTGCTTGACTCAAATTGCTTGACTCAAGCTGGTCTTTTATGGCTCCATGACTCAGCACTAATCCAGGCCTGCCCCTCCCTTCCTTTTGCTGACATCGCCTCTCCATTCTCCGGAAGCGGGGATCCGTCCACTGTGACTTTCTATCCTCCTGATCTGCTGCTGGCAATTCTAGCATGTGGCTGGCTTCATGCTCACACGCTGTAGAAGGGAGGTTTGTTTGCTCATTCCTGACATTCTGTCTGGGCATGGTGCCAGGGCTGGGGGCTGGAGGCATGCCAGGCCATTCCTCTTTATTATCAGACTCTGACTCAGATAGCAGGAGATGGGAGGGGCCCAGCTGTGGAGAGGAGGGCGGGTGAGGCACAACAGGTAGAGCTTCACTCTACCATTGCTACCGGATCGCCAAACAGCTGCCAAGATTGCTACCGGATCGCGTGATCCGGTCTAAACCGGGAGCATTTCACCCCTGGAATGAACTCACTTACAGTGAATGCACTGCTGGAAGACCTGAAAATCAGGTTAGGACATATTGTCATGGAGAACATTTATGTCTAGGAGTTGATACTGATTTGAGGGCACATCAAGCACTTTTCACTTTGTGGTTCATTCTTGCTGTTCCATTAGATCAGGATGTTACATATATTTGGATATTTTAAAGAGGAGACAACCAGTTTCCATATGAAAACATTTACATGAATAAACAGAAATAGCCATACAGCAAAATCCTTGGCAGATTTTCTTATAAATAGTTTCTCATTTGGAATGACAATATATTTTGCTAATATTTTCCCTAAATATGAACAAATTTTCCCAATTATGAATTTAGGCATAAGGAATCAAGAATCCCAACAAGGATCCTTATTTCTGAGCTAGAGTTCACCACTGATTCATCTTTGCAAGTTTCCCATTGCAAAGCAAACAGGATCCTGGATAAAGAATCAACCAAACATATCTAAATAAAATGGAAAGCACTTGTGAAGGAATCCATCTTTCTCCAAGTTAGCTGCACTAACTATATTCTCTTTCTCTTCTGTGGCTCCCTTTGCAGTCCCTTCTGCTTGCACACTATTCTTTTGTCCTTCATCAGTCTTGTACTTAGTTACAGATGGAAAATATTAGCTCCAGTTTACAAAACATGGCCCAGTTTCCTTTAGTGCTGCACAGGTTGGACAAATCTGTCATTTGAGTCGGGTATCTATTCTGCAGCCAATTTTGTAATCTACAAGCAATGTGACCCTAAGAAAGGAATCCTGAGTTAGCAGCCAAGCTTGGAAAATCCCTGTTTAGCACAATTGCTGCCAAAACTATCTCACTTGATATTCATGTTAGATTTGGTGGAACTTCTGCATAATGCATAGCGATAATACCAGTTTGGGAATTAACTTGTAATGGCCCTAAGATAGATTTGGACAAGGCATAGCTTCATAAGATTTATGAGTGATTTTCATTTTATCTAAACTTTGGTTTAATTTCATAAGATTTGGGAGTCCTTTTCACTAAAGCTTAGTTTAATTTTTACAACTAATTTTCATATCACAAGAATAAAAATCGATTTAAAACATAAAAATATTGTCCAAGACCAATTTAGACTTGCAGTCCCAAGCATATAAGTGAGCAAAACTCATCTATTTTAAAAGATACGTTCAGTCAATTCTAATTATTATTATAAATCTCAGCATTTAACTTTTCATATTTTCATATTAAGATTAAACAATACACTTATTTTTACTGTAGTACTTATTTTGAAAAATAGTACATTTTTCTAAATAACTTCCCTAATAGTTTAGGGAACAATATTCATAAATAATTCTTGGGAATACATTCCCTTTAATAAGGTTATTTTCAGTTATTGACTTTGCACATGTTTCCAATTCTGTTTGCTATTGCATATAATTTGCCTGGATTATGGAAGCAAACGTCAACTATAATATTGGAAGGATATATTCCCTTTGAGCTTATCCTGAGTAGTTTATCTACACTAATTCCAATAATCACCTAATGCCTTTATCCAATATCCTTTATCCTGTTGAAGATACCTGGGACTGATCTTGAGATCCTACATATGCAGGAAATCATCTATAAAACATCCACTAGAAGGCAGACTGTAAATGGCTATTTTACAGTTGAAGTTCCGATGTAATTCCAATCTAATTTAAACCACCTAGAATTGTACATGACATTTCACAATCACAAAATTATCCACAGAATTGCTCAAAATGGGGGAGCCGGAGTGTAGGGTTTTAATGTGAATCATGGGTGGATCACATTTATGATTTAAATTAAAATTATATCAAAGTTTATTTTTAATCCTCACTCCAATTTTCTTGCCTCTTTTATTTTGGGCTGAAGTGATATCTTCTTATCTCTCTCACTCTCATCTATTGATCGATCGATCAATCGATCAATCTATCATCTATCATCTATCATCATCTATCTATCATCTATCACCTATCTATCTATCATTTATCTATTATCTATGTAATAGATGTATTAGATCTATGTATTATCTATGTAAAGTTGCTCATTTCAAACAGTAGATACAACAGCAAGGAAGAGATATCTCCTTGCAGTGGGCAGATATAAGTGGCCTCTATGACTCTCAGAAAGAATGTTAATGACCACATGACTGCAGGGAATTCTTTCATTCCCTCCATTCAATCAGAATTGAAGCTTCTTGGATGAGAAGCAAAACATTTTCTCCTTCTTCCTCAAGAAAAAAAACAGTCCAGTTGCCTTTTGAAGATTAAAAAAAAGCACCTTTTGAGACATGCTATGCACTGATTTTATTATCCAGTGGTTTAGCTTTCTTTCATTCAGTTACTCATGGATTTTAATTGTTTGGAATTCCATATGCTTTACAGGTGTGAAAAGTTCCTCTAGCTTTATTTTTGCCCATTGTACAGATTTCAGTATTAAAGCTATACTATTAACCCTTCATAAATTAATTTTTACCTGATTATTATTTTAACTGCTTTGTTTTATGTAATATTGTTTCTAATGGCATTTTAGAAACTTAGATTTTCATTTTCTGTGTTTTTCTTTCTTAACAACAATTACATAGCCTTCTTTCTAATTATTAGTTTTTATATTATTTTATATGATGTATACTTACTTCTCATGAGGTAAACTATTATACAGGTAGTCCTCAACAGTTTATTTAGTGACCATTTGAAGCTACAATGGAACTGAAAACAGTGACTTATGGCTGTTTTTCACATAACCATGGCAGCATCCCCAGGGTCACATGATCAAAATTCAAATGCTTGGCAGCTCACTCACATTTATGATGGTTGCAGTGTCCCAGGGTCATGTGATCCCCTTTTGTGACCTTCTGACAAGCAAAGTCAATGAGGAAGCCAGGTTCACTTAACAACTATGTTACTAACTTAACAACTGCTATGATTTACGTAACAACTGTGGCAACAAAGGTCGTAAAATGGGGGAAAATTCGCTTAACAAATGTTCACTTGGCAACATAAATTTTCAGCTGAATTGTGGTCGTAACTCAAGGACTACTTGTACTACAATTACAAAACATCATTTAAAAATTGTCTTTTAAAGATCTTTTGAAGTTGCACTTTAATAATTAGGTACTTCCTTTAATTAACCATAACATCCTGTTCCTCCAATCTATTTTTAAAGCTCTTTTCTATAATGTAGTTTCCTGAGGCAGCAGCTCAGAGACTCAAGTAACCAAACCTTTGTATATGGAACAACAGGACTAATGATTCTGTCACCTGAATCCTGGGCTTCAACTTCAATTCCATGAATAATTCGATTTTGCAGATTTTATGGTTATGTCAATAAAAACACTGTTAACTGTAGGAATCTATTATATATGAATGGTAACTGAGTTAATTCACCAGGACATAATTTTAGTCTGCAAAATCTCCTTTGTGCATATCAATTAAGAAGTGCCCTCAAGTTTAAGCCACACTCCTCAACATATCTGGTAACAGCTCACATGAAACATTCCAAACAATTATTTTACTTCCATCAGTCAACAGGGAATAATATGCAACAACACCGGAATTTTACAGAGAAGGGGGATGTGAGACAGAATTGACAGAAAAGGGTGAGGGAGGGAGAAAAGGGCCAACTTCTGGCAAGTATCAATACAAATATCTTCAAGTACTGAATGTACACAGAAATCCTAGAACTCAGATCTATAATTCTTAGTTTTACTTCTAATACTAAATTATTATTTTTTTCAAAAGAGAGAGGTCATTTATCATTTCGAGATAAACTATCATTCTTTTCCATATAAATTATGTCCATCTGACTCAACCAGAGGATGCCTACTAAGCCCGCCCACACACACACACACACACACACGTGAAAGGGACCTCAGAATGGGTGTTATTTATGGAAGATCCTTTGCTATGGAATACTTTGTCTCCCAAGGAAAGGATGGATCCCACTCTTATAGTCTTCTGGTGGCTTCTAAAAACCTAGGTTTCCCAGAAAACATCTGAAGCATGACTATGGAGCCAAAAGCATATAAACATTTGCTGTGTATTTATTATATTTATTTTTGTAGTTTTAATCATTAATATATTATTGATTATTGATATTTGAACTCCTATAAACTGTCTAAAGTTCACTTGGATTGATGCAGTGGACAAATAAATAATTTCTAATAATAATCAAAGACAATTACTAAGCAGTATAAGGTTGTATCTGTAAGACAGGGGTGGCTTCCACTTACCTTCGCTACTGGTTCGCAATGGGAGCGCAAGCGCGCAGTGCTTCTACGCATGCACAGAAGCTTCTGCACATGCACAGAGCATCCGTAATGACGTCCAGGCAGGTGGGCACAGCCTCCCGCCGCTGTTCCTACCGGTTCCCAAGATCCGGACCAAACCGGTAGCAACCCACTACAGCTGTAAGAACAAGTGTTTCTTTATAAATAATAGTAGGATATAGTAAAGAATATTCAGGGTCAGATCATTTGAAAATTCCAAATATATATTTTACCAAACATCTTATTAATTCATTTATTAGAGATGCTGCAAATGCTACTCATAAGGCTTTCATATCAACTAACTCAGTGGTGGGTTGCTACTGGTTCAGGCGAACCGGTAGCAGTGGCAGCAGGAGGCTCCTTCCACCCACCCAGATGTCATCAAATAAGCTCTGCACATGTGCAGAAGCTTCTATGCATGCGCAGAAGTGGTGCATGTGTGAGCGAAGTGAGCGCGTGCACGAGCAAACTGGTAGCAAAGATAAGTGAAACTCACCTCTAAACTAACTTATTAAGAAGGCATAAACTCAGAGCACAGAAACCCAGTGTAAGCAATGGCAGAGGTGGGATAAAGGAAAATCTGTGCTTAAGTGTTTCTGTTGCAATAATGGCTGCCTGCTCAATAGTGTTACACCAATGTAGACTTGCACCAATGGAATATCTTCTGTAAAAAGGAAAAAGTCTTTCTTTGGGATCATTAAAAAAGGAAGTGTCTGGGACAATGTGAGAAATGTAGCACGCAGATTTCCAGAAAAGCACTGTGCAGTTGAAAAAATATGCTAAAAGGGAAAATTGACCCGGCTGTTTTAGGTAATTATCGTCCGGTCTCCAACCCGCCCGCGGCGAAGGTTGTAGAAATATGGTGGCATATCAGTTTCCCTTGCACCTGGAGGAAACTGTCTATCTGGACCCGTTCCAGTCCGGCTTCCGGCCCGGTTACAGCACTGAGACGGCTTTGGTCGCATTGGTGGATGATCTCTGGAGGGCCAGGGATAGGGGTTGTTCCTCTACCTAGGTCCTATTAGACCTCTCAGCGGCTTTTGATACCATCGACCATGGTATCCTGCTGCGCTGGTTGGGGGGATTGGGAGTGGGAGGCACCGTTTATCGGTGGTTCTCCTCCTATCTCTCCGACCGGTTGCAGACGGTGTTGACGGGCAGAGGTCGACCCCGCGGCGCCTCACTTGTGGGGTGCCGCGGGGTCGATTCTCGCCCTTCTGTTCAACATCTATATGAACCGCTGGGTGAGATCATCAGTGGCTTCGGTGTGAGGTACCAGCTGTGCGCTGATGACACCCAGCTGTACTTTTCCACACGGGCCACCCCAATGAAGCTATCGAAGTGCTGTCGGTGTTTGGAAGCCGACGGGTCTGGATGGGGAGAAACAGGCTCAAGCTCAATCCTCCAAGACGGAGTGGCTGTGGATGCGGCATCCCGGTACAGTCAGCTGAGTCAGCTGACTGTCGGGAGCGAGTCATTGGCCCCGATGGAAGGTGCGCAATTTGGGCGTTCTCCTGGATGAGCGGCTGTCTTTGAAGACCATGGACCGTCTCCAGGAGAGCTTTCCACCAGGTTCGCCTGGTGCGCCAGTTGCGCCTTTCTAGACCGGGATGCCTTGTGCACAGTCACTCACGCCCTTGTGGCGTCTCGTCTGGACTACTGCAATGCTCTCTACATGGGGCTCCCTTGAGGGGCATCCGGAGGCTCAGTTAGTCAGAATGCAGCTGCGGGTGATAGAGGAGCCCTCGTGGCTCCCGGTGACACCTATCCTGCGCAGGCTGCACTGGCTACCTGTGGCCTTCGGGTGCGCTTCAAGGTGTTGGTGAACGTCTTTAAAGCGCTCCATGGCATAGGGCGGGTTACTTACGGGACCGCCTGCTGCTACGAATACCTCTCACCGACCCGTGCGCTCTCACAGAGGGACTCCTCAGGGTGCCGTCGGCGCGACAGTGTCGTCTGGCGCGCCCAGGAAGGGCCTTCTCTGTGGGGGCTCCCGCCCTCTGGAACGAACTCCCCCCAGGACTCCGTCAACTTCCGGACCTCCGAACCTTTCGCCGTGAGCTTAAAACTCACTTATTCATCTGCGCTGGACTGGGTTAGTTTTTTAAGTTTATGGGTTTTTAATGGGTTTTACTTCTAAATTTTAATTCTGGCCAATTTAATAAGTTTTTTAATAGTATTTTAATTATATTTATAGTGTATTATGTATTTTTACTTGGCTGTGAACCGCCCTGAGTCCTTTGGGAGAAGGGCGGTATACAAATTTAAATAATAAATTGTTTGGCTGCCATCTTCTATAAAATTATTTATTTATTTCCAACTTAATATTCAGTTTAAATCTTCTTAACCTCTGGGAAACACAGTCCTTTAAAGCTTTTTTAAAGCAATATTTAAAAAAAAAATCTCTCCTAGATTCTAGGCAGCAAAGAGTTAAAGAGTTAAAGCAGCAAGTAACATGCAAATTACCAACTGCAGACAAACGCTGAAAGTATCACTTTCGCTTTCCACTCGTTAACTTGTTAACAATTCGCCTCCATTTTCTTGCTGTTTTCAAACTTGTTACAAAGTATCGGGGAATCGGCTTGGCTACTTGCATAAAGTTCTCCCACTTTCGTTCTGTCCGGTATAATCCTTTATTGTCCAAAATAAATCTCGGCGTTTGGTCGTGGTGATTGGTTCCGCCCAAGCAGAAGAATCCTCGGATCTGGAGCTCTTCGGGTTGCTGGAGGGAACTTAACCCTTCAAACCCCTTTTTCTCAGGGGCTTTAGGAAATTCAACCTCTGCCTCAGCTCACCCCTCCTCTTCTCCCGAAGAGGGTTTTCGAACCGCTGGACAGCAGATTTAAGCTGTCCTAGCGATTCCACAAAATCCAGAGGTTGGTGATCGTAAAGATCACCGCCATCACCTACGGTGCCAAATTGTAAATTTGGAGGGAAGGTCCTTGATATAATTGGAATTTGATATAAGTATATATCACTGTGCAGCTCTAGGAGATGAGCAGGCCAGTGGTGGGATTCAATTTTTTTTACTACCAGTTCTGTGGGTGTGACTTAGTGGGCGTGGCATGGCTTGGTGGGCATGGGAGGGGAAGGATACTGTAAAATCCCCATTTTCTCCTGATCACCTGGGACTCAGGAGACAGAGAATGGATGGGGGGCGGGGCCAGTCAGAGCTGGTATTTACCAGTTCTCAGAGCTACTCAAAATTTCTGCTACTGATTCTCCAGAACTGTTCAGAACCTGCTGAATACTACCTCTGGAGCAGGCTGAAGCATGTCATCAGTCTCAAGTCCTTTCATGCCCACAAGAAATCTGATTCCAGGCCACCTTGAATCACATTGACCTTTATCTACTGCCAATTTGTTTTGACCATTAGAAGTTCAGATTCTTTTAGAGAATGTTAGCATGCGATCAACCTGCATTCATTTGAACCACCTTGACTCCTGATTTCCTGAGTTTGACAGCATCACTATATAATTGGGACTTTCAAATAATGGAGATCTGATTAGGTTTACTCAGAATTAAATCACATTGGTTGGGTTAATACTTTACATTAATTCATGTTTTGCTTAATTACGGTTTGCTAGAAAACCCTTGATGTCTGAGCATAGACAGTACACTATACCATAAACCACAATTTGCACATTACAATGGCTGGACCTTAGGACACACTAAGAAAAAAAACAAACTAGCTACATTATGGGTTGGCTTGATATATGAACTGTTAAGTTCAACTCATTCTGCAGTAAATATATTTAGGTTTAGAATTATTTTCTAGGAACCCACATAATTCCTAAACTTTCCTGAGAGAAAGAGGAAGAGAAAGAGAGGGGGAAACGAGGGGTGGGGAGAGAGAGAGAGGGACTGTGATATCATACGGCCATTTAAGGTGTCATGCCAAAGTGGATTCATGGCCAATGAATCTTACTTATTTAATACACTACCTGGGAAATTATCAGATAAATTAGCTACCAGTTTGTATGTTATCTTTTGCTCACTATTTCATCCTACAAGGCAGTTTATGATAACTGGATCTCAGCACATTGGTAATATGAACTGATCAGAGAATGGGTGAGGGTAAGGGGTAAATCCCAAGCTGCAAGCCATCAGCAACTGTCAGCCATCTCAACAAATCAAGCAGACATCTGTGCTTTATCAAACAAGAAGCATTTCTTCCCTTCACTCGCTATATTAATCTCTACTAGTCCTTCTACAGCTTTCATTTCAAAAAGCTTGGCATTATATCTTATGCAGAAAAAGTAGCCGGATTCCATGAGCCGCAGCTGGTTTTGAGGACAACCTTTGAAATTTGAGACTATCCCAAAGATATTGTCATGCTTGCTTCAAGCTGCAGTTAAAATGAGGAACGATGCTAATTACTTGAGTGGGGGAGGGATGTGTCTTTTGGGTGCTTTCAGTTGGGTTACACTGGGAGAAGGTTCTCCACCAACCCCACCCCCACATACCCAATCATCTACTTTTCCTTCTGTAAACCAACTCAAGGAGGTTGTTTTAAGTGGCCATTAAAGGCCATTGATCTGGAAACAGCACACACACACATGCCAACCACCCTTCACGTATCCATTTACTGTCCAAGTTGTCAAACGATGACATGACTGGATATTAAGAAACCTCTTGTTTTGTCTTCAAGGATGTCATTTCACTTTGAACAATCATGTTGTCAAATAGGCAGAGTGATCAACAACTTGAGTTTCAGCTTGAGTGGTAATTCTCATTAGGACTTACTCTCAAGTAAGTATGTCCTAAACAATGGCCTTGATTGTTTCTGAAAGTCAAGAGAAGGACATTACCTTACATTACAACATTACTGTATATGGTACTATTATTTGCAGGGGGGGTGTTTCTGTTTTGTTACTACTGCTGTCTAATAATATACCAAATTCCCATTTGTTAGGAATTGATGTTAACAATACAAAATCATTTTAAATAAGTATAAAACCACGGTTCTCTTTCCCAATATGTTTCATTTTATAAAGCAGTAAACTTTTTAATATTTTGATTCACATCACTGCCTTCTCAAAATTCACCAAAACAGATGGAAAAATGAGCATGTTTCTAAAACGACTGCATTTTAATGAACAGAAAATCCCATACTCACACTGTTGATGTTTTAATCTAGTTAGGTAATAAATAATATGTAAGCAACCAAGTTTACCGAACTTAATATAATGAAATCAGTAAAACTATCAAGTAAATAAGAAATATGGAAAAGTAATTTCCTTCTGGGGAAAGGTGGTTGAATAAAAAGATCATAATCCTCTAAACCATGGTTGTCCAATCTTTTGCTTGCTTGGGTTGCATTGACTGAAGAGGAATTGTGTTGGACTGCATATAAAGTATATAATATAGTTCATGTATATAAATATAAACCCCCAAGGCTGTGTGCTCTCCCCACTTCTCTTCTCTCTGTATACCAATGACTGCATCTCCAATGATCCATCTGTTAAACTACTGAAGTTCGCAGATGACACAACAGTGATTGGTCTCATTCGATACAATGACGAATCCGAATATAAATGAGAGATCGAACGACTAGCCTTGTGGTGCAACCGAAACAATCTGGAACTGAACACACTCAAAACCGTAGAAATGGTGGTAGACTTTAGGAGAAACCCTTCCATACTTCCACCTCTCACAATACTAGACAGGACAGTATCAACAGTAGAAACCTTCAAATTTCTAGGTTCTATCATATTGCAAGATCTAAAATGGACAGCTAACATCAAAAACATCATCAAAAAAAGGACAACAAAGAATGTTCTTTCTGCGCCAACTCAGTAAGCTCAAACTGCCCAAGGAGCTGCTGATTCAGTTCTACAGAGGAACTATTGAGTCTGTCATTTGCACCTCTAAAACTGTCTGGTTCGGTTCTGCAACTCAACAAGAAAGACACAGACTTCAGGGGATAATTAGAACTGCAGAAAAAATAATTGCTACCAACCTGCTTTCCATTGAGGATCTGTATACTGCACGAATCAAGAAGAGGGCTGTGAAAATATTTACAGATCCCTCACATCCTGGACATAAACTGTTTCAACTCCTACCCTCAAAACGACGCTATAGAGCACTGCACACCAGAACAACTAGACACAAGAACAGTTTTTTCCCGAAGGCCATCACTCTGCTAAACAAATAATTCCCTCAACACTGTCAAACTATTTACTAAATCTGCACTACTATTAATCTTCTCATAGTTCCCATCACCAATCTCTTTCCACTTATGACTGTAACTTTGTTGCTGGCAATCCTTATGATTTATATTGATATATTGACCATCAATTGTGTTGTAAATGTTGTACCTTGATGAACGTATCTTTTCTTTTATGTACACTGAGAGCATATGCACCAAGACAAATTCCTTGTGTGTCCAATCACACTTGGCCAATAAAAAATTCTATTCTATTCTATTCTAAATAACAAACTTCCTTTGTGGGGCTATATTATTAGCTCCAGGATGGACATGTCTGTCCTAAATGACACATTGAGCATGTTCATATACTACATACAACAAAATCCAGATGTTCTCTAGATGGCATCAAAGAGATATAGAAAACTTTCTTTGATGTTATGGTTATAAATGTATGGACATTTATAGAACATATTTATAGAATACAGATTTTTCTGTATTTCTTATCATTTAGTCATAGTCCAGATTTTTGCAGCCCAAACCTGGTAGATACAAAACTAAAAGATCTAGCAACTGTTCTAGGAACCATGATTTACAGAATTAACTAATCCCACATGACACATTGGACCATAAATGACTGAGTTCATGCAACTGTGAGCTATATTTTCAAGTCAAACCCAATTTTATTTTTCAATAAAGCTTTTTTAAAAAATAAATAAATTATTTAAATTTACATGACTGCCCACTTGATATTTGAGATGATTGTACTATGTGTTAGAACAGTGTTTTTCACACTTGGCAATTTTAATTATGGGAGTTGAGGTTTGTATATTTTAAAGTTACTAAGTGTGAAATACACTCTATTAGAAAAAGTTGGCATTCTGTTAATAATAGGATTAAGTTCTGACTTCCCACCTTTTTAATATGGTTCTCCCTTTAAGCAAACTGTAAACTAGTATAAAAGATAAAAGTTTAAATACTGCAAGGGCTATTAAGTGACCAACATTTAGCAAACTTTTGAAATCTATAGTACTGGACGTAACATTCCTTTTAAAATTGGCTAGAGGCTTCAAGTGGTATCAAATATGGTTTTGAGAATACTAAGTGGTCCTAGGTATCAAATCCAACCCTTGGATCAAATCCAACAAACGTTCTGTAATGGAAACACTCCATCAGCAGAATAAGGATGGCAACGCTCAGCTTTTCTCTTTTTGTAGGCTATTGTGTCCCACCAAATTTCTCCAGGAATGTTGGATAGTCTTTTGGAAATTGGAAGAACTGTTGAAAATGCTTCCTTTCTCCATTCTGCTGACAGAAATCTTGTGTTGATGGAGGAACACTATCTGGATTCCACCAGCTATTTCAGTGCTCTTCACTACCAGACCATGGGTGCAAAAGTGAGAACTGCCATTAGAGGGCAGCAAAAGAGGTACAGAAAATGTGATGCCCTGTTCATATTTCTGCAACTGAGTTGTGGTAGATTTTCAGTTCATTTTGGGATCCAATCCAGAGAGCTGCTATTGTCTTTTAAAATCCTTTTCATCTGAGAACTTAACTCCCTCCTTAACATGCAGACACTTAAATTCTCAGTTTGGCATCTGACACTGACTTTGGTGTCTTCTCTAACAGCTGCTGCCTAATGAAAAATGACAGGTGGCATAGACAGGAAGAGCTAATTAGTACAGGTAGTTCTTGCTGAACATCTACTCATTCAGTGACCATTTGAAATTGCAGTGGTGATGAACAAGGAGGACTTATGACACATCCTTGCAGTTGCAGCCATCGCAATGTACCTGTGGTCACATGGTTGTAATTCAGGTGGTTGGCAATTGGCTCACAACTCCATTGTCACTGTGTCCCATGACCTTGTGATCATCATTTGCAATGTTCACTGCCAGCTTCTGACAAGCAAAGTCAATGGGAAAGCCAGTGGGAGGTAGGAAGTGGCAATAATGTTGCCACTGGATATTACAACCCTAGCTACAGTAACTGGAACTGCTAAGACTGCCGTGGTAAGTTGTTGTGGTCATGTGACATTCCATCTTTTGACTGTGTCACTTAGCAACAAAGTTCCTAGTTCCAATTACTGTCAGCGAGTGAGGACTACCTATTATCTCATTATTATCTCATTATTAAACATGGGGATACTTTGGCATTTATAATATTCTGGTATAAGGCAAAGATTACTTTCTTTTCATGACTTTTTATTTACTGATTCAGTTTCCATGTTTTATTCTTACTTACTTACTATACTTACGGGACCGTCTGCTGCCTCCGAATGCCTCCCACCGGCCCGTGCGCTCTCACAGGGAGGGACTCCTCAGGGTGCCGTCAGCTAGGCAGTGCCGACTGGCGACGCCCAGGGGAAGGGCCTTTTCTGTGGGGGCTCCCACCCTCTGGAACGAGCTTCCCCCAGGACTCCGTCAACTTCCTGACCTTCGGACCTTCCGCCGCGAGCTTAAGACACATCTATTTATCTGCGCAGGACTGGACTAGATTTTTAAATTTTAATTGTTTAAATTTTAGATTTGGTTTTAAATTGGGTTTTATTATTTATATGTCTATTTTAAATATTTGGCCTATTTAATAAGTTTTTTAGATGAATGTTTTACTTTGTATATTTATGTTGTTTTTATATGGCTGTACACCGCCCTGAGTCCCTAGGGAGATAGGGCGGTATAAAAGTATGAATAAATAAATAAATAAATAAATAAATAAATTCCTCTGCTTTCAATTTTAAGTTGACTTCTCTTTTCCCACAGATTCTTTTCTTCAGTTTTCTAGAAATTCAGGTCTTCTGTGTTTTCTATGAATTGTGGGGGGTTTTGGGTTTCATTGTAGTTTCGTCTTAATCCATATAACAACACATAGCATTTCAGTCATAAAACATACTAAGCATTATGTAAGTATAAATAATATTTTTGTGTTTTTTTTTATTGTCTGTTGGTGGAGATATTAATATTTATGTGGCTGAATGCCATAAATCTCATACTTTAAGTTCAGTTTTTTCTCTGTAAATTAAACCTTAAAAAGAAACCATCAATTGGAAGTAATTAGGTTTCATGATATCAGTATAGTTTCATAATTAGGTTTCTGATAAACTCTGTTAATGACATCTGATTATGTAAGAATGTTTGTAAATAACCGTAGTGTTAGTTTTCAGAAAACTGAGGATATTGTTAGTGAAAAAGAAAATACTCAAATATTCCATCACATCATATATCATATTATATCATGTCATCTATATATCATATCATATCATGTAACAGCTGCAGCTTCCTCAGTGAGAAATGACACAATACATATACTTCTATTATAGTTTGTGAGTCTCTAGAAATATTCACAGCACATTTAAAATTGCTCAGATATTTATGCCTTCTTCACACATAATTCCATGATGGGTTAGAGTACTTTCAAGATGAGGACCCTTAAGCAGTTAATTATAGAACTAATTTCTTTTTCCCATACTCACATTGCATATCAAATGCTCATTTATCGATGTCAGCCATACAGCAATCTTTTTTCTTTTCTTAGTACCATAATGCTCCATACTAGAGAAGAGTGTGCTGCTTTTGATTAACTCTTTGTTTTAATAAAGTTCAGCATAATGGCCAAATAAATTGGTTGAGCATTTTTACAAGTATGTAGATAAAGCCATCCAGAAGCAGAGATCTGTAACAGGGCTGTGTGAAGTACCTCAAAGAAGTGGTTTACAAAGCACAGAGATAATGTACTAATAATGTCCTCTTTTTGAAGCATGTAAGCAGCAGCATCTTCTACAACAGGGATGTCAAACTCAATTTCATTGAGGGCCGCATCAGAGTTGTGTTTGACCTCAGGGGGCATGGCCGGGAGGAGGGCATGATCAGCTCAATGTCACTCATGTTGGGGGCACCTGTGGAGTCTCAAGGAGGGCTGGGGGGATCCATTGTCTCCAACAGAGGAAGGCAAGACCAGGGAGAATGCCAAACCCTTGTCCTCCAGAGGAGCCTCACCATCCCTCTCAGGCCACATGGAGGACCCCCGCATGGTAGTGCAGGCTGTTCACTGCAGGGGTGGGTTCTAAATTTTTTCACTACCAGTTCTGTGGGCGTGGCTTATTGGTGGGCATGGCTTGGTGGTCATGTGACTGGGTGGGTGTGGCTTGGTGGTCATGTGACTGGGTGGGTGTGGCCAACTTGATTCACTCATGTCAAAGGTTAGGGTTAGGGTGCATGGCCTCTCCTCTCCTCAAAGGTCTTAACGAGATACAATTTCCCTGTCTATTTATTTACTACTACTGAACATCCAAAATATACTATTTAATCCTATGTATATGCCATATGTGTACATACATATTACACATATGTGTACATACAATATTACACAGAAAATACATTATCTACTATAAATACTGTATATACATACACACACACACACACACCTCTTCTAAAACTATACACATTCAACCTCACTTACTACATTTGGAAAAACATACCCAGAGTCCACTTTCTGCCACACATTTAACTATAACTTCTGTACATTTAGAACATTACACACATCTTCAGATGTTCTTCCCTAACATGCAGATGTCTGTTAGAGCCAGGAGAAATCATGGATTGAGTAAAATATGGTGAAACTCACTTAACAACGCTCTTGCTTAGCAACCAAAATTTTGGACTCAATTCTGGTCATAAGTCAAGGACTATCCCTGCCTTCCTCTGCATGGCAGCCTTTTCCTAGTAAACAACTAATTGTCCTTTCTGGCAATTTTCCTCTCTGTTAGAGGCACCAAAATAATCCAGACAATGTAAGGTTTCCTGCTGGAGCAGGTGGTTGGACTAGACAGCCTCTAAGGTCCCTTCAAGCCCTAGATTGCTGTCCTGTTTCAAAGCGTCTTCTGAAGCCACATCTAGTGCCAGGGTTTGTAGTCCTTGTTCCTCTTCTCTCTCTCTCCCCCTTCCTTCCTCTTTCTTTCTCTTTATTTTTTCTTTCTCTCTTTCTTTCTTTCTCTCTTTCTCGCTCTCTTTTCTCTTTCTCCCTCTTTCTTTCTCTTTCTTTCTCTTTTTCTGTCTCTTCTCTCTTTCTCTCTCTCCATTCCTTCCTTCCTTTTCTTTCTTTCTTTCTTTTCTTTCTCTTTGTTTCTCTCTCTTTGTCTCTTTGTCTCTTTTCTCTCTCCCTCCTTCTTTCCTTCTTTCTCTTTCTTTCTTTGTCTCTTTGTCTCTTTGTCTATTTCTCTCTCTCTCTCTCTCCCTCCCTCCCTTTCCTTCTGAAATGCCAGCAAAACCCACCATTTTGCTCCTAAAGTGGTCTAGGTCAGGGTTCTCCAACAGGGGTGAAATGTAAAATTTGTTACTACCAGTTCTGTGGGCCTGGCTTGGGTGGGGTGGGTAATGTGACTGGGTAGGCATGGCCAACTTTTTTTTTTACTTTTAAAAACATTTTTTCAACAACGTTTTTGGCCGAAGAGGTTGTAAAAAAATTCTTTTAAAAGCCTTTGATGATCAGGCAACTCAGCTGGGATCGCCAGAGGAACCTTTTAAAAGCATTTTTTACAGCCTCTTTGGCCGAAGAGGCTGTAGAAAAAAAATGCTTTTAAAGGTTTCAGTTGATCCAGCTGAGCCGTGCGATCATCAGCCAGCTGAAGAAGAAAAAATGCTTTTAAAAGTTTTAAAAAAAGCCTCTGATGATCGCGTGGCTCAGCTGGGCATGCGGAGGACCCACACAGTGTAAGGAGAAGTGACTGGGTGGAATGGGGAGGGGCGAGCGAGCATCGGGCAGCTGGGGTGAGCGAGTGGAAGTGGTTCAGGGGCATGGCCAGCCAGCAATTACTAACAGTTCTCCAAGCTAGCCAAAATCTACGGGACCGCCTACTGCCGGCCTCTATCTCCCATCGTCCGGTACGCTCCCACAGAGAGGGACTCCTCAGGGTGCCATCAGCCAAACAGTGTCGACTGGCGGCCCCCAGGGGGAGGGCCTTCTCTGTGGGAGCTCCGACCCTGTGGAACGAACTTCCCCTTGGACTTCGACAATTACCTGACCTTAGGACCTTTCGCCGCGAACTTAAAACTTATTTATTTCATATGGCTGGACTAGCCTGATTTTTATTTTTATTGGATGGGTTTTAAAATTGTGTTATTTTACGGGGGAGTATGTTTTTTAACATTTTGGGCATTTAAATTAGTTTTTTAAGGGTTGTTTTTAATTATTGTGTGTATTTATATTTTATTTGCCTGTTCACCGCCCTGAGTCCTTCGGGAGAAGGGCGGTATACAAATTAAAATATTATTATTATTATTATTATTATTATTATTATTATTATTATTATTATTATTATTATTATTATTATTATTATTATTATTATTATAAAATTGCCACTAGCGGTCCTCCCGAACCGGTGCGAACCGGTAGCAACCCACCACTGGTTCACTGCCCTAGGCAGCAGAGGGCAAGCAAGTTTGTTTTGCTAGCACTCTGCCAGCGAAAACAAAGCTCGGGAGGGACACTCCATTTTCGGCTGTAACAGCCTGCTCCAGCACTCTGACAACGAAAACGGCTGCCACCGGCTTGTAGATCAGCACCCAGTCAGCCTGTTTCCAGGGTGGCCCTGTGGGCCAGATTTAAGCACTCCATGCGCCAGATCTGACCCCCGGGGCCTTGAGTTTGACACCCCTGTTCTACAACATTCACAGGCTGCTTCAAAAATATTTACTGTCTCTACAAACATAGGCATGCATAGCATAGTCTCTTCATTTCATAGGCAATCAATACTTTTTTTCAAAAATCAGTATAACCCTGACTTCTAACAGAGACTTTGTTCGTTCTCTATAGATTTAGAATTAGACCAAAGATCATGATCATCTCATGATCCTGTAACTGGAACCTCTAGAGTTCTCTACAGCCTGATACACTGGGAGATGTTTTCCTTGTTTTCCTTCCTTTCTCCAAAGAGTTCTCTTATAAGTTATTGCTGAATATTCTTACGTCTAACCCCATCAATATCATTGCTAATTAGCCAGGATCTTTTAGACCAGGGGTGTCAAATTCACGATGACACGTCATCACATGATGTATCGCAACTTTTCCCCCCCTTTGCTAAAACGGAGGTGGGAATGGCCAGTGCAGGCCATGAGCTTGACATCCCTGTTTTAGATATTTGCAGGAAAACTAAATTCAGTGCAATGATAGGTATACCATATTGAAATCTCCATATATTTGACATGGATTTGAATCAGTGGTGGGTTGCTTCCAGTTCGCCCTGGTTCGTGCAAACCAGTAGCGGCGGCTGCAGGAGGCTCCGCCCACTTGCCTGGAAGTCTCTGCATATATGCAGAAGCATTGCGCAAGCACACGCGCCCCCACCACTGAACCAATAACAGCTGAAATTGAAACCCACTACTGATTTGAATGGTTGCAGCTTCAGAATTATCTTCTTTATTGTGTTTCTGTTTCAGAAAAAGAATCTTATTACGGTAGATGCTTTAATGATTTGATATAGAAAACAAGACAATTTTACATCAACCTTTACTTACACCTTTTCAGTTCTTGTAGTATTCATGCTAAAGGATGATGTGAATTGAAGGATGATAGGATGATACATCTGGAGATACCAAAGGGTAGAATACTATATAGAAAGTAGTAGTTGTTTTCCAAGAGATAGTCTCCCTTTTATTGCAATCCCAGCAGGCATGAATTGTTCAACATAGTGTGAACAGCAAGGGTCAACTTCAAAGGGGCTGTATTGACAAATGGATTCCATATCACCTCAAGACTTTCTATGTGCCAAATTTCTCCCATAATTAGGCTCTGCAAGCAAGGATGTGAAATTATTATTTTAATTTTAGACTTCCTTTTATCTTTGAGCACGAACATTTGTCTTGGCACAGACAAGATAATCCTTAATAAATTGATTGGCAAACACTATGTTTAGCATTGAAAATGATACCCAACAAGGGATTAGAATATAAGGAATTGAGAGATTTAAGGAAGGATATGGTTCATAATACAATAAAGAAACATAAGCTTCCACATCTGTGATTGTCTTATTGTCTAATATTTTAAAATTGATTATCAGAGCTAATAGGCTTATTATTTTATATGAAGAAAAGCTATTTTATTTTGCTTTTTCATCTCTTGATAAGTAGACTAGATCAATGGCATCCTTTTTTGTAGATTTTGGCTTTATCAACAATTCATGTTGTTAGGCTCAGATTAACAAACTATCTTCAAAGAAGTCAATATCAGGTCTTTGATCTTTCACTTCACAGTAAAATGTAGCTCATCCATTTTGTCTGTCTGTCTGTCTGTCTGTCTGTCTGTCTATCTATCTAGCTAGCTAGCTAGCTAGCTAGCTATCTCTTCTCAAACTCCAGAAATCATTAAGAGAAAATAGTTTTCTAAAACTGCTTGGATTATAATTAGTTTCTAAATAGGGAGAGTTCTATTTGAGTGTTATGCTTTAAGAGAATAAGTGGCTTTCTATCCCAGCCACTATCTAAGGAAAGGAAAGGATAATGTGGAAAGGGTAGATTTCAACTGTACTCAGCATCAGGTTTTCTATTGACTTATGACTAGTCCAGAACAGGGGTGAAATGCTCCCAGTTCAGACCGGATCGACTGATCCAGTAGCGATGGCGGCAGGTGGTTCAGAGAACTGGTAGCAAAAATCCCTGGGCCCCCCTCCCATGCCCACCCAATTGCCCAGTCACTCACTTGCCCGCTTGCTGCTTCTTTTCGGCTCGCTCGCTTTTTCCACCTGAATGGTAGGAATAGGTTGTAAAAAATGCTTTTGAAAGGTAAAAAAGACTCTGATGATCACAGCTTAGCCTTTTTTTTTACTTTTAAAAGCATTTTTAACAACCTATTCGGCCAAATAGGTTGTAAAAAATGCTTTTAAGAGGTTAAAAAAAGGTTCTGATGATCACAGCTGAGCTGCACAATCATCAGAGCCTTTTTTTTTACTTTTTTTTCCGGGCCGAATAGGTTGTAAAAAAATGCTTTTAAAAGTAAAAAAAAAAAAGATCATGCTCCACAGCTGATCACACACATACCTCCGTACGCTGTTCTACTTACCCCATGCCTCCTTTTGTCATGCAATGCTCACGCACACGCACCTCGCATTTGGTGCGTGGTGCGAACTGTGTATGCGCGTGCACAGCATGCATTTGGAGCTCAGGGCATGGGCAGCCGGTGAACCGGTAGTAAACCGGTTCAGATTTCACCACTGGTCCAAAACCTTTTACAAAAATCAAGGAAACATTTACAGAAACCACTCTACTTGTTCTACTATTTTCTAGATAGAGTTTTTACATTTATATTGTTTAGCCAGCAGAATGTTGTGGTACTGCAAAACAAGCCTTTGTGCGTATTTCTCATATAGCAGTATTAAGCAAAGTTTTGCAAATATCAAGCTACATTGTGTTGATTCACCACTGACAACAATGATTGTATCCTTATCAGGTAAGCCCACAGAATTGTTCAGCTACAACCATTAAGGGGCAGCAGATTTGCAGATTCTTTTTTCATTGCACCAACCTAAGGTGAAGTAGTTTTGGCATCTTGATCCTCTTTGAATGAATGGGAAAGTTATTAAGTTTGAGGTAGCAAAGAAGAATATCTGGTAGTATCTTTGCATATGTTAGCATAAACCTGCTGGATTTTGGTAAATTGCTAAGAATCTATTTAATAACTATGAACCATGTTTACTTTTCCTATAATAAATGTTGTTGGTCTATTTATGCATCTGTTAAGTGCTCCCTAACTTAATCCCATAGCTGGCATTTGATAAAATGTAAATGGCAGAGGATCTAATTGTAAACTTCCAGTTTTTTATCCAGTAGATCTGTCTGTCTGCCTGTTGGCTATCTCAGAACTAGTTCTCTGCACCCATCACAGCTATCAAACCATGGACAAAAAATGTGAATTATCAGTTGGTGGAGGCAGGCATTCTAGGTATAAGGTAAAAAGTAAAGGTTCCCCTCGCACATATGTGCTAGTCATTCCTGACTCTAGGGGGTGGTGCTCATCTATGTTTCAAAGCCAAAGAGCCAGCGCTGTCCAAAACCTTCTCTGTGGTCATGTGGCTGGCATGACTAAATGCCAAAGGCACATGGAACGTTGTTATCTTCCCACCAAAGTTGGTCTCTATTTTTCTACTTGCATTTTTTCTTTCCAAATTTTTTTTTATTTTTCCATATTTCCAACAATTTAACCAGTGTACAATACATTCAATTATCCAACATTTATTCCTCCCCATAAATTATGCTCAATCGGGCCTGCCCAGTCGCCACTCCCTTCCTTAAACCTTTCTACCCTTCTCTACCTTCTTTTACTTTCTCCACCTTCCTCCACCTCACTTTCCTACTTTCTCTCCTCCTTCCCACTTCTCACTTCCATCCTTTCTAACCCTCTCACTTCCCCGCCTTCTTCTCCCCCTACTCCCTACCTACCTACTTTCTTCCTTCTCTCTTCTCCTCTCTCCCTACCCTTTCCCTTCCGGAATGGTTGCTGAGCAGGCCTGACTTTGCACCATTCCAACTTAATTAATTCTTCAATTATTCGTGTACATTGGCAATCAATCAATTTATAAACTTCCCCCTTTCCCCCCCTTTCCCCTCCTACCCCAAGACTTCCCAGAACAAAATACAGGGTATTATATCTAACAAACATAATCTAAAATATAACATAAGACATAATCCTCAGTCCTTTCACACCCTCCCACTATCAATTCCCTTCTTTCTTAAACTTATTAATACAAAACAAATCCTAACTTCACTCAAAGGCTAATTGGTATTTTTTAATCTGATACTTATTTTGAATGTAATCAATCCACTTTCTCCATTCCAAAATATATTTTTCTTGTGTATAGTCTTTCAAGTAGGCAGAAATTTTTCCCATTTCTGCTAAATTGGATACTTTACTAGTCCATTCTCCAATTGTAGGTAAGTCTTATTTCTTCCAATATTGTGCAATCAATAATCTCACAGCAGTTATTAGGTTCAAAATCAATTTAGTCTCTATAACTGTACAGTCTGAAATTACTCCTAATAAAAAAAAATTGTGGAGTAAACTTAATCTTCTTTTTCAAGATGTTCTGCATGATCCACCATATTTTAATCCAAACCATGGACAAAAAATATGTATTATCAGTTGGTGGAGGCAGGCATTCTAGGTATAAGGTAAAAAGTAAAGGTTCCCCTCACACATATGTGCTAGTCATTCCTGACTCTAGGGGGTGGTGTTCATCTATGTTTCAAAGCCAAAGAGCCAGCGCTGTCCAAAACCTTCTCTGTGGTCATGTGGCTGGGATGACTAAATGCTAAAGGCGCATGGAACGCTGTTATCTTCCCACCAAAGTTGGTCCCTATTTTTCTACTTGCATTTTTTACATGCTTTCGAACTGCTAGATTGGCAGAAGCTGGGACAAGTAACGGGAGCTCACCCCGTTACGCGGCACTAGGGATTTGAACCGCTGAACTGCCAACCTTTTGATCGACAAGCTCAGAGTCTTAGCCACTGAGCCACCAGGTCCCTCTGTATAAACATATACATATACATATACACATACACATACACAGATATGTATGGATGTATGGATATAAAGGAACTCTAAATTCTCCATACGGAAAAATAGTATTGGCCTTCAACCCCACTCTGTTCATTAGGAACAGTAAAGCTTTGGCTGAAATGGGCACCTGTCTAAAAATTGAAGTGAACTGAATTTAACATTATCTTATTTGCTGGGACAGCACATTTTTATTTCCAGGACATTCGCATATCTTCTTGCAATAAGTAAATAAATAAATATAACTGATACTATATTAATTGGTAGATATTTTGACAGGCCATGGATTTAATCATCTATCAAAATCACTCCAGGCTTTGCTAACATCTTTTTCCTTGGTTTGTCCATTAAATGTAAGAAAGAGTTTTGGTAATGCTCTGTCTTTGTCTGTTCAAGCCTGATCATTCATAGATAGATAGATAGATAGATAGATAGATAGATAGATAGATAGATAGATAGATAGATAGATAGATAGATAGATAGATAGATGATACTGTAGATAGTCGTGTCTCTGATCAAAATTCTTGAATCTGTGGTATAAGCTAAATTTCCAAGCACTTAATAATGAATATGTGTCTTGAATTGTAAAAAGCTTATAAAATCTTTAAAAAGTATAAATCCCAGAAATGTTTTACTTGTCTTCTTCCACAATACTAAATAAAAATGTAAACGAAACTGGCTCTGCCCACAGGGGAATTGGACTATTAAAAAAAAATAGTGCCTGAAACTGGAGGAACATGAAATCCAGCCTGATCATACTTGAAATGCCTCTCACCCCTCAAAAAACACCAGACTAGGACTTGAACTTTTCTACGGTCTATAAATATCAATGAACAACTGCTTTTACAGAGGAAAAAGAGAAACATTGGAGTCATTCCTTTTTCTTTTTTGCAGTTCAGCCTGCTCATGAGTAGAACTTTGGAATTACATTCAAGTGCAAGAACAGTCAGATGTGGTTACAATTAGTTTTCCCAACTCATACATAAATAGATTGAAGCTCAGGAAGTGTCTTTAATCACTAAATAGCTCTGTGCTATATAGTAACATTTGAGCCATTCAGAATATAAAAATAGTCCTTGGAATCTGAAAAATAAAGTTAAAGGTTAAAGCTCTTGTCATCTACACCCAGAAGGATTTTGTTTCCATCCAAGGTCTGTGGGGGCAGAAGGCAGATTGTGAAATTCTTCTTTCTCCCTTCCTGAAAATCTCCACAGAAAAAGAACAGCTCATTCTAGATGCAAATTTCCCAGGTTTTTAAAAGGGTGATTTACTGTCAGTTTGTGTTGACAGTTTGTACTGTCACAAATGGGAGGTTTTTCCCAGAGGTGAGATTTACTTACCTTCCCTACCGGTTCACAAATGTGAGTGTATGCTTCTGTGCATACGCACGGCCTTCTGCGCATGCACCGTAGTCGCGCATTACATCCAGGTGGGTGGGCGGAGCCTAACGCAGTTGCCGCTACCGGTTTGCGTGATCCAGACAGAACCGGCTGAATGCCATCACTGGTTGTTCCCAGCATTTTAATAGTGAAATTGACATTATAACACTTATGTTCAATATCCCTCTATGATTTTCATATAGGGATTTATTTGGAAAAGTATTTCTTAATACAGGTACAATAAGGAATTGTGGAACGTAGGCAAAAAGACATTGCATTTTGTTACTGGATGGGTAGCAGGAAGTTCATTGACGTTAGAGAGGGTGAGCGGGCATCTTTTCCCAGCCATCCTCTCTACATGGTTGATCCTACCCCACTCCTCCTTGTTTTCAAAACCCACTTTTGTTTTATTTATCAGATTTATTAGATTTTTATCCCTCCTTTATTACTTTATAAGTAACATGAGGCAGTGAATATACATAGCATTCCTTCTTCCTCCTCTTTTCTCCACAACATCCATCCTGTGAGGTGGGTTGGGCTGAGAGAGAGCTTTGCTGGCTGAGGGACTCTGGGAGTTGAAGTCCACAAGTCTTAAAGGGACCAAAGTTGGAGACCCCGGCTTTATAGCATTGTTTTCCTGAAAGTGGAGAAAATAATTTCTTTCATACATTAACAATTCTCCTCGATTGTACTACTTCTGGTTCCATTTTTGCTGAGGAAGCTAGGCCTGTTGAAGAATCAAAGTACAGAACTAAAGTGGTGATAGAGAATATGAATGCCAGCAAACATATTACGTTAGTTTTCTGTTTGAATAACAATTTTCTTCAGAGGAAATAGTTGACCTTTAAGAGAGATCTAAAGGTCAACTATGTTCAGTAACTCTTAAATGTTGCTCTCTCATTTGTATTTCATGGCAGAAACAATTCTTTTTCTTGGAGCCACTAAAGAAGGCTTGTTTTTACTTAATCCACAGATTCTCTTTGCATTATTATAAAATTTTGCTCTTTATTTGACTTATGTACAGGAAATACCCTTAATTTCAGCTAAACCAAATTGTATTGATTTTTTTTAAAGACCCTTTTTGTTCTTTTCCATCTTTCCACAGTGTGTATTTCTATCATGATAAAATTACTGCAAAGCAATTCATCATAAGGTCGCCTTCCACATAAAGATGCAGATTTTACTTACACAAGATGAACCTCCTCAATGATCAAATGATATTGAGGGGTCCTTGGTGCTCTCTGAGCTTGCTTGTTTTCTTGCAGATATTTCATTTAACCAAACTAGATAACATCATCAGTGCTAGTGGGCTGATGGACTAGCATGGATGCTACCTAGTTTGGCTAATGAAACCTCTGCAAGAAAACAAGAAAGCTCAAAGAGCAAAAAGGACCCCCTCATGTCAACCCTGAGCTACAAATATTCTCCTTTATTGGTATCAAATAATATTATTTAAACAATTTTAATGTATCCTTATATAGGTGTTGCAGCTCTGAATTGGGAAATTCTATTTCAGGATAGCGTACTCTGCTTCAAATATGGCAGTTTACCAAGTCTTGTGGTTAAACGAGTTCTAATTTTCTCAGTTGGGCAGTTTTTTAATTTCTGATTGGGATGCTGGCATGATTAAATCCAGGAGCACAAATGCAACCTACCAGCTCTGGGGGCTTGGAAGGCAGCAATGGTTTGACATCACAATGGTTTGATATCCGACTCTAGATTTAACCACTCTAGTAACTGCTGATACATACTTTTTTTATATTTATAATTTTATTTATCATTCATATTGTCCATTTTTAAAATAATTCACTGCTTTGGTGCTTTATATTTTGACACCCCTTTTATATGCTGTTTTTGCATTAATGCTGTCTTCTGTTACGCCATACAAAATAAATAAAATAGCACAGAAATAGGAGAAAACAAGAGGACTGCATTTTTCCTTTCTTTTCACAGAGATGCAAGTTTAGCTGCAGCCTTCGAAGAATGGGATATGGTACTCTATTAGAAACCAGCAAGCAAGCACCAATTACTGACATGCTCACCTACCAGTCAGAAAATGCAAGTGCTAATTGGCTGTCAGTTTTCAGTGAACCAGAAGGTTTTCATACATGTAAATATCTATGTTCATTGTATCCTGATGCCTAACTGATAAAGCTGAAACATTTGAGAGATGAAAAGGCTGTTCATTTGGAAATGCCCCCATGCTAATTTTCAGATATAGATGAATAGATAGATAGATAGATAGATAGATAGATAGATAGATAGATAGATAGACAGACAGACAGACAGACAGACAGATATGTGTGTGTGTGTGTGTGAGAGAGAGAGAGAGAAAGAGAGAAAGAAAGAGAATTATAGATATATATTCTTTGTATATTTATGTATATATGTATTTCATTTGAGCATGTGTGCAGCTAACTAACAATAATAGTAAGAGAAACCTTACAGCTTTCCTTGTGAAAGTAAATATAACACCTACTTTCATTGCATTAGGATGAATTAACTATGTTTGCCATATGAATGTGACACTTTGATATCAACAGAAGAAACATGACCATAATCCTTGTGAGAAAGGAAGTGGGAGGCAAACTGCTATCCTTCCATTCCTTAAACTTCCCTAAAGTGGTCTCAAATTGCACCTCTGAATTTTGGAAGCATCATCATGGAATGCTAAGGAACTGAGCTTTCTACCTTTAGGCAAATATTTTCTAATTTTTGATAGCTTGACCAGTGTTTAAATCAGGGGTGAAGTCGACTTACCTTCCTTACTGGCTTGGAAGTCCACATCTGCACGCAGACCTTCTGTGCATGTGCAAAGCCTTCTGCGCATGCGCAGAAGGTAAAAAACACATTACCAGGAAGTAATCACACCCGGGCGGTGGGTGTCACTGGTGGTTCGGCGATTGCTACCGGATGCCGAACCACTGGTCACGATACCGGATCCAGTCAGAACCAAGAGCATTTCACCCCTGGTTTAAATACTCTAATAAACACTCTAATAAAGAACTATTGTAATAAATACTCTAATAAAGAAAAGACCCATCAAACCGATATATGTGATTTCCAAAGGACCTTTCCATGTACAGATCTAGAGTTTGGTTCAGTTATTATTAATAGAATACATTCATGACAGGACACTTTGAAATGCAGCATCTTTCTGTACTGTGTAGTAAACTGAAGAGAAATACTTTGGAAAGTCATTTTAATATTTTGGGATAGAATGTTATCACACATTGTGGAAGAGGGAGATAAAAGATTTTGATACCTTAGTTTCATCAATATATCATCTTCCTTCTCCCCTTCCCCATTAAAATAAGTGGGGGGGCATTTGCTGTGCTTCTTTCGGAGACAAAAGAATGAATTAGGATTATGAAGTGAGATGTAAAAAAAGACAATAAGACTTTAATAAGGGACTAAGATATAGAAAAAGGGATTTGGAATAAGGTTTTACCACTGTTAGCTTCAGTGAGCTTCACATTAGTGGCCAGAGCTACAAAATGAAGCAAATAATTTAGACCTTCATAGTTGTATCATAAACCTAACACTACAGTATTTACTATAAATAAATGCATGATTTTCTAGCTACCTTTGAAGATACTCAAAATTAGGCTATCTTTTAAATTCTATTAGGTGTAAAGTTTACTGAATTCTTCCCTCTGACAAAGATAGCGGGGCCATCCAGGGAGTGAAGTCAATTGACAAAAGCTGTTTCCCAGACAATATTTTTTAAAATCCAAGCAGAGCACAAAAAAATAAACAAGCAAGCAAGCAAACAAACAAACAAAACAAAGGCACTTTAATTATTGCTTGCTGGCACAAAAGTAAAGCAAAAGAAACAAACCAAGAAAAAAAGATCAGGCCAGCAGCAGCAGGTTGCAACCAGTAACTAGCAGTTGCCAGCAGGAAACAAGCAAGCTAAGTTGACTGGCCTGTTGCTGGGTTTTGGTTTTGGTTTTGTTTTTTGCCATCAAGCAAGGAATAAGATTTACTTTTGTGGTGCATGACACGCACCTCAAGTATGGATTTCTGTATTGATATCACCATGTCCCATTTTACTGCAGACACTCCTGGCATAGAAACCTGGTTTTGAGACAGCTAGGCCTTATTTTGGTGTGAGAGCCACACAAAGAAAAGCTAAAGATGCACAGCTGTCCCGCTGGCATGTGCCAAGGCTTTATAGAAAAAGCAGGAATTAGATTAAAATCTCACACCACCAGGGCAATCCAAAAATTGCTGTGGTGAACCACATGGAGATGGGAGCATATCAAAGCATCACAACATTATTTTGCCATGCCCTGGCATTTAATTATAATAATTCCAGTGACAAAATGACCTCAATAAAGTACACCTTTGCTGGCATCTGTTTATTTCTGTATGAGAAAATGAGATTTCTTTGCCCTTTGAAGATAATCCAAAAGATACAATCATGCATTGAATAATCTTAAAAGAGGGATATTTTATATAAGCAAAGAAAAGGATCAGAAGCATTATCTGCATCATAGCCATAATTTAATTTACTGTAAGCAATAAAGCCCCATGTACTTTATTTTGGCAGTATGGCATATTAAGGAATAATTCAATTAATTTGGTTTTAGTGGTGATGGGGGGAAGTACAGCTGTTGAATAATAATGATTCTTCACTGTGGCACTGAATGGGACAGTTTATCTCCTTCTGCCGAAAGAATGGCAATGTATGAGAAGGATTATTTTTAAAAAAATAATTAGCTTGGCTTAAAATCAGTTCAAAGATTTCATTGCATTTATAAAGTCTGCCTCTGTCTCCATTTATTTTCAGAGAAATTTGATTGCGTTAATCTTAACTATAATTATTCCCAACTAGGCACTAAAAGTAAGACAGCAAACTATTTATTTGTTTTTTTGTTTGTTTATTTATATTGCATAATTCTGGAGCATACAAAAGATACTTTCTAATTAACCTTAAATAAGGATAAAACATATACATTAAGCCCATAAAGGCAAATCACCAAAGCAATCAGGCAACAACCATACATAATATTCAGATTTTACTCTGTATTTTCAAGTCTAAAATATTCATTTTAATGTATAGTTAAAAATTCTTCCTTGACTTTCTGAAGTTGAAAGCAAAAATAAGTAGTTAAAATTTGATGGATGTATTTTAAAATACTGTATAATATTAATTACCTTTGCTTGATCATGGATTATAGGCATCGAAAGCCAACCAATATCCCAACATCAGATGTGAGCAGGACAAATATATGTGATTATATCTCTAGTGCCTTAATTAAGTTGTCACATTGGATTATCAGTCAAAAATTCCATTCTAAAAGCACCCCCATACTTTCAATGAACATGTAAGGGGCACACAGATTATACTAACTATACATTATCTGTATGCTGAACTGTCCTCATTAAGACTACCAAATCTGGATTGCAAAAAAGATGTCTGTATCTCTTTGTTGCCTTCTAGAGGTCATTTGGATGTTTGCATGCCAGGTCTAATAGCTCTCATTTCTTTCCAAGAAAATTATCAATTGATATTGTCCCTCTTTTCTTCCTTTGTGTCATTCAGTCAAAAGGTTGTTTACTACCAATGTTGCTATAGTTATTAGAAAGATGATTATTCACTTTATTGTAGAAATCTTACAATATTATTAGTTTTCTATTGAAAATGTTTTTATTGATGTATTTTTATTCCACTTTTATTAATTTTATGAAAACAAGAAACTCAAAGCATTTTTTCATACCTAATACTCCTTCCACTTCTCTTTTCCTCACAACAACCATTCCAGGAGGTGGGTTGGAGACAGAGCAACTGGCCCAAAGTCATCCAGTCAGCTTTCATACCTAAGGTGGAACTAGAAATCAGTCTCCCGATTCCTAGCCTAATGTTTTAATCATTAGACAAAACTGGCTAGTTAACCACTAAACCAAATCGTGTGGTTGAGGAGAAGACATAGCTCAGTTCTAGAGTGTCTGGGAATTTCCATTAGATCTCTAGAATGCTACTTTCAATTATTGTTGAGATCAGTGGACTAGATCATCGGATATGACAGCATTATATTGCCTTGGAGTGGTGTTACATCTGTGTAAACTAATTGCCAATACGGTATCAATGAACTTCAGTTTTTCTCTAGGAACTTCTTTAATTTGAAGTAATCTTGGATAGCAGTTATCAAGAAAGCATTGTTCCCAAACGCTCTTTCTTATACAACATGTGCATTTTGTATGTCTTTATTTCTTTACAACCCTACAATTACCACTGAACTGAGAAATGCATTTCCTTTATAGCAGGTTTGAAACAGTCTTCACAGTTTATCTTTATCCCTAATTCTTTGCAGCTGTTCCCAGCTGCAGAATCTACTGGTGTGCACAACATACAAGGGAAGCTGATTGTAGCAGCCAATTGTTGTAGAATCATTTTGCCATGTCTGCTTTTCTCTGCTTAATCCCTTTTTGCTGGCCACGATCCTAGGAGTGCCTCACAAAAAACAGATGGCAGTAAGTGATACGTTCTGTAATTGTGGGCAGTTCATGGTACAGGATAACAATGAGATAAGGACTAGGCAACTTCGACTCTTCCACACCAGCAGCTGTGCTGCTGCTGCTATTTTAACCCTTTTACAACTCAATAGAGACTTCTTAGATGTTTGCAAATATTCAGCCAGCAAAGTGATGTTCATGGCCATACATCTGTCTCACAAAAACAAAGGCATGGACTCATTCCAATGCTTCTGAAAGTCATCAAGCTAGGAAAAGGTGTCTTAAAATCTCAGAGCAAGTCAGACTTTATCC
Organism: Ahaetulla prasina; assembly: GCF_028640845.1. Lineage (NCBI taxonomy): Eukaryota > Metazoa > Chordata > Lepidosauria > Squamata > Colubridae > Ahaetulla > Ahaetulla prasina. The sequence continues at coordinate 268,377,956 of NC_080539.1, forward strand.
TAATATCCATTTGTCCAGGCATTGTGCTTTTATTTGTTTTATTCATTTATGTTTTATGTTTCTAGACTACCCATCTCCCTCAAGGAGAAACTCTTGAGAAAGAAATAATACTTGCTTCTTCTTTCAACAGATTATTGGCCTAACTGCAGATGATTTAACTTACAGCCATATGGACCTTTGTGGCTCAGCAAATTCAAGACCTTTCTCTGGAATCCATTTCAATAGTAGCACTAATATGACTTCAAGTTTACTCCAACAATTATGTTTTCAAAACTACTATAGCTTCTAAAATTTCAATACATTTTCAAGTTCCTTTTTACCTGAGTTTACTTTCTAAACTTCATAAAGAGAACTTGTCTAAGAAGAACTATCCTTAGTTTCAACCTCAGAGATAAGAGAAGGGTTTTCACAGAGCAGCTGTCATGTAAATTGACATGTTTCACATTGATCCATCATAATGTGTAACAACTTTTGAGCACCTTCAGCTGTTTTGTATTCCCCTTAAATGTTTGTATCATGAAGTCAATGCTATTACAGGAAATGGTAAACCCAACATAAGATTATCATAAAATAATCCTATTAACACAAAATTGTCTGCTACAGCGTCTTACCTGTCAACTACTTCTTCAGCTTCAACCTCAATAATACACAGGCAAACAATCGATCCAAACTCAAGATAAACCACTCCAAACTCGATTGCAGAATATACTTCAGCAACAGAGTGGTCAATGCCTGGAATGCTCTAACCCTAACCCTAACCGTCATCCCATTCCTAAGAGGCCTGTAAAGGGGGCGTGCATAAGTACACCAGTATGCCTACCCTTCCTGTCTTACTGTCCCCATTTATCTATGTTTACTCCCTTTTTTTCATGTTTATAGTCATACTTATACTTGCTACCTTGTACATGATTGACAAACAAATAAAATAAAATAAATAAATAAGAAATAAAAATTCCGGCTGAATTTGAGATAACTGACCCTACCCACAGTAAACTATATTGCCTAGAAACATGGTCTCCATAATAATGAAGACTTCATTATTTAAATCTATCTATCTATCTATCTATCTATCTATCTATCTATCTATCTATCTATCTATCTATCTATCTATCTATCTATCTATCATATATAACCAATATCATACAAAGTGACTCTGGGCGGTGTAATTATAGGTATTGTAAACTACCCCATATTTCCTCTTTTGAACTGTAAGTGAAAAGTGTCCATGGAATCATATTTAGTCTTCCAAATTTGATAGGAGGAATATATTGCACACAACACAAATTACCAAATTTTCCAAATAAGGGCCCTCAAAGAGCTGTGTAAAAACACAGCCACTCATTCCATTTCTTCTAGCAGTGAGAGGGAGGACACATGTGGTTTTTAAAGGGCTGCCTCAGAAAAAACTTCATTGAATTGGAGCAGGCCTTTGGAATTTTACCAGCCATTAATAAATAGGTCTCCATCACTCAGCATAAAGAGGAAGAGATGATGGACTAATGTCTGTGTTGTTTTGGATGGAAGTCAAGCTGCTGTATCGTATGAATAAAAAAAAATTTGATTGGTTTACCTGTCTGCTTACATGTTTTCCATTTGTGCAGACCAATTTGTGTTCACTCATTAAGAATGTTTCATGTGGAACATTATTGTAAATTGTAACAGAGTAAGGTGGTTAATATATATCATATTCCCACCTTTTATTGGTTGTGGATGTATTTAAAAATTCAATAAATGTGTGTTTGGCAAAGTACTTTGTAAAACATCAAGAGTCCCACAAAATTAATTTAAACAAAAAAACAAAAAGTAATCCTAGGGCCAATTAGTTGTTTAAGCCCAATTGAAATCGGAGGGATTTTCTTTGTGGTAAATATGCATGCTTTGCAAAACCTGAGCTTCTTATAAAATCTCAGTTCCTTTTCCAGCTTAGTTAAAATAAACTTGTGCAAATCTGATCTGCTGGATAACTTGTGTAATTTTCAAGAAGTCAGATATAAGAACAGAGTAAAATAATACAGGTTGACTGATATTCATCCTTAATTGTGGTAATATGACTAAGTTAACATTTTTGTTGTCAATGCAAAATAATATTTAACGTATATTATTATATGCGCAATGTATATTAAGCAAATTAATGTTTCATAAACTTACAGAATATGTTTTTCTATATTATCGGACTTAAGATGTTTGTTAACTTTTGGGGCTAAATGTTTTAAATAAATACCAAAAAATAATATTTTAAAACAGCGTCTCATTTAGAAAAGCTATTTTTATATAGGGATGGGATTTGCGAAATAAGTTTTAAAACAAATGATGTAACTTTCAAATTGTTCTTGTTTTGTACTATTATAGCTCCATATCACTTTTAAAGTATGTTGCATGAACAACTCAGTGTCTCTTGAGCAGCTGAATTTATTTACTTCCAAATCAGCTACTGGAAGTAAGAAGATTTCTCTGAAGCCAGTTTTTGAATAGAAACAATGGAATTCTGTGAAGCTTGAGGTAGGCCATTTCTCCATTGGAGGAATTCTTCTCTATCTCACTTCATGGATCCTAAATTGCAGCCACCCTTCCCACAAGAAGTCCTAAAAGCCAAATTCTGGGCTTGACAGCTCTACATGTCCCCTCAATAGCTCAATTGAAGCAAGCAAGGAGGAAACTGAGACACATTCACTGGTTTTCCTCGTGCTGCCTTGGAGCTAAAGGATTCTTAGGACACCCACTCATCTTCTTCCTCCATCCAATCTTCCTTATCATCCTCTTGCCATTCTACGATTGGGAACTTTCTGCAGTCAGAATATCTAGATTTTAGGAATAAGATAGCGGGGAGTAGGAAGACAGAAGAGGAGATCTAATGTTCAAAGGTCAAAGCCAGGTCTCCAATATTAGAGATGTAGATATATTCTGGGTAGGATGATAAAAATGAGTGCATCATAGTTATATGAACAAAAATAAGGTTTAACAAAGCAATTAACTTCCTTGCTATGTAGAAGTGCTATTGAATTTGAGTGTAATTTAATGACAACTATATATGAATACTTGTCATTAAATTACATTCAAATGCAATATATATGAATAATATATATATATGAAAAAGTATAAAGGGAATAAAGGGACACTGTGGCTCAGTGGCTAAGATGCTGAGCTTGTCGATCGAAAGGTCGGCAGTTCAGCGGTTCGAATCCCTAAGTGAGTTCCCATTACTTGTCCCAGCTTCTGCCAACCTAGCAGTTCTAAAGCACATAAAAAATGCAAGTAGAAAAATAGGGGCCACCTTTGGTGGGAAAGTAACAGTGTTCTGTGCGCCTTTGGCGTTTAGTCATGCCACCACAAGACCACGGAGATGTCTTCTGACAGCGCTGGCTCTTCGGCTTTGAAACAGAGATGAGCATTACCCCCTAGAGTCAGGAATGATCAGCACATATGTGCAAGGGGAACCTTTACCTTTACCTTTATATATGAATAAGATGGCAGTATTTTAATCTGGGTTTTTTCTTTTTCTTTTTTTCACTGATCTTAATTCTTCTATGAACTATTCTATGGCACCCTCTGGTGTCAAATTAAGCAACACACAAATCACAAGGATTAAACCCTGTAACAAAGTGTGGAAGAAAGAGATTTTAAATCAGCACTTTATAGCTTTAGGATGAAGGAACAAAGCTGTAGAAACTGTTGTTTATCCTTATATATAAAAATGGTTACTTTAAAAACTTTAGTGTTAAATTTTGCTTAAGACTATTGCCTTTTGTCAATCAGAATCAACTCAGAGAGAAGTGTGCCCTTTCCCATCTCTGATCACATGGGATTGAGCATCCTAAGGACTTAGTAGGCAACTGGATCTTTATGATTCCAGTTTTAAAGCTCACCCAAATTGTTGCAGCCAGTTTTAACAATTTTTAGAACTATTAGAAATCAATATCCAGTGAGCATGGAATTCTTTCTATACCTACAAGTCTAAACTTATAGAGAACTGTTTTGTTCTTTCTGGCCATAAAGGATCAAATCAATGCTTGCCTGCCTGCCAATATTCATATTTCTTTCAGTGCCCTAAATTCCATGTCTTCTCCTATTAACCAGAGATAGAGGAAGAAACAGAGTTGGAGGGAGGAATAAATTGCTACCATTTCTCTGTGTTTCTATACTGGTGATAAATTTGGGGATATTCTCAGGAAGTCAAAAAGTCAAGATAGTGACAATGACCTTGTAACTGAGATCCTGTTTTAAAGTGTGTTGCATGTAAAAAAAAACTTGTGTTAAAAAAAATACCCATCATCTTAATTGTTTGGAATCCCTTCCTTCAATACACCTGGACAAATTCATGTTGCTTTCCAAACCCCTAATCCTAGCATAGGGATGCAGCGGCTCAGTGGCTAAGACGCAGAGCTTATCGATCGAAAGGTCAGCAGTTCAGTGGTTCGAATCTCTAGTGCCGCGTAACGGGATGAGCTCCCATTACTTGTCCCAGCTTCTGCCAACCTAGCAGTTCGAAAGCACAGAAAAAATGCAAGTAGAAAAATAGAGATCACCTTTGGTGGGAAGGTAACAGCGTTTCGTGCGCCTTTGGCATTTAGTCATGCCACCACAAGACCATGGAGACATCTTCAGACAGCGCTGGTTCAACGGCTTTCAAACAGAGATGAGCACCGCCCCCTAGAGTCAGGAACGATTAGCACATATATGCGAGTGGAACCTTTACCTTTACCTTTAATCCTAGTATTAGGATTGGGCTTTGGGCTTTTTTCAGCTCTTTTGCCTAATATGTAAATTACTTTATTGCAGTCATTAATCAGCCCAAGAGAATTGACATTCATTATTCAAAATATCCAAAACTAAATCAGAACATGCTAATAGTCTTGCTCGAATTTTGCATATACTTTTATCTGATAATGCCAGCCTGATGCTAGGAGAGAGAATCAGACAAAAATACCATCCAATGAAATCAGAGACTGAGCACAAAGCAAGAGTAAGTTGCCATATCTGAACTGAAATCCACTGCTTTGAAGCATCCACAGATAAAACACCAGTGGCACAGGAGTGGATTGAAATTGCTTGCAACCGCAAGGTTTTAGCGATGATGTCCCTTGATCATTCTCATGATGTCACCTTATCTCACTACCAGGATTACGACTTTACCAGGAAATCCCCTAAGTTTCTGCAATAACTATGAATCAAGAAAAAGTTTCCCCCCAACTGTGTGATTACAACTCTCTATGGAAACACTGGCAGGACATTTTGAAAATTGTGATCTTTGCACATCCAGAAGATCTGAAGTTGGGGAAGCTGCTGTAGGGTATTAGCTTTGTGGCCTCTGTCGATTAATTATTGTGGCACGTATAGAAAGTGAAGGGCCAACATTCAGGGAGAATCTCCATTTTAACAAGATTAGGTACGGAGAAGGTTTGTCCCGGTATGGACTGAAGAATTTGGATTCTAAATATCCAGCACTGGAGAAGCAACTGTTACTTTGGTATTTTATGCAGAGACTGTCATGTGTCCATAATCCTACTTCCTTCTGGTAAAACAATAGATTTACTGTGAGTTTATGGCATTAGTCTGTCAGTCAGTTTGGCTTCTATCACCGACGTTCTTTCCTTACCCCTGGTCTCTCGCTTTTACTTGACCATAAGCCATACAGTAAACTCTGTGGAGTTGTATGGTTTGATTCAGACAATGCCAGTTACTCTGCTCACGTGCCTGTCCTGCTGGAGTTGCAGTCTGTGGGTGAACATCTTGTTTTTGCATTTGCTTTCGGCATTTGTTCCTACAGCTGACCCAGGGCAGAACATTTTGCTTGTGTTCCAGAAAAGGACAGCTGCACCACAAATTACCTTAAAACTCCTTGCTTCAGGGATTAACCAACCACAGTCAAGTGTGTGTATCTAAGAAAATGGAACTTTGGTATTATAAACATGATTATTAACCCTTTATTTACCAGGCACATTTTTAATTTTAAAAAAAAATCCTCAATGTAAACGTTCTCATTGTTGATCATAAACTTTTTAAAGAAGGGTTGATTTGCTCTATAGGAATAGGGAGGAAAAAGCATTTATCTGAACGTTCATCCTGGTTTCCTTAATGTTATGATTCTGAAACTAATAAGTGAACTAAAACTTTGATATTTAGAACTTCTTGAACTTGAAATACAATTCTCCATTTCTTAAAAATGCATTTCTTATGAGAAAGGGTGCATAAATACTCACAGAATAACACATAAATCTGGATAATCTTTGGAGAAATTATCCACAAAAATGTATATAAAGTTAACATTTCTGCATATACAACTATATATTTTTGTGTTGATATTTGTCTTAAAAAGTGAACTGATTCAGAAAGAAAAGTGAAATGAAGTTAAGGTTGGAAAAATTGTACTTTTATGTAAAACTTTTGTTTTTATTTATAATCCTAGTTTATCTTCTGTTTGTATTTTGCCTTTTATGTACCAAAAGTCACAGATAATTGCATTCCACAGCACAGAATAATAAAGACAGATTTGCCAAAATGTACATATTTTTATTTTTTGATATGATAACAGCGTACAGTCATATGACTTACGACCTCCTGGCATTTGTTTTGCAAAGCATGAAAACACAAAGATTCAAATAAACGATTATATATTTTTCTTTTTTATCTATTTGGAAGGAAGGAAGGAAGGAAGGAAGGAAGGAAGGAAGGAAGGAAGGAAGGAAGGAAGGAAGGAAGGAAGGAAGGAAGGAAAGAGAGAGAGAGCGAGAGAGGAAAGAAGAAAGAGAAGGGAAGGGAAGGGAAGGGAAGGGAAGGGAAGGGAAGGGAAGGGAAGGGAAGGGAAGGAAAAGCACCAATGTTATCTTCCATTAAAGGAAAGTGAACCTGTAGAAAAAATGTTCAGCATGGCCTTAATTTAAATTGATGAAATACCTCTTTATAGAGTTGATTAATTTATATGTTTGTATACCTCCACCATATATATATCAAATATTGTAGTCATTCAGAACAGACCTCTGGAGAAGGTTGGGCAGAGCTGGAAGGGTTAAAAATCTATTGCACTCTTGCAAACGTTAGGGGATCATCTTTCAACAATGGAAGTAAAATCAGCACGGAGCTTGAATTTTCCATGCTTGAACCTTGAACGTGAATCATTATATTACAATGTAGTTACTGATTTCAACAGGAAAAGGATTAAGCCCAGAAAATCAGGTTAGGAACATGAAACCTGACTGAGGAAATTGCCATTTTTCTGGTGCTAAAAATCTCTTATATTATGTAAAATAGATTAAAATTGCAGGCAAGAGATTCAACCATTTTGAAAATGTCGTGTGTGATCTGGGAAAATACCAAAAGGTAAAGAAGTAGTAATGGTGGCATTTAGGACAAGTATAACATCCCCAAAAGCATGGGTCACTAAAATAATTGGACTTCACAAGAACTCTCATCATTTCTTATCTTCTTAGTTGACTAAGCTTACTTGAAAAACAACACTATTGAGTCAACGTCTAAACCGACACACTGTTTTGCTGGACATTTACCCAAGTTTATAAAATTCTCGAAAACGAAATAATGCTAGATTACTTCTTGTTCTACTAGGGTAGAACAAGATGCAATGGGTGGAAACTAATCAAGGAGAGAAGCAACTTAGAACTAAGGAGAAATTTCCTGACAGAACAATTAATGAGTGGAACGACTTGCCTGCAGAAGTTGTGAATGCTCCAACACTGGAATTTTTTAAGAAAATGTTGGATAACCATTTGTCTGAAATGGTGTAGGGTTTCCTGCCTGGGCAGGGGTTGGACTAGAAGGCCTCCAAGGTCCCTTCCAACTCTGTTGTTGTTGCTGCTGCTGTTGTTATTATTATTCTGTCTGGTCCTGGCTTCATGATTGGAATTTTCTTTTACAAAAGTATGAGAATGACCTTGATGAATCAAATAGAACAGCCATCTTATCAACATTCTGCTGAATCAGAACATCCCCTGGCCATTTTCCAATATAGGCATAACCATGATTCTGTAGTTTATGGGACGTGCAGTACTTGGATTCAATTCCAAATGTTCCTTTAGAGCAGGAGTGTCGGGGCGTGGCCATGACCGTGGTGGGGTAAGGACCTTTCCTTCACTTCACAGGGCTTAATAATGAAGATTTATGAGGATTAATGCTGTTTGGAATGCACCGTTATGGATGAAAGTTAATAAATCATGAAGTGGAAGTGTTAATAGCCCAGCAGACTGAATTTAAAACTGGTAGGTCATCTGAAACTGCTTGAATTAAGGAGTTTTTACTGCGTGGGATGACCGAACTGGCAGACACAAGGAGTTTGGAATAAACTGCTGTCTTTTGCTTTCCTTATTATAATTATCGTGTTCTGTGTTAAATGCTGAGGCTAAGGAATATCAAAGACTGAATTTGCTAATGAGAAGAATTTTAATTGAAGAGATCGATCTTTTGTGTTGGACTGACTGGCTGATTGGCTGAAGAAGATTTTATTAGGTGGATAATTTTTTATTATTTTTCTTTTGAGAGGAATTTAATAGCTTGTTTATATTACAGAAAACAAAAAAAGGACTTTGTTTTGAAGTTCAAGCTGGTTTGTTTTTTTTTTTTCTCTGCCGACGTGGAGAAAAAATGGCGCTGATTAAGCTGTGAGGTAATTGTGTTTCTTTGTGGAGTGAATATGACTCATAAGTTACTGATAAGCTACTAACGAGTGCAAATAAGCCGTTTCGCTTCAATTAAAGATTGTCGTCCCTTGATCTTCATCAAGACCCTCTGTAAAATTGGTTTGACTGCTGTCCTTTGATCTTCACTAAGACTCTTTGAAAATTGGAATCCCAGTTTGAGAAATTTTTGGTTTTGTTTTTTTTCAAAATGACTCAACAACTTTCAGAAAAGCAGCAAATTGCTGCAGCTTTAAATAAAATTGGGGAAAAAATAGCAGCACTATCAGAGCGTATAGATAATTTGACATTTAAACTGACATCCGAAGTGCAAAATTTAAAGCAAGATATGAATGATAACTTTGCTAAACAAAAGAGGAAATGACAATGATTAAAGATGAAATGGAGCAGCTGCATGTGCATGAGGCAAAAGTAGATCGGCAAATTGGCAAAATATTTTATAAAATGAGCAGCAAGATAAGAGAATTTGTCTTTTGGAAGAAGAGATGAGGAAATATAATTTTGTTATCAGAGGAATCTCGGAAGAAAGGAAGATAAATTGAAACAGCGGGTTTTGAAATGGATTAATGATTTGGATACGCAACTTACGTTCACAATAGCAGACCTGGCAAGTGTTTTAGAATTGGATATAGAAGGCAAAATGGTTCTAACAGGAATGTGCTTGTCAGGTTCGCAAATCTTGGTGATAAGTTGGAAGTTATGGCCAAGTTAAGAGAGTTGGGAGATGCTTTGAGTTTGAAGGAAGACTATTCAAGTCTTCCCGGATATATCAAGAGAAGAAAGGGCATGGAGATTTTTTAAAACCAATTACAAAAGTTTTGAGAGATAATGGAATTAAATACAATTGGAGGCCACCACAACAATTGAAATTTTTTATAAAGGAAGGATGCGTACAATCACCCCAGATATAGATGCATTATTATATTTACGGAGCTTGGACTGATTGAGATGGAGGATTTAATGGAGATAAAAGATCAAATGCTTCAGATGGGTGGAACATACGTGGAAACATCAATCTCAGAAGAAGAAAGGGGCTATTGGAGGCAAGACTCAAAGGGTTAAAGAGGAAAGAAATATCACCTGTGTTGGTTGAACAGAAGAAGAGTCGTGAGGATACAGTAGGAGAAGAAGCAGATAAGAGTCTTGGAAAATATGAAGCTGAATGCGGTCATCGCTATCTTTTTTTTGAGTGATGAATTTAAATAGACAGCCCGAAAGAAGTGCCCGGGCATTGGCACGTCCCTCTCCCCATTCTCTTTATAGAGGCGAAACCGATGAGGATGTGGGGAAGAAGATTGTTTGTACTTTATTGTTGTTTTGTTTTGTTTTTTTTCTGTTTTCTTATTGTTGTTTATATGGTAGTTTAATGTCGGGTGGTGGGGGCACAGAAAGGAAGATGCGGGATAGGATTAAAAATTTATATTTTAAATGGGAGTTATAAAATAATGTCATGGAATGTGAAGGGTACAGGAATCAGATTAAAGAAGAAGATTGGAGCTTAAGATTAAAAGGATTTACCAGACATTTTATTTTTACAAGAAACCCATCAGAAATCTGAAGATTCAAATAGAATGTATATAAAAGGTATGCAAATATATGAAAAGCATTTGGAACTTCAAAAGCTAGAGGAGTTGCAACACTGATATCAGATAGGGTGTACTTTGAAAACATAAGGTAATTTTGGATGAAGATGGAAGATATGTAATAATTGTTGGAAATCTTAATGAGGAAAAAGTGACACTTGTTAATTTATATTTACGAATGAAAACAAAGAGAATTTCTTGAAAAATAACAAAATTTTGGAGAATGAAAGTGTAGGAAAGTAATTGTGGCTGGGGATTTTAATTTAATCAGAGATAAAATAGACAGTACTAATCCCACCCGCTGTGGAGGAGCAAATAAAATGGGGATTTTAAATATGTGGATGCTTCAAACGGCGTGGTTGATGTGTGGAGAGAGGTTAAAGGAATTGAGAGAGTATACACTTTTTTCTAAGATATATAATACATATTCTAGAATTGATTATATTTTTCTTTCTAAAGATTTGTTGAATAATGTGGATAAGGTAGATGTGGGAATTTTAAAGATTCTGATCATGCAGAAGTTATGGTGGACTTAGATTTTAATTTTGAGAAAAAGAAGCTATTGGAGATATGACGAGAAATTGTATAAAATGAAAAGGATAAAAATGGATACTTAAAAATTGGAGGAAAGTTGGAGATTAAATGATAACGGGAGGTTAAATTTGAAATTGTTTGGGATGCGATGAAAGCGGTGTTTAGAGGAGAGTATTAAATTATCAAGTAGGAAATATAAAAATTATAAAAATTAAAATGGAAAGAGATAAAAATCAGATTAAAGAATTGGAAAATCAATTTTGCTTACTAAAGAAAAAAAATTCTTCAGGAGCTTAATATGTTAAGAAATAAAATGATAGAAGAAGATACAGAGTTAGTAAAAGAAATTTGAGATTTTTAAATAGGAATTTTTTTGAATTTAGTAATAGAAATTCTAAATTATTGGCAAAGATGGCGAAAGATAAAAGAGAGAAGAGAGAAATTGGAGTTTTGATAGATGATAGAGGTATAAGATGTTATAAAAAATTAGAGAAATGTGAAGTGGTTAGAAACTTTTTTCAGAATCTATATTCAAAGAAACCAATTAATCGGGAAAATTGCAATGTTATTTAGAAAAGTATGTGGTGAAAATTGATCAAACATATAAGGAATTGATGGAAGAAGATATAACACAAGATGAGATTAATGGAATAATACAAAAATTAAAATTAGGGAAAGCTCCAGGTGAGGATGGATTACCTGTTGAGTTTTATAAAGAATTTAAAGAATTAATAATACCAAGACTGCAAAAATTATTCAATGGAATATTACATGGTGGGAAGTACCTTCGTCATGGAATAGAACGGTGATATCCCTAATTCCTAAACCAGATAAAGATTTAGAAAGGATTGAGTCCTATCGGCCCATTTCTTTAATTAATCAGGATGCAAAGATATTTACTGCTATTATAAGTAATAGATTAAATAGATTTATAGATAGATATATAAGTAATAATCAAGTAGGTTTGTGAAGGGTAGATACATGAGTGATATTGTTAGAAGAGTATTAAATATTATAGATGTAGCTGAATATAATGGTGATAAAATTGGTATAGTATCATTGGATATTTTAAAGCTTTTGATTCTGTACAATGGGAACCAATTAAAGTAATTGTGGAGGCTTTAGGCTTTGGTAATAAGTTTATACATGTTATTTCAAAATTGTACCAAAAGAGCAGTGCAAGAGTGAAGGTGAATGGAATATTAACTGAAGAGATAAAATTAGAAGCTGGTACGAGACAAGGATGTCCCTGTCCCCAACATTATTTTTATTGGCTATGGAAATATTGACAAAATGATAGAAAAGATGAAGAATTAGAAGGATATAAGGGTATAAGATAAATTTGTATGCGGATGATACTTTAATTATTTTGAAAATGTAGAGAAAGATTTGAAAAGATATATAAGCATTTGATAGAATTTGAAGAAATGACAGGATTGAAAGTAAATTGGTCAAAGTCAGAATTATTGATGGATAGTAATGGTAATGAGTCTGAGAATATGCAAGAGCAATTTGGGATAAGGATTAAAACACATTGAAATATTTGGGTATAGTGCTTTCACTTAAGGTTAAAGAATTGAAAAACTTAATTATGATGTGGTGATTAACGAAATTGAGAAGAAGATAGATAAATATAAAATTTTAAAGTTGTCTTGGTTTGGTAGAATTGCAATGTGTAAGATGATGTTGCTGCCCAAGTTCAACTTTTTATTCGAGATGCTACCACTAAATTTGACAGAGAAAGATATTGAAGGATATCAGAAAAACTGGATAAATTTTGCAATGGTGGCAAAAGACCCAGATTAGTGAAGAAAATGTGGTATCAAAATCAAAAGGAAGGTGGATTAGGAATCCCCAAATTATTTAATTATTACTGTGCGTATGGTATCCGGATAGTGGTAAAAATACTTAAAGGTGAAGATAATTATTGGAGAGATTTAGAGTTAAGGGATATAGAAATTTGGATCAAGGTGGTTTTAGATAAAGCAAATTTAAAATGTGTAAGTAGAAGTTATTGGTTAAAGGATTAAGTAAAATGTGGAACAAATTTGTTAAAATTTTAATTCGGATATAATCTTTTGGGGAGACAACTGGAATTTGGCGATTAAAAATAATATAAAACGTAATGAAGTGATTAAAGAGGAAAATATAGAAATTATTAAAGATTGGATAAAAGTTATGGAAATGAAAGGAGGAATAAAGAAATTATTGAAAAATTAGGGTTAAGTTGGTTTGAAAAATACAGATAGAAAATGGACAAAAAACTAAAGGAAAATTATTCGATAAATAGATGTGAAACTGAATTTGAATATTTAGTATCTCGGATTATGAAAGATGAAATTGGGCTAAAGGGACTCGTTAGTAGGGTTTATAAGATTATAAATTCTGATGAAAAATTACAAAGAGTGATGAGGACAAATTGGGAAAAAGATCTTAATATTGAAATACCAGAATCAGATTGGAATGTGAATTGGAAGAGTAGAATTATGAGAACTTTATCTATAAGGATTAAAGAGCACAATTATAAAGTTGTTTGGAAATGGTATTTGACTCCAGTAAGATTGTCACAAATGGATAAAAAAACTAGTAAAAAATGTTGGAGATGTGAGATGGAATTGGGGACTTATGAACATATGTGGTATAATTGTGATAAGGTTAAAAAGTTTTGGCAACAATTGGAGAAAATGATATTTGAAATGATGGGGAAAGTAATAACATTGAGAGTGGAAACTATATTATTGTTGGTAATTAAGGAAATAGAATTAACAAAATATGAAAAAGAATTGATTAGAATTATGATTATAATAGGTAGAATTATAATAGCTAGATATTGGAAATTGGATGTGATTTTTAGAATAGAAGAGTGGAATTCTGAAATGTGGAAATTAGCTTTAAATGATAAAATGACATGTGATATTAAAATTAGAAGTGGTGTGTATAAAGAAGATATTTTCTGGAAGACTTGGAAACCATTTGTGGACTTTGCGCTTGGAACATTGGACGCTTCAGTACCTGTACCTCGAGAACGTGGATTTTGGCAATCATGAGGATATATCCGAAGACCCAAATCTTCCTTTTATGTATAGCACAAGGGTGTAATAATGTATTTTCTTTTTGTTTGTTTGTTGCAAAAAAAAAATAATAAAATTTAAAAAAAATAAATAAATTCAAATTAAAAAACAACAAAAAAAAAAATAGAGCAGGAGTGTCAAACTCATGTCGTCACGGTGGTATCACATGATGTATCAGGATTTTTTTCCCCCGACACTAAACTAGGCGTGGACATGGCCAGCACATGACGCATCTGGCCCGCGGGCCAGGAGTTTGACAACCCTGCTTTAGAAGAAATGAAAGTGCAAATGTAACACTTGTCTGGAACTTTTGAACGTATATTTTTTCCAGGATGACATAGCAGCCCCAGAGGGAAGTCACGCAATCTTAGGAAAAGAAGTAGCTGGTTTTAAAAAAAGTTGCTGACAGATACTACTTGCACACCTTCACCACTTCTGAAGAACCTTTTTGGAATCGGATCAGAAGTGTTGCATAATTCTAGTACAGGTAGTCCTTGATTTACAACAGTTCATTTAGTGACCGTTTGAAGTTAAATTGGGATTGAAAGAAGTGATTTATGACCATTTTTCACACTTATGACCATTTGCAGCATCCCCATGATCACTTGATCAAAAGTCAGATGCTTGGGAACTGACTCACATTTATGACGGTTGCAGTGGCCTGGGGTCACGTGACCATCTTCTGTGACCTTCTGACAAGCAAAATCAGTGGGGAAATCAGATTCACTTAACAACTTCAGTGACTCACTTAACCCCCTGTGGCAAGAAAAGTCATAAAATGGGGCAAATCTCACTTAACAAATGTTTCACTTAGCAACAGAAATGTTGGGCTCAATTGTGGTCATAAGTCGAAGACTACCTGTAGTTTAGATCCAGCAGGTAATGTATCCTGAGGCTGAATCATCATCACCATATCTCAAGAAAACAAACGTTCTACAGAAATCTTGGCTGGGTTTCAGCAATCTATGGTTACAGTGCTGCTATTGAAGCAAGATGCATTCTCCATTTATTAATGATTCAAGAGCATTTCTCTGAGACCACAACCATCTGGCATTCACACTAGGAAAGAAGAAGGCTATCCTAAAACTATCTTATTCCAGTGGCTTGGAGCTGACTAGAAGCAGATCTGCTATTGATGGCAAAATGAACCTTGGCTCCACTGGCATTTTCAGATCATTCTACTTGGACATCTGACAGTGTTACAACAAAATAAGACAAAATATTAGGAAGAAAAAGAACTTGATATTTCAGTTTGGACAATAATCATTGTCCAAACTGACCATCATGCAGGTTATTTTCTTTTATAAATCAGTAAATGGAGGCTGAAGTGATCTATGTTTAAATTTCCACTTGATATTTTATTGACTGGTTTGGCATTTAATGGGGAGGAAAAAACACAGTCCATGAATCCGTATATTAAAGCAAACAGACTTTCTAAAACAGCTTTGGCACTGCTCATGCATCTGACATCATGTCCAGCCTGTTCCCAAGTACCTCTTGGTGAAATAATAATCTTGGTAGGATTTACCCTAAGTCCTCATATTAAAAACAGAACTTTTGAAGGAGGATTTTCATCAACTGCATTTTGCACCAACTATTTATCTTGCACACCCCTGCTGAAGAAACTGAATTTCAAATGACGTATTAAGTTAAAATAGAATAGACGAGCAATAAGCAAGGCTCAGCCTTTATTAAGTAAGCACATAAGTCAACCAAGCTGATGAGGAGAAGGAATTTGCAAGAGTGTAACAAGAGATGTGTCCTCAGTGACATAGTGGCAAAAATAGTGACTGGAAAAGCATTACCTAGTAGATAGTCCTGCTCTGGGGGCAGCACCTGGCTGACCTTGAGATTGATCTCACAAAAGTTCAGGCTTTGTTAGCATTTGGATGGCACACTACTAGGAAATGCCAGGGCCTGAAAGCTAAATTAGTGAGTTAAGAACAAAAATCCTAGAGAATAAAGTAGCAGAACTGAATTGAGCAGAACTCAGGGAACCTCTTCTTTGTAATGAGTGTCATGTCACTGAAACAGGGTGGCAAAATGACTACGTTTTGGCAGTGCAATATTTTTCCTGCCCCTTTCAGGTTTGGGAGTGATTTTAACTGTGGAAATGGAACTAGTTCACTTCTCAGAGGCCTTCCTTTCTAATCCCCAATAGCACCTTTTCCCGAAGGCCATCACTCTGCTAAACAAATAATTCCCTCAACACTGTCAAACTATTTACTAAATCTACACTACTATTAATCCTCTCATTGTTCCCATCACCCATCTCCTTCCACTTATGACTGTATGACTGTAACTTTGTTGCTGGCAATCCTTATGATTTATATTGATATATTGACCATCAATTGTGTTGTAAATGTTGTACCTTGATGAAGGTATCTTTTCTTTTATGTACCCTGAGAGCATATGCACCAAGACAAATTCCTTGTGTGTCCAATCACACTTGGCCAATAAAAATTCTATTCTATTCTATTCTATTCTATTCAATAGCACTGAGACTTTTATATTGCTGCTTCATAGTGCTTTACAGCCCCCTCTGAGCCAGAGTCAGCCTATTGTTCCCAACAATCTGGGTCCTCATTTTACTGACTTTGGAAGGATAAAAGGCTGAGTCAACCTTGAGCCGGTGAGACTTGAACTGCTGGCAGCAGAAGTAGCCTGCACTCTAACCATTGCGCCACCACAACTTTCAATATAATATAATAAATGAGAATATTCAAATACTTATTTAGGATATAACATTGGAAAACATGCCATGCTCTCTGCAGAAGCGTTATTTGATTAGCAAGCTTTAACAAGCAAAAAAATATTTCTGTGTTCTACAGCAATGTTGAAATTACTCAGTTAAGCAAATAAAATAAATCGTGCAGCAAATTAAATGCTATGCAAATACTTCCTGCTTTTTAAGGGAGCCTACGTCAGAACAATTTACATAGAGCCATATGCTGATATGGGACCACATAAAATATGAATTAGATTAGATTCGATCTGTGGATTAGATCTGAATAAGATAGTAGGAAACATTTTATTGCTTTCTCTCCTGCGGTCATTGTGCCACCACTAGAAAATGCTCAGAAAGTAAGAAAATCTAACTTGGGACTAAAAAGGAAAAAAATATTACTTCTAATAAGGATTTTTATTAGGATTGTTCATTCTATAATAAGGATAGGTTCAGATGTCTCAAAGGTGTTTTGTCAAGAGGCAACTGGACTTTTTTATTTTTCCTTGAAAATGTTTTTTTTTCTCATTCAAGAAGCTTCTTCAGTTCTGGAGAACTGCCTATTGAAGCAGCATCTCTGGGATAACTTTTTATTTTATTATTTATTATTATTATTATTTTTATTTACATTTATATCCCGCCCTTCTCCAAAGACTCAGGGCGGCTTACAGTGTGTAAGGCAATAGTCTCATTCTATTTGTATATTTACAAAGTCAACTTATTGCCCCCCCAACAGTCTGGGTCCTCATTTTAACTACCTTAATAAAGGATGGAAGGCTGAGTCAACCTTGGGCCTGGTTGGACTAGAACCTGCAGTAATTGCAGGCAGCTGTGTTTTAATAACAGGCTTCTTACAGCCTGAGCCACACCGCGGCCCACTGTGACCTGGATAACTGAAAATTTCAATAGAAAGATAGATTCAGATCAAATACAGTTTATTTCTAACGGTTGACATTATGAGATGAGAACAATATTATGAAATATTAAGAAATCTGGATTTAAATATTCAGAATTAAACTAATCCATGCCACCTAAACACCTTGTGAAAGAGAGAAAAAGAGAGCACCGTTGGAAGGGATGATCTGCCAAGCCTGATACTGTAGGGTGGAAAATGGGTTACAAGAATCCAAAAGACCAAGCAGGCAGAAATTCCTATTTTACCAGAAACATAAAAATATTTCATGCTGTTTCTGTACTGGGGAAGCTGTTTTTACAGGGATAGAATCTTTCTAGTAAAAGTTTGTCAAAGGTTTATCAATTGTTATCACAGGATCAGAATTCATGTCACTTATTCAAGGTTTCCATAATCTGCCATGGCTACTCTTGTAAAACATTGGTTCTCTTGTATTTAATGAGTTCAGAGATCAGAACTGAAGAAGGCACACATAATAGAATGTACCCACTGGATTGGTGAAGGTGGGGGAGTGGCTGCATTACAGCAATATAAATGAACTTATTTGATATCATTCTGCAAAGCTTCAAACTATGTTGCCTTAAAAGCCATGGCAAATTTATGAATGGAGCTGTGCAAAGAGGATTTAAAAAGAGCTCAGCAGCATGTGTTACGGGCCCTGGATGTAGCCTGCCACCAGCATAGCATGAAATCATTTGACAATTACACCATAGCCAAGGTGGATTAGTGTTCCATAAAAATATAGAGCTGCATTATTTTTATTTATATAACAGATGGATCATAGAGGGAGACTTTTTAAAAAATGAATGCAACACCATGCCACTGTTGACAGAAGATTTAGATGTGTTACAGTATAACCCAGCCAAAACTGGGATATGTCACCATACCTTATTTTCTTTCTGTTGGGGAAAGGAATTTTGGACTATGAATGTTTAATAAAGTGAATTATTTAGAAAACAGCATTATCAGAAAGAAGAGGTTCCTGTATGTAGGTAACTTGCTTCTCTATTTTTAACAAAAGGACAAGCATTGATTTTCTCATGTTGATTCAGCATATACATCCATAATAATAATAATATCAGAGTTGGAAGGGACCTTGGAGGTCTTCTAGTCCAACCCCCTGCCCAGGCAGAAAACCCTACACCATTTCAGACAAATGGCTATCTAACATTTTCTTAAAAATTTCCAGTGTTGGAGCATTTACAACTTCTGCAGGCAAGTTGTTTCACTGATTGTTTTAACTGTCAGGAAATTTCTCCTTAGTTCTAGGTTGCTTCTCTCCTTGATTAGTTTCCACCCGTTGCTTCTTGTTCTACCCTCAGGTGCTTTGGAGAATAGTTTGACTCCCTCTTCTTTGTGGCAACCCTTGAGATATTGGAACACTGCTATCATGTCTCCCCTAGTCCTTCTTTTCATTAAACTAGCCATACTGAGTTCTTGCAACCATTCTTCATATGTTTTAGCCTCCAGTCCCCTAATCATCTTTGTTGCTCTTCTCTGCACTCTTTCTAGTGTCTCAACATATGCATACATTGCATATACTTTATAATTAGTGGGATACAAGCAGCAACATACAAGGTAACCTCAACATTAAAGGTCCTAGCTTGCATAAGGGGGGCTTTAAGTTCTCTTGAGCACACTGGCTGAAAAGTTCTAAAAAGTGATCAAGCATGGGCCATGGATCCGACTGAGACGGGTAATCTAGTATAGTATTAAAAAGGAGTATGTGAAGGATTCATTTGGTCAAAATAAAAATGGCTTAGGTCAATAGCAATAGGCCCTCTGCTGATTACCATGGGATACGGAAGAGGGCAACTTAGAGTGTAAAAGAATTAAGTGGTAGAAAGTATGGCATAATGAATGAAAAGAAAGAAACATTTCTAGTTCTATGAAATGAAAAGGGAAGGATAATAGGTCTGAATAAAATTGCCCAAATTTTGTGGTGTGAATGAATATATCCTACGAAAATTAAGACACATGTCTAATTAATAGTGAAAGAGCTAACATCTATGTCAGAAAGTATGAACTTGTATTATCAAGGTAATTGTCAGTATATCTATTTTTAAAAAAAGTATTTTTCTTGTATACATGGTTTAAGCATTCAGCCTAGTCATGAAAGTTGAGAGAACAATGAATGAAAAAAAAATCTGTTTACGAAGAAAGAATGTAAGACTTAGTTTAGAATTAATTAAGAATACAAGAACAATGTATGGTCCGAATGTATTTTATTTATTAGATTTTTTAAATCCGGCTTTTATTGTTTTTCTAAATAACTTAAGGCAGTGAACATACCTAATATTACTTCCTTCTCCTGTCTTCCTCACAAGAACCCTCTGGGATGACTTGGGCTGAGAGAGAGTGATCCAAGGGCTTTCATCATGCCTAAAGCAGGACTAGGACTCACAATCTCTGGTTTCTAGGCCAGCATCTCAATAGTGACAGAAGTGGTCATAAGAAAAAAGGATTAGAGCTAGGATAAAAGAAGCAAAGAAAGTCCAGCAATTCTGAAGGAAATAAATATTGCTCTGTTAAGTGATCACTGTACAGATAATCCTGAACAGCCAATGGTTGCACCATGAGAGGGGTCTGATTCTTAGCACACAATTACAGGTGTGGGCTTGGTCTTCTTTATTTACTTTAACTTCCATATGACATTCCAGAGAGGTATTACTAATTCAGGGTGGAAATCATGAGTATGCTGATAATATCTAGCTGGGGGCAAAAAGGAATGAAATCGAAGTCCTGAACTGAAGTGTAGAGGCCATCAGGGTCTAGATAAGGAAAAATGTCTTGCCTGTTTATTCACAAGAGTCAGTTTGATGTAGTATTCAAAGCATCATGTTAGAAACTGGGAGACTGTGATGACTTAGTCCCACCTTGGACATGAAACAAGTGACCTTGGGACAGTCATTTTAAGGGTGCTTTTTCAAAAGGCAAACTTTGTTGTTCCTTGAAGATGTTTCACTTCTCATCCAAGTAGCTTCTTCAGTTCAGCTTCTTGGATGGGAAGCAAAATGTCTTCAAGGAAAAACGAAGTCCAGTTGTCTTTTGAAAAAGCATCTTAAGGACAACCATGACCTGGATAACTGAGATTTTCCATAAACACTTGGGGCAGTGGTGAAATCCAATTTCTTCCCAACTCCTGGAAGGATACTGCAAAATCTCCATTCCGACCCCTCTGGAGCCAGCCAGAGGTGGTAATTGCCGGTTCTCTGAATTACTCAAAATTTCCACTACCGGTTCTCCGAACTGCTCAAAATTTCTGCTACCGGTTCTCCAGAACCTGATGAATTTCACCCCTGACTTGGGGACATTCATTTTCTCTCAGCCTTAAGAAGGCAATGGCAAACCACTTTTGAAAAACCCTGCCAAGAAAATTGCAGGTACTTGCCAGGCAATTTTTGAGAATTAGACATGATTGAATGGAAGAAAAGAATTATTCAGAATACTAGTGATTCTGGAATTGCACCAGGTTTGGCTTTTCAGGTTGTGTTTCCCTATAGAATACCAGGCTCCAATTTGGAGGTCTTCCTGGATTCACATCTCCATAACTGCATGGCCACCAATAGTTTCCAGTAATTCAAGGTTTCCAGTAATGCAGTATCACTGAGGCCTGAATAAATAAAGCTACCTAATTCACTTGAATTCTCACCTAGTTTGAATTGCAGCTTGGAAAGAAATGGGAGAACGCATACATCCATTAACTGGATCAGGGACGAGCAAGGGGCTGTGGGTGGGGGGAAGAATGGATGTAGGTCAGTGGAGATGAATGTGTGAATGGGAGAGGAGGACTAATGTGAAATACCACCATTATAAAAAGTTTAATATTTTGAGTTGTTCTCCTTGAAATGTTGTCCTCCTTGACTATATGGCAAAGTTTGCATCCAATTTAGGGCTACCGGATCTGAGCTATAAAACCCCACAAAACTGCAGCCACTTCTGTATCTGGTAGTGATAATCCAATTGAATTTCAGAATGGCTATAGAAAACAAAACTTCAAGGACATCACCCTGCATTAATGAAAAATACAGCTTGATCGTGCCTCTTAGAGCATGATCAAAATGTTTAAGTTAAAACAGAACTTATCTATCTTCTGTCCTCTTTAAAAACCTAGGAAGCAAGAAGTCAACAACGCAGCCAAGAGGGAATAGGACTTAGATAACACAGCTGTGGGATTAGGGGGAAAAAGATCAAGCACAAGTGTAGTTTAAGCCTCTATTGTAATTAAAACATGAAATGTGGAACAAATTGCCTTTTGGGAGATCAAGTTTGTAAAATGCTTTATTTATATTTCAGGGAAATACTGAATCTGTTTTTACACAATCGCTCATTAGTCTGATCACAAAACATATTCACACAACGGAAAACATATTAACCATTCATCAATAATACTAGTAGTAATTAAGATTTTTTATTGAAGTTTTTTAGTTTTGTTTTTTTTAAAAAAACTGCCTCAGATCAGCATATTTATGGGTTAAAAAGGATTTTCTGTGTTATTTTCAATAGACACTGCTATGCATATTTTTAAAATTTACCAATTTATTTCAATACTAATGTACTACCTTTCCAAAACTCAAGATGGCCCAGAAAAGTCTATTATTCCATCTTTCTGAAAGTAAAATGTATTCAGCTTTCTAATTCTTTCCTCTTTTTAGTTACCTGTGTGCATTTGAAATCTGTTCAAGAAGTGTAGGGATCCAGTGAAGAAGTGGGAAACGGGCCCATGAAGCATTGCAGGAGAATATATTTTCCATTCCATCAGTGGAAATGGCTTCTGCTAGTAGAATATTGGGTTGGATTTTGACTTCTGTGAGTGCTCTCTGTTACAGGTAATGCTGCACATTGATTGATGCTAGCCTAACCAGTGAGAAACATCTGAAGAAATCCTTGTTTGTTTGTCTCGTACAAGTTAAATCACTTTTTAAATGCAACATGAAAACCTGACCGCAGAGAAACATTAATTTTGGTCAGTAGAAAGCTATAGAGAAAACTCACATTACCAGACTAATGGTGGCAAGGTCTTTCCATCATGAAAAGTATCTTTTCATGATGGAAATCTTTTTTGCTATTCCGCATGATAATTCCTCATATAATGATTGATTTTTTTTAATTTTTTGAGTATATACTGTACAACAATTTACCTTCACATCTTTAAACTACATTGGTCTTTCTCAAAATCATGTTAATGAGAAAAGGGGGAGGATTCCTATCCCCTCTATCATATTACCCTTCCAGCACTAATGAGGCTTGTAGCCATCCATTTTTAAACATTCTCTGCCCAATAAACATGGTATTTTGTTGAATGAATTTCATCTTTATAACACATTAATACAGTGATTAATACATAATCTCTGAAAGTCAGAGATCCTAGAATAAAATATGCCGGAGTCTTGATTTTTTTAAAGGAACAATTTATTCAGCTGCATTAGACTTAAAAACAGAAGTGACACACTTCTAATTTGGTTTTTATAATGTAATTTTTAAAATCAACATTGAATTGTTATATTTCATAATAGGCTGTTAAATGTTATTAAATATAATATAAATGAAATATATATACAGCAGAATCGTGATATGTAACATTTTAAAGGATAAATAGTAAGCTAAAAATACAGACCTTCATATTAAATCAATGAGTATCATGCAGCATGAAAAAATAAAGCAATTTTCTAAAATCTTTGAATTTAATTGTAAGAAACAATGAAGGGTCAAAATCCATTTCTATCACTAGAATGTTTGAGTCAATGAAGGGATATTTTGGTGGTTTCTCAACACACAGAGGTAGCCATGCTTTATATCTGAAGCAGAAGTGTTAAATATCATTTTTGTTTGGTTTTGGTGTCTTCAAGTCAATTTTCATTTCTGGCAACATTCCTAGAAGAGCCCATGAACTTTCAGAAGTGGTTTGTCATTGTATTCTTTTTAGGGCTGAGAGAAAGTGACAGGTGCAAAAGTCACCCAACTGGCTTTGTGCCTAAAATGGTACAAGAACTCAAGATCTCACATTTTCTAGCCTGCTGCCTTAATCATTACACCAAACTGGCTCTCAACATATAAATAATGTTTATATACAGAGCTTTTGAATCTTTTGTTTTTGGGGAATTTCTCACTTAGAAAATATATCCTACTGCAGAAAAAGGGTATTTTATTTTAAAACCAAGAGGTGTGCAATAGCATATTAAATTAAAGCTGGCTGCATAGATAAAAGCTTTCATTGGACTTCCAATTCATGAATATTTTGATTAAATAATCTCTGCAAAAGAAAAGTACATTTAAAAAAAACAGAACCTCTTTTTATTGACCATTTGAGTACTCTGGGCTCTTTTTAAGTTCTCTTTAGCTGATTATCACATAGCAAACTATGTATTCTCAAGAGTTTCAAAAGTTTGAAATGCAGCAGAGGGCTGGAGAAAAATGAATCTATTGTGAATACAAAAATCTGATCTCTTTTTAGGAACTGTGGATCTACGAAGCTGTGAGTACAAGAACTGTAAATAATAAAAGCTGTTTGTCAATAGTAAAAAGGAAGGCTGAGCAAATCCTTGGAAAACTGTTTCAGAACTCCGTAGAAGATTTGGAGCACTATGGAACTTAGTCTATATAGGAATAACTCAGTTATTCTCTGTAACTATGAAGGATGGGAATAGATACATTTGTTGCGTACCCATAATTTTTCTGTTACTTTACAGACATACAATAAGGCAGGTGGACATTTGTGCATGATTAAAGTACATTTTTCAAAGTTATCCATAGTTTTGTTATTTGCAGTTACTAGTCTAGAAAAGAACCCCACAAATAACAGAGATATTATATTTTAGGTAGCTAGATATTTATTTTTCACATATTCTGTTCGCATGACAGAATGATTTTTAATGTGTTAAAGTGTAATATTTATGTAAGCTGTCATAATGATTTTAAGATATTGATGCTCTTTGTTATGCTAAATAATTGAAATGGATCATCTACATTTCCTATTAAAAATACACCATAAACTATTTTTAAGCCATGTTTCCCACCAGAGATCAAGCTTATATATACACTTATCCATGCTGAAAACATTTCCCTGATAAATGTGCATATAATTACATGATTTGTATTCTTTTACATGCAACTTCTTCTCTTCTGAAAGTTGGCACAAGACAAGAATTTACGTTTATGAAATTCAAAAGGGCCCAGAAGATTTTTCCTCTTTTAGGACAGAATGTTTTTTGTTAGCAATTGATTATGAATTGACAAAGAAGATTTTTTTTCTTTTTGTTTTGTTTCGATGAAAAATGTTTTGGACTAAAAAGGCCCACTTTTACCTGCCAGAGATGTGAAAACAGCTCACTGTGCATAGTTAATGGAAGCGTATCTGAATGTGTATGCTTCCGTTTGACTGAACCACCACATCCCATCATCCAAGATGATTATTTGCAGCTATCTGCTTACAACTAGAGTTGAATCATACTGTTCTTTTAAGTGAATCTACAGGGATATAATCCTCAATCTGTTTTTATATTTAACACAACCTCCTCATATGAACAATGCAACATTACTAATAAATTTATGGTAAAGAATGGCAATAATTTCCATCGATAGGATAATTTGACCCAGAGCTATATTTGTCAAGGCATTGTCCACTATCTTTTCACAACTCTCCTGTTCATATAAGTAAACCGTCTATACAGTTATATAAATAGCCAATTATATAGGATGAACTAACATTGAAAAATACTGAACATTCCAGTAAAGCATCATTTTCTTATGGGGTTGCATACTAAAAATATAACATTAATGTCAAACAGGACATTAAGGAGAACAATAAAAATGTAATGACAGATACTCATCTTTAAAAGTAATTCTTGTTCTAACTATAGATAGCTGCATTGTCAAGTGATGAACTGTTAAACATTCTGAATTTATTCTGGGAATAAAATGTATTGCTTCCAAATCTGTTTAAGAAACAGATCTCTTTTAGCATTGCTTCATGACCATTGGCAAGAGCAGTCTGTGGGTTCCTGAATTGTATAGCTGACCCAGGTTGAGTTACCACTGCAATATAACGGTACAGTTCGCCTATGTAATCCCAGTTCTCTGCAACATTTGCAGAATCTTGCATATGTATTAATGTTATAATTATATATGCTTGCAGAAGGACATTTTCCATCGCAGGAAACAATGTTTACCTGGGAATAAATAACACAAAAAACCCAGTAAATAAAATGGCTTAATATGTGCATGACTTCCAAACATTAACAGAGCTGATGCAAACAGTAATGGTTCAATGCTTACCGGTGTATTACTTCGACAATCATTCTTGCGTATTGTCATCCTAACAGTCACTTTTTTACAGAATTTTCCATCTTCTTTGCCTACAATAATGAATTGTTTGGAAAATATGAACATCTCTATGCACATCTGTACCCCAAAAAGGGATAAAATATGCTAGGAAAAAATTATGAAATAATTATGAAAAGAAATTAAGTAACTACTGATGCTATTGTATTTATAACTTTTAAATTAGGTATTTTTTAATATAAGGGTTAAAAAACAAGAAAAGGTTTGCCCAAAACACTAGAGATGCAGTGTTTAGATACTATAAAGCTTATGCTTTGTTCTGGTATAGTTAGGGAGTGAAACTTACACAGATGTCCACTTTCTAAAGTGGCAGAAAACATAATCATATGCATTTATTTTAAAATCCTGGGATATCAGTTCAGACTTCTAACTAAGAATTCAGATTGACAAACATAAATTAATGGATTTAACCCAAAGTCTTCAAACTGTGTGGTATTTATACCTTACTCCAGAATCTGAAATACAGCTCTGACAGTAGTTTAATCTAGGTAAAATAACACTGTACAACAAAGTGAGCATGGTAAATATGTAAATCAACATAATGTGTCTATTTAATATTTATAATGTTTAACATACATAGCGATGCATATATGCTATTCTGCTGAAATTTGCAACATATTTAGCAAATGTAAGGAATTTAATGCAATAATGTAATGTAATAATGTTTAATGTAACTTATGTAAGGAATTTGAGAATTGTGTTTAAATGATCTGATATAGTATTGTGAATATTACATATGACCTTGTGAGTCAAGTCTCAATTCAGTTCCACAATTCAACAATGTGATGGAAGGAAGAGCCATTATTGACTAACTGGTCACATAAAATTAAACAAATGAGATGCAACTGTAGGATTGGAACAATTCAGCTATACAATTTTCTAAATACCTTCTGTTTATCTCATTCCTCTTGAACTGGCTCTCTGTTTTAAATACAGTAAGCAGTTTGCAATCAAGCTAAGCTGCAAGACTGGCATAGCAGGAAAGGTGCTTCCTATCCCCAACATGTGTAACTAACATAATTTGATTAATTTAATTAAGTGTAATATGTAGCATAGGACTGTAGTTTCATCCGCCTAAAAGACAACAAAGCCATAATTGAACAGAGGCCTCTGTGGCTCAGACTGCTAAGAGAGTCTGTTATTAACACAGCTGCTTGCAATTACCGCAGGTTCTAGTCCCACCAGGCCCAAGGTTGACTCAGCCTTCCATCCTTTATAAGGTAGGTAAAATGAGGACCCAGATTGTGGGGGGCAATAAGTTGACTTTGTATATAAATATACAAATAGAATGAAGACTATTGCTAACATAGTGTAAGCCGCCCTGAGTCTTTGGAGAAGGGCGGGATATAAATGCAAATTTTAAAAAAACTTGCTTGTTTTTTTGCAGATGTTTCATTAGCCAAATTGGTAACATCATCAGTGCTAATCCATCAGTCCAGAAGCACAGATGATGTTTCCTAGTTTGGGTAAAGGAAATGTCTACAAGAAAACAACCAAGCTCAGAGAGCACCAAAGACTCCTCATGTCAATCTTGAGCTACAAATATTTCCTTTATTAAAGCCATAATTATAATTACTTTATTAATGGCTTTAATAATCCTGGATGGCTTTAAAATACAGCATGGCTGAATCCTGTATTTTCATATCACTTTTAGTATGTTTATAACTATAGATTTGTTTGTTCTTCATTTTTGTCCTAATGCCAGATTGTTGTATTTAACAACATATTAGAAGTATTATAGCAATAGCACTTAGACTTATGTACCGTTTCATAGCGCTTTATAGCCCTCTCTAAATGGATTGCAGAATCAGCCTATTGCCCTCAACAATGTGGGTGCTCATTTTACCAACCTCAGAAGGATGGAAGGCTGAGTCAACCTTGAGCCGGTGAGACTCGAACTGCTGAACTGCTGGCAGCCAGCAGTTAGCAGAACTAGCCTGCAGTACTGCAGTCTAACCACTGTGCCACCACGACTTTTAATATAATAAATGAGAATATTCATATACTTATTTAGGATATAACATTGGAAAACATGCCATGCTCTCTGCAGAAGTGTTATTTGATTAGCAAGCTTTAATAAGCAAAAAAAATATTTCTAGTTCTACAGCAGTGTTTTAATTACTCAGTTAAGCAAATAAAATAGATCGTGCAGCAAATTAAAAATGTTATACAAATGCTTACTGCCAACAGTACATTGTTGGCTAACAACAATGCACTGCCCATACAGTGCAAAATGAAAAGAGGTGAGCAAATCTGAAGAATGAGCAGTTAGTACTACAATGCAGCTCTTTTAAATCGGGTTTTGTGACTGGAGGGGCATTATGCTTCTAGGAGGGAGTACATTGTTGGAAATCAACAATGGCTCTGTTTGGTTCATTCCTACTGATTTCCAAGAAAATGTACCTGTATTACACTTAAGGCTAGGTGTAGGTATAATTGGGCTAACAGGGAATGGGAGCAAAAATGATACTCCAGAACCTAAGGACATTACAAATTGAACATATTATACATGATGAATAGATGCCCAAATCATTATTCAGCATTTTATCTTTACTTATGCTATCAACATTAGCCTCTCAACTGGATTGTCTATGGATGACTATGCTGAATAAACCTATGCATTATGAATGATAATTAAATCATAACTAGTGAAGATACTACTTTTATTATAGATACACTTTGTTTCATCCTAGCTTTAGGTATCCAGAAATGTTTCCTTCAAAAACTGGGATCTGCTTATGAAGATGTAACCAGTAATATTTTTGAAATTTGTATTGACAATATACAAACTGAGAAATTCCATTGAATAAAATGCCTTTAAATCTCTGTAAGAGTATTACTTATTTTACAACCATTTAATAAGTCAGAATATTACTTATTTTACAGCCATTTAATAAACACATTTTATTGTTTACATTGCTATTGATGATAATCAATGTTTGAAATTTCTTCTCTTTCATGCCCCCAAATACTGACGCTTCAGTAGCAACTTACATGTCTTGCAACATCCTTCAAGGAATGGGACAATGTATCCTCCAATCTAAATATATACAAAAATAAAAGTCAGATGCACTATATGTACACATTGTAAAATTCTTCATTATATTTCTAATTGTATATGAAAAGCATACTTAGAGCTGAGCCTAGTTGCTATTATGAAACCTAAAGTAATACGGATAGAAGTGTTCTACAGTTATCGATGTAAGAGTCAGGAGAAATAATGCCTCCCATGAAAAAAACCAACCTATATTCCAGTCTTCAGCTATAAATATTTTGCAATGCATCTGCTTGCAATCATGTTATGGTCCTCATAAAGTCATATGAAAAGAAATATGTTGAAGCACTAACCTTCACACATTCTGTTTCATTAAAAGGTGGACAGCTGATGGGTGATGTAATTAGAACTGATCCAACTGGTGTATTTATGCAATCATATTTGAGACAGTTTAAGGTCCAACTTGACCCAGGCTACAAAGTATTTAAAAAAACATTATCAGAAATACAAAAGTACCACAGTGTTATGCAGAATGTTAGAAAAACAGGACCAAATCCCAAAAGCTCTGCTGTGCTATCACTCTTTTTCTAAATTTACAATGCAATGTATGTTTTGGATCTCATTGAGAATTTTTTTTGTAACTGTATGCAGTAATTATATTAATCCTTATCACAGTTGAATGGGG
This sequence comes from Ahaetulla prasina, assembly GCF_028640845.1. Taxonomy (NCBI): domain Eukaryota; kingdom Metazoa; phylum Chordata; class Lepidosauria; order Squamata; family Colubridae; genus Ahaetulla; species Ahaetulla prasina. The sequence goes on from NC_080539.1 coordinate 268,407,444, forward strand.
TCAATATAATGTGCATAGCAATGTAGATCTATGTGAAGAGTAAATCAGTACCAAAGCCTACTTACCAATAAAGAATAGTGCCATACAATAATCATTATTCTTGGATAACAAATTAGACTCACTGTTTATCATGCTGTATACACAACTTTCACTATGAAGAAATGCCACTATGAAGAATGATCAGGAATTGTGTTAGCTCACTGCCAAGATCAGCATTTCCTTGTGTTCTGTGAGCTATAAGTTAATCAAAGTTATGCTCACTAGGATTTGAAGTATTTGGGAGTGATGCACAATTGGGTCTTTTGTAATGGATTGTAGAATGGCTCTGGTCAGCTATTAAACATATTCAAGATTCATGACATTAAATCTATCATGCTATTAAATATATCATAAAGTTAAGTATGCACAACTATGTATTTCCAGAATACCATCTGATTTCAGATCACTGTGATTAGTGAAAAGAGATAAGAGTAGTATTTGAAGCTGCAAATGAAACTCAAAATTTGCACTTAGTTAATCAATTAACACCCCCTACAGAGCCACCCAAATATACCAAATAAACCAAAAGATCTAGTAGCCCAGGAAAAAAAAACAGAAGTGACCTACAACATACAGTGTAAAGACTGCAATAGCTACTACATAGGACAAATAGGCAGAAGACATCCATGAACACCAACGAGCAGTCAGAAGACATGATGAAAACTCCTTAATTTCATAACACATGGACAGACTTAACCATAGTTTCAACTGGAAAACTCTAACCATTTTAGACCAAGTCAAGTCCAAAAATGCTAGAGAATTCATAGAAACTCTGGTATTCTGACAAATTAGCCATCAACAGGCACACAGACATAAACAACAACTACAAACCATTCAAAAGAGACACTCAGCAAGCCAAAAAAGGAACAAAAAGACCAAAACACCTCATCACCATCCATCAACACACAGAGATTGACACCAAGTTTAATATTAACAATCAAGAAGCAAACAATACCCCAATTAAAGAACTGCCAAACAAGCAAACAGTCAACATGGCATAGGGCCGGGCTATTTACGGGACCGCCTACTGCTACCGAATACCTCTCACCGACCCGTGCGCTCTCACAGAGAGGGACTCCTCAGGGTGCTGTCAGCTAGGCAGTGCCGTCTGGCGACACCCAGGGGAAGGGCCTTCTCTGTGGGGGCTCCCACCCTCTGGAACGAACTCCCTCCAGGACTTCGTCAACTTCCGGACCTCCGAACCTTCCGTCGCGAGCTTAAAACACACTTATTCATCTGCGCGGGACTGGATTAGATTTTAAATTTACTGGTTTTAAATGGGTTTTTATTATTTATACTGTTTTTAACAATTCGGCTATGGAATAAGTTTTTTATGTGTCATTTTAGTTTGTATTTATATGTATTTTTAATTGCCTGTGAACCCCCCTGAGTCCCTAGGGAGATAGGGCGGTATATAAATGTGAAAAATAAATAAATAAATAAATAAACAACCCAATCAAAGAACTACCAAGACCACTCCACCAATATTGGCAGGGCAAACACTAAAATGTAAAATGGAAGCAAATCTAACTTCCTATTTGCACTGCCAAAGTTATCTAGTTTGGGTAATGAAACGTCTGCAAGAAAACAACCAAACTCAGAGAGCATTAAGGATCTCTCACACCCTCTCCTTTCTTTAAAAAAAAAAAGCAAGTACCTTAAAGTATGAAATCGTTCCATTGGTGAATGTGTGAACACAAGACACATTCTTGCATTTTCCACAGCAAGCTGTTAGATCCTTTGGATGTTCATATACTTGATGCTAAAAAGGATAAGGATAAAATATTGAATATAGTTGAAAACAAATAGCAAAATTACAAGAACAACACACACACCCAACAATACTATAATTGTAGTATTGTACCAGGGGTACCATGGGTGAAATTCAGCTGGTTCTATCCGGGTCGGGCGAACCAGTAGCAGTGGCTGCGGGAAGCTCCACCCACCCGCACGAACATTATGATGTTACTTTTTTGTGACATTTTAAGCCTCTGCACATGCACAGGCTTTGTGCATGTGCACACGGAGGCACATATGCATGGTGCACGCACATTGGCAAACAGGTAGGGAAGGTAAGTAAATTTCATCCCTGCTCTGTACTGTATTCACTATATGTTCATGGAAAGTATATAATAAATTAACAAAACTTGTTAAGGGGAGCTTTACAAAATGTCTCGGTATGAGTAAACCAGCCATCCTCAAAGCATTAAAGCCACCAGTCCTCCTTGAAAGGCTTCCCCAGCTTTCTGCAAAATGTTTGTGCACATAGAGACATTTTGCTTTCCTGGGAACTTTAGCAGAACTGCTTATTTTTTAAAAAAGAAATCATTGCATTAAACTACAGTGTACTTCAGTCGCTACTTTGACTTGGACTTAGATTATCTAGGTTTACTACTGCTTAAAACCAAATTCATTGTGGGTTTTTCTCTATGAGCGGTTTGAATTGAAAGGGCAACTACTGCTTCACTTCATTTTTCCTATTGCAAAAGAGTAGGAAGTGTGAATAGAATATACCAACCCAGAGTTCTCACTTGAGGCACAATGACCAGGCTGAAGTTATTGTCTTTTCAACACATTATGTCAGGGATGTCAAACTCGCAGTGTCACACTGTTGTCACTTGACGTATCGTGACTTTTTTCCTCTTTGCTAAACCGGGGGGTAAGCATGGTGAGCATGTGACGCATCCAGCCTGTGGGCCGCAAGTTTGACATCCCTGCATTACATGAAAACCTAGTTCTCTTTAAAAGTGTGTAATACCGGGAAAGGTAGAAGGAAAGAAGAAAAAGAGACATCAGCCCTATAAGATAGACCAAACTAAGAAATAGACACTATGGGGCCTAAAATTAGTATTGTTAGAACAGCTATAATAGCTATAATTATTCTAACTCTTCACATATTTGAAGAGTTAGAGCATGGGACTTCACATCTCAGGTGAGGGACTCAAAGACTTTAGATTATTATTCAGGGAACAGACAAATTCAAGGACTGTTCTACCCAGGGGTGAAATGCTTCCGGTTCAGACCAGATTGCGTGATCTGGTAGCCATGGGGGCGGGTAGTTCGGAAAACTGGTAGCAAAAATCCCTGCCCACCGCCCACCACCCACCCCTCACTGTTCCTCTTCTCTGTCCCTGAAGCTCTCGGTGGTAATATAGCTGCAAACGGCCTTAAATGACCGCCGTGGCGGTCATTTCAAAGGGCCGTACTATAGCTGATCAGCACTGTAGGTGGCTAGTAGACTGGTGCCTCTATTTTTAAAGAAGGTAAACCGGTGCCCCCCACCAAAAAAGGCAATTAGTAGACTGGTGCCTCTATTTTTAAAGAAAGTAGACTGGTGCGCTCCCAAGTTTTGTATATTTTGTTTATTATTTTTATTATTTATTATTATTGACCATGCCCATTCAGTCACCTGACCACCAAGCCACGCCCACCAATTAAGCCACACCCACAGAACCGGTAGGGAAAATTTTTAGATTTCACTCCTGGTCCTAGCATATCCAGATGGAGGATGGGATGAATTCATCTTGCCATTAATGTCCTCTCTCTCTCTTTTTAACTTCTTAGGGAAAACTTTTAGTTTAATTTTGAACTTCTTACAGATTTGCACCTTGCTGCACAATCAATAATGGAGGTATTCATCCGATAGAACTTGGTAACAGGGTCAAGTATACTTGTGCAGTATGAAGTGTGACAAATGCCAGCAGATGAGTGTTCAACAATGGATTGTCCTGGAAGCAGAATGCCTCTTTCATTGTTCAGACATACTTTGTCTTTTGCTGGAAAAATTTCAACAAACGCGAACATCATTATGTAAAATTGTTCCCACACTTGAAATAATATTGCTATTTCAAGCAAAGAAAGTGAGACAAACAAAATACTTAAATATTCAAAACATCACTAATGAAAGAAAATGAACACATTAATATTTACTCATGACCTTCTCCTGACTTTTATCAACAGAATCCTACAGCAATCGTAAAACAATGGAGCTAGCCACAAACATATCCATTTAATTCTCCTTGAAGCTATTTTCAGGTCTCTTCAAGATGCAGGGAAGTAGCATATGCTTATAAAAATTACTTTATTCCAACATGATTTTTAAATATGAATTCTATATTATGCTGCCTTAAAAATCCCTGGTTTATAAATAGAAACATTATTCATACTAATATAAATTAGAGCTTTCAAAAGAAAAATGGTTTACTTACAACATTTGTATTTAGTGCAGTGACAAACATTTTCTGTGTTGTTCTGGAATTTTTCATCTAAGACCATTTTCTCTCCCTGTTCACATCAGAAAAATATCAGTATTATCCCATAAATATTGTTCTTCAATATCAGTGTTTCTGTTTACTGTATTTATGTACAATAGGATTATGGATTCTTATTTAAAAAAATAAAGTAAAAAGCCCAGCTCAGAATTCTTTGCTATATTATTCCTATACATATACCGGTATATCCAGAGAGAAATCTGAGTCTCAAAGTGTCTTATATAAATCACTAACTTTGAGATTCTAGGACATGTTATTTGAATTACTAACATTTACTAATTAATTCTGCTCTTGTTTAACAAAAGTGTTGAAGAGATCAATGGGACTTACTCCTATTGAACATACTGAGTCAAGGTGATATTCCCAGTCTCAAAGAGCCCCAAATGTACATATTGTTAACTTTTCTCATGTCAGATTAATAGGCAACGTCTCTTTTCACTTTGTTGAATGCTACCAAGAGCATTTAATTAACATACACAGCCCTCATGTGCAGAAATGGAGGTTACAACAAACATTTATTTGCAATATATACTTGTTTTATTAAACTGGTACTATAATTACAATAATTGATAAAACATATATATATGAATGAATTCAAAAGATCTAAGTATACTCTAAATTCTAAAAAATAACAAAAATAGGTTGCAGATAGTTTAGGCATATTTCAGTAAGATTTCTTACCAGTTTACACTGAGGCTTTGGTATTGTATTACATGCACACTCTAAAATAATAAATTGAAGAAGGGAAAATCAGTCCTCACAAAGCTATCCATAAGATGTGAATGCAGCGAAACAACCATCAAATGCATTTTTTAAAAATTATATTGTTCCAACAACACAACCAACACTGCACAAAAAATTGTGACACTGTAAATATTTTGAAGATTCATTATAGTATAAACTTTCAAAGAAAAGAGAGCACTTCACTCAATGAGCTGATGTTTATAAGTACTGTAACAATGATTTTGTTAATGTAATCCAGAGGTGGTATTCAGTAGGTTCTGACCAGTTCTGGAGAACTGGTAGCTGAAATTTTGAGTAGTTCGGAGAACAGGTAACTACCATCTCTGACTGGCCCCTCCTCTATCTATTCTCTGCCTCCCGAGACCCAGCTGATCAGGAGGAAATGGAGATTTTGCAGTAACCTTCCCCTGGAATAGGGAGGGAATGGAGATTTTTAATAGTATCCTTCTCACTGAGTGGGGTGGGAATGAAGATTTTACAGATTTTACTGCCACGCCCACCAAGCCACGCTCAAGCCATGCCACACCCACCAAGCCACGCCCACAGAACCGGTAGTAAAAAAAAATTGAATCCCACCACTGATGTAATCCTACAATAAGGATAGAGCAACCACTTCTTGTCTCCCCTCTTCACAAGGCAAACATCAATCTTGCAAGCCTGAAAGTGCACTTCTTCTTTCTCACCTTTACAGTCCAAGAAATTTAGGAGAGTTCCTTCTTAGACATTTGTCATACCCCAATTCTTTCTGCAGGCTCAACTTTCTCTCATTTGACTTTTGTCTAGTCTGTGGTATTTAATCTTGTCTCTCAAGGTCATTTGTGCTTGCACATGGCACCCACCCTTTGGTATATTATCCTCCCCACCCCTGAGATTAGATTGACCTGGTCCCTGTTAGTCTTTCATAAGGCCTTGGAAATTTGGTTTTCTGCCTGAGATGGGCAACTATATAAATTGAATAAATACATTTCATACATTCAATATTTATTCAGTGTATGTAAACAATTCTCTAATTGTTCAACAGAATTTTTATGTTCACGTTATCTATGTTGGTCCTGACTACAATTCTATTGCAAAGGAGCAAAGAATGATTTTGCACACTGGTAATATTGGTTGTAGATCAAAGCCCAGTAACGAACATTTATGGGCCCAGGTTTGTTGGGGCTATAAGCTGATGTTGTAAGATGCACAGAGAGTGCTGTAAAGCACCACAAGGTGCTATATAAAGAATTTTGCAACTGAGATGTTTTGGAGATTAAGGAAAACTTTCTAGGCAATAAAACAACTCTAAAAATTCTAAAACTCTAAAAACTATTCAGTGTCAACCTACCACATATCTTGATTGGTTTGAACCATAGTTATAATTTTAATTCAACACCACTGATTTTTGTACTTTCAAAAAAAATTGCTTGAAGATAAATTAAAAAAAGCATAATTACCACATCTATGATATGGACAACATTTTTCTGGACTCCAAACTTCTATCAAGGACATTCCCAACATACATTTAAATTCAGGACAACGAAAGGTTTCACAGACTGCAAGTTAAAAATAGAAGACAAATGTGGTTTCACCCTCAGATTTTTGAAATGGAAGAATTTCATTTGAATGAAAAATAGTCAAGGTGATACTTATTAAATCACACAAAAATAAAACGTTTAAATTGTGTGTTTAACCTCTCAATATTAACTATTTACTGATGTAAATCTTAATGCATATAGATAAAAACTGATAAACAATATGCATTAATACATTAATCTTCTATCTTTCTTGCATAACTACATTGACAATGGAGATTAATAAAAAGTTTAATTCATGACCATTTTTATAGCTCAGAACGATCACTGCAGAATAATTAAGATAACCTCTGAGAACAAACTCACCACACTGATAATCAGGGCAACATCTGTCAGTGGTATTGCCATCCACAGTGAGCCTTTCTCCTTCTTGACACATGGGAATTTGATCAGAACAAATGCCACAGGCTAAAATAGAAAAACATAATTTATCTGAAAAATAAGGTCAGCTATTTTTTATTATTTTGTTTTCTATAATTGCATACAGTTTTGTGAACTATGTTTTATTTCCTTTCAACCTTTTAGTCTACCAGAAACGAAAACAGATTTTCCTTTTTAATGTGTCCAGTGTGCTCACAGTAAAAAATGGTAATAAAGGTTATCTTATCTTATCTATTACACAAACTGGTGGATACAAATCTTACTACAAGAAGGAGGGAGGTACAAGCTCTTATTCAGTTAAGCTTTCAGTGCACTATTACAATATGTTGGTATTATACACACTACTTTTTCACAATATCATTTTTAGGCAATTGTTCGCAAGTGAAAAAGGTAAACATTACTTCAGGATTGATCACTGAAGTAATACAATATGTATACAGGATTCAGACATAACTCCCATTTTTGCAATTCTTAAAGTTGCAAATAATGATTTTTCTTTCTTTCTTTTCTTTTCTTCTCCTCCTTCTCCTTTTAAAGAAACCTCGCTTTTACTCTCATTACTAACTAGGCCTCAAATCACCTCCCCACCCCAAAATTTAAAATGGCCCTGAGTCACCAAATGTTTCTTAGAAGCAATATGGATACAGGAATGTATGATGTGATACATGAAACAACAGGTATTATTGATCTAATTATACTATTATAACTTTGAGGCATTAATGTGAAAGTAAGAATTAAATCTGACATACAGCAAATATAAGAGAAGCAGCAGGTGCCTTCCACATGGGCAGCAACCAAAGTTTGATCTGATCGACAATGGGGAATTTGTTCCATAGACTTACATTTTTCTGGATCACATTCTGAAATAAGCAGAGCATAAACAAGCCAAATAAAGTAAAATAAAACTTAAACAAGTTTACATTTGTATTATTGTACTATTATTAGTTTCCAAAAGAATATCTAGAACAGGTAGTCCTTGATTTACAACAGTTCATTTAGTGACTGTTCAAAATTACAATGGCGGCACTGAAAAAAGTGACTTATGATCACTTTTCACACTTATGACCGTTGCAGCATCCCCATAGTCATGTGGTTTACATTTGGATGCTTGACAACTGACTCACATTTATGACGGTTGCAGTGTCCCAAAGTCGTGTTATTCCATTTTGTGACCTTCTGACAAGCAAAGTCAATGGGGAAGCCAGATTCACGTAACAATCGTGTTTCTAATTTAAGAACTGCAGTGATTCACTTAATAAACGTGGTGAGAAAAGTCGTAAAACTCATTTAACAAATTTCTCACTACATTTTGAGCTCAATTGTTGTCATAAGTTGAGGACTACTTGTATACGCTGGGTTGCCATTTTATTTTGTCTTAACAATAAGAATTGTTGTTAGAGCCCCTGACCAGGACTGCCACCCTTTCATCATGATTCATCTTCCTATTACTGTTACACAGCACTTCCTGGAGAAAGAAGCTGCCTTATCCAGGGTCCTCTCCCTTAAGATTGGCTTTGCTGTTGGGAGAGAGGAGTCCCATAAAGTGGAGAGGAGGAGGTGATAGTGATTACCATCATGGAAAATTATACTCTGTAGCATTACCTTCTGGCCTTTGTACCTAGGCAGCTAGAGAATAGCATCTTGTCTTTTCTTAAGGAAATGAAAACAAAAGCTTCTATCTTCTGATTTTAATTCATTATAAATAAGAACAAGTAAAAATCCTTTCATCTTGTATAGACAAAACAATTGTAACTGGATGGAATAAAGCATTGAATTCTGACAAAAATACGAACAGTACAGTATCTCAAACATTAGTCTCCTACTGAAAGCGATGGGAAAACCAGAAGGCAGATCTGATGGTCCATATCTGTGTTCAGATAACATACAATGGCTTACAAGATTTTAACTAGCCAAAGACAATTAAAAACTACCAGTGGCCAATTTCCAAATGACAGGATTCATTAAGCAGACTAGAATACCGTAAAAGAAATGAATCCCAATGCAAATTCTGGCCTAGAACTTCTCCTTTAGGAGAAATTCTGCAAAGAGAAATTTCTCTCAGCTTGCTTTTCCAGCTAGCTAATCTTGACAAATCCTTGACTACTATGGTTTGCAACTTTTAATCAAAGTTTCCTCTTAATTCCTGTTGACTCCCAATGCCTTCTGAATTTCAGTTTGGTGAGTTCACTCACTTTCATTTGACATTTGAGCTCTGATCTCACCTGGACCCTAAACCATTCATTCTCTCCATTGAGACTTGTCTACCTAAGGAAGCCTTATTCTCAACTGCCTTAGCCTTCTTTCTGGCTCTGATTCATTTCTTGCCAGTAGTCCCAGATAAGGTCCTCCGATTATTTCTCGCATGCACAATTCTCTAGTGACCCAGGGGTGCAAAACTGGCGGCCTCTGGGCCAGATGTGTCACATGGAAGCCATGCCACCCGAAAGGTTTTTAAACAGAGAAGAAAGGGCTGGTGAATCACCTCCTGGTTTTGCTCAGATGTTGGAATTTGAACTATCCTTGCATCACTTATTCAAAACTTTATACAAACCAATAGAGATTACTTTGAAAATGATTTTTCTTACTCCAATACTTACCACATGTATAATTTGGACAGCAGGAATTATCTTGATAATAGGTTACCAGTTTCTCTAAGACTTTGCATTCAGGAACCAGGGTGTCACAAAGGCTTTGATTGCAAGCTTTATGAATAGCCAAACAGACCCAAAAAGAATTAAAAAAAATATTGCTGAGTATAGTTTTAAAAACATGCCACATTTTGGCACCCATGCTAAATATTGCCACAGAAATATTGCCAATTATATAAATTTAAAAAACCTCAGTACTGCCATGCCCTGTAAAAGATCCTAGAGTCAAGCAAACAGAAGCAGAATTAAATAGGCAATTGCATCGGCTTTTTTTCCATATATACATATATGTTTCTCAGAAAACAAGCTGCATATAAAAGATTCTTTTAATTCAGGATTGGAAGATAATGCAAAGATGGGATATCGCCTTTTTAATGTTTTTGTTTTATGTTTGGTTAGATTCCTGTCCTATCTTTCTTCGGAAGGTTAAAGCAGGTTATACAGTGCTCTTACTTTCAATTTAATTGTCAGTGATTACCAGGAAAATGAATGTGCTTCATCCAATATAGCGAGCAAAGAGATCATAATTCAGCAGACCAGAATCAGAATAGAGGTAGAAGGGACCTTGGGGGCTTTCTAGCCCAAGCAGGAGACCCTATACAATTTCAGACAAGTGATTGTTCAGTCTCTACTTAAAAACCTCCAGTGATGAAGCACCTACAACTTTTGAAGGAAAGCTGTTCCATTGGTTAATTGTCCTCACTGTTAGGAAGCTTCTCCTTAATTCCAGGTTGCTTCTCTCCTTGATTAGTTTCCATCCATCCTTTCTTGTCTGGTCCTCTGGTGCTTTGGAAAACAAGTTGACACCCCTCCTCTTTTTCATTCTCACTGACCTCAGAATGATTAGGAAAGTGGAACTGTAGTAATTTACTGGTCAAGTACTCCAGAATTTCCAGAACTGACATTAGTATTTATTTATTAGTTTTATGACCCCTTTACCTTCAGGAATTCCTCCCATTTTTCTGCAGAGCAACATTATGAATGAGTTGGACTAAGAGAGAGCGGTCCTATGTCACTAAAAGGTCTTCCATTGTTGAGGGTGGACTTGAACCTTGATCTTTGTACACCTTAGTTGGACACCTTACCACAACTACACACATAGTCAGGTAATCAGAACTGAACAACTTTGCTATTCTCATATCATATACTGTCTATTATTTGTTTATTTATATCCTGCTGTTAATATTTTTATAACTCAAGGCAATGAATATATGTAATAATCCTTCTTCCTATGTTATCCATAACAACCCTGTGACTATATTATAAATAATTTCATCCATTGTTTTTATGTACTACTTTTCTGCAACACTGTGTCCAAGGTTTTGAAATTAGAAAGTATAAACAACAGTCAATGTGATTGTCCAGGTTATTGTTCAAGCTTTATTCTGCCTACAATAATTTCACTGGTAAAATGTCTTTGACCAAACTGAGAGAACATTATAATTGCAACTCAGTCAAACTCAACAGAAAGTTGTTTAGGTAACCTTCTGTCGAAGTGCTGTCCCGGTGCTTGGAAGCCGTACGGGTCTAGATGGGGAGAAACAGGCTCAAGCTCAATCCCTCCAAGACGGAGTGGCTGTGGATGCCGGCACCCTGGTACAGTCAGCTGCAGCCAAAGCTGACTGTTGGGGGCGAGTCACTGGCCCCAATGGAAAGGGTGCGCAACTTGGGTGTTCTTCTGGATGGACGGCTGTCGTTTGAAGATCATGTGACGGCCGTCTCCAGGAGAGCTTTTCACCAGGTTCGCCTGGTTCGCCAGTTGCGCCCCTTCCTTGACCGGGATGCCTTATGCACGGTCACTCATGCTCTTGTTATCTCTCGCTTGGATTATTGCAATGCTCTCTACATGGGGTTCCCCTTGAAGTGCACTCGGAGCCTTCAGTTAGTTCAGAATGCAGCTGTGCGGGTGATAGAGGGAGCCGCACGCGGCTCCCATGTAACACGACTCCTGCGCAGGCTGCACTGGCTGCCTGTGGTCTTTCGGGTGCACTTTAAGGTTTTGGTCACTACCTTTAAAGCGCTCCATGGCTTAGGGCCTGGGTACTTACGGGACCGCCTACTGTTACCTCACGCCTCCCACCGACCCGTACGCTCACACAGAGAGGGACTTCTCAGGGTGCCGTCCGCCAAGCAATGTCGGCTGGCGGCCCCCAGGGGAAGATCCTTCTCTGTGGGGGTTCTTACCCTCTGGAACGAACTTCCCCCTGGCTTGCATCAATTGCCTGACCTTCGGACCTTTCGCCGCGAGCTGAAAACGTATTTATTTACTCGCGTGGGGCTGGCTTAAATTTTAAATTTAAATTTTAAATTTTTTTAGATGAATTTTAAGGGTTTTTAGGTTTTAAATGTTTTAAATCTTGGCCAATTATATAATAAGTTTTTTAATTTTTGTTTTAATTGTACATTGTTATTGTTTTTTATTCTGGCTGTAAACCGCCCTGAGTCCTTCGGGAGAAGGGCGGTATAAAAATCTAATAAAATAAATAAATAAATAAATTTGGGTCAGTTTCAGGGTTGACAGGGTTGCTTGCCATGGATCTATTACTTGGAACCCTGACATTATGATTTCCTCACGCAATACGCACAGTGTATTTTCCTGGTAATCTTAGCAATGGCAATGCAATAGCTATTTTGTCAGGCTGTAAACAATTCCAAATTGTTTCATTGCTTTTCAGTCAATATTCCTATTCAGGCATCCTTTATCAACTTTCTTCCTTGGTTTCAATGATCTCAGCCTTATAAACGAATGAAAAACAATCTTCAAATTATATGCAATTATATGCAAATGAAATCACTTGCCACTAGTATGATTTTTTTTAAAAAAATGCCCTTTAAAGACAAAACCTTTGCCCTTTAATCTTTTTTTTTTTTTTATAAAAAAGTTTTATTTTTACAATCATATCAAATAATTCATCCAATGTACAGTTATATACAATTAGTCGGGCCTGCCCAGTCACTACCCCCCTTTTTAACACTCTTCCCTCTTCTACCTTCTTTTACTTTCCAAACCTTCCTCTCCTTCTCTTATCTACCTCCTCTCCTCCCTCCACCCTACACTCTTTCTTCCTCTTCTACCCCTCTTCCTTCCTCTTCTCCTCTTTCCTACCTCCTACTCTCTCTTTTCTCCCTCCCCACCATTCTAAAATGGCAACTGGGCAGACCCGACCCTACATTAATTATATTTATACATCTTCAATAATCCCTGTACATTAACCATCACTCCATCACTAGCCTCAACCCCCCAATTCCCTCCCCTTACCCCCACCCCCACCCCCACCCCGACTTCCCAGAATAAAATGCAGGGTATCAAAACTAACAATCATAATCTAAAATAATTCCTAAATTATAATCTCTAGTCTCTCCACACTTAGTCACACTCTCAATTCCCCTCTCCTTCAGAAATATATCTAATACAAATTATTTCCTAAATTTACTCATATGCTATTCGATATTTTTTTATCTGATACTTATTTTGAATATAATCAATCCACATTTTCCATTCTAAAATATATTTTTCTTGTGTATAGTCTTTCAAGTAAGCAGAGATTTTTGCCATTTCTGCCAGATTTGATTTTCTTGTTGTTGTTTTTTTTCTAAAAGAAAGCCATTCAAACACTGGAATATGCGAGAATACTTACTGCAGACTTTCTGATGACAACAGGACTGATCATCAGGGACAATTAAAGCCACTTCCCCAAAACGCTGGCATCTGACATCATAATTAACAGAGCAATTGTATTCCACAGCAGCAATGGTGTCACTGTCCACACATTTGTGCATGCAGCAATCACTACTGGAAGTTTTCCAAATTTCACCTACTGCACGAGGCACTCCGGAATGATCTGTACAGGCTGAATTGTTTAGAAAAGCTACATGCATTAATATTTTTCTAAAAATATTTTTGACACTGGTTCAGCAGTATTAGGTGTCTAATGCTTGTTGGGAATCAGGCAGAATGCAAATGTAATAAATCAAAACAATGGAAACCAACAATCTTCTAGAGCAGTGATGGCTAACCTTTTTTCCATCACGTGCCAGAAGGGGGAGTCGGGGGGAGTTGCGTGCGTGCATGCCCACACCCATAATTCTATGTGTCCCACCCATGTGCACGTATGTGCGAGTCCTCCCCTCGCTCCTGGCACGCGATGGCCAGGTAGGCCCGTTTTTCTCTCTCACCTGGGTCCAGAGCCTCTCTGAGTCTTGGGAGGGCGAAAACAGCCTTTCCCACCCACCTCTGAAGGCCCTTCGGAGGCCAGAAACAGCCCGTTTACCAACTTCCAGTTGGACAGGAAGTGATGTTTTTTGCTGTCCTCAGCCTCCAGAGACTCCTAGAGAGACTGAGCATGCGTGCCAACTGATATGGCATGCCTGCCATAGGTTCGCCATTACGGTTCTAGAGTGATCAATGCTAGCAAATAGATATAGGCTTCAGTTGCAGCACTACAGACAGAGAAAGATAATATGCTTCAACTTCTATACAAGCAGTTATAAGTCTAATTCGTAAAAAACTGAATCATTAGGATGCTTCCCCTGTAATCCCTAGCTTATTGATGTACTACAGTCATTGTTATGCCATCTATTGTTGTGAATATTGGTTTGTCTCTAATATCTATTACAATCCACAAGAGATAAAGTTGGAAGTATTTCTAAATATGCAGAATATTTCTAATATCCAAATAGACATTAAAAAAGAGGAACCTCTGTAAACTAAGATACTGATCCAAAGACAAACAAATAAACGAAAGAAAGAAAGAAAGAAAGAAAGAAAGAAAGAAAGAAAGAAAGAAAGAAAGCTTCTCTCTATATAAGCACAATTTACAAACTAAAAATTGCTTCCATTCATGAATAGGTTACTCTAGGAGATGACCAAGCTGATCCTGAGGGTAGGGTCAAATATGTCATCAGTTTGGAGTCATTCCACTCCCACAAGAGACCTAAGTCCAACCTTCCTTGAAATCTATTGATTCTTATTTAGCACCTATTTGCCTCAACTGTTAGTAGATCAAATTCTTGTGTATAGTAGCATGTAATAAACTTGAAGTGCTTTAAATTCAGCTCCTGTTCCTGACTATTTGCACCAGTTACCTCTATGGATAAACTGAGATCTATTGGCTATCCAGTTACCTGAATTTCATCACAACTGTTTGATGGATTACATATTTCTCATAGGCTGCAGAAGAAAAATATTAGCACCTACCACATTTCTCTTCCGGGATGCAGAGAGCTGAATGAATTTGATGAAGGATGGTTCCTTCTGCACAGGTGCAGCCCTCAGTGAGCACCAAGCAAGAGTCTGAATCTTCTGCAGTTGACTCTGTACTCTGACAAGTGCTTGGGGCAAGGCATGGATGTATACAAGCCTTATAAGTAAAACCTTCTGGACAAGGAAAGGCTAGCAAGACAAGAAGTACAAGGTTAACATAGTGTTGCTATTTTTTATTTTTTTTATTTTTTTGTTATAACAGCATACATAAGCATAAGCATGAAGTATCTATACAACATATAAGTATATATATGAGTATAAGCATGTAATAACTATACAAATTGTATATAATGAAATGAAACAGAAGGACAGGAACGGTAGGCACGTTTGTGCTCTTATGCACGCCCCTTATAGACCTCTTAGGAAAGGGGTGAGATCAATAGTAGACAGTTTTTGGTTAAAGCTTTGGGGACTTTGAGAAGAGACCACAGAGTCAGGTAGTGTATTCCAAGCATTAACAACTCTGTTACTGAAGTCGTATTTTCTGCAGTCAAGATTGGAGCAGTTAATATTAAGTTTAAATCTATTGTTTGCTCTTGTATTGTTGTGATTGAAGCTGAAGTAGTCTTCAACAGGAATATGGAAGTCAGCAGGTTATAAAACACATGCATTAACACTAATAAACAGTGGTATTATCCCCTTCTCATTAGAAAGTAAAATAAAAAGAGTTTTAGAGCTAGAGAATTGGGAGTGCTTAATCTTTCACATGCTCACAGTTCATCCCATTAATTTATTTCCCACTCAAAGCCCTTTTCCCACAATTCATGGTTAATGTATCTTATCATTTGCTTTGATGTTATTCATGGCACTTCTGTTCATATAGTTTTATTGTTCTGAAAAAAATCCAGTTATTCCAATATTTACTTGCATTTGCAATATAATCTGTGCCCAAAGATTAACCTTTCAAAAAATGACTGACTTTGGACTTGAATTCAGGCTCTAATATATTATTCAGTTTCATAGATTACGTTGTCTTATCAACTTCCAGTAATGTAGCCTTATTGGGGTCAACATACATATTCTCATAACTAATACTTACAACAGTAACTAGAATTCCTCCATTCTATGCAGATATTAAATTTATTACACATGGCGACATAAGCAGACAGTGCTAAACATGGATCCTGAATATATTCAGTGTCTTGGATCCACAAATCACAAAAAGTAGCTGGAGAAACCTTAACACATATAAAAACATGTATTTGGATTAGTAACTGACAATTGAAAACCAGCATCATTAGAAAGAAGCAACATATATCTATATCTAAAATATATCTCTATCTATCTCTATCTATCTATCTATCTATCTATCTATCTATCTATCTATCTATCTATCTATCTATCTATCTATCTATCTATCTATCTTTTCAGAAATAGCTATTCATTCCTGGATTGTTGTAAACTGTGGATCCCACTTCAAATAGAACTACTGCATTGCATTCAAGTTGTGTCAAGATCACCAAAATATCTTCCTCTGAATAAATATCCCATTGGTCCTACTGCAAGGGTGAGCAACTTCTTATGAACATAATGCAATCCATAAATTGACTGCTCATTATTAATATAAAACCAGATTTATCAACAAGCAAAATAATTGTAGAAATCAAAGATAACATACATAAGGATGGCAGCTGCTGAATGTTTGGTTCAACAACATATTTAAGCAAAATGAACAATTCATGGCTGAACAGTTAGCTTCATGGGTTCTTGGGTTTCCAATATACTTCAGTGTATGTGGCACCAACCAGCTATCTGTGAAGATAACTGAAGCAGCTGCAGTTCTTACAACTGTATTATTAGGTAACATGAGGTCGTTTGTTGAAATTCCATCACAGAAACCTGCAAAAGAGAACACTACGTATTTATATATTTTACCATGCTTAAATCCACTTCAATTTGAAAGAATTCTAAGCCACACAGAGTATAAAACAAAATTACCATCTTCTCAATAGCAGAAATAGCTCAGATTTCCATTAGTACTTTTTCTGATTTAGGTTTAGTGAGGAGGAAGATTATGTCATCTCATTTAAATTCAACTCATATTGAACAATCTTACCTCTATGCAGCATTTTCTTCAGTATATTAGCAGAGGGCAAGCCACCTATCTTTCAAATACCTTATTTGACTTTATGGAAAGCATAATGTAAAGTACATCTTTTGCTTATTCATGTTCTATCTATTTTTCAAATTACTTCAACCTCCATACTTCTGTTTCATAAACTCTAAATCCAGAAGCAAGTTTTCATCCCCCTCTTCCAGCTGTCTGTAATATGATCTCACAAGAATTAAAAGTTGTATTGCAGATAGTTTGGCTGGCAAATTTTTATTCTGTGCTTTGAATATTAGCCTCATTTCAGCTATAAATACTGTTGGTGAACAATTATCATTTTCTACTTTCTCACAGAATTACTCTTCAAGTTGCAATATAATTTATAAACAAACAAATGTGATATTCCCTTTAACAAAAGTGTGTGTGCTGAGTGGATGAGTATATAAAGGTATAAACTAAAATATAACAAAATACTAAAATTAGCTTACCACACAATCCCATTGTTTTTTTATCATTGGTTGCATTATGTTCAATTATCATCATCCCAGTATTATGAAACCACTGAATTTTAGTATTTGATGGGGTTTTAATAAGATACATAAAACCAGTGTCCTCAATTTTAAAACCATATTTTTTAACAGTAGGCCAAGCATATTTTGAATTGACCATTATCTAGAAAACATATAAAGAGATATTTAGGCAACATTTAAGATTTGAGTTTGCATTTTCTCATAATAATACTTTTAACAAGTGTTTCTCCTTTTCTGTAAAAGCAAATCTTTTAATCAAATAAATTCTAATGGACCTTCCAATGAAAATCTGTACAACTTGCATATTAAATTCTTAAACCCCAATTAGATAGCAAATCTTGAGAGGAAGCAATCAAAATGTAGGCAGCATTTAGACTAGAGAATTATGACTCAAGTTACATGGGTATAATTTAATGCCATCAGGACAATGGGTAGCTTTTTCTATTTAAGCCAGTGAGAAATTAAATTCTATAAGAAGCATGATGATGGGGGCGTGGCCATGACCGTGGTGGGGTAAGGACCTTTCCTTCACTTCACAGGGCTTATTAATGAAGATTTATGAGAATTTATGCCGTTTGGAATGCACTGTTATGGATGGAAGTTAATAAATCATGAGGTGAAAGTGTTAACAGCCCAGCAGATTGAATTTAAAACTGGTAGGTCATCTGAAACGGCTTGAATTAAGGAGTTTCTACAGCGTGGGATGACCGAGCCGGCAGACACGTTAAGTTGGAATAAATTGCTGTATTTTGTTTTTCCAAAATTAACTATCGTGTTCTGTGTTAAAAAAAATTTTTTCTATTGCTGAGGCTAAGGAGTGAATATTAAGGACTGAATCTGATAATGAGAAGAATTTAATATACACAGAATTTAATTGAAGAGAAGAGAAATTGATTTTTTGTTGGATTGTTTAGCAGCAAGAGGATTTTACTGAACGGATATTTTTTTCTTTATTTTTTTTTTCTTGAGAGCAAATTAATAGCTTGTTTATATTACAGAAAAAAAAAAGGATTCTGCTTCGTTTAAGTTGCTTTGTCTTTCTTTCTGCTTTGCTGACGTGGAGGAAAAAATGGCGCTGATTAATGTTAGCTGTGAAGTTCTGTGTTTCTTTGTGGAGTATCCTTGAACTTGAGAGATAACAGTGCATAAGCCGCTTCGCTTCAATTAAAAGACTGTCGTCCTTTGATCTTCACTAAGACCCTCTGTAAAATTGGTTTGGAATCCTAGTTTGGAAAATTTTTTGGTTTTTTTCAAAATGACTCAACAACTTTCAGAAACGCAGCAACTTGCTGCAGCTTTAAATAAAATTGGGGAAAAAATAGCAGGACTATCAGAGCGTATAGATAATTTGACATTGAAACTGACATCCGAAGTGCAAAATTTGAAGCAAGATATGAATGATAACTTTGTTAAACAAAAAGAGGAAATGATAATGATTAAAGATGAAATGGAGCAGATGCATGTGCATGAGGCAAAAGTAGATCGGCAAATTGGCAAAATATTTTATAAAAATGAGCAGCAAGATAAGAGAATTTGTCTTTTGGAAGAAGAGATGAGGAAATATAATTTTGTTATCAGAGGAATCTCGGAAGAAAAGGAGGATAAATTGAAACAGCGGGTTCTGAAATGGATTAATGATTTGGATACGCAACTTACGTTCACAATAGCAGACCTGGCAAGTGTTTTTAGAATTGGATATAGAAGGCAAAATGGTTCTAACAGGAATGTGCTTGTCAGGTTCGCAAATCTTGGTGATAAGTTGGAAGTTATGGCCAAGGTGAGAGAGTTGGGAGATGCTTTGAAGTTTGAAGGGAAGACTATTCAAGTCTTCCCGGATATATCAAGAGAAGAAAGGGCATGGAGATTTTTTTTAAAACCAATTACAAAAGTTTTGAGAGATAATGGAATTAAATACAATTGGAGGCCACCACAACAATTGAAATTTTTTTATAAAGGAAGGATGCGTACAATCACCCCAGATATAGATGCATTATTATATTTACGGGAGCTTGGACTGATTGAGATGGAGGATTTAATGGAGATAAAAGATCAAATGCTTCAGATGGGTGGAACATACGTGGAAACATCAATCTCAGAAGAAGAAAAAGGGGCTATTGGAGGGCAAGACTCTAAAGGGTTAAAGAGGAAAGAAATATCACCTGTGTTGGTTGAACAGAAGAAGAGTCGTGAGGATACAGTAGGAGAAGAAGCAGATAAGAGTCTTGGAAAATACGAAGCTGAATGCGGTCATCGCTATCTTTTTTTGAGTGATGAATTTAAATAGACAGCCCGAAAGAAGTGGCCCGGGCATTGGCACGTCCCCTCTCCCCCATTCTCTTTATAGAGGCGAAACCGATGAGGATGTGGGGGAAGAAGATTGTTTGTACTTTATTGTTTGTTTTGTTTTTTGTTTTTTTTCTGTTTTCTTATTGTTGTTTATATGGTAGTTTAATGTCGGGTGGTGGGCACAGAAAGGAAGATGCGGGGATAGGATTAAAAAATTTATATTTTAAATGGGAGTTATAAAAATAATGTCATGGAATGTGAAGGGTACAGGGAATCAGATTAAAAGAAGAAGATTGGAGCTTAAGATTAAAAGGGATTTACCAGATATTTTATTTTTACAAGAAACCCATCAGAAATCTGAAGATTCAAATAGAATGTATATAAAAGGTATGCAAATATATGAAAAAGCATTTGGAACTTCAAAAGCTAGAGGAGTTGCAACACTGATATCAGATAGGGTGTACTTTGAAAACATAAGGTAATTTTGGATGAAGATGGAAGATATGTAATAATTGTTGGAAATCTTAATGAGGAAAAAGTGACACTTGTTAATTTATATTTACCGAATGAAAACAAAGAGAATTTCTTGAAAAATAACAAAAATTTTGGAGAATGAAAGTGTAGGAAAGTAATTGTGGCTGGGGATTTTAATTTAATCAGAGATAAAATAGACAGTACTAATCCCACCCGCTGTGGAGGAGCAAATAAAATGGGGATTTTAAATATGTGGATGCTTCAAACGGCGTGGTTGATGTGTGAGAGAGGTTAAAGGAATTGAGAGAGTATACACTTTTTCTAAGATATATAATACATATTCTAGAATTGATTATATTTTTCTTTCTAAAGATTTGTTGAATAATGTGGATAAGGTAGATGTGGGAATTTTAAAGATTCTGATCATGCAGAAGTTATGGTGGACTTAGATTTTAATTTTGAGAAAAAGAAGCTATTGGAGATATGACGAGAAATTGTATAAAATGAAAAGGATAAAAATGGATACTTAAAAATTGGAGGAAAGTTGGAGATTAAATGATAACGGGAGGTTAAATTTGAAATTGTTTGGGATGCGATGAAAGCGGTGTTTAGAGGAGAGTATCAAATTATCAAGTAGGAAATATAAAAATTATAAAAATTAAAATGGAAAGAGATAAAATCAGATTAAAGAATTGGAAAATCAATTTTGCTTACTAAAGAAAAAAATTCTTCAGGAGCTTAATATGTTAAGAAATAAAATGATAGAAGAAGATACAGAGTTAGTAAAAGAAATTTGAGATTTTTAAATAGGAATTTTTGAATTTAGTAATAGAAATTCTAAATTATTGGCAAAGATGGCGAAAGATAAAAGAGAGAAGAGAGAAATTGGAGTTTTGATAGATGATAGAGGTATAAGATGTTATAAAAAATTAGAGAAATGTGAAGTGGTTAGAAATTTTTTTCAGAATCTATATTCAAAGAAACCAATTAATCGGGGAAAATTGCAAAGCTATTTAGAAAAGTATGTGGTGAAAATTGATCAAACATATAAGGAATTGATGGAAGAAGATATAACACAAGATGAGATTAATGGAATAATACAAAAATTAAAATTAGGGAAAGCTCCAGGTGAGGATGGATTACCTGTTGAGTTTTATAAAGAATTTAAAGAATTAATAATACCAAGATTGCAAAAATTATTCAATGGAATATTACATGGTGGGAAGTACCTTCGTCATGGAATAGAACGGTGATATCCTAATTCCTAAACCAGATAAAGATTTAGAAAGGATTGAGTCCTATCGGCCCATTTCTTTAATTAATCAGGATGCAAAGATATTTACTGCTATTATAAGTAATAGATTAAATAGATTTATAGATAGATATATAAGTTATAATCAAGTAGGTTTTGTGAAGGGTAGATACATGAGTGATATTGTTAGAAGAGTATTAAATATTATAGATGTAGCTGAATATAATGGTGATAAAATTGGTATAGTATCATTGGATATTTTAAAGCTTTTGATTCTGTACAATGGGAAACTATTAAAGTAATTGTGGAGGCTTTAGGCTTTGGTAATAAGTTTATACATGTTATTTCAAAATTGTACCAAAAGAGCGGTGCAAGAGTGAAGGTGAATGGAATATTAACTGAAGAGATAAAATTAGAAGCTGGTACGAGACAAGGATGTCCCTGTCCCCAACATTATTTTTATTGGCTATGGAAATATTGACAAAATGATAGAAAAGATGAAGAATTAGAAGGATATAAGGGTATAAGATAAATTTGTATGGATGATACTTTAATTATTTTGAAAATGTAGAGAAAGATCTGAAAAGATATATAAGCATTTGATAGAATTTGAGGAAATGACAGGATTGAAAGTAAATTGGTCAAAGTCAGAATTATTGATGGATAGTAATGGTAATGAGTCTGAGAATATGCAAGAGCAATTTGGGATAACACATTGAAATATTTGGGTATAGTGCTTTCACTTAAGGTTAAAGAATTGAAAAAACTTAATTATGATGTGGTGATTAACGAAATTGAGAAGAAGATAGATAAATATAAAATTTTAAAGTTGTCTTGGTTTGGTAGAATTGCAATGTGTAAGATGATGTTGCTGCCCAAGTTCAACTTTTTATTCGAGATGCTACCACTAAATTTGACAGAGAAAGATATTGAAGGATATCAGAAAAAACTGGATAAATTTTGCAACGGTGGTAAAAGACCTAGATTAGTGAAGAAAATGTGGTATCAAAATCAAAAGGAAGGTGGATTAGGAATCCCCAAATTATTTAATTATTACTGTGCGTATGGTATCCGGATAGTGGTAAAAATATTTAAAGGTGAAGATAACTATTGGAGAGACTTAGAGTTAAGGGATATAGAGAAATTTGGATCAAGGTGGTTTTTAGATAAAGCAAATTTAAAATGTGTAAGTAGAAGTTATTGGTTAAAGGGATTAAGTAAAATGTGGAACAAATTTGTTAAAATTTTAATTCCGGATATAATCTTTTTGGGGGAGACAATTGAATTTGGCGATTAAAAATAATATAAAACGTAATGAAGTGATTAAAGAGGAAAATATAGAAATTATTAGAGATTGGATAAAAGTTATGGGAAATGAAAGGAGGAATAAAGAAATTATTGAAAAATTAGGGTTAAGTTGGTTTGAAAAAATACAGATAGAAAAATGGACAAAAAACTAAAGGAAAATTATTCGATAAATAGATGTGAAACTGAATTTGAATATTTAGTATCTCGGATTATGAAAGATGAAATTGGGCTAAAGGGACTCGTTAGTAGGGTTTATAAGATTATAAATTCTGATGAAAAATTACAAAGAGTGATGAGGACAAATTGGGAAAAAGATCTTAATATTGAAATACCAGAGTCAGATTGGAATGTGAATTGGAAGAGTAGAATTATGAGAACTTTATCTATAAGGATTAAAGAGCACAATTATAAAGTTGTTTGGAAATGGTATTTGACTCCAGTAAGATTGTCACAAATGGATAAAAAATTAGTAAAAATGTTGGAGATGTGAGATGGAATTGGGGACTTATGAACATATGTGGTATAATTGTGATAAGGTTAAAAGTTTTGGCAACAATTGGAGAAAATGATATTTGAAATGATGGGGAAAGTAATAACATTGAGAGTGGAAACTATATTATTGTTGGTAATTAAGGAAATAGAATTAACAAAATATGAAAAAGAATTGATTAGAAATATGATTATAATAGGTAGAATTATAATAGCTAGATATTGGAAACTAGATGTGATTTTTAGAATAGAAGAGTGGAATTCTGAAATGTGGAAACTAGCTTTAAATGATAAAATGACATGTGATATTAAAATTAAAAGTGGTGTGTATAAAGAAGATATTTTCTGGAAGACTTGGAAACCATTTGTGGACTTTGCGCTTGGAACATTGGACGCTTCAGTACCTGTACCTCGAGAACGTGGATTTTGGCAATCATGAGGATATATCCGAAGACCCAAATCTTCCTTTTATGTATAGCACAAGGGTGTAATAATGTATTTTCTTTTTGTTTGTTTGTTGTAAAAAAAGTAATAAAAAAAGTTTAAAAAAAAAAAAAAGAAGCATGATGATGATATGATTTGATTGAAATACAGGCAGGAAATAGAAGATATAATACAAGAGAATTCAAAATATATTCCAACTGGGGAAAACCCAGTTAGCTAGATATTTGGATGCTATTTTAATTTTGAATTTTACCCTCTTTTCCCAAAATTCTAAAATACTGAGGGTGATATATTTTTTGCCAGTACACTGGTAAGTAAGTGTACATCTATATCTATTTCTGATGTAGTTCCATAGAAGAAACTAAGGTTAACTGGACTTTCCAAAAATTCTGGATGGTTAAAACGGAAAACAAGCAAAATACTTTTCTCTGTCAACAGCCCTACATTTTAACAAGTTTAAGTGTTCCTACTAGCTTCAAGACTGGGTCATTGTCTTTTCATAATAACCTAAAGTTGCAATTATGTCATAATAAACCTTTATCAAATATATATTTTGTTCATTCAGCCTTATAGAAACTGGTAAAAAATACAAGACGTAAAAAAGAGGATGGAATTATAATTACAAGACATATAAAAAAAGAGGACGGAAAAATATTCCAACATTAACTGCAAAGTAGACATACTGAGAATTCCTATGCATGACTTCTGAGGAATATAGTTCCACTAAATATATTAAGATTTCTTTTAAATAAGCACATAAAGGGCAGCATATTTGACATGCCATTACTGCTTAAAAGGTTCTTATTCTCAACTTCAGCTTATGTTCAGGAAATAAGTAATAAAGTAAGTTTAGTCAAGTGGTTAAGGCACCAGGCTAGAAAGCAGTAGACCATGAGTTCAACTCCAGCCTTAGCAATTAAAGCCTGCTGGGTGACTTTGGGACAGTCGCTCTCTCTCTGCTCAAACCACCTCACAGGGTTATTATTTTGGGGGAAATAGGAAGAGGAAGGTAGGTTGGGTATGGTCTCTGCCTTGAGTTGTTTGTAAAAATAATAAAGGCAGGATATGAATAAATAAAAATAGTAGTAATTAGCAAAATGTTAATTAAAAATATCAATAACATTAATAAACAGTAGTTAGTATTAATTACTTGAGCTACAGCCTTCATTTGGAAATTGGAAATTGAAATTCTAAAAATTGAATTTTAAAATCATAAACATGACTTGAACACCAACATTAAAATGACCATACAAATTTTAGGAGACTTGGCCACCACAAATGACATGCTGAAAACTACTAGGCAAAAAATAAAAATAGTGCTGAAAGAATCTGTTTGAATTTAATTTAACTTATTTCAAATGGTATCAATTCAATTCAATCAGTTAATGTGTTTAACAGTTGGATTTTAAATCACAAATATCTCTAGGAACTCTGCTAATTTCTTCCAGATGTTACAGTGGTCCCAAGCTTCAAGTTATGCCACCCAACATAAATCATAAAATAAAGGAAGTATGACTCGGAATTTTAATAAATCTGTTTTTCCAAAGGTTAACAAAGATTAATAAGTAACAAAGGAAGTAAAGTTTACCTTTCTACTTAAGCGGTCAATGATAATCTGGTTAGACAGATATGTCAAATTCAGCATTGCCAGACATAGCTTAGAATAGGTTAAGATCCCCTAAATAAAAAAAAATATTCACAAAGAATTACAAAGTTGTTTCCATGTCTCATAAAATTAAACAGTATGATAAAAAACATTCCTCTCCCATGTAAGACCCAATTTCAACTCCATCCTATATTCAACTGCCTTAATATTTAATGTTTTAAAAAGTCACTATCTGAAAATATATGGAAAGGATTATTCAACATCAACTCCCAAGAAAAACAAATTAATGATCTTCTAGCCTCAAAATTTCTATTAGATCAGAGATCTAAGACTATTTGTTTATGACCATTCTATAAATACAGAATAATAAACAAGATTTAGTACCATATTGGTATTTCTGTTGTCCACAACATGAATGCTTATAGTTTCATCTTGTGTTTGGCTGATTATATAAGATGCTTCTTTAAATAAAGCCACATGATGTCCATCAAAGGTGATAAAGCTCAGATCAGAGAAGAAAGTGCATCGACCTATCAAGCATAATGTGAACTATTATTTTTTAAAAATTACAAAACAGGCGGATGGTTGCTGGCAAATGGAAATTCAATGTCTTGTTAAATTAGATAAAAATATGTAACAGATAATAAATAGTTCTTTAAAAATCAACAAGTAATTTCCTGGTAAATAGGTTTGTGTTGCAAAAGAATCCTAATATGTGTGCAGCTGATACCAGGTCTTGAAAAATAAGAAATTCTGCCATTTCCTATCTTAAAACATTATTTTATCTCCATACCATGTTTTACTTGAGATCAAATTCAAATTCAAATTAAGTTGAATTCAGGGTTGTTTTTTCTGAAATAAACGTTTGTTTATTTCCATTTCCCCCTTTCACATTTCATGCTACTCCAGAAATTTCTACAATCCTTATCAAAATCTTAGGGACACAAGATGATACAGATGGAAGAAGGATTCAGTGAAAAATATATATTCTTTCTTTGAATGGAAATATTCTCAGAACTGGAAACTCTCAATCCATAATCCATTTTTTTTCCAACATGGCACCGACGAAGGCTGCCGCGGTGAAATGCTCTCTAATGGTTTCTTTATTTTTAATTGTTCTCTGTGATTCACTACGGATTTCCTACTCACGAGACCATCTGCTCTGATGAACATATCTTTTCTTTTATGTACACTGAGAGCATATGCACCAAGACAAATTCCTTGTGTGTCTAATCACACTTGGCCAATAAAAATTCTATTCTATTCTATTCTATAATATTTGTTGTGTAAAATCTCTATATAACAAGTATTCTCTTCAATATCACATTAATCCCTCTTCATTGAGTTCTATTCCACTGCATATTGTGCAGTTCCCCAATATTCTTCTGGTTGAACTGCTACTGTTTTGTATAAGGCACAAATAATTTCTACCATCTGTTCCTTCCATACCTACCCTGAAGTTCAAGGTTTCATCAGCTTAATGCAGTTTTAAAATAAACACTATATGACTTATAACTCACATGCACATTCCCATTTGGGGCAGCATTTGTCGCCATTAATCTGAACAGCAAGTCCAAGAAATCCACAGCTGGGTTGTGTTGCACTGTATGGGCAGTACTGTGATTGGTTAACTTGAATTAATTGTCCATCTAAGCAAATATGTTTTATGCAGTCATTTTCTGTGACAGGCTAAGGCATATTTAGAAAAGATTGGTTACAATTCTGAACAAAACAAAAGCAACAAGAACATATTTTCAAGAAATCAACATAGTAGAACTCAGGAGCCTAAGTGTCCAAGATCTCTTGAGTATTCAGGAATATGTTTTCGTTTTTGTTTTAATTAAGGCTGAATTCTGAAATAGCAGCCTTGAAAAATATTCAATGTTTAGTTTAACATTAATAGTATGAAAATCATACAAATCATAAGGTTTCAAAGTGAAGCTAGTTATTAAAATTTAAAAAAAAACACCACACACACAAATACTTTTCCCCAAACAATTATACTGAGTAGTTCAAAAGCCCCGAATATGTTCTTAATCTTCTTCATCAATAATATTTAACCCATGAGCAGAATTATCAAGAGACTGATTCAAGATCATGTTAGATTGCTAGTGGGCATATAAATGATCGAGGCGTGGACATTTAGCACAATGCATTATAAGAAACTTATCGCTAGAAATATAGAAAGACTTGTTTGCATCACTAGTTATGTTTCAATGACTGTGACATATGAGGTTTTCAGGGAAGTGCAGGATCAGGATAAATATATGAAAGCCACAATTGTTGTGTAGTTATTTATTAAGCTTGGATGCTCTCTGACTTTCAACCGCTCTGGATCTCTAAGTTAAAACACAGACACACAGACAATTCCCTCCTTTCATATGGTGGGATAAAGATCAATTAATTATGTTACTCACTATACATGTTGGCTGAGTTGCTATCTCTCCAGATGGTATGAAAACTGATGCCGAAGTACCTGACATAGTTTCAGCAGTAGTAAAATTTGCAGTGTATATTGTGCCAGAATCATATACTGGTTTGGTTGATAAATAAGTAGGAGCTGCTGTAGCTGTTGTAACCTTTGGATGAATTGATAGTATTGGCAAAGAGCTTGCTGATGCTATTGTTGCCTCCTTCACAAATGGGAATTTGGATATTGCAGTTTCATTAGTGGAACTAAGTGGAGCAGGGAACGTTGGTGAATGTTTGCTAATTGAAGGTGATGGAGTAAGCTTTGTAGCCAATATTTCTCCATCGGCTTCTAGTATTTTGGAAGATATGCTCTTTGTTTCTGAAATATCAGAAGGTACTGGAAATAAAGATGTGATAGATTCTTTTGTTCCTGCTGTTTTTTCTAATGATTTTGTGACACTCTTGGTTGTGAGTCCACTTAGTCCTATGGGTGCTGAACTAGAAGAAACAGTGGAAAGTGGCATGTGTTTAGATAAAGTTATCGTCTTCTCTGTAGCACTGGTCTTCACGGATGTGAAAGCTGTTGATGCGGGTGTTACTAATACTCTTTCTTGTGAATCTGTTTGACTCACAATTGAAGTTTCTGGTGCTTCCAAAATAAATAGTGATGGTGATGTTGATTTTGACACATGAAACAAAGTGCTGGATTCTGTAGATGGCTGAGAAGGACTTAATGCTTGCTTTGTGGTGGGGAAAAGCGTCTTGGATTTTTCAGTAGGAAAGGACTCTATTATTTGCTGGGTTGTTTCTTTATCACTTACAAGTGGGATTTGGGGTGAAAATAAAGAAGTGAGTGAAGCAACTGAAGGAGTAACAAATGGATGTGAAGTACTTTGGAAGACAGAAGGCATTGCTACTTTGATTGACTCTGTTGTACTTAAACTACTTTGGGGATAAATACTTGTCTGTTCAACTGGAAACTGATATGCCGTTGAAGTTCCTTTTGTAGTTAAATAAGCTTTAGAGGCCAGTGAAGAATCATGCTTCCCTGGCGTTTGTGTTATAAGATATGGAGGAACAGATTTGTCTTTTACATGGGTAGAAATGCTTTCCGTTGGAGACGTACGAACAAAAGAAGTGGCAATCTTGGAAGTGACAGATGACTTTGATGTCTCAACTGACGGTTTTGCAGTGGTTGGTAATACAGTTATCTTTTGTATTGAAGTAAACGAAGATGTTTTGTTTACTAGAGAGGTTATGGAAGGAAATGTTGTTACAGAAAGAGTAGCTGAAGAAAACAAGGTTGATATTTCTTTGATTGATGCCACTTCAGCTGGTGACCTGCTGCTAAGTTTAGTAAATGGAGATAAAGTAACCCTAGATTCTTTTACTGTCAATTCTGGAGTTGACCTTAAAGCTATTGTGCTTGGTGATACCATCCTGAAGGTGGTCTTTGAAGTAGTTGGATGAATAGCACCAGCCATAGGAACCTGAATTTCAGGTGATGAAGGAACAAGACCAGTGTCTATCTTTGACGTTATAACTGTAGAAAGGGACACTGGACGGTGAGAAGTGGATGGTTTTCTTGTATATAAACTGGTAGTTTTTTCTGATTCTTTTTTACTAAGATATTCTGCTGTTTTGTCTGTATCAATAACAGCATGTTGAATAAATGGATATCCAGTTGTTCCAACTGATTCTAACTTTTTAGTGATCAATGGACCCGGGACAACAGTGGCTATGACTTCTTCTATAAATGCAGATTCTGTTTTCAATTTTGTTACACCAACAGAATCTGGAACACTTGCCTTTGTGGTTTTCAGGGGCAAAGGTATTTTGTGTTCTGTAGATATTTTCTGGGAGATTGGAATTGATGATTCAGATGAAGTTGAAGTTTTAGAGGTTACTATTGTAGACAAATGTGTAACTTTATAAGATGAAGCAGTTGCGGGCTTTGTCATGTTTGGCTGTAGAAACAGTGACTGCTCTGTTTGTAAATATTTTTTGGAAACTATTGTAGTAGGAGAAGAAATATCAGTTTTTCCAGGAACTCTAGAAGTAAAAACTTGAGGTTTTGATATTATAGGCGTGTACAAAGAAAAATATGAACTTGTTTGATATGTAACATTCGATGTTGGTTTTGGTATTTCCTTTTTAATAGTAGAAACTAAAACACTTGGATGTGTCAAGAACGTGTGGGGAAACTGTGTTGGTACTGGAGTTATTGGACTAATAGTACTTTTAAGTTGTTCTTTGATTAAAGCAACAGTTGTCTTTGATGTTTCTGAAGAACCTGGCTCTAGAACTGGTTTTGTGGCTACTACAATAGTAAATAAAGGAGCAAATGAAGTTTTAGTACCATTGGTGATTATTAGAGTTGGTTGAGTTACTCCTGGCTTAGTTCTGGTTGGAACTGTTTGCCTTGATGTTGGCAAATGGGAAGGTATTTCCAAAGATGGCAATATTGCTTTGGTAAAAAACTGACTAGTATGCTCTATTTTTGATGTTACTATAGATGAAGTTTGGCTTTCTGTCATGTTTTGAAGTTTTCTTTCTATGTCCTCTGTAGGGAAACTCTGAGCATCTATTACTTTTATTTGTGAAACTAGTCTAGATGTATCTAATGATTTATCTTCTGTAATACTTGATGGAGTCACAATGGAAGTTGGAGTAGCTGCTAATTTACTTTCTGCTTCAGTGATTGTAGATGTTGTGGGGATTGAAAAGCTTGTCATACTGCTTGTCTGCAAAGTATCCAAAACAACTACATCAGTTCTTGATGGAGGAACTACAGATATGGGGCTAAAATCAGTTACAAGAGGTGAAAATCCTGGCAATGCACTTGTATCAAAAGCTGATTGAACTGAAAGAGCTGATGTAGCTAAAGTAATATTTGGCAATGAAAATGTTGGAAGTTTAGCTTTTTCAATGGTTGAACTGAATTGCTGTTTGGATGCAGGTGTTGTTTCTCTAAGTTTTAATGCTGGAGTCACAGAAAAAGCTATTTCTTTACTCAGAACTGCTGCAGAAGATTGAAGAGCCCCAAAAGCTGTATGTGTCTTTAAAGTGGATGGTAGAATCTGAACTTCAGTTGTTGGTTCAATGCCTAAAGACAAAAAACAGATGACTAGTACCGGTACATGAAGCATCTTTAGTTCAATAATAGACAGAATTAAATCCAACAGAATTAAAAGTGTGGAATAGCACAGCTTTAATAAACTGTTATTAATTTCTAACATCATAAACTTCATAAATATAATTTTATTAATTCAAAACTTTATAAATATAATTTAATTAATCCCTTACTGAACACATTTATAATGTCATATCTTTGTGCAGTGTCTTATTGCCAAAAGCTCTTTTTCCTTAGCAATTGTAAATCCAAATGTAGCTATTCCATTCAGTATATATCTGTTTTAAAATTCTGTATGTAGGAAGAAGCTTCAGGGAATCAGCCTTCTCATAGAATAAGGACTTAAGATTTAAGATCCTTGGAAATGAAAGTGACTTGAAGGTATTACTTTCTTAAAAGAACAGAGTGCAGGTTCTTTTATTAAAACACTATGCATATATTTTTTCCAGATGGTGCATAGAACTATTCACTTCAGTTAGTATAGTAGGGGAAACTGCAAAGAGTCAAGCAGTAATGTGAGGGAACTTCATTTGGCAAAGATGTTGAAACTTTGCACAAGATATTGGAAAGACATAACTTTTGAATCAATATTAAATTATACGTACAGTCTTCAAAATAAACACATCTTTGAGTGAGTTCATCCAGCACCAAATTCAAAGGACACATAGGAACACATCCTTCCACTCTAAAATAAAATTAATAATAATTAACTTTTCATACAGCAAAATGCTTCATTGAAACAAGTACTGAGTAATGTTCCTAAAGAATGATCAACAAAATACCAGTACATGTACTCTTAATGAGGTTTATTCTTCATAGAAGTCAACTTTACTTGAAAATTACAGCCCTAATTTCAAAATAACTGAAGCTACCAGAAGCTTAGCTAACTGCTTCTTTTTTCCTCTTTAAGTAGTATTGTGACCAAGCTAAATTACTTTTCTACTCTGCTGAGCTAATTCGTGAATGATGTGACATTTGGAATAGATATATACAGTATATATATATTTGCTGAATGATGAATATTTCCATTTAGAATTGGCAGAAAGCCCTTACATGCTCCTTACATAAAATTACGTTCCTTGTTTGTTTATAGCAATAGTAGCATCCCATTAGAACTCAGTTACATATTTGCTTTGCATGGAAAAGTACAAGTCACAGATGGAAGAGTCACATTTTATTTTTCTCAATATAATAGAAATACTTGGTGGACTCATTCTAGGCCATGGAAATAAAGTGGACAAACTAAACAAATACAAAGCCAAGTTATTATCTTTTTAGGTACAACTCTGACATAGAACAAGTTGAATGTTTTAAATATCTGGGGCTTGTTTTCCAAACTTTTAGGACAACTGCTTATTCTAAATGTACTTCCTTTGTGGCTCAAAAAAGTACCATTTTGTCAAAAAGCATGAATGAAATTTTAATCCAGCAGCTCCTAAATATTTTATACAAAATCCAGTGTACATTTACTCTATAGAACATAATTAAAACTTGCTTTAATTACACTATGTTCCCCTTGAAAAAAATCCAATCAGCTCTTTATTTCAGCCCCACAGCTGTTTGCCTAGTTTAGATGGCAGGTTACCCAGAACTGAAGTGATTTTTTTTAATGGGTCATTTTAAATCCACATGATGGAAGACCATCATCAGCAAATTATTCATACAGAGGTACAGCGGAGCTTCCCTAAGGTCACATGATCAAAATTCGGATGCTTGGCAACTGAATCACATTTATGCGAGTTGCAGTGTTCCAGAATCACGTGATCACCTTTTGCGACCTTCT
Organism: Ahaetulla prasina; assembly: GCF_028640845.1. Taxonomy (NCBI): domain Eukaryota; kingdom Metazoa; phylum Chordata; class Lepidosauria; order Squamata; family Colubridae; genus Ahaetulla; species Ahaetulla prasina. Next base: position 268,440,131 of record NC_080539.1, read on the forward strand.
GACAAGCTTCTTTGATTCTGACAAGCTTCTTTGATTCTGACAAGCTTCTTTGATTCTGACAAGCTTCTTTGATTCTGACAAGCTTCTTTGATTCTGACAAGCTTCTTTGATTCTGACAAGCAAAGTCACTTAACAACGGTGGCATGAAAAGTAATCAAATGGGGCAAAATTTGTTTAACAAATGTTTCACTTAGCAACAAAAATTTTCAGCTCAATTGTGGTCGTAAGTCAAGGACTATCTTTATTCTGGTCTAAGATCATACTAAAGTCAGAGGAGGATATTATCTATGAAATATCCCTAACATAGGGTAAAATATAAATACTTGGTGGACTCATTCTAGGCCATGGAAATAAAATGGACAAACTAAACAAATACAAAGCCAAGTTATTATCTTTTTAGGTACAACTCTGACATAGAACAAGTTGAATGTTTTAAATATCTGGGGCTTGTTTTCCAAACTTTTAGGACAACTGCTTATTCTAAATGTACTTCCTTTGTGGCTCAAAAAAGTACCATTTTGTCAAAAAGCATGAATGAAATTTTAATCCAGCAGCTCCTAAATATTTTATACAAAATCCAGTGTACATTTACTCTATAGAACATAATTAAAACTTGCTTTAATTACACTATGTTCCCCTTGAAAAAAATCCAATCAGCTCTTTATTTCAGCCCCACAGCTGTTTGCCTAGTTTAGATGGCAGGTTACCCAGAACTGAAGTGATTTTTTTTAATGGGTCATTTTAAATCCACATGATGGAAGACCATCATCAGCAAATTATTCATACAGAGGTACAGCGGAGCTTCCCTAAGGTCACATGATCAAAATTCGGATGCTTGGCAACTGAATCACATTTATGCGAGTTGCAGTGTTCCAGAATCACGTGATCACCTTTTGCGACCTTCTGACAAGCTTCTTTGATTCTGACAAGCAAAGTCACTTAACAACTTAACAACCATGTTGTGAACAAACTGCAGTGATTCACTTAACAACGGTGGCATGAAAAGTAATCAAATGGGGCAAAATTTGTTTAACAAATGTTTCACTTAGCAACAAAAATTTTCAGCTCAATTGTGGTCGTAAGTCAAGGACTATCTTTATTCTGGTCTAAGATCATACTAAAGTCAGAGGAGGATATTATCTATGAAATATCCCTAACATAGGGTAAAATATAAATACAGGGACATTAATCTTTTGGCATACAGTACAGCAACTTTATGCCATTGCTTTATGCAAGCTGCGATGTTCTTCAAATTACCAGTATATTATGCTGATCTTAATCTCAATTTGTTTTTCAAATGCAGGCTAATAACATCTGTCTTTTTTTTTCTCTACCGTAGACTCGACCACAATGTCTTCTGGCCTAAGCAATAGCAGTAGTGGACAGGTACAATGTTGTTCCTAGCCTAGTGCATTACAGATCAGTTGTTTTCCATGTTTTAAGAGCTACACAGCCCTAACAATAACAAAGTCCTCAAGTATGTAGAAAGTGATACATTTTTCACAGAGCCTGTCAGCGTTCCAAGTAATGCACCCATAGAAAATAGAACTCTGAGACAGGCAGGTTCCTCAAAGAACAGTTTATTGGATACTTCATATTGGCACAACTTATGAAAGCCGACTCTGAAATTTCCCACGACTTTCACCTGATTAAAAGTAAAAGGTTCCCTTTTCCCCCCAAGTCACTGGTCACACTGTCCAGGCCAGCCACCTATGAGAATGTCCTTGGTTCCCACAGGAAAACTTTATTGTTTTGGCAAAAAAAAAATCCATCTATTTCCCCGTCCCACCGTTGTGTGACAACCCTGAAGACTCCAAGATGGCTTCAGCCAGGTTTATTTCAGGGTTGACAGAGCCTCAATTTTGCTCCTAAACTGATAGGCAACATATCATTTCTTTTTTTAGAGACAGTGTTATTATTTAAATTATAAGTGTACTTACTTTGGAACAGTCTGACAATGTTTTGCCAAAGGATCTCTGCATGTCTTGAAACAAGGACTTGAACAAGCATCATAGCGCCATTCACAAGTTGAGCGGGATAAAAATTTAAATTTGCTATCTACAAATAAAAATTCATTTGTATGAATGTCATGTTTATGAATGCACATGCACTCATATATTCTAGCTCATAAATACAGAACCCTCTTTCAGCAACCTGCATTGTTAAATTTTACTGGCAACAGAGGGAGCTACTAAATATTATTAAATATTTTCATGATTTAATTTCATGAAAACTGCAATCCACAGTCCACTCTTTCTTCAATTCATAAAATAAATGCAGTGCTCTTTAAGAACTTAATCCAACAACAGGATTAAACAGAATGACATTTATATCTGAAAATATAATTCTAGTGGCCAAATTGAATGAGATAAAATATATTTATCTTTAAAAGTATAACACTAATAACACTAAAAATGTACTGGATCCTCCCATTATAAAGCTTTTCTCCAGTGTTTCAGTGAAGATTTTCTTTCATTTTGTTCTTTTATTTCCCTTCTCCACAAAAGTCAGATTGACTGGGTTGGGTTGGGTTGTTTTTTACTTTTTCAAGCTGCTAAAAACTATTTTATTCAAAATTAGATTACTATTGCTTGGGAAAAAAGAAATACAGTGGAGAGGTTTTACTCTTTTTTTTTAAAGCAAGACTTGTGATTCAGTTTTGCCATAGTTCCCAATTTTAAAATAAAAATAAAACTTTTTGCTTTTTTACTGCCTTTAAAAAAACAATGAATTCAGTATTTTGTAAATTAATTAAATGAAAAGTTTAAAGTCAAAATCACTTAGGTAGTTTAATGATTTATCTATATTTGCCTACATTTATATGTATAATGCAATATAGTATTTGTTATTCTCAACATTATAATCTATTCTCTCATTCTGTCCATTTTATATTGTTCGTCTCGGTGCACAGTTATTAGGCAATTCGGAATCATTCAGATTTGAGAAAAAAACAAATGTTGGAAATATATGGCAGGAAGCTTTTTGTAGTTCCCCAAGTACCACCTCTACCCCCAAAGTGGAAAGATATGTAGGTGGCCATTCACACAGTTTTTATATTACAGGTTCAACTAACCCTAAACTTCCTTATACCTTATGTCCTTATATTGCATTTTACTCAGGAGTTACATCTCTGGGTGATCCAATATGGAGTTCCTTTATGTTTGCCTCAGTTGGAAGGAATGTTTTCGTATTACAAATGCAGCAACAATATCTATTTATAGTTTATAGCAATCGCAACTGAATTTCAAGTACCTGTGAAAGAATCCTATTTCTCAACATGCGTAAATCAAGAAGATGAAAAGGGTTAAGAATGGATCCGACCCAACCATTCTGCACACACTATATATAGTTAACCAGCTTTTTCTGAGAAGATATTTACATATAGGAATGCAATAGCATTTTTCTGCTCATGCCCCATAGGAAACATTATTTGATCAGAACTATATTGCAGACAGTATGTAATGATAATAACTAGCCAGTATTGACAGTATGATAGTCCGTTAATCTATCTAATGCCACTTTGAAGGTGACCTCTCGCATAGATGATTCCCACACTTTGATAACACAAACATGAAGAATTAATTTCTTTGGATGTGCTATATCTATATCACGACAAAATAATAAAGTAACAAAATTGGAGTACAGACTCTAAGTCAAGAATAATAAATAAATGCAATAATAATAAATGCAAAATAAGGGTCTTCTCCAAAACTCTCATCCGTGCTAACCAAGTCTGATTCTACTTAGCTTTTTCGGCCAAACTTTGCTAGATGCTGCTACCTGTTGTGTTTGATTTACACCCATTTTATTTACACACATTTCCAGTCTCCCGTGTTTACTCTGGGATTTATGCAGGAAAATGCGCACAATGTTTACTATTATTATTATTACTCTTTATTACCTCCACAGAGGTTTGAAGCATATGGGCACAGTCCTGCTACAGGCTATCAACATAAAAGAAGACATTATAAATGCAAACTTAATAAACTAATAAGTTTTATATATGTTTGATGAATTTGTTTATCATGAAATGAAATATTTTACCAAATGCACCAAACAATCCATAAGAACTATGAGATTAGAGACAAAAATGTATTATTTATTTAATAGTCTTCTTGAATTCCTGGTTTTAGTAAAAAAAAAAAATGCTGTATAAAATTAACACTTAACTCATTTCTCATTTTGCAATAAAGAATCATCCAAGATGATTCAGAATTAAAGCATTTCAAAATAAAAGATATTAACATTTTTAACTATTAAATTAACTATTAAAAGAATATAATAGTTAATTTTAATTATTATTTAAATTAATTATTTAATTTCAACTATTTAATTATTAACTAGTAAACATTTTCTACAACCTATATATATGATAGAATTCTTTGCTTCAGTTTTTCTTCTTGAAAAAAATCAATAACGCTGCCTCATCTGACACAAATATTATAGGAATATCTATTTTTTCACATTCTTTAATCTTTCTAAAAAGATTATGCTTTCATAGATATGTTTTTAGAATTGTTATCAAGTTGCAATAAATAGTCTAAACAATTTCAATGGAATATTCTTAATACAACAGCTGAAGATGATAAATTGTCATCCAGCACATTAGAGGAAACCTGATACAGAAGATTACCTCAGTATTTTTTTTATTAATTATATACAAAATAAACAGATGGGGAAGGAAATGTAATCCATACTAACAAATTCAGTTATATATGTTACAAACTGGAGATAGTAATTTAAATACATTATCCTGTCAGAGCTGAAGAAGCTTCTTGGATGAGAAGCGAAATGTCTTCAAAAGAAAAAACAAGAAAGTCCAGTTGCCTCCTGAAAAAACACCTTTGGGAAAACCATGACCTGGATGACTGGGAATCTCCACAGACTTCTAATAATTTAAATAGTTATAGCAAACTCTTTATCTTATTACTGCTATCAGTTATAATGAAAATATTCTGATAAATATATCATGCCTATATGTAAACTACATGTAGAAGATACATCATGGTACATACATATGTATGAAAATATAAACATTCATTATGGTTATTTTTATTGATCCGTTTTATTTTTTATGAAAACTGAATCTTCCCATGAGTTTCAGAAAATGTTAATGTCTATCACAGGTTCTTTGGTAGGTTTTTTTTGATAAATTTCAGAACACATGAACATATTTATGAAGAACTTTTTTTGAGAAGGAAGTTTGAACAATCTATTATCCTACTCCCAATATTTTTGTTCCAGAACAGCAGTTCTCACTTGGAAAGGTCCTGATCTAATATGCAATTTATGATAGTCAGCAGGAAATTTAATCTGCCTTTCCCTCTGTACTCTAGAACTGGTGTAACATTTCCATTAACAAATGCAGCTATATTTTTAGATCATGTAATTAGCCTGTATCAGTTAGTCCAGCCTTCCGAAAGAACACTGGAGAAAGATTCAAGCCCAAACTTTCTTTGCTTATAAAACTCTGAAACCCAAATCCACAGATGTGGAGATTAATGAAATACCTCGTGATTATTTGATACGACCTTACTTGCTGAGGTAAACTGTTTTAGTTTTCTACTGGCAAGGAGAGGATTCTTTGGCAAGACTGGAAAGCAAAGGCTTCTCCATTTAAAGAAAGAGTCACATTTTCTACATACAAACACTTAGAGAAGGAGATCGTTAGAGATTTCAATTTCTCCTTTCCCTCTTAAAGATAAAAGAAGCATGGTATTTGTGCTTGGTCCAAATAATGTCCCAAATTAATAAAAATTCTTATCTTTATATTTATTTTTTTCTTCTACTCAGTTATGTCCATTGGGACAAGTCTCTGCAGTTTTCTTGGCAAGGTTTTTCAGAAATGGTTTGCCAGGGCCTCCTTCCTAGGGCTGAGAGAAAATGTCTCAAAAGTAAGGGTCTTAGTAGCGCTTCTAAAAAGGTAAAGGTAAAGGTTCCCCTTGCACATATGTGCTAGTCATTCTAGACTCTAGGGGGCGATGCTCATCTCTGTTTCAAAGCTGAAGCACCAGCGCTGTCCGAAGACATCTCCGTGGTCATGTGGCCGGCATGACTAAATGCCAAAGGCGCACAGAATGCTGTTACCTTCCCACCAAAGGTGGTCCCTATTTTTCTACTTGCATTTTTTACGTGCTTTCGAACTGCTAGGTTGGCAGAAGCTGGGACAAGTAATGGGAGCTCACCTAGGGATTCGAACCGCTGAACTGCCGACCTTTCGATTGACAAGTTCAGAGCCACTGAGCCACCGTGTCCCTATAAACCGCTCTATTAACCCTTTAATTCAGTAGTGTTTGATAACAAGGAAAGCATAGAGTTCATCCATTCTATTAGGAAAGTCCCTCCAACTGTGATTATATAAATCACCTGAATAAAACCTCATTTTTTGCTTCATTTTTATGTTTGATTATAAAGCACATATTTGAAGCTTTTGAAGAAAGTATTAAGAGGATATTTTCTGGGAATTTGGGAAGATATAACTTTGATAGCTTTAGAAATATTATTGGTATATCGCTTCTATTGAATTCTTATAGAAATCACTTTGCGAATTTTGGTAGAAATCACTCTGAAATTCTTGAAACTCTGTGTAGTTTAATATGTATATGTGTTCTTTCAAAGTATACTCAGCTAAAGGGTAGATAACTTATCTTAAAACATTTTTAAAAGTGTTCATTGCCTCCTCTTATCTGAATGATTACTAATCTGTCTCTAATTTCCTTTTTACAGATGGAGAAACACAGAATGAGAATGGAATACTCATTCCATTCTTGGAAGTGTTAAAAGTTTCAAATTACCTTGAATTAATTCAGCCAAGTTTCTAAAGTGGTTTGGAAACTGACAAACCGCATTGACTGAGATTGAATTTAGTACTACTTCAATTCTCAGTATTTCTCAACATGGGAAATTTTAGAAGATAGAAAATTTTGGGAATTAAAATCCACATATCTTAAAGTTATCAAGGTTGAGAAACATTGTAAATTTAATTTATCTTTCCTTTTGTTTCCTCTCACTTGCCTCCCCTACAACTTCCCCAGATCTCTATGGAGAGTTTTTAATCTCTTCAGAAAATAACTGAAGGAGGATGCTGGGGAACAGTAATCATACTATTTTTTGAAAAATAGAAAGTTTCTTCTCTTCATCTGCATTTACATTAAATATGTAGCTAACACATTTATCCTAAAAATATTTTTTTTAGAAAATTAACACTTGATCAGTGCAGGGTTTGCATGTTAAGAGTCATATCATCTTGAATGAAGTGCAACATCAGGCCCAAAAAATGAAGTTGCTCCTTATGAGCAATATATGGAGTTTACTGTGAGTAGTTATTTACTTTCTGCCTATAACAGAATCTTGCCAGATTAAAATAACTATCTGCGTAACTATTAGATATACTCTGTGACTTGCTAGAGAGGAACGTTTCCCTTCACTCTTTTCCTGCCTACCAGATATTCCAAGCTCCACTTGTCTTTGCCCTCTGAGAAAGAGACCTTCCCTCCTATGACTCCAAACAACATTCCACCATTCAGTGACCTAAATATTTGCTGTACCCAAAACCAAAACAGGCACAAAAACTTCTCCCTATAGGCTGAATGGGTTCCCACAACCATTTGTTACAAGTTGTCTGCACAACACGATGGGGAGAAAAAGGAAGAAACAAGGTAGAAGACCAACTGCAAGCCATGCATCAAAAACACTTCGGAAGCAGTAGAACACAGCTTCTGAGTCTGCAAGTGGGCATTGCATACCATCCAGAGGCTACCATATGAGGACAATTTATGCATTATGAAGATCACCTGGAGGTGGGAGATACTTCCAATGTTATCTACCAGATCCCCAACATGGATTACCTTTGTGACTATGTAAGATAGATGGGGAGGAAGCTAACCACCAGATTGCAAGAACAGAAGCAAGCATGAACATGTATTTAATTTTGCAGGTACTAACATAGTTGGATGAGCAGGCACAAAAACAGCCAGGAAAGTGATTGAAGCCTGTAAAATATGCCCCTCATCAGGCAACAAGAGTGTTGATTTACCATCAGATTATCAAATATACCAACTCAGAAAGCTCAAACTGCACAAGGAGCTGCTGATACAGTTCTACGGAGGAATTATTGAGTCTGTCATCTGCACCTCTATAACTGTCTGGTTTGCTTCTGCAACCAGCAAGACAGACACAGATTTCAGAGGATAATTAGAATTGCGGAAAAAACAATTGCTACCAACCTTCCATTGAGGACCTGTATACTACACGAGTCAAAAAGAGGGCTGTGAAAATATTTACAGACTGCTCACATCCTGTACAAAAACTGTTTCAACTCCTACCCACAAAACAACACTATAGAGCACTGCATACCAGAACAACTACTCAAGAACAAAAACAAAAACAAAAAAAAAAAAACTGATCCAGATTGGATCCTGCAACATTATCCTGGGAAACGTACAGTATAGTCACCTTCATTCCTCCCCTTATATATTTTTGCCCTGTACAAAAATTCACATTAAATGAAACTTACTGTATTATTCTGTTAATTGTCATGCTATTTATTTATATCTCAACTGAGTATAGTGTATAACACACACACACACACCAGATTCCAGGTTGAAATCAGTAAGTGTTGATAAAAAGAAGTTCTGAAATTTTTTACTCACAAATAAAGACATTTTTTGCATATAGATTATGTAGGACTAAGTGAATCTGATTTTTAAAACAAAAGCTTAGAATCACAGATTCTAATACTTTTGGCCCTCCGTACATGCTGAATACAACTGCCAGCATTTATTACTAGTGATCAAGGTGACTACATTTGCTTAAACTTCAGTAACCTCTGGATAGCCATCAGTTACCAATCCTGCAATGATTCATCTCATGAATAAGCACTTCAATACATAAATGATACTGGCTTGGCCTCCATGGAAGTTTTAATAGCTTTCACTTTCTTAATACAGGGGCTTCACGTAAAGTACAGCAAAACCACATGAAAATACAATCATTGTGTTCATATTCAACTACTTACCTACAAGTTTAAAAATTGTAGAGAGTCTGAATGCCTCAGAGTGATGATATTTAACAACAGTCACAGAGGAAGCTGAAATGTGGATGAACATTCCTGGTATGGCAAACGATTCAAAAGAACTATATCCTGAGAACCATGTGTTTTTGTGGATGACAAATGTTGACCTGTTCTGAAAATGTTCATTTCTTTCCCACTTGGAAAGAACAAGGATATTATTAGAAGCTAAATAAAGAAAATAATTTGGTCTGTCAGCTGCTTCCAGTGAAACCAGGTGTGGATCTGAAAAGCAAAAAACAATGAAGAAATATAATGAAATGGCCAAGGGTAATTTATAGTGATTAGCTTCTCAGTTATATGTCAATTATAATTCCATTAATAGGTAGCTGCTGACACTTATTAAAATGTTGCATGGTGATACCTACATCCAAATTTGGGTGAACAACCAAGGTCAGCATTCTGCTGTGGTGTAATTTAGTCCCTTTGCTATTTAATTTTAGATGGGGTGGCAAAAGTGACAAAACTGAAACATCCCTGCTAAGCTTGATTGATAGACCTGTTGCTTTATTTTTATGTGCAGATGATACAGCCATCAACTCAATTTCATCTATAGGACTGAGGAGAGAGTTGTAATCATTAATCACACAGACTTGGCCTATCAATTACAAAAAAATTTTTTTTTGAAAGTGTCCTCCTGGATAATAACATAAATGGCAAATTAATGGGAATGTTATTAAACAGGTTAAGATCTTTAAGATCTCAGAAATGTTTTTCACTTAAAGGGTCCAATTTCTACTGTTTTTGCTGTTAGTTGCGACAACATTCCTCCAGGCCTTCCTGTCCTCTACCATCCTCTGGAGTCCATTTAAGCTCATGCCTACTGCTCCAGTGACTCCATCCAGCCACCTCATTCTCAGTTAATATTTTTCTATACAAAAGCCAGTAATTATATACCAGGTGAACTAAAATATTTGAGGCCAAAGGAATATTATAGCTATCTTGTGACATATTTTCAAGTACATAACTTTAAAGACAAAATGGCCATTTTAGGCTGTTCAATCATGATTTCTAAGTCCATGATGCATCCAAACACAGTCTTTCAGCTGAGACTAGAATGACATCAATTAAAACTTAAATGCAAATAGCATGTGTTAGCTTAAATTAATTTTCAACTCTAAAATAAACTCCAATATTCCTGTTGGAAATTACTTAGTTGCACCCTAAGGTAGTGTGGGATTTTCAGTTAATGTACTGATCTCAGTGGGTTTTGGACAGGCCAGATTATTCTTTAAACAACATGGCCGATATTCTGACCTCCAGAATAATTTCAGCTAGGTGCCACCTTACTTGATCTCAATCCCATTATTTGTTTCTTTAAGATTGCATGCCAGAATACTAGAATAACTTTTACATTGGCAAGTTGAATTGTCATCCAGTCTGATTATCTAGAGGGCAGTTTTTGCAGAAATTCTAAAGAATGCTGCTTCTGTCTCTATGGAAGGGTGAGATCAAAACTGAAAATGATGTACTATACCATTGCACTGACTCTTTTATAGAGGTATTTGGGATACATTTCCCATTGCAACATGATATTTTGGCAGGACTAAACATGTCCTATTAGTTGATCAGGAGGTGATTTCAGGTCATGTAGCCATATTCTGTATACTATCTGTGATGGAACGTAAACAAATTTTTCAGCTGGGAAAAGGTCTTATATGAATACAGTTATTTTGATATATTATCAGCTGTATTATGTTTTGGTTTGGATGTACCTATTTTATTATTAAATTCAATTATTCTACTCTGTTACTTCAATAATAAACTATAATAATAAACTGTTTAAGCTATCTTGATTGGTGTTTTGCTTAAACATAGCCCCAAACTATGTAATTATAACATTGCCATTGTTTCAATCCAGGAATTTCTGAAAGAAGTTCAAAGCAAAGAAAATTATACTTTTTTTAAAAAGCTTCCATTCATCACCAAACCAATACATTGTTTAAAAAAAAAACACCTTAAAATGTAAAACCTATATTGCAAGATTTTCTCTTGCTTTCCAAAATTGATTAAACTGATTTCCAGTAGGTTTAAAGTAATGCTTATTAAAAGGGTGATAGAATTGTGACCTAACTGAACATCTTTTGTCCCAAATCTTATTTCACTGTACACTACATCATTCTGCTTAACATTATCATAAGACTACTATAAAATCCATTGTTCTTATCCATTAAACAGATGTTAAGTGATGTAATAATTCATTATCCTAGAATAATATTTAATTTTCCAATATAAAATGTATTTAGTATATGGAAAAAGAGAGAAGCAGCTGATATTTTCTTTAATTACTGAAGCTGAAAATGTATTGCTTGCTGAATCATAATGAAGATTGGTGAATGTAAGGGCTCTGTATTTTTCTAATCAGAATTATAAAGAGAATGTTGAGATATAGAGTGTTAAAATTGAAAATGAACAGATTACTTTCCAAAGGTGGATTTTCAAGAAAAAAAATCCAGTAACTGTCACTCATCTCTGGAACTATTATTAACTTCACAAACACTGAATTCAAATAATGGAGCTGAAAAGGTTTATCTCAGGACCTTAAGCTCTTTCACTGTCACTGGCAACAACTTAACCTCTCCATATATATGAGCTATATCAGGGGGATATAGTTCTCTGTCCTGGTGTTCTATCCAAAATAAAAGCATTTCCAGAAATTGCGTAAGAAAGCATATCTAGAAATAAATGTTATTCATAAAATATTCAGTTCATTTTCAGTTAACTGGCGATATAAAATTGACTGTCCTTTAACATTATTCTAGTAATATCCTTTCTTCCATATATTTCTCATCAGTTTGCTTCTTTTCTATTTCCTTCATACTTAACCATAATCTCAATTTGCCACCAATTATATCCTCAATTGATCCTTTTGTATTTCATTAGTTGTACAGCTAACCAGCTGTTTTACAGATAAATTGGCATTTCTTCTATGACAAGAATCATGTTAAACTTTAGTATTTAAGTATCAATTTAAATCTTTGCAGTTACTTTTATTTCAAAAGGCAGAGAGGCAAAAATGGATAAAATGTACATTTTAGAAATATAAAAATACATGTACACAGCCAAAGGATCCATCCATATGAGTAATCCCAAGGAATTGGCAAAGTCCATATTTTAGTGAAGAACACAATGGCAATTATCTTTAAAAAGGTATTTCTATACAGTTGTAGTTTTTCACAACCATAATCTCAATTTGCTGCCAACCATTATAGTATATCCTCAGCTGACCCGTTTGTACCTCATTAGTTTCGTAGCTAACCAGCTGCTGTCAATTTCCAGATTTCCTCTTAGGTTTCTTTACCTATCCTGCATTAAGAATATTAAGGCTAATGTGTTTACAAAGTTGTCGATCTGAACACTAAGTGTCATGTTATTTATAAATCAGCAATTGCCTTGTAAAAAAAACCTGCTCTCTAAGTGGAGACCTCTGATCATATAAAAAAAAAAGCACTGAAGTTGATTAGGAAAATTTTGTGTTTCAGTTATGAAACTTTCTTAAGAGCCGTGGTGGTGCAGTGGTTAGAACGCAGTATTGCAGGCTACTTCTGCTGACTGCTGATTGCCAGCAGTTTGGCAGTTCAGTTTTCACTGGTTTGAGGTTGACTCAGCCTTCCATCCTTCCAAGTCAGTAAAATGAGGACCCAGATTGTTGGGAGCAATAGGCTGACTCTGTAAACTGCTTAGAGAGGGCTGTAAATCACTGTGAAGCAGCATATAAGTCTGAGTGCTAGTACTAGTGCTAAAATTCTGAAGTGGGAGAAATAACTTTTGTTAATTTGGCTGTGAGAAAATAAAAATTGTTTTGCTGGCTCTGAACAAAATCCGTATAACAAAAACAGTATTTCTACCAGCAATATTAACCAGTCAGATGTCTCTGAATGCTTATTAATACAATACAGCCAGTCACAGTGTTTGCCTCTTATTTGTAAACCTCCATCTGGAATATTTTTTTTTAAATTGCTTCTGATATATATTATCTAAAATAGTGTTTTTCAACCACCACAGCTTTAAGATGTATGGACTTAAACTCACAGAATTCCCCAACCAGCTCGCTGGCTGGAGAATTGTTTGTTTGTTTGTTTGTTTGTTTAATTTATTTTGTCAAGCATGTATTTATGACAGATACAAGTGCAAACATAATTATAAATACATGTAAAGGATATGAATAAAAGAAAACATTAGGACAGGGACGGTAGGCACGCTGGTGCGCTTATGCATGCCCCTTACAGACCTCTTAGGAATGGGGTGAGGTCTACAGTAGACAGTCTAAGGTTAAAGTTTTGGGAATTAAAGTTGCCGAGGTTCAGTACCGCAGATCTATTTTACAGAGTTACTGGATTTACCATGTGCTTTGGGCTTATACAGTGGTGAAGTTAGCATGAAGGTTAAAGCATCCCCCGAAACTAAGTCATCTTCTCTTGCTGGGAAAACAGAACCATCCTGCAGTTTTGCTGCGATTATAGTTTTTCCATCCAAGTAGCTAACCAATTTGTAGGGACCTTTTCCCAGAACTGTCAAGAAAGAAAAAAAGTTACATTTTCTGATGTGTCTGTCTCAATGTCTGTATCATGGGTTTGCCAGTCAGTCCAACAGCAGCATACCATCATTAGCAGACATTTCCAAGAATAAGCATTATAGTTCTTAAACATTAATTCAGAACTAAAGAACTCTTGCAAACTCGATTACATAAATGATCTGCCTGAACCTAATCTTACATCAGACATTTATTAAAGTGGGTAAAAAGGGTAAAATTCAGTAAAGAAGGAATGAAGGAAAAGAAAGAGCCTGTTTAACCAAAATCAGCAAAAACAAAACAACAAAAAAGCACCTTCCACATATGCTAAATACACTTTCCAAATTTTGGGAGTACTAATATGCAGTAAATCTGTACATGTTCCTCACCTGCAGATTTGCTTGTTTCCTCATATCAAGATCCCAAAGGAGGGCATATACCCCAAAGCATTTTGTGAGAGCTATAGTTAATTACGATTTTTTAAAACAGAAACCACTAACTAAAAGGACTGATGTGGTAAAGAGATTATTTGGTTCTAATTATGAAACTGCTGTAACACTAATTGCTTCCCTTTACTTGTAAAACATTCTCATACTCCTTCACTGTACATCTTGTGGCACACAGGCTGGGCATGCAGATTATTTTTTTAAGAATGTAACAGCAATATGGAAAAAGTATTTTAAAAAAACATGTGGGGCACCCTCAACTATTATCAAAGCCCAGAGGGTTCAGTCTGGCAAATAGCCAGACTCATAGTTTTGAAATTAGTACCTCCTAACTATTGACTGAGCTTCTGTAATATTATAAAATGTTTGTAACTGCTTAGGAAGTAACTTGATAGTACAAGGGCACTATGTCACGGGTGTCAAACTTGTGGCATCAAGTTGCTGTCACGTGATGTATCGTGACGTTTTTCCCATTTGCGGAGCTGGAGTGGGCGTGGGCCTGTGGGCCGCCAGTTTGACACTCCTGCACTATATGCTATTAACAGACTAAAAATCTAATGGCAAAAGAAAACGTCCATGATGAATTAAACAGTTGCAATATACAGTGATATTTTTTAAAAAATTAACATAGCATACTACCCTGGACATAAACTGTTTCAACTCCTACCCTCAAAACGACGCTATAGAGCACTGCACACCAGAACAACTAGACACAAGAACAGTTTTTTCCCGAAGGCCATCACTCTGCTAAACAAATAATTCCCTCAACACTGTCAGACTATTTACTGAATCTGCACTACTATTAATCGTTTCATAGTTCCCATCACCAATCTCTTTCCACTTATGACTGTATGACTATAACTTGTTGCTGGCAATCCTTATGGTTTACATTGATATATTGATCATCAATTGTGTTGTAAATGTTGTACCTTGATGAACGTATCTTTTCTTTTATGTACACTGAGAGCATATGCACCAAGACAAATTCCTTGTGTGTCCAATCACACTTGGCCAATAAAAATTCTATTCTATTCAAATAATCAAATCATAATATACATGAAATATTATATATCAGTACTAAAGCATTGAGTTAAATCAAAATATCCTTTTTTTCCAATGGGAAACAAAAGAATTAATGACTTTGAAACATCAAAAGTTAAGATAAAACATTCAGAGCAGAAAATTGCTAAGGAGAAGAAAAACTGCTATAACTTCTACTGAGATATGATTACTTTCTTCAGCTTTTTTTCATATTGTTTGATTTTCAACCTGATTTTCTAACTGATCAAGAGTGTAGGAATGTAACTAAGTCTGAGATGCAAAGAATAATTCTGAGAATTAGCCTGCCTGATAAATTGTTAGATTATTTACTGTATTTTAACACTATAATGACACAGTTACATACATATATTTAAATAACATATTCTAATGCATTGCACAAAGTATCACTAACATGGAAGGGGGCGCATAAGGAAAAATACTTAGCTCTCACATCATTGCTTACCTTTATTGATATATTCACAATCATATGCTATAAAAAACAAAAGCAAACAATTAGAATGCATGTATGCATACACATTTTTCTTTCATCTCCACTGAGAAGACAAATTAAAGCTTGCAGAAATGTCTTAAACTTTTTTCACTGACTGTAATAAGAAAATACTTATCCTTTTATGACCTCTAGTGGT
Source organism: Ahaetulla prasina (assembly GCF_028640845.1). Taxonomy (NCBI): domain Eukaryota; kingdom Metazoa; phylum Chordata; class Lepidosauria; order Squamata; family Colubridae; genus Ahaetulla; species Ahaetulla prasina. The sequence goes on from NC_080539.1 coordinate 268,455,848, forward strand.
ATAGTAATAATTTTAGTTGTCCTTCCTATAACAATATCACAGTTGTCTATTAACACAAACCACATTTGTATCAGAATAATAATCCGAATTTAAAATAGCAACCACAGACATTCTCAAAATACTTAAGTGCAGGATATAATTTTAACCCAAGTACAAGTTGTAAGAATGAGAAAAAAGAGCTGTGTTCTAAAGTTTGCTTGTGAGATATTACTCAAATCATTGCTACGTCTACAGTTAAATCAAACAGACATTAAAAAAATATTTAGACAATATTCTCTTTCTTTCCTCATCTCATTTATAATTGATAATGAGAACAGAATTCTGGGTGTAAATCAGAAATGATCAAATTTTCTGCAGGCTGTGGTTGCAATTTTGAATTTGTAGTTATAGATAAGCCTATAAATGTGTAGCAGGAATGATAATGAAGCTTCCATTTAAGAAACTTGGCCTCCCATTATCAGATGTGATAATAGGAGAGGATATCACTGATAGTGTAATTATCAGTGAAAGATAAAAGTCACTGAGACATAGAACAGCACTTATCAATGGCTTTGGATGAATGGAGGAAGGGAGGGAGGGATGGAGGGATGGATGAACTACTATGACTGATCCTTTTGTATTATATTTAATGTGTCTGATTCATAAAACTGTATGAGTTTTAGCCAATTCTTGAATGCAAGAAAGGAAAATTACACAGTCAAAAGCCAGCTGAATATGGATGGATGAAGAAGCAAAATCAAACTGATAGTATGGCTTTGCAAGGTTTGTAAATGTATTCTGATTATCATACTTACGACATAATCTAGGAGATCTCCAGTCTACTGTAACTCCTTGTTGACAACACTGATGAGCATAGGCTGAAACACTTGTACAGAAACATTCACAATCCCCTCCCTGGTTACAACCACATGTGTCAATCAAACAGTTTGAATAAAACCAAGTGACATCAACCTGAAAAATGTAAACATTACTATAATAAATTATCCCCTACTTAAATACTGATTTATACATAAAGAGCAAGCATCTGAACTAAATTTTAGGGGCATGTCTATGGAACATGTCACATAAAATTTATTACTTATCTGTATTTGGCATTATAGTCCAATCCTAAATTTTCTCCTGCTGGTGGGAACATTCTCTGAATTCCAATCCACAGATGCTCCAACTAAGGGAAGAAGATGCCCTTAGCCAGTTTCTCCTTCTCTTTGCAGCCACTTTCACCAAAGTAAATCTGCTTTTGGATACCAGGAAACTCACAAAAAGGGGAAGAAGAGTTGATAAAGGAGAAGGTTTTAGTAGTAACCATCTCCTATATCCTTCGCCCAAGGAGCTTTTCTATTTGACCTCTTAACAGAGGTGGAATGGTTTTGTTTTGTGAAATATAAATGAATATTTAAATTTGTAGTTTACATCCTATGCATATATAAATTTTCTGATATTGGTATTATTTAAATAGTGAAATGAGATAAATTATTACTGAGAAAAAATAACTTCTATATTGACAAGAACATATGCACATATAATGTTAACCAATATCTTATACCAGAGGTTTAAACAAAAACTTGGATTTAAAAAAAAATTGGCATGTTGTATTTGTGGGCAGGCTCTTGCACCTTGGCAGAACCCTTTAAAATAATTGCATCTTTTCCTGAGCTTGCATGGCTGCTTTTGCAGCTGATGACAACCTAACGGAAAAGGCATGCTTCGTTTGAAGTATTTTTTATATGTGCTCACTTTGCATCAGATTTGCTTTTCAAATCTGGAACGCTACTCAGGCCTGTATTGATACAGTACATTTGCTGGAAGCTAGAATTTGTAGGTCAGTCATTCACATTTTTTTTTCTTTTCACAGACTGGCTTGACTGGAAGCAAGAGAGATAGAAATATACTAAATAAATGAAATGAGTAAAACTTGAATAATGTCACTGTACTTCCACAAGAAAGGCAAGTCTTTGACAGTTCAAAATGACATCTCCTTCAGGAATTAGCAGCTGGACAAACGTGGAAAAAGACAGTCTCTTGGAAAATCAAGTCCTAAGACATTTAGGGCTTTAAATATCATTTTTTTAAAAATCTTCTATTCAATTGTGTCCAATTCTCAGAGACTGCTTGGACAAGGTTTTTCCTGGGAAGGTTTTTTCAGAAGTAGTTTGTCCTTGCCTGTTTCCCAGAGCCAGAAGGTATGACAGACCCAAGGTTACCATACTGCCTTTGTTCCTAAGGTAGGACTAGAACTCCCAGTCCCCCAGTTTCTAGTCTGATATTTTAACTACTACACAAAACTAGCTCTCTTTAAAGATTAATGCCAGCATTTTAAATTGTCATCCAGTAAAAACTGGCAACTTGTGTATTTCTTTCAGTTTAGGGGTTAAACATGATCCTTGTATATTACATCAGTTAGAAAATTAACATATTTTGTATTTGTAACTCTTGGGTTTTTGTCTAAGGTAGGCACATGGAGAGTGCATTACCCTAATCAAAACAGGATGCAACCAAGGCCACAAATCCAGTCTGCTCAGTAACATAGCTGCCATACAGCAACTATTTGTGAGTCCAGTGACAGTAAAATATCAAGAAACATTCATTTCCAGAATGCCATGTGCTCTTTCACAGGGAGTGCAACCCCAACAGAAATAGGCTTAATTTTAATCATTAAGTGCAGTTTCTCATTATCAACAGAAATTATCGCTTCTCGGCCTTTTGGCTAAGATCAAGTGTAGAAATTATCAAATATCAATGCCTGCATTTAATCTCATCCTGCTCTCCATCCCCTAGCTTATTATTGAAAGAAGTATATAATTTGCTTCTTTGGAAATTGGATGGTTAGGAGAAACAGAGCTGCAGTTCATATTCCCCTTATGATCTCCAGATGCCCTCCCCACAGTGATTTCATACGGTTGGACAGCATGAGGAACAAGATGTAACCCTGTGGGACACCAAATATTAATGGTTTGGGTTTCAAACAGCAGCGTTCCAAGACCAACTACTGGACCACCTGGGTACATCTTGCTTTAAACGCTACACCCTTAACTTTTTATTGCATTGTTACTCACCACTGGATGGCATGACTCAAATACTTCACTTAATAGTATTCCACATTCTTTCTTTGCAAATGCTTCTCTGAGTGGGTTTAAAATGCAGGGATGCCGAATATCAGAGCTGTCAACACACTGAATCCAAAAAAAAAAAAAGAATAAAAGAAGAATGACCATAGACTGGTATTCTGTGAGATAAGACTACATGTAAGGTACACCTCCTAGGAGGAAGACATAGACTCCTACATAACTGCACATTGAAATAGATAACGAATGTCAAACAAACAGTTTGAGTTGAATCAAACAGATAGTGTCGTGTCCCACTCCTCCGCTGACGGCCGGGTCAGGGAAATCCGAATCAGGCTTGCCTCTGCAGCTCTGCCCAAAGTCCTAGCAAAGTCCTCAGAGCAGGCAGGAGACCAGTAAGTGACTTCAGCAAGATAAGTTCGACTTTGCCTGACTCAGAGACTGCCAGAAAGCAGATCCTTTATATAGGCCATGGGGTGTGGCTCCATGACTCAGCACTCATTAAGGCCTGCCCCTCCCTTCCTTCTGTTGCCTCCGCCTATCCAATCTTCTGATGCGAGGGTCACTCCAATCAGCTGTTGTTGGAAGTAAACTTTCCTCAGGCTCACATGCTGTGGAGGAGGGGGAGGGGTCTAGCTGCTCCGTTTGCCTGGGAATGGAGCCAGGGCTGGGGCCGGGGGATGCTCCCTCCTCTGCAGCCTGCTTGGGCATGGAGCCAGGGCTGGGACCGGGAGGTGCCCCCTCCTCTGCAGCTTGTCTGGGCATGGAGCCAGAACTGGGGCCGGGAGGCATACATTCCTCCGTGTTCGGGAGCAGATAAGCAGACCCCGGCTGAGGTGAGAGCGGACAAGACACAACAGATAGTTTGATTATTGGCAGCGTGGAAATATTAAATCCCTAACAACCACCAAAACATGATGTATATTGGTATATTGCCATACCTTTTGTTTTTGTTAAGGCAACATGTTGGGTAAAAGCTGAAGAATGGAATCATGAAAAATGTGTCATATTTTTAATTTCTGTGGAAATGTGATTTTTTGGGTATAATTCTAATTCTTAAGAGTATCATGAAAAGCATGAAAAACATGTGGCTGTGATCTTATACACAAAAATTCTTCTACAGGTAGTGCCAAAAATCTATAATACATGTTAGCAAAAGAATGTTGGTGATTTGAAAAGCTAACTTACATGCACAAGCAGCATGTAATTCCCTTTCTGGGCAAGCAATATTATACAAAATACTGAAACAGAGGAAAAATAGTATCCCAAACAAATTAAAGGAATGAGATGAGAAAAAGAAACCTAGCTAGAATCTATCTTAAGCATGACTATCCTTCTGAAAATGCCCCATGAAGTCAAAATCCCATGATTACATTAAGATTTAAATGGGGGGAAAAAATCACAAAGCTACAACTGTAAAGAACACTAGTTTACTTTCAGATGAAGTCATTAATCCCAAATTTAGTTTATCTAATTGCAATGTTTATACCAGCAGCATGCTTATTCCAGCCTTCTACATTGTTGAATAAATGTGCAAGGCATACTTTCAATCTGCCTCTTGTTTTCAGCCTCCTTCATCAAAGTAAGACTAACTTCTGCTGCCAACAGACTTCTCTGGCTATGTGGTTTTTGCAACCACATAGATTTTGCAATCTACAAAATCTTTGACGAATCAGGATGTTACATCATTTGGAAAATAGGGTTTACAGGTAGAGTCTTCTTTGTTCAAAAACTCCTAAGCAACAAAATCAAAGCATTATCTTCTTTCTCTTTGTGTTCCCTCCAAGTATTTGAAATCATAGAAATCTGACATCTATAGACTATTATAAATAAGTAAATATGGTTGGTTGTTAATTTTAGGCAATAAAAAAACAATATAATGAGGGACCATCCTCCAATACTTTACCTCAACAACTGCCCAACTACTCCCAAATTCTTGTGCATTTGTTAATTCAAAGTTTTCTGGAGTTCTCATTTCATTTATTGTTTTGGAGTCAAAATTTCCACATAATCCAGTCAGCTCACCCTAGACATAAGGCAAAATTAATAACTCTTAATTACAGACATTTATAACCCCAAATCTGATATGATTATTTTCCACATTAATAACATAGAATCTACCCTTCCCTTAGGCTTGATAGCTGGCTGGGAAACTTTGGGCCAGTAACTGCCTCTCAATTCAATCCACCTCAAGGGCGGTTTTTATGGGGAAAATAGGTTGGGGTATTATTTATTTATTCAATTTATATGGCCACACATGACTCCGGGTGGCAAATAATCATAACATCAAATGAAACCAATTTAAAACACAATAGAAAAAAGTAAATATATTCAGCAGCTAAAAATATTATCCATGGGTGTTAATATAAGCAGGAAACTGGGCCCTTAACACAATTGGGACCCCAGGCCCATAGCCAGGTCTTCAAGGCCATATTAAAAGGTCAATGGGATCAGAACCATCCAAATCTCTGGAGGAAGGATGTTCTGCTACTGCAGAAAAGATATACTGGTACCTCCTAGTCCCCACTAGGCTACATTTCTTGGCTGAATATGAACATCCTCCTGAACTGAATTGACTGGATAGAAACAACTAGAAGACAGTCCTCAGGTAATCTAGTCCCAAGCTATGAAGTTCAGCCAGAACCTTGAATTATACCAGACACTGTATACACTGGCAACCAATGCAACTCACAAAGCAGTGGTATTATATGCGTCAAGTGCCTCCCTAGCCAGCCCCTTTTTACCTTTTGCTACCAAAATTTTATGGCAAATTGCTAAATGGTATGTCAGCTAAAAATAACCCCGAATAGTCAAATAGAAGGGAATCCATTAGATTTAATACCTATATTTACTTTAGATAAATTGAATCCTCAATGTGAAAAAGGTGCTGAAAAATTATGCCATGCTCTTTCAGTGACATCAGTGACATCATACCTTCCCCCTTCAATCATCCCCCCGAAGCTGATCACTAAAAAATGCTATTCAGTGTAAATCTAAGCTTTTCCCCCTGCTCCTTTCCCCCTTCTCCCTATTGTTTTAACAACTAGACACAAGGACCGTTTCCCCCCGAACGCCATGACTCTGCTTAACAACTAATTCCCACAACAATGTCAAATAATTTACTAAGACTGTATTATTATTATTATTCTCTTCCTTACTAGTATCTATCTCTTCCCACTTATTACTATAACCATGTTGCTTGTATCTTTCAATTTATATTGTTTTTATTTGTTTCCTAGTATGATTTGATAGCTTATTAGTAACCTTGACTCTCACTAAGTGTTGTATCTTTTTATTCTTGATGAATGTATTTTATTCTCCTAATGTACACTGAGAGCATATACACCAAAGGCAAATTCCTTGTGTGTCCAATCACGCTTGGCCAATAAAGAATTCTATTAAGCCAATGAGAGACTATCAGAACATGACAAACAGGTTCTTTTTTGAACTGGCAGTACTTTGTTTTGCAATGGTGGCAATAGACACAGAAAAACAAGAGAGTGGAAGTTTTAATGCTTGTTATTATATACAGTGATATTATTTATAGCAAGTATTTGCAACATTGATATGCAATGCAATACAAACAATACTGGTATCAGGATTCCTCCCAAACCTCTTTCCCAGAGACTAGCCAATCACTAGTTCTCTGGCTCCCTCCCCTGTTTTTGAGTGCGACAAGAGAAAAAATGAAAAGAATAGGCTGGAATTTACTGCAATATGTTCAGCATGGCGTGACCTTCTGTCATTTGCTGCTTCTCCATTGGGCGAAGAACATTCTCAGTCTTCTGCCCAGTCCTTCCTCAGAGATCAGGACTTCTCCAAAGCTGATGCCCTCCTTTCCTTCTTGCGGGAACTAAAGGTACCAGCTTAATACAGTCAGCCAAGTCCCATTTTCCTATTCTTGGATGGAGCTCTCACCCTTCTGGGTCTTCACTTCCGTTCTTCCATGAAAGCCACCCTAGACCTTTCTTCTCCCTTCTCAACCAGGACCCAACAACTGCCCCACACTTAAGGTTGTCTCTCCAACCCTTCTCTCAAATCACTCTAATCAGGCCATGCATAGAACTTCCCTCTCCTCTCCTTTTCTCTCTCTCTCCAATTTTGAGGTTATGTCCTCCAGCAGTTAAGGAGATGGTGCCCCCCTGCCCCAGTTTTAATCTCTCATACCTCTGTACCAGGCTGGAACAATGATACTGTTATCTCAACATCTCACTGAAATAGTCCTGGGTAACAGCCAGATCAACTCATCAGCCCTAATGACAGCACTGCTACCCTTGGGGTGTTTCTCCTCTTCCACATGTTGGTTTACACCAGCAAAATAGCAACCACACCAGACCATTAGACCCCTATGCTACAATGACCAACAAACACAAATCAACTTTCCACTCTTTAAAATTCCATTTATTCCAGTAGATGATATAAGTAGAAACTTAAATCTGTTCCAGTGAAGTCAATAAGGAATTAAAAGCGTAAGAGAAATTTCATCTTACCTGCCACTGAGGCCCTGTCTCGACATGAACAGTTGTTCTTTGATCCCACATTACTGTGATGTGTTCATTAGGAAAATGAACAATGGTGAAAAATCCGGCCTTCCAAATATACATTTGCTGCAGTTTATCTATGTAACTCAGATGACTCTATTAAATGTCAGACATGCATAACAGGTTATAGGCATTTAATGAAAGCTTTATAATATAATTTCAATATGCATTTAGGAAAACAACCATATTAGATTCTGTCTAGATTTAGCATATTATTTCTTATATGGATCTACTTTTAGAAATATTTGATGTGAATAAGAACAGCAATCCAACACACACTGGACTTGTTAAAAATGATTTTGGACATACAATTCAAATAAGAATTATACTTTGTCTTCCTCTGTAAGCTACCGGTAATTATTATTTTCTAGCCACTTTTAGATCTCATTCACTAGATGATGCCAGATGCTGGTATAACATTGCAACACAAAACAAAAAAAGCAGGTATGTATTGTGTGAAGTAATATAAGCATTGTTCATTATAGAGATAAGCATTACAGAGATATATATCTATAATGTTTAGAAAAGAAAAGGAAGGCTAAAACATAGATAAATAAGCAGACTAATATTAAAAGTTTCTGGAAGTTCAAGGATTGCTAATATTTATCATGCAATATGAAAATGAATGACGGCGTTTTGGGTTTGATGCATTATCTACATTTCTTAACTTCTGATCTGCTATAACTTACCGGATCTCCAGTGTCATCGTCAAATATTATGAACGATTTTCCTACGTTAATGGAAACATACTTTCTGCAAATGATTCCAATGTTAAAGCAGTTAACATTTTCTATGATGACTGAGAAACTAGTAATTGAGGAACTCTGCAGAAAAAAAATAATATGGCAGCTGATTCCAATTTGCAAACATGAAGTGCACCTTAGACCTCACCGACTGTTCAGACTACCTGTTCCTCTTCTTTCTCTACCATCTGTGGCATAAATGCAGGAACAGCTACTTTGCAAGATGCAGCAAAGAAAAAGATGGGCCCCCCATATCAGCCATTAATAAGCTTGTTACTTCAGGACTTATATTCAGATATGACTTTTAATTCAACAACTTCATATTGATAAGTCTAACAAGATAGCAGTAAGGCAATACATAGAGCTTTCTGGCCCCCAAGGCAAAATCTTGCAGATGGAGCTCACCATTAGTATAAGAGCTGGAGTGCCAAGACTTCCTTCCAAAGCTGCAATAATTGAGGACAGGAGAGTGAAAGACAAGAGTCACATAGTTGTTTCTTACCAACCACAGCAACACTGGTGTCAACATTGCAAGCCTCTCCATTTATCTATCCAGTCCTACCAAATATTCATATTTTTTTAATTCAGTCATTTGAAAATAATTCTTTTTAAGGTTATTTTATCTAGACTATGAAACTGAAGAAGACCACTAGATGGTAGCAATGAATCAGAAATAGGGGTACATCTTTGCTGCCATCTTGTTAAGGGTAGCAGTCTGGATTTTTCCGGCCATATATATGTTTTGTCTACTCCTTCTTCCATAATTCTGTCATAAACAAGAAGGAGGAATTCAGTGAGAAGAAAAATTGCAGCAATTATGGGGGAAGCAACCAGGCCTTCCAAAGACTGGTTCCAGGATATGCTGCTTTGCTGAATCAGTGGCTATATATCTATGTCTGCTCAAATGTTTACAACTTTACATCCTATGTTTTTCCTCCCATTTGATTCATGTCACCTGCTATTTGGCCATTCTCTTCCTCCTGGAGATTGGGAAGCTTCTGCCTGGTGTTTTATATCATGGTTTGATTTAGCCTGAGAATCACTTATTTCACCTGGATTTTTATTTATTAATTAACTTTCATTTATTTATTAATACATATTATTACCAAATACAATTGCATTCAATACAATATATCCATATATAAATAGTTCCAAGTATAATAATTAAAATTTGAATAAAACAAACTTATTTTCACTATGAGTAATTAAATTAAATTCTTTTCCTATTCGGTTTATGTTTATGTTTCTTTTGTGCGGAGCACAATACTTAGTTTAAAAACTGAACATGCTTTAAAATAAAGTCTTACCTTAGCCAGGTAAACCTTACAGTTTCCAACATAATCAAAAGATAGGCCATCAAAGGTTCTATAATGGCGATCTCCATATGTAGTACACATTGATGGGCACGGATGGAAATTGCATTTAAATGAGCCATGACTGCAGATGCTAAAACAGGGCAAATTTGTAACAGTTACAACATCCAATATAAACCATAATCTCTCTATATAATCTTTAACCAAATAGCATGACTTTATTAAAAATATGTTCCTACAAATTACTGACAAGTCCATTGATTCAATGGACATTGATTGTCCATTGTACAAAGTTGTACATGCAGCTAAGCTGATATTTATTTGAATAGAAAAGATATATGCAGGTAAAGCAATTCGTTTTCAGAATTCCTTACAAATAAATTATAGTTATTCTTATGCTCATAACAGACTGCACACTCTAACATACTGTTGTCACGGGAGAAATCGGTTATATCATGAAATCCCACATTCAAAAGAATAAAACATTTCATTAATTTGATTAAACATGTATCTTATATCAGAAACTAAATATTTTAAGTAAAAATTATTATAATGTACAAACTGACTTTATAAGGCAACTAGCATATTACTAGCCAAACTAGCTCAAGTTCTAGCATATGCTATCAACAATAATTTTAATTCAGATTCTTATTTTAAGGTATTTTAATGTCATGGAAGCAGAGGTCAAAGAACAAGTAAGACTAAACTGATTAATTCATATAATTAAATCAGCAATTTTTTATTTTAGCTTTTTTTTCAATGAATTCTCAAGGTGTTGATTTGTGGCATGCATTTTTCCTCTGAACATACAGACCATGCAGACCTGTCCTTTCCCATTTGATATGATTAGATTAGGAAACATGAGTTTTTCATGCATTCTTATTGTTGCTTCCATGTCTCATGTCAAAAGGAACTGGTTTTAACAATAAACCAAATATAGAAAAATAAAGAAAGGAAAAGCATAAAGGCATAAAATAACAAACTGCCAAAAGGAAAAAAATCTACATTGTATGAATGTTACAAAACCCATGTCTTGTTTCTTTAGTTGGTTATTTTCTTTCAGTTTTTTAATTGTTCAAGTACCGAGCTGAATCCTGCAGCAAATGAAAAGTCCCACGTGTGTTGAGTATCTATTCCTTCTTCTCAACCCTGCAGTCTCCATTGTATCCCAGAGCTCTGCCTCAAAAGAGTGGGGGTTCTTCAGAATAAACTCTGTCATGGAATAGTGGGCAACAGGAAAGGTGGCATTGCTGTCCCTCCTCAGTAGATGAGGGAAGCCACTTTCACTGACACAAAATTCCATACACTGTCTCTAATGGTCATAAAGTTTGTACTAAACAACAAAGTGGATGATTTTAAAAGCAAACCTGGCATATTTCAAACCAACCAACAAAGCATCTTCCTATACCTGTGCTTCTGTCTCAATATTATTTATATAAGACAAAATGGGTCTACCATCACATGTAACGCTTAGTGTAATCTGTGTTACAAGTGACCATTCAATCCTAGGCCTGAATAATAGGTTATTTATTATTTTATTATTTTATTTTATTTTATTTATATGTTGCCCATCTCATCAACAGGTAATTCTAAAATGTAAGAACAATCAATAATAATAACAATGTTCAAAATATCATACTGGAAGGCATGTGTAAAATGAACATTAATGAATAAAGGAAATGATTTCTACTCACCAGGTATGGCAAGAAGAAATTACTTTGTCCCCAGGAAAATATTCTTTGCCTTTCCAAATACACGGGCATTCATTTGGCTTGAAGCACATATCACCATATTTAAAAAGACTGTTGAAACAGCAGATAGGCATTCATTATCAGTTATATTTCAATATTATTAGATATAGGTAGATAATGGGTAGGTAGATAGGTAGATAGATAGATGACAGATAGATAGATAGATAGATAGATAGATAGATAGATAGATAGATAGATAGATAGATAGATAGATAGATAGATAGATCCTACTGAGATACATTACTGATCTTCCACCCCATATAATTGAAGAGAAAAAGCTTAAGTGAAAGAGAAAAACCTTACTGAAGAATAATAAGACTTGGCTTGTAGCAGGGGTGAATTGCTACCGGTTTGGACTGGTTCAACCAAACCGGTAGCGATGGTGGCGGGTGGTTCGGAGAACCGGTAGTGATGGCAGCGCGAGGCTCTGCCCACCTGCCCAGTCTTTTACCCTCTGCGCATATGCAGAAGGGTTTGTGCATGCGTAGAGGGTCTAAGCGCACATGTGATGCGTGCACTTCTGAACCGGTAGGGAAGGTAAGTAGATTTTATCCCTGGCTTGTAGTATTCTCTTTTTCTAATGTAAGTATGTGTGCTTAAATGCAGCAAAATCATGTCTGTCAGTTTCAGCTAAAGGACTTTCCAGCAAACTGAGAATTGTGAATTGTGACATTTAATAGCATCATCAGAAAGTTGCAGGTAAAGTGCATATTCCTCTCCCCACCCCCCACCCCACTTTTTTCTCTAGAAAAAATTCTGTCCACTTTAGGCAAAGGTTCCCAAGGAGATCTGAATAAACACATAACAAAATGTGACTATTAATTGCCAGAAACTATGTTTTGTTGTACTGATATATAATATCCTGAATAAAATCCAATATGTTCAATAGGAATAGGAACTATAACTAAAATAGGGCAGCTGATATTCTTAGCATCAGGACAGTTCCCTTTGAGTTAAGCTTCACTCCTCATGACTTCACGGACAAACCATGTACTTCCCTTGGCAACAATCCAGAAAGGATTTGCCTCTCTCTCTTTCGAATTAACCTAAATCACTGATATTCTATAGTAACCTCCCAACCCAGTAATGAATATTAAGCCATATTCTGCTTAGCTTTCAAGCCCAAGCAAGATTTTGTCTTTCTCAGGCAGCATCAAGTACCCAATTACAAAATTATTATCATAAGAGATCTATCAAAAAATCAAATAGAATGAAGATTCTGAAAAGTATTATACCATTATACCAAAGTATTATACCATTTATCGGAAATGCACACTGTAAAGAATGGAATAAGCATTACTGTGTTGCAAGCATAATGAAAATCACTCTCCACATTATCTAATTAATTATCTATGAAATTATCTGATTTCACCCTACACATTTCCCTTCCCCCTTCAGAATGGCTTCTTCTGTCATGCAGCTGCAGTTGTGTAAATAGGGAGGTATGTGGGACTCACAGGATTTCAGAGGGTGGGTTAATATAAGACTGGGCACCCCTCTCAGCTAAAGCCCTCACCTTTAGACAGCTGGATATATTCCCACACAAGAGCAAAAGCGACAGAGAAATTGAACTATTCAGAAAGACCTTTCTTTTGGTGCTCATCACTTCAAATTTTTGCATATCTGGGTTGGAATGTGCACCTGGAGAAGCAGAGCATGGGAGAGTTTTGGCAACAAAGAACATTCCCATGGACTTGCCCAAATTAAAAGACTGCACATTTTCGAGCTGGAGATGGGCAAGAAGACGTTCAGGGTAGCCACATCCTAGAATCTCTGAAAATGTATCTAATAGTTTAGAAGGTTGTAGTTTTAGTTTGGCAAGATTCTGTCTATTAGGTGAAAGCAAATAAAGAATTAGACTCAACTGGATTTTGCTGTGCCATTTTTGGGATTGGATCTAATCTTATTAGTGTTTGAAAGCAGCACAGTACTAGGCTCTGTAGAAGAAATGAACACTTGCTATAGTCTCCAGGTTGTTGGCAATGGGTTGACAATGGATTGTTCTGGGCTGTCTATTGGTATGTCCCCAGTTATAATGTTCCTGGATTCCAAATGCAAGATTACAGTCATTGTGCTTAATGCAGTGTTTCCTCAGCCTTAGCGATTGCTGATTGAGGAATTCTGGGAGTGGAAGTCCACAGATCTTAAAGCTGCCAACCCTGGCTTAATGTAACAGTTCTATCGAGAAACACTGGCCTAATGTAACAGTTCTATAGCCAAACAAAAACAATTAAGAAGAAAATGTTTTCAACAAAGCATAAAAATTGCTCTCACCTAAGATTCTCAATAATAAAAAAACAAGTTTTCAGATATAAGATTTTTTTTCTTCTAATATTTCTTAGAGAACCATTTTTAAATATCCTCTTAATTCTGGAGGAAGAAACCCAAAAATATATTCAGTGAGCATTTTGAAGCTGCTACTTGATCAGCAATATCGGAGCAATAAATACATCCTGCACTGCTTTGTAGTTAATTAAACATTTTGAAGAAAAAATAAGACATAGTGAGTCTTTCTCTTAATTTTAATTCATATTCCTCCTCCACAAAAAAATCTGAAGAAAATGTGTGTGTGTGTGTGTGTGTGTATATGTGTGTGTATGTATATATATGTATGCACACGCACAGACACACACATTTCAATTTATCTATTTGGATACATACATGTACATAGAATTTCTTTGGCTGTATTTATAGAAGTTACCTTTTATAAAAATATGAAAAAACAAAGCCTTTAACATGGCTGTTTTATTAAAGTAATTTTCTACTTTCTCCTATTCTTCTGAAAGAAAAAAAATCAGTAACAACATCATAGTTTCTCTTATCTTTTAACATTAGGGTCTTAGTTAAAACTTATTAAGAAAACCCTCCCACCTTTTCTAAACTACAAGATTCCCACTGATTTATACTACCAACAAAAGAGGTCGCATTCAGAAACAAAGAGCATCACTTTAGCCAGGCAAGAGAAAAGTGCAAGTTTTATCTCTGAAATATAATCCTACATAAAACAAGTGCTAACAGCTTTCTCTTTTGAAAAGCCAGGCAGACAGATTGATTGCAAGGATCTAAGAATTCATAAAACAAGAAGATGCCATTCAGATGACAAATGAGTTCTTTTTACTATGAATGGCCATTATTCACAAATGTCAAAGTTTGATGTACAACTTACAGATAAAATTAAATGCAGGCATTCACTTATAAATACTATAATTTGACCAATATATTATTTAATTTTACAGTCACCTTAATCAGGTGTTCTAGCATAAGATTTAAACAATAATCATAGCCTGGCACCATTCCTCCACTCAATGATAAATGCACTTAATCGTTGTTCACTTTAAAGAGTTATGAAATCCTAGAGGGAAAAAAACCCACACCTATATTTATTGCTAACAGCTATTTTCACTGTTCTAAAGAAACTTTTACAGAACAGAATTACTACTTCATGTGTTTGGTTCTTGAGCTTCTCTAAGATGAAGAGTAATAATGTAATAATTACAAATTATATCTCACATTGTTGAGTTCTGGTATATGAAGACACAACCACTAAATGTAACATGCCTATTGTACTTTTTCTGCTAATGTTACATTGAATGCAATCTGTAAATTCGAGGTTTCCTACTTGAAATACTGTCTGGATTTTAAAAACAAGACACTTCATTTTATAATAGATACTCCAAGCTATTTTAATATTATAATATTATATTTCTAATATATGTGCACGATTTTGAATTATATCATTTTGGAACTGCTGCCTAATACTAAATACACATTAATAAAAAATACACCAAAAATTAATCATTATTTCACTCCAACAATATCCTAAGAGGACTCTCAAAAAACATGCAAGCCGCAAAATTAAATTCCTTCTATGCAATTATTCCCCTAATTCTCTCTGGCCATTGATTAGAGACATTCTTGGATTCCATTAAAATTATGTTTGTATGTGTGTTTGTGGGTAAATTAGAAAGTGATGATTTTTTTTTTGTCTTTCCTTTTTTTAGCAAATGTTCCAGGAATTTATTTAAGCTTCTTACAAGTTATTTGATCTGTTATGCCATCTGTTCGAGAAGATATTTTAAACTGAGGGCAAGAAAAATATTTAGAGCAAAACAGGCATACATACAGATTGCCACAGAGGATTTAATATTTTCAAATGAGTACTAGTGATGATTGCAATATTCAGAATTAAGAGTGGAGAGAGGAAACTGAGATATCCTCTACCCTCAGAGTTATTTTAAACTTTGATTGTACTGAAGTTTACCACAATGCTTTAATACAGGACTACATAGCAGATGCAGCAGATGTCCCTTTCTACCCCTTGTGGTAAGGGATTTCCAAACGTGGCAACCTTAAGATTTGTGAACTTTAACTCCCAGAAGTTAAAGAACCAGGAATCCTGAAAACATAGTATATCAGGTATTTTTCTGTTTTATCCAACCATGACATAGATGTGCCAACCATGACATAGATGTGATTTCTAAGAAGAAGCAGGAGTCATTGGAAAGCTACCACAGATAGAAAAATGAACGATGAACAAACATTAATGTTGTCATAAAATTCAGTGCTAATTTTGTGTTGCTTAAACTTTGATTTGGTTGTATTGCCTCGTGCTGTGGGGTCTATGACAATTTGCTGTACCCAACATGCCACAGCCAATTCACCATGGGACAAATTGCCATGGCCAAATCACCACAGGACAATTTTCTGCAGGACAAGAGTTACAGTAATATCAAATAAACAGTGGAATAGAATCATTAAAGAAAGGTACAGAATGAAATGTGAATGACAAAAATTAAAATATTTTTTTATTTATTTTAAATAATTAAAGTTGGCTGTGGCGAATTCTCCTGCAGTGAGTTGGCTATGGTAAGTTGGCCATGGCAAGTTGGCCACGAGTTGTCCCATTCTGTGTGCTGTGTTTTCTCAACGTAAGAAAGGTGAGTAAGAGAGCAAAACTGTTCCTTAGTTCTGGAGCTGAACATGTTCATTAAAGGCTTTCAATTATTTAAAAGAGAATTGGAAATCATACATGTATTTGTGCTGATGGAGCAGAAGCTATGTTGCATGATAAAAAAAGACTAAATGTTATCTGCATGTTTCTTTACTTACCCAGGGGGACACATGCATCCAGAAAAGCATGGAATTTGTGCAGACATAGTAATATTTAGCAGTTGATTTTCACAGGTTCTCTCCCTGCCAAATTCCATAGTTGGTGAATTGCTACAGTTAACATAAATTTGCTCTTCAGGGCAATTGTGATCTCGAAAAATATAACATAGATAATGTCATAGTCAATTTTCTATATTCTATAATTTTTTTCAATGCAGAGCCCTAGCAGTAACATGTTTTAAGGTGATTGCACAACTTTATAGCAATGGAGTATATGGCTATTACCTGTATCACTAACATATTTCCCACCAAAATCATAAATTGGTTTAGTTGGAATGGTACTTTCTTAAATTACTCCTGGTCCAGTCTTCTTGCATATAGATTACACACAAGTATGCTTGCTACAAGACTAAGGTTTGGAGAAAAGTGATCTGGGTTAAATTTGTTTTGGTTTTACTTTACATACCAGTGTTGTCTTCACAGTTCATCATCCCATTTCTGCAGTGGCTGTGGAAAAATTGCAATAAATAAATAAAAACAAAAACTTTTTTTTAAAAAGTTGGAAATCTAACCCTATGTCTCTTGGAACGAACAAAAAATCATCAGTTGTTGTCACAAATAACCTTTAGAACCATTCTTGTGATCTATAGATTACACTGGACAACACTTTTTTAAAAAAAGTTGGTGATTATGACCAAACTGAACACAAATATAATTTGTATTATCATGTAGGAATCTTGAGAAATATGAAATTAACTTTTAATGAATAAAGTGTATTTAATCACATAATGTTTTCAACACAACGCTTGAGTTCAACATCACCAAAAGTGTTTTGCTGCTGATTTTCATTTGTACTCAGTATCTGATAAATCTTATTATAGTGCCATCCAGAGTCATTTGGTTGAGTTGGGCAGTCATGGAAACTGAACAAACAAACAATAAGTCAGCCAGCATTGATGGATTCCAGTTGCCCTGATGCCGTTTTCCCATTATGATATTATCTTGGTGAAACCTTTCACCATATTCATCACTGACTGCATCTAGTTTTTTGAGAAAGGAGTCCAAGTATGAATGCAGAAAATGAATCTTCAATGACATTGCACTTCATGGTCTTGTATGCAGTAAGAAGTTTGTCAATCAGCTAAATGGGTATTCTACAGTTGCCAAGAAAATTCTTGATGACACCCTTGGATGCTTTCCAAGTGATTTGTCTGGCCTCACTAATAGATCTTTGAATCACTTGTCACTGATGATGTATCAATCCATGGACCAACAAAAATGCCTTCCTTAATCTCGGAATCAATTATTTTTGGAAACCTCTGCCTAAAATAATGAAAATCTTCATCTTTCTTAATCATAGCTTTCACAAATTTATTCATCCGTCCAAATTTTATGTAAAGCCGAGGCAAAAATAGTTTTGTAAGGTCAAAAAGAAGTTTGTGTGCCACTTTTTTCAGTTGTGGAACCAAACTCTTTTAGAGTGGCCTTTTCTTTTTAACGTAATGCAACTTTCTTGCATGATTGTCCTATTCATATGTATGTAATAAACAGTACTTGGTATATCCAAGTTGCCTTCCAAGCAGCAGAGCCATTACTTTTAGAGCTCCATAGATATTCAAATTGTACCTAATACACATGAAAAAAATATGAAAATGTGGAATGTTGTTGAAGCACATCCAATACATCAAGTACATGATGGGACCAGGGCACCTTTCATGTAGCACAGCCAATGAAAGATGGCCTGGTCCCATCATGTAAGAATAGATTTCCATAAATGTATGTGATAGGTTAAATTATTGGTTATTTCATGATTTAACAGCCAAATATCTATAAGATACACCAAAAAAGTGTTCAGGAAGCAAAATCTTTGCTGTACAATGTTATGTGTTAGAATAGAAGGTAATATTTAAACATAAAGTGGATAACCTGAATGAATAAAATATCTAGCATATTTGAGTCATGACAGCACAATCAATAATAAAAGGAAGTTACAAAAAGTGTTTGAAGGAAGTGACTGGATTGGGAAGATATTAGAGAACTAAACCTTCTTGGCTACCATTCTATCTCAGACTCCTACTATCAGTCATCCCATCCACCTTGTGATAAGAAATGGGGGGAGGGGAGAAGCTTTGCCTCTGGCAACATGGTGCCTCATATAAATCTTTTCTTTCTTTCTTTAATAAAAAGAAAAATAAATCACAGACAGAAAAAGTTTTCTGAAGAAAATTCAGCATCCAACCATATCCTGAGGGAGATCACAGTTAAGAAATATGATCAATCAATCAATCAATCAATCCCAGACAATGGAAAATAAGACATAAGTAAACTTTGATTGGAAACTATCTGAAATAGGAGAGTAACTTACCACTTTCCAAACGATGTGATTATGTTTTCTCCAGGATGGTAGTCAATACCATGAAAATAGCAAGGGCATTCATTTCTATAGTGAAAATGAAAGCACATACTGAATATTGGTATACAATTTATATGGCTGCCAATATTAACTGTTATAAAGAAAAGAAAACATTCCAAACAAGCATTATGTATTGGAGTGCTTTCCTAGCAAGTAAATCCTATGTACAGCCAAGTAAGATGAGTTAGATATACAAATGATAGCATATAAATACCATATGTATTTTTATTTTTAAAATACTATTTTTTTAAAAAAGATGTAGTGCAAACATTGTTCTTCCTATCAGAAATTATAATAAAATAATCATATAATCACATAATCCAGAAAAAAGGGATACAACAACTACAGACTGAGTCAAATCAAGTAAAACTTAACTGCAGCATCCTGTTTGGAAAAATCAATCAATATGTTTGCTATTTTCCTACCTATAGAAATGATTTTTTGATGTAACTTAACTGGTATTCACTTTTAAGCAATACAATTACTAGCTAATAAAATCCATGTTATGCCATCATAAAATAAATTATATTTGGGGAATATTTCATTAGAGTTCTAGGAAAGATTTGACTCCTGAGATAATATAATTATTTATGACATTAATGGCTAAATTCTACTAATGCTGCTTGAAGTGGAAAGCAAGAAAAATGAGGGACCACATCTCCAACTTGGCATAGTGCAGGATGTGGAATCATTACTGTCTTTCATGCTCATCACTGCTTTCTGTCAAATTCCTCAATACATTAAAAATTTGTTTTTCAGATCCGTTTATGTGAAAGCTGGAAGTTTTTTTTCTGCTAACTGCTTAGTTCTGAAAACATACAGTTATAAAGAAATATTATCAATACAATTCAACATACTGTGGCACACATCTGTCAGTTTTGATGTTCAGATACATTCCAGAGGGGCAGGTGCAGCCTTCGACACAGTCACCATCACATGCCTCTGGCACGGAGAATGCTCGGCAGCTCCTACCACAGGTAGATACACAAGTACTGTATTCCTTTGTATCTTCACATGAAAGAGCTGCTCAAATGAGAAGAAGAAAACTTCTCATGTTACAAGCCAAATGCGCACACATTGACTGAAAGTAAGATGCTGTTACTAAATATTATGTATGCTTATTCAGAAGTTAGATCCAGCAAATTTAGGTAAAGCACAGGACTTTAGCATAAGAAAGTATTTCATGAGCAATAAATTACATTGCTACATGAATTAAAATCTCATGGTTTATTACATTCAACATTCAGTATAGATTTGAATCATTTTCTTATTTTCTAAATACTTGTTTAGATTTTACGGTGATTTCTACTTAGCTCTCATCTCAAAATAGCAAGAAATCATGCATATATTTTCAGCAGTTACATTCCAATAATTGTTTGACAACAGAATGGCAGGTTCAGATCTCAGAACAGCCTGATTCGAGAATGTTTTGTGATGAACCATTTGGCCTAACCTTAATCTGGGAGACACAATAATGGGTTTGATAGCAACTTGTGGCCTTGAGAACTAAGCTTTCCCAGTTTGGCCATCATAAAAAGTCACCTCCAATACAGAGGCTTTTTTTTCCATTTTAGGAGTAGAGCACTACATGATAAAACATCTTGCATTTACACAAGTCCCATACAACACTTCCAATCACTTTACAGATGAAGGAAGCCTTCATCTTCCTTGCAATCCATGTTTACCATATGGTGATATAACCAATGTAAGAAAGACAGAGGAAGAAATCCTTAACTGCAAGAATTCATAGAAGAGCTCTAGCATAATTTTCTACTGATGCCCACAAGTGTATAGAAACAAGCGAAGAAATTAAGTTCAGATATCTTATCACTTCACAGGATTTAGCCATTCAGTCATGACAAAGCTAAACCCAAGGATAGTTGTTAAATTTGGACATTGAAAAATAACTTACCACATTCTGGGACACTACTCCGGAAATTGATTTCCACTCCAAACCTGTGACACAGATGGGCATAATGGGACAGAGCGGAACACATACAGATCTGCCCACATTTGCAGGTGTCTCTTCTACACTGTTCAAAATAGGGGAGAGGACTCAGATAGGTATAGCATGGGGCAAAGAGTTCTTTGGTAATGATGCTGCAAGCTTCTGTTGCATAAGCAGCTGTCAAAGTAATAAATAGAAATAACCAGGTTTTAGTGTGGGATCCTTTAATTTAAAAGCATTGCAAAGCCTTTTTTTTTATCCTGGGGAACAAAAATGTCTGTTTCAGCTTCTCTGTTAACTAACACCACCATCACTGATGGAATTTGTAGATGTAAATTGTGCTGAATTTTTTCAAGAACTCTTCAATTGCAATCACCCTAAATATTTTCTCCTCCTGTTCTTCATACAGCTCATTCTTTATTCACATTTAGAGCACTGTGAGGATCATACAGCACTAGACATATTGCAGAGATATAAGCTACAGTAGTTCTATCAGATGATTATTTATAAGGAATGCTGAGAATTCTATTTGAGCAATATCTGAAAGGCTGCAAGTTCCCTATCCATTAGGATGACCTGCTTCAACAATTAATCACTGAATGGCTGAATCTACTGCTATTTCCCATAAAAATACTAATAATATTGCAATGCAAATAGTATTACAAAAATGTAACCTCTAAAACTCTATTGTTTTGCTAGAGCTACAACAAGGAAAGATTTTACTCAGGCACCTAATCAGTGTAAGGTGTTTTGCAATTATTATTTTTATTTTCAAGGTACAGTACTTTTTAATGATTTTGGGCAATTTAGTATTCATTTATCTAGCTTAGTCATAGAAGGAAATAAACTGTTCAAGGCCTGAATTACAGCAACACTGAATGCAACAGAAATTAAAAATAAATGGTAATTGTAACTTTTAAAGGAATTTCCATAATGCTGCATAGAGCACTATGAGAAGAGCATTATAAACACTGTCATCTTGTTTTTATAAGAATATTGTGTTAACATATATATTTGGGCCTGGGTTATCTTAGATATTTTCTTAACACATGTGATTGTGTTTAAGGATTAAGTGCCTGCATACAAACATCAGTTTCAGAAACTCAAAATGAACCCTAAACATTAAACATTTTCTCATTGCTACTCTCCATAGTCATACTCACCTGCTTGTAAATGAACATCACATGGATCTATTGATGTACTGTCATACCCAGGACTACAGGATGATGATGTTTTCCAGGAATTTCCAAAAAGCTGAGGTGTAGTTTCTGGCACTCCAACTGGAGATCTTTTTTTATTGATTTTTAGCAAATAATTGGTTTTGAAAATAAGCAGTAACATCAATTAAAAACACATACTTCAATTATTGGATGCATACAGTGACATTAATAGAATGGACAGTGATTCTGGTATCAGGAATCTATAAATCTCCTTATTCTAAACCATTATATAATGTTTTATATTTTAAAAGTACATCCCTACAAAAATATTACTTAATGTATTACCTTTTGTACAGAAAAAGAAAACAGTGTGACAAGTTAAACAATATATCCTCCACATTGAGTTTGCGTGCAAAAATATTTCATTTTATAAAAAGTTAGGCAATCCAATTATAACTAAGCGTGATCTTTCTAAATTTAAATCGAAGGAACTGAAAAATACTAATGTAGCCATTGCTCTAAACAAGTGTTTTTCAACCTTGGCGGCTTTAAGATGAATGGACAAAATCCTCCATGCAGGATGGGGATTACTCAAAGTTGAAGTCTAAGCATCTTAAAGTTCGTAAGGTTCAGAAATACCACTCAAAACTATTTAGAACAAGTTTTTCAAACTATGTTCCAATAGAATCTGAGCATTCTAGTATTCTGTGAAAACCTGATGAGATTCTGTTAGAGGAAAAGTTCACTGAAATAGAGCCAATTTGCTGTCACCAGAGTTTTGTCTTTTAATCAGGAATTGAGAGATTTGTCGGGGGGGAGGACTAACAAGTTCTGTTACCTGAACATTTGAAACTCTTGATCTGGAGGTTCCCAAAACAAAAAATGTTCTGTATTTGAAGAGGTGAGTCAAATATTTAGAAATTTTCAGAATTCTGTATATGAACAATGGCCCAAATATTTAGAATTAAGAAAGGAAAGTCACGTGTAGGACCCTTCTTCATTGCAACAGACTGCATGATAAACCCCAGATTTGCCAAATTGTTGCTGACATGACAAAGTATGAGCTAAGTAATGCCTGTCATCTGTGAGTTGGGAAACTGTTTCACCTTACCTGCAAAACAATTATTAACTATGCTACAATATACTTACTGAGAGCATATAAAATATGCTCTATACTTTGCTTTAGTTTGGCAGTATATCTCCTATTCAGTGCCCATAGCATTATGACAATGGGATTAAAAGCAATTAATACTAGAAGTGGAGAATATTTAGAGTACTAGAGAAAACATGCAAGAAAATCATCTTTTTCTAAGCAACAGCAACTTCGTGAGACACATAATAATAATACTCGATACATGGATAAAAACATTAAAGCCAGTCTAAACATCTGGCTGTTTGTTCAATGAACCGTAACAATCATGAAAAAGCTTAAGTGCTCTGGGACTTTAGAATTCAAACAGAGAAGCACCTGCCACATAATACCAAGTAGGGGTAAGACAAAAAAAAAGTCTGGATAGTGAATGTGGCAGTACCTGAAGACAGAAGTAGAATGACTCAGCAAAAGAAAAAGAAGATAGAACCAATGAAAATAGGTACCTAGGGTGCAATCTAAAAATGGGAATACTACTTGTACATCTTTGGTTGGCATCAACAAAATCACTACTTATCAA
This sequence comes from Ahaetulla prasina, assembly GCF_028640845.1. NCBI lineage: Eukaryota > Metazoa > Chordata > Lepidosauria > Squamata > Colubridae > Ahaetulla > Ahaetulla prasina. Next base: position 268,479,558 of record NC_080539.1, read on the forward strand.
TCAATACGTAGCTGCAATCAAGCTGCAAAAGGCAGCTTTACTTGGAACAGCTTATGTCCTTTGACTATACCTTTAATACCAATCAAACAACAACATCTGCCTATCCCAGGTCCATAGGAAGGATTTGGTAAATGGATAAAAATGCCAAATCCAGTTTAAATATCTGAGGGACTATGCAACGAACCATAATAATAAGTATACTGAAAAATCATGTCGTTATGGCCTCCTATTATAAATTGGAACAAAAAAGAAGGGCTACTTAAAGTGAATGTATGAAAATATCATTGAAAAAAAAGTCAAAAGTGATCAGGTTAAAATATTGTGGTATTTCCAAATACAGAACAACAACATCTTGTTTTATGACACACCAGATATAACTGTGGCTGAAAGAAGAACAAGTGGGGATAGTAGAAGACAAAGAATTGGAGAAGATCACAAAGTATCAAGATCTGAAAATCAAATTTGAAAGATTATGGCATAAACCATAATTTTTGGCAAGGCACTCAGTGTGCCGATAATCACTATGCTGGTCACAGTGGTTATTGGCACACTGGGTGCCATGCTAAGAAATCTTGAATAGCACTTACAAAATATGTGCACTTACAGAATTTCCATCTGCCAATTACAAAAGGCCATACTGCTTGGATCTGCAATAGGTTGTCAGATAGTATGTCCAGCACCATTTTAACTTTCTTATCACCTAAGACCACCACCCAAAATCACTTCAAATGAATGGCTTACAAATCTGACTATTTCCTTTCTTCTAACAATGATTGAATGATAATCAATTTTTTCTACTTATTAAAAAACTGCACTGGTTAAAAAAAGTTTTTTAGTATTTATGAAAATGTATTTCTAGATTGTACATACAAAAAATCATCCTGAGTATTTCCATTGAAAGTTCCACAGAGGCCAATAGTGTCATCTTTCCATTGAGCATCAGCTTCAAGATAGAGTCTTAAACCTTTCCAGTCATAAAGTATTTGTAATCCAATGTATGATTTAATTTGTAAAAATACAGAGGAAATTTTCCTAATTTCAAAGGAATCTAAAAGACAAAAATAGACGATACGTCAACAGTAACCTCAAATATTCTTGAAATGCTTATTTTATTTTACCCTTTGCTTAAAGCTTGCTAGAGATGGATCTCCATAGACTTCACATTTCAGAAAGTTCACCCTAATTCAAGTTTACACAGACTCTAAGTTCATTTCCAAGTGGATGGCACTGATTGTTCATGGTAATGATGGCCTTAAAGCTAAACCATGGATGCCTCTTCAAATATTTTACATCATTTTGTATGGTGAAGGGATGGAATCATTTACTGTAGTATTGACATTACAGTATTTATATTGAAGGTATATAGAATGTTTCCAAAAATAATTCATTTTACACAAGCTCCTTCAGATTTGAGCTGAAGCCACTTCCTTCACCAGTAAAAATGAAATCTTCCATTTGCGGTTCTTATCTGGGATACAAACAAGGGAATGTAATATAGACTTGAATATAAAACCTTGTAATGAATCCTTGAATATAAAACCATATAAAATATAATCCATCCTTTAAAATAGAGAGGCAACAGCTAACCTAACCAGTGCTGAGAAAATAAGTGCTGTGGCTCAGACTGGTAAGACAGTCTGTTATTAACAGCAGCTGCTTGCAATTACTGCAAGTTCAAGCCCCACCAGGCCCAAGGTTGACTCAGCCTTCCATCCTTTATAAGGTAGGTAAAATGAGGACCCAGATTGTTGGAGGCAATAAGTTGACTTTGTATATAATATACAAATGGATGAAGACTATTGCTTGACATAATGTAAGCCGCCCTGAGTCTTCAGAGAAGGGCGGGATATAAATGCAAATTTTTAAAAAAATGACATGGAATGAGTTATCATAATACTTGCAGATAAGGCCATGCATGGATAACTGAACCCAATTTGGGTGATGAATTTTAGAACCTAAAATTCTCAGTTTATTTGTGAGTATATACAGTATCTCTTTTTCTATCTGAATGATGGTCTATTACTGACTTATTCTGCTGTAATATAGTGATCTATTTCTTCACTTCTCATCTCTGATTCCAGCCAAATAGAGAATTTAGCATAAAAATAGAAAGAAGAAATCTAAAATGCACCAAACAGAGGACCATGAAACTTGTGACTTCCATAGCAAACAACATATAACTAAAATCATAACATGTCCATATTTGTAATGTTATTTTTATTACAATTTGTTCTAACTTACCATCAATATATGGAAGATTAACTTTATATTGATCATGTACCAAAACATCTCCTGAATGGGTCAGAGTTACTTGCCTCCTAAAATCTTGACTGAAAATAAGACTGATTGATTGGATACATGTTCCATCATGATTCTAGAAAGATGATGAAAACAAACAATGCCTTAAAATAAAGTGGAATTTATAGATAATAAAAAGCATTAGAACCACATTAGGAGGGGGGAAGAACTGTCAATCAATGCAGCTCTTGAAACAAAAGTGTTTCATGGACGGGCCAAGGCAAACCTACCACTGCTCATGCTGCTACGTTCTACACAGTTGAAGCTGCTGAGGAGTCTTCAAGGCATTGCCATGTAAAACACATTCCAATAGCTGAACCATGAGGTGACAAGAGTGTGAGTTAATGCTTAGAGGGCTTCCTGATCCACAAAGAAGTGCAGCTAGTACGTCAGATTGTACTGCGCTAAGGCCCGCAGTTGCCATCTGCTCTTTGAACAGGACCTATGAGTCTATGAGGACCCATAGATTCCACATCACTCCTGAATAGGGAAGTGCAAACCTAGAATAATGTTTGCATGCCTGGGGTAAATAAGGCCAGTCAGAAGAGTCATAGGCCACCAGCAAATTTTCTCCTTAATAAACATGGGAATCTGGTATCAGTGTTATACTTAGTTATAAAGGTTGCTGTCATGGCAAAGTAATGTTTGAGTAATTCAAAACAAGCCATGAATGTAATAATGGACATACTGTAGCATTACTGAGAACTATGGAGTACTTTCTAGATACAAATACCTTAACTATAAAATAATTCTAGCCATGTTAACCAACAAAACACAAAAAGCTTCACTTCCTTTTTTTCCTCAGGTTTAGAAAATTTATGAAATTTATACATCTGAACTTTTTAGATTTCCTGGCAATGCACTTTTAAAAATTGATTTAATTTCAAAAAAATATGTTAGCCCAAAACTCTATGCAAGGATTGAAATCATTTTGAGTCCTCTTTTTCAAACAACAATCTCTAGTTGAAATTATGCTCTTAAGTTTTTTTTAAGTATCATTTTTCGTAAATAACTCGAAGCCAAATATTTGAAATTACAGCTTGTGCTTTCACAATTCAGCATGTTGAGTTTCTATTGTAAAAACTCCCTTTTCCCAGAATAATTTAAGCTACCTCAGGTAATTACTCCCTCCAGATCTTATCATTCCATTTTTATACCTTTTTGGTCAACTAGTTAGAAAGTGGTGATAGACATGCTTCACTGGAAAACAGTCTGCTTTATTACATATCCTCAATCTGAAATACACAGTCAAATGATGAAAGGAACTACTGTAGACCCAAATAGTTTTATCTGAAAATCATATGACAGTCTATGAAACACTTTAAAACTATTCAATAAAAAGTGGAATCTAAGAAACCAGATGAACATAAAGGAACAGCACAATATGATTAAACCATCCACCTCAAGTAAATAAGAGAAGCTAAATGAAAACCAATACTATCAAAACCTAACGAGAAGAAAGCTGTGTTCTGTTTCATTTTTTGAAGTCAAGATAATTCCGCTGTTTTATTTTTGAGGAACAGGCTTGACATTTCAAATGTTTATGGTTCTGTTACCAATAAACGCAGTATAAATTTTCTGGTTCTCCTGACAATAAGGGATTTCTCAGGGCTATACTTTAAAGAAGGGGTCCCCAACCCCCGATCTGTGAATCAGCACCGGGCCGTAGCATGCTGGAAACCAGGCCACACATTTAAGCAAAGCCCCATCTGCAGCATGTGAAACCATGCCCCCTCTGGTCCACAGAAAAACCTCTCTCCATGGAACCAGTCCAAAAGATTGGGGGCCACTGCTTAAAGTATTTTTATGATGTGGGGAGGGGGGCCCATATTACCTATTCTTATACTATTTTGCTTCTTCATAGGCCACTTCCAGGTACTATGATCTATGGCAGCTGCTGCTAGTATTGCTATTCTCTTGCATAGAGAGGGCGTGCTCATTATTGTTTTTCCCTATTTCACTCTGCATCTTTTTTTCTTCATAGGTGAACTTTCAGCTGAGCTTGTTTCAGACAAGTGTTTCGCACTCCTTTATTATTTGAGTTATTTATCGAATTTTTATGCCTTCATCTTGTGATTCAAGGCAATACTGAGCAGATATCCATATCTGCAATCTGGCAGCATACAGTAATGGCCAAAATTGTGGAAACTTTTTGAGAAAAGTGTATTTTTGAGATTTGATGGCTAATAACACCGTATTTTTTGGAGTTTCAAGATAATCATACTCCACTGCTGGAATAGCCTGGGAATAGCTCAGACCTTAACCCAATTGAAAATCTACGGAGCCGACTGAAGAAACTTGTTAGTCAGAAGCGACCCACCAATAAAACCCAGTTAATAGAAGCAATCATTCAATCTTGGTTTCACATTATAACAGCTGAAGAACTAAAAGACTTGGTTCACTCCATGGGAAGATGTTGTAAGGCCATAATTCACGCTAAAGGTTACCCAACTAAGTATTAACCGATGTGATAATTTTTGTATAGCTCATTGTTTCTACTTGTTTTACTTTTCTTCTTTATACTGTAACTGCTATTCTAATAGCAAATCCTTCATAAAAGTTATTGCATTACATTCTTGCTTAAATTATCTTTCCATTGATATATAATTTTATGGTACCACTACAAAAAAAAACCTGGTTTTATTAGCTAGTTTTAGAAAATACATTTTTTCCAAAAAGTTTACACAGTTTTGGCCATTTCTGTAATCAGCAGTTAACATTATTTTAAATACCTGCCTCGACTTGCTCACTCCCGCCTTCCAGGCTAAGAAGGGCAAATAATGTTTATTTTTCCCACTAGCAAGTGATGTTTGGTAGAAGGTGAATCAACGTCAGAAAAATCCACCACTTCTTTCTTTAATTTGTCCCGCATTCAATCCATATGGCATACCATGCCTGTGTCTTTAGAATGGAACCTCTGTATTAGATCCAAAGATCAACGTTCAATCAGAAAGCATCAAGAGATGTATTCCTCAGAAAAATGACTTAATTTTTAAGCCATCAGCATGCTGGCTTTTATCAGCTCACCTGTCCACAAGGAGCATTTTGTAGAGTCACAGCAAATTTGTCAGAGACACGACTTTTTGCCAAGATATACTGGCAGGGTGCTTGAAAAGTAAACTTGCGCCCATCAAATGTCATGAAGTGAATATCTCCTGAAACTGAGCACTGAGCTGGGAACAAAGAATGAAAAATAGAAAGGATTTTTTCCCCAATATGCTACAAGAATGTTTTGTGATGTTGTATTTGATATTAAATGCTGAATGGTATCAAGACAACCATACAAGGATTACAAAGATAAATAAAACAACTGTCTTGCTTATGTTACAGCCCTTTCATCTTTTTAAAACTGATTATTTCCTTTAAGAACCTGTTTCAGGGTCATAGCACACATTTGAAGAGATCTCATCCTCCCTCACCTGGCCTAAGAAACAAACATGCAAAAAAGCAATTGTCTATCCCTATTTATTATATGAGTAAAATAAACCTTAAGGAACCAGTTTGGTGCAGTGATGAACACATGAGGCTAGAAATGAGAAGGAGGCTATGAGTTCTAATTCCTCCTTAAGCACAAAGGCTGCTGGGTGGCTTTAGACCAGTCACTCTCTCTCAGCCCTAGGAAGGAGGCAATGGCAAACCATTTTTGAAAAACTTGCCAAGAAAACAGCAGGGGCTTGTCCAAACAATCTGAGATGATTGAACGAAAGAATGCATACATGCACACATATTATTTTTATGCTGAATTTCTGTGTGGGAGATAGTTCACTACCCCGTTTCTCCCAAAATAAGACATCCCCTGATAATAAGCCCAATCAGGTTTTTGAGCATATGGCAATAAGGCCAAGCACTTATTTCAGGGTTCAAAAAAATATAAGACAGGGTCTGATTTTCGGGGAAACACAGTATTTAGTCTATGTGAAAGATATCTATGTCCATATTCTTAATAGAGTGTTGGATCTTCTTTTAGGGGAATGATCTAAGCCCATTCCTTGGCAGTTTTCCAGAATTAAAGCATTAAATTGAAGGGATTTTTTTTAATCCACAGCACAATTATATTTGGAAAATGAGGCATTAAGAAATAATGCACAAAGAAAAGGTTAAATAGGCTTTAAAAGGCTTGATTGGTTTGTTTTTAAGTTGGAAGATCTGACCATGGCTATTTTATATCATTGGGCTCTACATATTCTTACTGAGCAATGAAATGATGGTACATGAATTGAATGGAAATTGAATGGAGCTAAACTGCAGACTTAGACATGATGCTCATAAGTAGATAGCTACAGCAGTCAAAGAGGCAGTCAGAAACAAATACTAATTTACAATAATAGGGTGGCAGCTGAGAAAACCTGCAAAAATGTCACCATTAATATTCCAAGCTAGAAAGGTTTGTATGAATTATCGAAAAACTGATGTACCTGGACAGGTAAGATTAGTGCAAATCCATTTTCCTCCAGAACATGTACTGAAAGAGAAAAAGATTTGAGACTTGAGAAAGCAGCTATAAACTATATACTGAAAGCCTCATATATTGAACTATATTTATGGCTCAATATTGAATCGAGCCATAAAACATCAGAAACCAAAGCTGAACCAGGATTTCTGGTTGAGTTTATGCTATAAATCTCAGAAAACAATTTACTCTAGGGAAACACTAATGGAAATAAATAGGAGATGTTTTCATATTCACCAAATATATTGTGGTATTTATGGATTCCTTGTTTGCAATCCGATTAAAGGAAGAGGTTACACATGCTTGGGACAAGAACAAGAATGAATTTCTTTTGTCACAAAGTGTTCAAAATAAAGCATATTACATCATAGATATGTTAATATGTTGTTTTTAATGAGAGATAAAGTTTCTTTCAAAGACTACTCTTCAAGTGTGCAATTTAGGCATCAAACTGAATAACAATATAAATAACAAATCATGATATTTAGATAAATGTATAAGAAAAATACAATTTTAAATTCATGCATACAGAATACAATTATTTATAACATAATCTGCCAAGCAATCTTGAATATTTCCACAGCAGACCCTACAGTCTGTAAAAACTCGCTTTGTATGTTTGCAACGTAAAAATGCTCAGCACTGGTGATTTTGTGTAGTGTATATTATTAAAAATTAAGAATTACCCAACTTTTAGCTGAGACAATTGGTGGGATTACCAATCTGTTCCTCGTTCCGAAGCTCTCTTGCATTTTTTTTCTATATTCAAGAAATGTGGCTGCTTCTCTTCTGTTCATAATAATAAATTCAACAACTTTCTCTTGGATGAAAGAGAATATTCAAATGACCCTATGCTTTAAGATACATTCTTAGCAGGGGTGAAATGCTCTGAAATCTGCTACCAGTTTGCTTTATGTGCACATGCATGGTGCGCGCCAAATGCACGCTGCATGCCAAAATGTGCTTTGCGCACATGTGCACCACAGGCACTACCACGCAGCACTGAAAAAGAAGGATTAAGAAGCCTTTTCTGAGTCGGTAAAGGTAAGTAGAACAGCAAGGGGGGGAACAGCTGTGCTGCACGATTCTCTAGAAAGCAGGAAATCCTGCTTTCTAGTGAATGTAAATCGTGCAGCGCAGCTAATCATTGGAAATACTGGTTCACCCGAACTGGTAGCATTTTTTTTTACTACCTGTTTGCCTGAACCGGTAGCATTTTTTATTACTGGTTCAGGCAAACCAGTACAAACCGGTAGCATTTCACCCGATTCTTAGTATGTACTATATCTGTATATTAAGGAGCTTGACTTCTATGAAATTCAAAAACTTTCTACATTCTTGAAAGGAGAATGTACCACTTAGTGAGCTTTGTATGTTTCTATACAGAGGACTGCAAGTGCTATCATTCCAAAAGTGGAAGCATTCTATTTTGGCTTCTTAAAATACTATTGGGGGGGGGGGGTAAGAAAGCACAATACAGGAAAATTACCCTAAGATACTATAGGGAAAAACATCCCTGGTTTTGTTATATACTATGTTATAAATGTTACTTTCAAGCTTTTCCCAAAGAATAATTTTTTGAGAGTCAGGGTAAGCTAAAATTTCCAATGCTCTGGAATTCTGCTAAATGTTTATGCAAACAAACTCCTTTATCTTGAAAATGTAATTTACAAACCCATATGACTTTAACAACTATTTGTCTAACAGTAATATATTTCGTGAATGAAGTTAGCAAAACATGCATAGAATTTTCAGGAAGTTATTTACCAGTTATTGCATTCCTCTTGAACAACTGCACCAGTCCTGTGGATAGTTCCATGGTAATCACAAGGGCAGTCAATTGGCCTTACACATAATCTGTCTTCATAAATAAGGCCTAGAATGTATATTCAACAGTAGGCAGAAAATTATGAAGTCATGTGATTGGTAACAATATATTTTGACTGCATAGTATTTTTAAAAATTCCTTCACAATGCCCAATATTATTATTTAGCACTAAGGTTCTGCAAAATGTTTTAAATATGAACAATTTCAAACACACAGAGCATTAGATTATTCCTAGAATTCCCTTAGGTTGATTTCATTTATCCCGATAACAATTTACAATTTCACTAACAACATTAACTTGGGTGGCAAGCTCTTGAAATATAGCTTTTTAGCTATTCTGCTGTAGCTTTGGAAGAATGCCACCCACGCAATAGCCATATTACCATCGGGGCAATAGCATCCATCAACACAGGGAAGTTCACTGTCAACACAGTGAGTTTTTTGGCGACAGGAAAATGGGCAACAGTCAATGCATTCATTGTAGACAAGATGCTCCTCGCATTTAACAACTGCAAAACAGAAGACATAGAGAATGTTACCTGATTTATGCAATTGTTTCAGTTTCATTTAAGAAAAGTGTTCTGTTCAAAGGTTTATGCCTCTATAAATCCATTAAGGCTTTAATGTCTCTTGAGAATTTTTTTTTATTGAATGCATTTTTGGTTTTAAAAATGATATGTTATTTTCCTTTTCCATCCCTGCAACCAATCATAGATGTAGGTTTTATTTTGTATCTAAAATGCTTTCCAAAACTACAGCTGAACAAAATATAAAGTCATTTGCCTAACATTTGAAACAATATCTGCAAGATACTACAGACTTGTGCAAAAAGAAGTCCATAAGACTTTTCTTTTGCACAACACACAGTAATTGTATCTTCCTTCTGTGTGCCTCCTGTAATCCCATAATTTAAATTATTTGTAATCTTACAGTCTGGGTGTGCAAGAAGAAGGATTGTTGAATGGAGCTAAGGATAATAGATACAAGAATCTCACTGTCCCAGATGTCCTTGTGCACTGCTTCTGGGCAGCTGATATGATGGAAGGAAATAGATAAGATATATATGATATATAAGCACTGAACACTTCAGCAGAACATTGACTTCCTACTTTTGGGGGGAATGAAAATCATTCAATTCTGAGTGGCTCAAGGTTGATCAGCCTTCCATCTTTTCCAAGACTGGTAAAATGAGGACCCAGATTGTTGGGCGCAATATACTGACTCTTTAAACCGCTTAAAGAGGGTTGTAAAACACTATGAAACGATATACAAGGCTAAGTGCTATTGACAGGATCAATGTCTTTTTCCTAACTTGATATTATATTAGGAAATACTGTATAAAGTTTCTGATCTGGTATACAAATTTTATTTATTTCTCTACATGCAGAAATGTGGTTCTCGCTAGTTTTTATGCTATTAATTTATTTATTTTTATTTATTTTGTCAAGCATGTATTTTATGACAGATACAAGTGTAAACATAATTATGAAAACATGAAAAGGATATGAATAAAAGAAAACATTACGACAGGGACGGTAGGCATGCTGGTGCGCTTATGCATGCCCCTTACAGACCTCTTAGGAATGGGGTGAGGTGTACAGTAGACAATCTAAGATTAAAGTTTTGGGGAAGAAACCGCAGAGTCAGATAGTGCATTCCAGAAATTGACAACTCTGTTACTGAAGTTGTATTTTGTGCAGTCTAGTTTGGATTGGTTTACCATGAGTTTGTATCTATTGTGTGCTCTTGTATTGTTTTGGTTGAAGCTGAAGTATTCATTGGCTGGTAGGACATTGTAGCAGATATTTTATGTACTATGCTTAAGTCAGACCGAAGACGGCGAAGTTCTCAGTTGTCTAAACCCAAAATGTCAAGTCTGGTGGCATAAGGTATTTTGTTCTGTATTTTGCGAGCAGAGGAGTGGAGGACTCTTGTGAAATATCTCTGGACTCGTTCAATTGTATTAATGAAGAAATTCATCTAATCCTTACCATTCTCTGTTAGTAAATGTAGCAATTTAAAAGTCAGGATTGCTGCCACCAATAGCCTCCCAGCGACCTGTGCGCTCCCATAGGGAAGGCCTCCTCAGGGTACCGTCAATCAAACAATGTCGATTGGCGATGCCCAGGGGGAGGGCCTTCTCCGTGGGGGCTCCTGCCCTCTGGAATGAGCTGCCTCCGGGGATACGTCAACTCCCCGATCTCCGGACCTTTCGACGCGAGCTTAAGACCTTCTTGTTTTATCGTGCAGGACTGGCCTAACATATTTTAAATGTGGGTTTATATTTTGGTTTTATCACTGTTTTATTCGTTTTGGCCTAATTTGAATTTAGATTTTTAAAATGTTTTTAATTTTTATAACTCTGTTTTATTTGGCTGTAAACTGCCCTGAGCCCTTCGGGAGAAAGGTGGCATATAAATTAAATTAATAAAATAAATAAATAAATATTATAAACTTAGTGAAAGCTGAACTGATTAAGAACATGAAAACAAATTGCCGGGGGCGGGGGAGCAGAGAGAGAAAAATATAGGAAACTACAGAGACTGCAAAATATTCTGAAAACCTTCAATGCCTACCACATTGCTCAAAATGAGCCCGCCATTCATGGAGTGGTTTTCCTGCTTGAGCACAAGTCCTTGCATATTCGGTTAATGCACGACACCAAGTGGTATTATCAATGCCTGACCTTAAAAACAAAACATTACTATATTTTTATACAAGAGCAGTATGGTAATATTAATAGTATTGTTATTAAAAATCCAGAGATATTATTAATAATAGTATGCATTATTTTATTATTATTTTGAGCAATGCACAAAATGAAAACAATATATTATAAAAGCAATGTTGTAGTGTTTTGGGGAAGATATTCAGAATAATTCATAACACCTAAATTTAGATAAAGTGGCTTTAAAAATAAAGGCAAAGTTTTCCCCTATCCAATCGTGTCTGACTCTAGGGCAGTGCTCATCTCCATTTCTTAGCCAAGAGAGCCAGCATTATCCAAAGACCCTTTCTGTGGTCATGCAAGAGTATTCACCAAGGTTCATGGAACACTGTTATCTTCCCACCAAAGTGGTACCTATTTATCTACTCACATTTGCACGCTTTTGAACTGCTAGGCTAGCAGGAGCTGAAGCAAGCAACAGGAGCTCACCCCATCACATGGCGCTCGCATCTCAAACTCAAGCTGACAAGCTCAGCATCTTTAACTGCTGAGCCACAGCCGCCCTCATGTGGCTTTTAAAAAATAAAATTAAAATAAATTAATCTAAATTCACAGTTCCAAATGGCACACTAAACTGCAGGTAACTTAAAACAGAAATTTCAGATCTGGTCTGAAATAAAATTTAAGAGACAAAGCTGTGAGTAACAACTACTTCTGGAAGCTTAAGCTCATTATTATAGAACTAAACCAAGATTTAATTTTAAATCAGTATGTAATCAGATAACAAGAATTCAAAATACATAAATTTAGATCAACAATTGTATCAATTTGCTCCATTTTCACTCAATTCTATGGGAATGTACAAATGAATATCACTCTACAACAACTAGAAAAGAACCAGGTAGGAATTAAATACTTGGCCAAGATAAATCCTGCTATGTATACATACTATGTCATCTTGAACATATTGAGAACTTGCTTCTAGAGATCATAATGATGTGTAAGATATGAATAGTGTAAGAACTGGAGGTAATAATATAATAAATAGACCCATGTGCGTTCATGAGCTTTTTTGGATCTTAGCTACCCACTCCTAACTCTGGACTTCAAAAAATGGATACTTACATGCATAAATCATTCGTGCAACTGGCCATGAAAGGAAATGGGCTCACAAATTCATGACATTCTTTAAAAGGGGACCAGAGCAATACACTGCATAATGTGTATGTCCTCTGAAAAGAGAAAAAAAAATACAGAAAAGTTGTTTTAAACAGTACCAAAATAAAAAACAGAAAAACAACTCGGGAAGTTCAGACTGCTCCGAGAGCTTTTGATACAGTTCTACAGAGGAATTACAGAGTCTGTCATTTGTACATCTCTAACTGTCTGGTTTGATATTGCAACCAAACAGGACAAGTACTAACTCCAATGGACAGGTAAGACTGCAGAACGAACAACTGCAACAGCCTGCTTTCTATAGAAGACCTGTATATTACACATGCCAGAAAGACGGCTGAGAAATATCTATAGACCCCTCACATCCTGGACATAAACTGTTCCAACTCCTCCCCTCACAACAGCATGCCAAAACTACTAGACACAGATACATTTTTTCCCCTCATGCCATCAATCTGCTGAACATAGTCTAAAACTTGGGTTTTCTTTGCAAAAATCCAATAACCATTTCACCATACTTCACTGATTGCTCCTATGACACTTCCAGCATTTATAAAATCTTCTAGACCACAGGATTTCTCAACACTAAGTCAACTATGAAATATATATATAAGTCAGTACAGCAGATTTATATAATAAAAGGGCAATGATTATAGCTGAATAGACCAAAAGGTTTCACATTTATAACTAAATCTTAGTTTGTGTTGAATACCTACTTGCAAAAATGGATCAGTTCGAGTCAAACAGGGTGGTTCATAGCTAAATGATGTGCCCCAGGAACGGATATTCTCCTGGGGAGGATTTTCTCTCCAGCTTTCCACAAATTCTTCAATGTCTTCTGTAATTTTTCCTAGGGGGCGGAAAAACACAAATGCATTGCCTAAGGCAGGAAGTTCGCTTTGTTATCATTGTTTTCTTTCACAATTTCCATCTAAGTTCTCAAGTAATGTTAAATTAGTTCTAATTAGTTCTGAAATGAATCGATCTTCAGCCATCTAGCCATTAACACCCTGCTTTCTAATGGAATCATTGTACATACAGTATACTAAACAGGTTCTTAGTATACTGTAAAAGTTCAAATGCTTTCACTACTATTGATAGAACAGTATTGTAACATATACTGGAAATTTTCACTGAGAATAATGTTAGTGTTTCTTGTATGGATTTTAAAATTTCTTTTTGCATTAGTCAGCTCTAGAGATTTTCAACCATTCTGTGTGGGCATTTAACAATCAAGGGATGAGTCTCTAATCAACAAAGTATATACATGCAAATACATAGAAAATGCATAATGTGTAGGACATACAGTACTAGTTATGATCCCATAACATAAGCAATTTGCCTGTACAGGCTGCAGGGAAGGGTGGCATGAGAAATTTTCTGCATATACTTCGGAAGGAAAATTTTTTGAGTATAATAGAGGGTATCATTATTTTTCTCCCTTATTTGACTTATTACAAGAGCCCTGACCTTCCAGTTACTATCCATTCTTCCATATAATGAAATCTGTATTTATGACTCAAAATAGGCCAGGCTATTCAATTCAAAAATATCTTGCTGATTACAATATTGCCTTTACTTAACTCCTAAACTACATTAAAAATAGTTTAGTTCTAATGTTCATGTGTCTTAAATATTCCATGCATGTAAAACTAGAACAATCTTATAGATACATCTTTTTTTTCTACATTCAGTTTCATAGTAAAATATCTCATACTGAGCTGCCCAAAGTAAAATTATCCTTAAATGTTTGGATTTGACTTAAACCATTTATTAATTCTAATCTGTATTTTATTTACATTTCATTTCCTTGGATATATTTATAAAGGACTGCACATAGAATAAATATATACTGAGAGCAAACATTAGAATTCAAGTAAATATTCACCATAACTTGTGGAAAGCTCATCTTGCAGAATGGCATTGTTGTTACCACACAGTCCATGTGTTTTGCCCAAGTAATCAGGAGCCATCTTAATATAAACAGCAGATACTCCATCCCAAGCTAAAGAGAATGCGTACTGATGTCTAACAATGACATATCCAGCTACTTTTTGAATATGTAATTTTCCTATGGTATACGGTAATTGTATTCTAGGAAAAAGAACAAACATCATCATAAAGAAAGGAACATAGGTTTTTTTTTCAAATGCTACTAAAGCAGGGGTCTCCAGCGTTGGCAACTTTAAGACTTGTGGACTTCAACTCTGGCTGAGGAACTTTGGGAGTTGAAGTCCACAAGTCTTAAGGTTGCCAACATTGGAGACCCCGGTACTAAAATAAGTCCCATTTTCAGCTTTGTAGTTTTATAATAGCCAATGAAAATGAAACAAAATTACTGCCTTCAAGTGCACAGATCTTATTATTGGGTCATGTTCCTATTAATGGAGAATAAAGACACCTTTTTGTGATGAATTTGTTAGAAACAGTATTCTTAACATTGCTTAGGGAACAATCTTAACTGGTTTTGAATAGTTATGTTTCTTGTGAGAAGAAGGGCTTGGTGAAAAAGTGTGGAAAGTAAGCAGAGGAGTTCAGTTGCCGTGAGAAAAGGCAGCATGGGCCAGAGATATGCCTGGGATCCATAGAATGGAAATATTTCAAAGAGATCGTGTTGCAATTGCTACAGTCTGCTTGGAAATATAAGTTTACATTTTTCTAGATCAGGGGTCTCCAACCTTTGCAACTTTAAGACTTGTGGACCAACTCCCAGAGTTCCTCAGCCAGCTTTGCTTTAATGCCATTGGAATTAAAGGTGCTTTGCTGGCTGAGGATCTCTGGGAGTTAAAGACTACAAGTCTTAAAGTTGCTAAGGTTGGAGACCCCTGTTCTAGATTTTTTTTTTCCCGGTTGGCAATAAAGATGCATTTCTGAAACCCTTTCTTAAATTGGTCAGCTGTGTAGCTTTTAACAGATCAGGTGAAAATATCCCTGTAATTCCAGAAACACCCGATAGTCAGCAGAAAGTTATAGGATCATGATGGCGAACCTATGGCACGTGTGCCACAGGTGGCATGCATAGCCATATCAGTGGGCACGCCGGCTCAGCTCCAGCGGGCATGCACATGCCAGCCAGCTGATTTTCGGGCCTTCTGGGCCCACCAAAAGTAGGGAAACAAGTTGTTTCCTTCCTCTGGAGGGCCTGCGGGTGGTGGGGAAGGCCCGTTTTTCTTTCTCACCTGGCTCCAGATCCTCTCTATGCATCTAGGAAAGGTGAAAATAGCCTTCCCCAGGCTCTCTGGAGGCACAAAACGACCTGTTTCCCAACTTCTGGTTGGACAGGAAATGATGTTTTTTGCTGTCCCCAGCCTCCAGAGACTCCTAGAGTGGCTCTGGAGGCTGGGGACAGCAAAAAATGTACTTCCTGTCCAACCGGAAGTTGGAAAAGTGATCATTTCGGACCTATGGAGGGCTCCAAGGGGGTGGGGAAGGCTTTTTTCGCCCTCCCCAGATGCATAGGGAGGACCTGGAGCCAGGTGAGAAAGGAAAATGGGCCTACTGGGCCATTGCGTGCCAGGAGCGTGGGGGGAGGGCGGTTGCGCATGCAGGCGGAGGGCGGGGCGCATAGAATTATGGGTGTGGGCACACATGTCTGCGAACCTTACCCCCACCCCCACCCCATCCTGGCACATGATGGCAAAAAGGTTAGCCATCACTGTTTTATACATATTATGCATCACATATTGATCTCAATTGCATAATGAATTATAAAGTATTCACTATACATGGTCCAGAGGAATGAAACTGGTCTATATTTAGAAATTACAAAGAATACTTAAATATGCAATGTTAAAATAATAGTGCAGGTAAAAATACCAAGGAACATGAGAACATACAGGTACATTTGTTTAACTTACCCAATACCTTTGTAGGTAACCTCACTACTTAATCTGATTTCTTCTTCTCCAGAAAAATATAAGCTAACGGATCGTTTACAGGAATATGGAAAAGAACTGCATTCTGGATCATTATGGATCTGCAAAAAAAAAACAAGTGAGAGAATAATTTTAAGAAAAATTAGATTACAATTTTCATACAACTTCAGAGATAGGATCCAAAATAACATTGAAATTATAAACATTAGCTCAATGCCTGTATCTTAATTATTGCTAAATTGATTATTAGCTTGATACCACATTTGGTAACAACTCTATTACCCCCAAATACGAAACAGTACATAAAAGTGAAGCTTGGAACATTTAGGTTCAGTCAAGATCCTTTGGAACTTTATTAAGCTGGGATCTCTGCAGCCTTCAACATTTGCATGAAAATGTTTAATTACTCTCCAATTGAACCTGCTCCCAAATCTCTGCCAAACTTAGAAAGATTTTCATGACCACAAATCATGATGCATAGGGAGTTTATAAGAGTAAGAGGTATTAACTTTTTTCACCCTCATGCACAGAAAAGCATTTCATATGGGTTCATGAAATCTCAATCAAGCAGCAACAGAAAAAAACAGAATCATCCATCATACACCCCTATTCTTTCTGACATTCTCTGAAACAGATCATGTCAGAAGTGTCATATTATGCAAGTAAGCCATCTACTAGAATAACTAGTTAATTCATAAAGCCCAGATTTGAAGAAAACAACTATACTACACAATACCCCTTCATTCTTATTTCACTTACTTGTATGGAAAAACTCTGTTCATCTAATTCATTCTGCCTGACAAGAACATATGTAGATTTCCCAGAGAAAAAATAGTAAAGTCCATCAAAGGTTTCATAATGATATTGTCCCCATGTTCGACAAATGTTGTCTCGTTCTGTTCCCATGTTATGTACTACAGCAAAAGAAGAGGGAAAGAATCATTCAGAAGCAATACTACTCTTGGCTTAACTTGGATCCAAGAAAGTGATGACTGTAAACATATAGCCAGAAGGCCGGAAATATTTATTTTCACAATATGCGTTGTAATATATAGCACTTATGGTTGTTGAGATTCCATTTCTTCTTCAGAATATGACCTGAAAGCTACAAACTACAGATTTGTGCCTTTGGGGGAATTGTGTTGATTCTGAGAATAAGTCTATCAATCATGTTAAATGATATTTCTGCATCTTAGACCATTCTAGGTAAAACAGGTAACATAAAATGATATCGTCTCCTTACCTATCTGACATCTTGATCCAGTTGCGTTATATCGACTACAGTTGCACATTTTCCAGTGTACACATTCACCTCCATTGAAGCATGCAAATAAACCTAAATCTATTTTTTTTAAAAAAAAAATAATAACATGCAATAATTTTGTTACAAGTTACATATATTCTAACTGGGTAGTTTCATGAAAACAAATCATTAGAATGTACCATACCTAATGTTAGAAATCTTCTCAGCTAATAATTATACTTTATGGTATTTTATTCTATATGACAATGATTTCTGAATATACATTAAGAGGGCTTGTCCCAAAGATGCTTTTTCAAGACGCAACTGGACTTTCTGTTTTTTCTTTGAAGATGTTTCACTTGTCATCCAAGAACTGAAGAAGCTTTTTGGATGAGAAGCAAAATGTCTTCAAAGAAAAAAAAGAAAGTCCAGTTGCCTCTTGAAAAAGCACCTTTGGGACAACCATGACCTGGATGATTGAGAATCTCCACAAACATTAAGACTTTAAATCAGTGTACTTTGGATAAATGTTAGACATTGCAGTAATATTCCATCAAAGTAGAAACTATATTAGATCAAATTACATCGAAGGCATTCCCAGAATTATTTCAAGTGACCTCCATTTATTGACCTACTATTGATTTAGATGAGACTCAGTTCTTTAAATACTTGATGTGATCGAGTTAAACTTAATAAAACTGGGGAATAGTTTTTTGTTATTCTTGGGAACAGTCAGCTTCCCAGTAATTAAACACCTGCTAATTTCCATAACCAAATAAAAATAACATTCAGCAATTGTCAAGGCCATTTACTATACTTTGAGGACAGCAGTTCAAAAGTTCAGTTACAGGCTATTTTCCATATCGTTTTTTTCTTGTAATGTTTTTGTTCCCTGTTTTGACTCAACACCTGTTTCTGCAAGAGCCTAGCTTACCATGTCAGTTCAGCAGAATTTTAATAGAAATAGTATTCTTGATTAAATAATTCCTCCAGCTAGAGGTCTCCAGCTAGACTGAATGTCAGGCTTTCCAGGTAAAGACTGGAAACATGAATAGATGAGCTAAGTCTACTTTACTATAAGGCTACATTAACAGAATCCTTCAAAATACAAAGTTCCCACCCATCACTTTTAACTGCTAGACCCATTAGTTCCTTCCTAAGTTTCTTTCTTTGACTATTAAACAATTGCAAGTTCCTGCGTCTTTTGTCTGATGGTTTCCTAGGCAGCATCTCCTCTTCCCTTTCCTCCAGGTTATCCATGCATTCCATTACCTTGTAGGTCTTTATATACTTCTCACCTCACTTTTTCCCCTTCCTTTTCATCTTTGGGCTTTTATAAAAATTTTCTTCCCTTCCCCTTTTCCGCCCTCTGATATACAATTATTATTTTTATAAAGCAACAGGAGCAAAATCTCCTGTTCTGCTATCGTGGGCATAACATCATACGACATAGTTTTTTGTAATTCTGAACAAAATAAAAATGGATAGGCTTTTTCAGGAAATAAAACAGCTTTTTTCCCACCCTTTTTCCTATTTGAGGTAGCTTTACTTAGCTTCATAAAAGCCATTTATATACATTCTTAGTGCTTGCCAAGACCCTGCACTTCCCACATTTGAAGGAGAGAATTCTTTTAACTAAGAAATATGAAACGAATCAGATTACAGGGTATTTATTATTCTTTGCAAGCTGAGAACTTCCATTTTTGTAAAGAAACAAACAGCATTTGCAAAAAAAAAAGTACTATATCCTCATGGTCAAAGATAATACATAAATTAAAATATATAAACTGGCAGTCTACTCGATTTAATCACAATAATAATTTGGAGATAATAGTATGTATAATAAGTAAGAAGTAGTATATACAATATATAAGGAATAAGGGAACCACAAAATTAAATATGTGAATATGTGGGGGGGGACACACAAACTGTGGATATACACCAATACGGAACTATTGTAAAATGGAAACTTTTTGTTTGTTTGTTTTTTTAAAGAAAATAATAAATTATTTCACTAGTTCTGCAATTATTTATATCCTTTTTTAACAATATTTATAAGCCTCCTTAAACCTTATAGACAAGAGGTGTCAAACCAGATGTGTCATGCACAGGCCACACCCACCCCAGCTCCTCGAAGGCAAAAAACTTAATGCTATGTCACATGACACCAACATGACCAGATGAGTTTGATACATGTGCTGTAGACTCAGGACAATGAATAATGTTTTTAAATATCTAAATACAGTCAAAATAATAAATTGAGTATCTAAGAAAGTTGCCAGAAATAAACCTTGCTATAATAGTATCAATTTATCTTGCTTCTACTGTCCATTGGTACATTTATAATTCTGCTTCATTTTATTTATTTATTTATTTATTTATTTATTCAAATTTATATACCGCCCTATCTCCCGAAGGACTCAGGGCGGTGTACAGGCATTTAAAAGACATATAAATTCATAAGTTGGGAGCCACCACTGAAAAGGTCTGTCACTTGATACATTCTTCATGAACTTCAGGAAGAGCTGGGGACTCTCAAAAGGCCATCCACAAATGCCCACATATGCTGGGGGCCATCACTGAAAAAATGCATTACCTGGTATACAGTCCATAAACCTCAGAAAGCGCTGGAAAACCTCAACAGGCCATTGACAAACAAATTGATGAAATGTTTTATAATGTAGGTAATAATCAACACTTCAAATTAAGTCAGGAAGCCTACTGATAACCAATAAGGCATCAAAATTTATGTTATTCTACAAGGATGGCTGCTGAATGTTGTGCCTTGTAAGTTCAGCTTTGAAAAATATTCAAACAATTTTTGGTAAGGAAATTAGATTTAATTTACTGCAATAAGGTTCATCATAATGATTTTAAAAATTTACAAATAGTTTGGGAAGCTTACTTGATGAATCACAGAATATGTTACGGAATCTTCTTTCCCTGTATGAAGATACTGTGGTAGAGGAAGAACTATAAGATGAAAATCCAGATACCTGCAATAAAAAAAAAACTATTAATTTGAAATAACCTATAATTGTCCATTATTCATACATGTAAATGTATTAGGAAAATGTACAGTGATTAAAAAAGCTGTGATACAATATTATTTTCTTGCAAATTAAAATATTGCAGTATAGTACAATGCAAAATCTTAAGTCCTCAAAAATATGTTTTATTGAACCCTTACAGAACATATTTACTGTAGTTGCACAATCATGGTGCCATCTATGTCACTGGAGTTATTTCTTCACTTTTATCCCCTCCTAATTGGACTTATATGCATTAGAATCTGTTTGGTACCACTCACTTAATTTCAATTTTTTTTGAAAATTTCAAAAATTGGGGGTTTTGTGGGTTTATTTTTTTTTTAGTAATAAGAATCCTTCTTGCATCCCCTAGTCTAACCTGGCCTTGCAAAAAGATACAACCGTGGTGATTTGTTTAATGACTGTGACAAAAATAGTCATAAAATTGGGCACAATCCACTTAATAGTCACAGTGGTTATCCACAGAAGTTCTTGTCTGATGAGTTGGTCCTGGTCAGTAAACTTCATTAAAGGTTGTCAGAAACAACAACATGCTGTATGTATTTTGTCCTTGATCAATCAAGCAACTTTATATTCTTTCCCTTGGATTTTAACACTCTTGATCTTTAATTCCTTAAATGATATCCCAGAATTTATTTGCATTTTCTCTT
Source organism: Ahaetulla prasina (assembly GCF_028640845.1). Classification (NCBI taxonomy): domain Eukaryota; kingdom Metazoa; phylum Chordata; class Lepidosauria; order Squamata; family Colubridae; genus Ahaetulla; species Ahaetulla prasina. Next base: position 268,500,796 of record NC_080539.1, read on the forward strand.
TGTCTCTTCCCAGAAATCCTTCAAACTTTAACCAGCCTCTTTTGTAAATCCAAAGTCAGAAAATTATCCAAATCGCTCTACTAATTTGTTGCAATTGCAATTGCAATTAGACTTATATACTGCTTCACAGTGCTTTACAGCCCTCTCTAAGCAGCTTGTAAGAGTCAGCATATTGCGCCCAACAATCTGGGTCCTCATTTTACCCACCTCGGAAGGATGGAAAGCTGAGTCAACCTTAAGCCTGGTGAGATTCAAACTGCCAAATTGCAAGCAGCCGGCAGTCAACAGAGGTAACCTGCAGTACTGCATTCTAACCACTGTGCCACCATGGCTCTTGTTATTTATTGTTGTTATTTGTATATTCCTTTTGATTATTAAGACATGAGTGCATTTCATTTGTATGTCCAGTGTAACATCTTTTTCCATATCATTCTTATGTCATTTTTAAATCCACATTCAGCCTCAGTCTCAGTACTGTCCTGTAAAACTTGTTTTTCTTCTATAACCTCTTTTAAATCTGGTTTATCTACAATAGCAGACAATCTTAAGATTAACTTCTTAGTCCAGTGCTTCCAAATATCCTTGAATTCATCCAAAGTAAAGTATTTCGCTTCATTTTATATTTAGAAGTCAAATTTAAGTTTTCTTCTCCTTGAATTAATTAATATTTAGCTCTTTCTGGTTCCCTCTAGTGTCCACATATAGGAATATCATCTTATCATGTTTTTTTCTTATAATTAATTTCAAAATTATTTCAAATCCCTCTAGATTCTTAATCTATTTATAGCTTTCTGAAATAAAAATTCTAAGCACCATGTTGCTGTTTATTCCAATCCCATTTTAATTTTAAAGTCCATAATCTTGTACTTAAAAACTTCTTTCTCCAATGATTAGAAAGAAGCTCACCCAGTGAATGTTACAAAACTGGCCAATCTGAAAATGTATAATAGTTAAAAAAGTAATTAAAGTGCAGTTCCAAAAGTTATTTAGAAATAAGATTCTGCTTTATGTCAGTATAGATTATGTTAATGACTGTGAGCTTTATAGTACTTTCAGCCATGAGTTGACTGCATAAATCTTGATTCCTGAGGAGCAGCTGTCTGCAGCTGTGGGCAATCTTATGATTTCTTTTTCTAGAGAGATTGAAAGTGGACAGAATTCAACTTCTGGTTATCAATCTCTGCTGCAACATTGTCCCCACTCCATATCCTCACATGAAGCTTGTAGAAGAAAGAGGGACTTTTTCTCAGGCTCAGGTCCAGGAGAAACTGGCTATGAGAGTACAAGTCCTTACCAACATGGAATGGATGCTGCTACCAGCATGTAAGCTATACTTAATGCAATGAGAGTGAAAGAATCATGAGAAGACCAACTGATATTGAATATTTGGGTGGCTTTGGGGAATGAGGGGAAGAGAAGCTGCCTCATAGACAATCAGGCAAGAGAAGTCAACGCCCAGTAGCTTAAGGGTCAGAGAAAGATGTTTTGAAGGGATCTGTCTAATGGATCAAGCAATTAAAAGTGGCAGCAGGAAGTCTGTACTTTCAGACTTGCACGATAATATTACTGTAGCCTTATAATAAAGTAGAATTAATTTATCTAGTCCTGTTTCCTATCTGCTTTACCTGGGAGGGTTGGCATCAGTACAAAGATATGAAATGATAAAGCTGCTGAGATGCTCCCTAACAGTTCTGGTTTATTAACACAGGAGAAAGTCATCATCACTGCCAAAGAAAGAATGGACAAAAAGGATGGATACACCCATTTTAGAACCATTATGTTTGCAACACTCTTCTGATTTATTCAGGGTGAGTGAGAAACTGCTCTATAGTGTGATAGTATCAATATGAATCCAAGGAAATGTCTTTTATCTGGCCTTGCCATGACTAATTTTAGCCAGGTATACAAATAGAGGGGCAGTGCCGTAACTCAAACATGAATGTGTTACATTCCACTATGATTTCTGCAATATCCTTTGAAAGCTTCTCTAATGTGGTTCCTCTTAATTGTGAAGGATGTCCACTCAGGAAATGTTTTCCTAAAAGAAGTCTAAATACGTCCCTGCAAGATTCTCACTGAGCAAGCTATGTATGAATATTCTTGCATTGTTTTATTCGTGATGTTCTACAAAACAGTACCGGTGAGCACCATGAAAAAATTTGCAATAACTAGAATAATGCAGTGGGAAGGTTGTGATATTGAATTACTGACTCTAACCCTATAATCAATTTAGCCCTTATTGGTTACATATTTATCTGAGATTTCCTATCTTTTTGAAATATTCAAAGGATTATTCATTACTGTTAATGTTCGTAGAAATTTAATCGCAGTAACTTGGCTTTAATAATATTCAGAACATTTCTTTAATACCTGTCAAATATTTTCCATGTATTCTGAGTGATTTAATTAAGATCAATAGCCTGAAGATAAGGCAAAAAAAAGAAGCCACTTCCAGTTCTTTTTTTAAAAAACACAGATTTACTGCCAGTTGATTTAATTTCCTGTGTGTATTTTGTATAATATTTTTCTGTCTACTGAACTTTTCAGTAACAAAAAAATTGGAGAGAAACAAGACAGAATCTGAATTCAGGGGAGTTAAATAGGCTATACAAAATAAAAAACTGAATAGATTTTATTTTTTTTGTGCAAATGTTATGAATGGTTTTGTTTTTTGTTTTTTTTCTTCTCACTTTCAATGAATATATTTAAACTAATAAAGTACAATAAGTTAAAACAATGTATTTTAATTGTTTTATTCTTATTGTAAACATCTGCAAAATTCAATAGCAGGGGAAGCAATGTAGAAATACTATACATTAAATAATAAATGCACTTTTATAAAATGTAGCCAAACTATTAGGAATTTGGTTTAATAAGTATTCACTAACTGGGAATTAAAGGAAAGAAACCAAGATACATATTGTCTATTGTCAAATATCACTCCTAAACTTCTGAATGAGGCCTAAATGCTAAACAAGCCTTCTCTCAATTAAAAACATGAGATATATTTTAGTGATTATTTTTAGACAAACTATTAAATGATAATACTGGATCATTTCCAATAACTCATCCTGATGTTTATTTTCTTATTCTTGTTTCCTTGCTTGTAATAAAACTGATGATATTTTATTCCATTTTAAAATTTAATAATCAAAGTCTGGCGAAGCAAGAAAAACACCTAAGGCCATATTGCTTTGCATTATTGTAAATAGGATTGAAAGAATGATTACCATGTGATTACCACATTATACATTTTGTTATAAATGTTATAAAATAAAGTTTATAGAATCTAATTCATTGTTATAATTGTAAATTTATAAAATGGACCAAAAATTCAAACCTACTTATTCTTTGTAATGTTTTATTAATTTCAGAACAGCTAGACTTTTGAGGAAAAATACATTTTAAGTATGATGTATTATTAAATATATGTAGTAATAATTGCTTCTAAAGTGATATACTCATTTTTTTCTTGAATCTGTTAAATCAGTTGTATGACATATTCATATATTTTAATACATTTCTTTCATTCAAAATATAGAAAGGGGAAGCATTTTGCTTAATGCCGAGTGCATAAATGACCCGATCATGCCATTCCAAAAAAAGAACAGAGGTCAAGGCACTTCCTAGCAAATATATCTATTGATGAAAGAAAAACCCTTTTTGAATTGCAAAGTTATCTATAACGCAAGTTTTTTTTCTCTCAATCCTGACAAAAATGCAATTAGTAAAGATATTCAGATCAGGAGTTCAAAAACTCAGTGTTGAAAGATTGAAGGGAAATAATCATAGGATTGTAAAGTTACATTCAGGATAAGCTAGCCTTGGAATTATTCATTCTATCACACCAACTTTTACAAGTCTAAAAACAGCTGCAGAGTTGGTGCCTTACCTGATCACTGAGGACACTAGGATCTCGTTTCTGAGGAACCGCACTGCTGTCATTCCTAAGGAAGAAAAGAACAAGGCTGGATTTGTTGAGCAGAGGTAATCTGCACCTTTCTTACTCATGCAGAACTTAGGAAAGCTGCACCTCCACTCAATTTGAGGCCTCCTAACTGAATCAGTAGACAAAAAAAAAATGGAATTTAAGGGGTGCCCCTTAATTCTTGATGCTGCAGAAAATAAAGCCCTGCCTTTGAGAGTTTCGATTGCTACTGTTTAGTCAGCGATAACGAATTCCTTTATTTTTTTTTAGTGTCTTTTTAGAAATTCTGTTTTTTCTTTAGATTACCTAAGGAACTTTAACTTACTTTTAAAGGAAGTAAGAGTATCCTTCTCTTCTGAAGTTGATGTTGAATATTTTAATACGTTTTAAATTTTATTGGTAGAAATGCTGCGTTTATACCTTGGTGAAAACTTTCCTGGGAGATTGAGTACCCCATATTCCAACCACAAAATCATTTCTTGGGGGGGAAAAATCCTTCTATCCAAATTACTTCTGCAGAAAAATGATTTTATTTAACTATATTTATATTCATTTTCTTACATTTTCATATATTTTCCAAAGAATTCCATACTTTTCAGTATTTAGCACATCCAAACATTTTTTACATTTTTCAATGGCTCATCTATAAAATTCTACAGGATGCTAAATCGTTATGAAATAGTTATTTTAAATTCCCTCTCTTAGCCTGCAAACTATATATAAATATAATTATCATATATTATTAGCCTATGATTATCGGATATCTAAAACCTTGTTACTGTTAAGACTATTTTTTATTTCATAGATCAGAACACATTTCTTTAGAAACATTCAATCTGTGACTAGTTTATGCAATTTTAAGTCACTATTTATGTAAATATAGTTTTCTATATAAGCCTCCTTGATTGATTCACAGAACATGAATCAGATGAACCAGGCTACATCTTTACTTAGACATGAAGAATTCAATGGGACTTTCCCCCCAAACGTTGCCGGAAAAGTGTATTTTGGTCCATATTAAATCATATTCATCCTTGGACTTCAAAGCTTGCAGAAAATGCTTTATGGATTTTCCGCAATGGTTCATAGCTTCCTTTGTATAGATTTTGACTGTTGCCCCTCTTTCACCTTAAATACATCTCTGAAAATTTCAGCACAACACAAAATGATGTTCCCTGACTGGTATTCTCAGAATGTTTGGAGCCTTCAACTTTCATAATTCCTAGCATTATTGGAGTCATCGTCTAACACCTGTAGAAAGTCTTAATAGAGTTGTGACAAGGCTTGATAAACTTTCCAAAACAGAACCACATTCCTGAAACAAAACACACACAGGATGGACCAGGCCTGTCCTGAGCATTCACAGGGTCAAAGCACGGGAGGAGAATCTCATTATTTTACCCATCACGAGGATGCCACAGACTCTTCCCTCCATGGAACTGCGTTCTTGCAAAGCAACTCTTAAAGGTAGCAAAGAAGAATGCCTCCTGGTCCAGAGACGATGGACCAGACGGCGAGTGGCCCGCCAGATGCAAAAAAAAAGACAGAAAGGAGTACAGTACCGGCTTACCTTGAGAGCCCGGAAACCGCACGCGGGGTCAGTTGCGCTTCCACGCCCCGCCAGATCAACCCTGCAAAAGAAGAATAGACGCGATTGAACCAAGTGGAAAGTACCTTCGCGGGGGGTTCTTTCACCTGCTACCCAAGGAATCGGCCCCCCGGCTCTCCTAAATTCATCACCCCACGCCTCAGGATCGCTGGGAGCCGAAATCACGCCTGCCCGGAAAGCCCACGATTTCTGCAACTCACCGTGAATAAGCAACGCGCGAAGAAGCGCTCTGAGACGCCCAGAGCGCGGCTCCATGTGGGCGTCGCGGCGAGAAGCTTCAGAAACGGCTGCTGGAGCCTGGGAGGAGGAGGAGGAGGCGGAGGGCGCTTGGTCCGCTTTCCCACGGCTAGAGAAGGTCTCCGCGCCCAGGAGCGCGTCCGGCTGCTGGGCGGGGGAAGGCGAGGGGCGGGCCCGCTGCCTGCCTCGCTTTACCTTCTTCCCGAACTTCTGTTCTCCGCTTGAAGGTGAAGGTGACCGCAGCAGCAACCGCCAGACTGGGCGCTTGGGGACGCCACACTAATTAACATAATTTTGCCCTCTCTGGAAGCCCCTTCCCGGTCCTATTTGCAGACAGCATGCCTAGACTTCAAAAGGGAACTCATCAACTAAGGAGATTTCTGATTGAGAAACTTTTGTACGGTTAGGAGAAGAGAAATGAAACAACAGCAAAAAAAAAACAACCCTTCTCTTTGTTAAGTACACTTTGTTAAGTAACTGGATTCAGTAGAAGCATTGTTTTTCATTGTCTCTCGAAATGGTTTGCCATTGTTTCTTTCCTAGGTCTGAAAGAGAATGGGTCACTCAGTTTGGCTTTGTGCTTAACAAAATCCCACTGAATTCATTTTTTCCCTCCCATAATAGCAATCAATTGGTGGCTTCAGCTTCCTTCACTGTGAGTATTTGAAGATAACCCTGTTGAGAAAATAGCCTGCAAGTGTCTTTGATCATAATAATATTTTGATCAATTTGCTGATCAGGTTAGTTTCATCAACACAACCAGGACCTCTCCTTTTTTTGTGCCTTGAATCAGTCTAAAAGGTGCTTCCCACCTCAGATTGGGACAACTCACCACCAGATAACTCACTGGCCAATTTACCATGGAAAGCTCTCTGCAGGCCAATTCATCAATTCAAGTATTCAAAATGATGTAAAAATTGTTTTAATTTTTGTCATTCACATTTCATTTTGTCCCTGCTTTTGCATCCTTTCTTTAATGATTTTATTCCATAATTTCTTTGATATTAGTGTAACTCTTGTCCTGTTGCGAGTTGGCCTTGTCCCACAGCGAGTTGTCCCACATGGAGTTGGCTGCAGCAAGTTGTCTGCGGTGAGTTAGCCATGGTGAGTTGTCCAACACTGAGTTGGCCATGGCAAGTTGTTCAACACTGAGTTGGCCATGGCGAATTGTCCATGGTGTGTTGTCCATGCCCTGTTGCTTTCTTCACTGCTCTACACTATCTTCCAGTGCTTCATCCAGTTGTTCAAAGGGGGGGCAGAATAAGCCCCAGTAAAAAAATATTCTCTCATCCTTGTCATTGCATTTGTTTTTGCAATGAAGGAAAGCCACCCTTGAAGCAAAAGGAACAGGAATAATTGTGGGAATGTTGGCAAGGCAGCCCAGACCTTTGCTGATGATAGAGACAGAGGAAAATCCCAGGAGGTAGGTCAAAACGGAAGGTTTTATGAATAGGAAAAACCTTCAGCTCTACAAAAAATATCACCAAGTTCTGTTTGCACTCCTTCTGCAAGAGCTCAACCAACCATTAATCAATCATTCATTAGCTTAATTAAAATTAATTATCTCAGCTTCACTAGACCCTGGCACTATGGAAACACAGTGTAGTAATGCCAGGCAGAAGTCTTCATATTTTTTGTACTTCTTTTAATACAAAAACAGGTAGGCCAAGCTATATAAATTAGATGTCATCTGCTGAGCCATGGTTCCTAGTAAAACCTAATGAAAGGACTAACATCCCATTCAGCCTCCTTCCGCTTCTCCGATTCTCTAGTTCTCATTTGTAGCGGGCAAAAAAAAAAAACCCTAAGTAGGCAAAAAGGGACTATTAACTTCTAATAGTCATCATGCATACCTCTTTATTTAGGCCCACAGATTTTTTGGCTGGCTGCCTTGGCCCGAGCTAGAAACCAGGAGGCTATGAGTTCTAGTCCTAACTTAGGGTTGAAAGCCAGCTTGATGACTTTGGGCCACTCTCTCTTACTCAGTCCAAATCATGTTACAGCGTTGTTGTGGGGAAGAAAGAATATTAGGTATGTTCCTTCCTTGAGTTATTCATAAAAATAATAAAGGTTGGAAATAAATAAATATATTTCCCATGATATACTCCCTCCAGGAAGTGCCTCCAGGATATATTTCAATAACGGAAAACTTCCACTGCAAATATTTCTAAGAATTTTCATACTGTTCTGAATGTTGTCATTTATTATCTATTCTATTTATTCTGGGCAAACATACAGTATTTAGTTTCCCTTGCGATCATTACAACAGGTCCTAATTTTTCAATCACATTCAAAACTTATCCTTCAAGGAAGCTGCAACTATTAATTATTCATTACAATGTGTTTAAAAGTTAATGGTTTTAGTTGAAGAGTTCTGAATATGTTAAATATCCAAAGCTATGTCAATATTAGCTTTCACCCATAGCTTGGGTTTTTTTTAAGTATAATCCTGAGAGATTTCAAAACCCTCTTACCCCTGTTTGAAGAAATACTTTGAATCACTTTTTTCTTTCTTGCTACCATTCTATGTGTACTTTTTCTTTTTTTAATTTGTTTGGTCCTTTTATCTACTTTTTCCTTTTCTCTCTCCTCCCTCTGCCATCTGCCATCCTTTCTTTCACCTCATCTCTCTTACTTCATCCTTCAACTCTCAAATAAAAGAAGCTTTAAAAGCTGCCAATGTCAGGTGAGAAATTGTCTCAGATAAAAAGGATTTTTTTTAAGTTACCAGGAAGTCTGTTAACAGTAAGAAATTTAAAAGATCTCATTCCCTCTTTGTAATAAGTCCCCGTATATTATATTTCCAGTTGTAACAAATGGTTCATTTCATTACAAATGATGAAATGGGACTGACATCTTCAGCAAGAACTTTATTCTGTTGTATGTGCCAATGGGAAAATCATAATTAGAGGAGACAGCAGTTTTCATTATTTTATTTATTTATTTCCCACCTTTATTATTTTTATGAATCACTCAGGGTGGCAAACATATCCAACACACCTTCCTTCTATTTTTCCCACAACAACAATCCTGTGAGGTGAATTGGCTGAGAAAGAATGACTGGCCCAAAATCACCCAATTGACCTTTATAGTTAAGGTAGGACTAGAACTCACCATCTCCTACTTTCTAGCACTGTACCAGTGGTGGGTTGCCCCCGGTTCAGACTGGTTCTATAGAACCAATAGTAAAACCGGTGGGAGACCCTACCCACTGACCCGAACATCATCAATAGTAATCTGCACATGTGCAGAAGCTTCTGCGCATGCCCAGAAGAGCACGCGCCAGTAGAGCAAGTGAGCAAGTGCAGGCATGAGGCGAACCGGTAGTAAAGGTAAGTAGAACCCACTCCTGCACTGCACCTCCAGGGCTCTTTCATAAGAATCTTAACTCTTCTTTCAAGTCAGATTTTGTTGTGTCTTGCCCGCTCTCACAGCAGCCGGGGCCTTCTTATCTGCTCCCGAACACGGAGGAATGTATGCCTCCCGGCCCCAGTCCTGGCTCCATGCCCAGACAAGCTGAAGAGGAGGGGGCACCTCCCGGTCCCAGCCCTGGCTCCATGCCCAAGCAGGCTGCAGAGGAGGGAGCACCCCCGGCCCCAGCCCTGGCTCCATGCCCATGCAAACGGAGCAGCTAGACCCCTCCCCCTCCTCTTCTGGCAGTCTCTGAGTCAGGCAAAGTCGAACTTATCTTGCTGAAGTCACTTTCTGGTCTCCTGCCTGCTCTGAGGACTTTGCTAGGACTTTGGGCAGAGCTGCAAAGGCAAGCCTGATTCGGATTTCCCTGACCCGGCCGTCAGCGGAGGAGTGGGACACGACAGATTTCTAGGAATATCATGGACATATACCTGTAGATTTCTTGACAATAAGAAATGGTTTGCCATTTCTAATATTTCTTCTTTTGTCCTCCAATTTCAGTCTTATCTATAGCTCTGGCACTTCCTCGATCATCTCTCATCTAAAAATTAACCAGGCCATATCCTCTTATGCTTTTTAACAGCAGGCAGGATTAACAATGCTTCCTTAGGCTTTTTAGTCTCATGTCTATCTTTTAAAAAATATTAGGTATACATATGGTGCTAAGCTATGGTTTGCTGAATTGTGATTTATTCGGCTGACTGGGTTCATATAATATTAAGTCAGAATCCAATTAATCATTATATCTATAATGAAACAACATGCTTGCCAATGGATAACTGAGCAATAGTTTATTTCATTAATTCTATTGGGTGGGATAGGGTTTGAACAGACTGAACTATAAACTGATCATACAATATGGATTCATCTAATAGGTTAAAGCAATATTTTTCAAACTTGGCAACTTTAAGATATGTGGATTTTAACTCCCAGAATCTGCTAGCCAGTATTTTGGTTAGATTGCCATTCTGTGTAAATCCAGACAGACATGTTTGCTATAAGAATACATTACCTCAAATTACAGATAGTGAGATTCCACATGTCCCACTTAGAATATCACTAAAAAGATTAACAAAATAATAAATTGCAAGAAATACACTATTTCAAAACATGCAAACAGAGCTAACACTTTCTAATAACTGAATTGGTTTCAAATTGACCTCTTTCAGTTTTCTGGATAGCCAAGAAATTTTAAATATTTGGGGATATCTATTTTACCTGCTTAAAACTTTAAATTGAATGGCAGTGAAGGCAATGGCTGGATTTCTACATATTGATTCACAAACTATGCTATTTTAGCACAGTATTTTATATAACCTACCTGATCAATTCCAAGCCCAAGACTCAAACCTGGATCTCTCTCACTAGTTCTAGCCCAGTTCTTCAAAGATTATACTCCATTGGCTTTTATGGGCTAAGAGCATGCTTTCTGGGAAGGCTGAAAATATTTGAAGCCTTTGAAATACAATTTGTTTCTAGAATGTTGTGTGAGTGCCAATATTATTTTTTGCCTTACTTGGTTGATTGTGCAGTGTTACTGTACTGCACAAGTACAGTACTGCACAAGTTACTGTAACCTAAAAATAACTCAGTTGAGGAAGAAGCTAACATGAATGGTGATTTGTGTACTATGCCAGCTGTCAGAGATTTTAAACCACCAGATGCTTTGAATGGCTTCCTGTACTGAGCACGGGGTTGGAGTCAATAGTCTCAATGACCCCTCCAGATCCTATCATTCCGAAACATTTTTACAGAACCAAAGAATATCACAAGAGTTTCAAAAATCCTGAAGACCCAAAATGCTTATGTGACAATAAGGTAAAAAAAAATCTATGGATCCAATATCAGCTTACATTGAAGATTGTTGTATTCGTGGGAAGAGCTGAGGAAACAGAGAAGAATAGAATAGAATAGAATAGAATAGAATAGAATAGAATAGAATAGAATAGAATAGAATAGAATAGAATAGAATCTGGAAGGGACCTTGGAGGTCTTCTAGTCCAGCCCCTGCTCTGGCAGGAGACCCTGTCCTATACCATTTCAGACATGTGGCTGACCAGTCTCTTCTTAAAAACCTCCAGTAATGAAGCGCCCCAATTTCTGAAGGCAAGCTGTTCCATTGGTTGATTGTCCTCACTGTTAGAAAGTTTCTCCTTAATTCCAGGTTGCTTCTCTCTTTGATTAGTTTCCAACCATTGTTTCTTGACCTGCCCTCTTGTCCTGCCCTCTGGTTTGGAATATCATTTGACACACACACACACCCTCTTCTTTGTGGCAGCCCCTCAAATATTGGAACACTGCTATCATGTCACCCCAATCCTTCTTTTCTCTAGACTAGCCAAACCCAAATCCTGCAACCGAGTCTCTCTCCCCCCACTCCACCATACAAAATCTTTGACAAACTCTGCCCTTTTGCATGTACTACTCTCACCATCTAAATAAAATTACTTTCAGATATGAGTCAAACACACCCCTTCCGCTGTGCCTCTTAGAAGTTTCAGTGGAATTTTATCGCCTGGCTTTTTAATGTAAAAAGTAAACATTTCCTTCAAGTCACTAGTCCGATGGGCATCATCATCATCAACCCGTGGCAGAAATTCAGCCTTGAAAAAAAACCTGTTCCCATGCGTTAAACAAGATAAAACAGGGAAAACTGGAGAAAGGCTGGTGCAAAAAGTCGCAGCTGTCTGTTGATCTCTAGCCTCGGAAACTAAAGCGAAGTTAGAGCGCTTGCAAGAAAAAGAAAGTCAGGACAGAGGATGAGGTGAACGAGGGAAACGCCTCCTTTCCCTCTTGACCTTCCTGGACGCCCGCCGGCTTTTCTCACGGGTGCTTTGCCGCGCCCTCCAGCGGTGGTCCAGAGTTTTGCTCATTGATCTCTTCTCCAGAACCCGGAGGAAACCGCATCCGCAAGAGGCAGGTTGGGCAAAGCAAGCGCCACGGGAAGGTCGCTCTCCCTTCGTCATGGAAAGGAAGCTGGCCCGGGAATTCAGGCACAAGGTGAGCTGGAAGCGCACGGAGCTCCACGCCAAACGATCCCCGCGGCGTTGGGGGATGTGTCGGGTTTTTCCACGGTTTGGCCTTGCGCGGGATGGGAGCGGCAGCGGCGGCGCCTGACGGAGCAAAGACGAAGAGACATTTTGTGGGACTCTGGACTCTTGGTATCGATTAACTCGGGCTTGGCGGGGAGGGCTGAGGAGAAGGGGGGGGAGTTGGAAACTTTATTTCAGCAGAACTGGAGGGGGGGATGTCTGTTCACCTGGGGGGTGCGAAATTTGTGGGATTTAGATTTGTGGGATTTGTGGGGTTTAGAAGGGGCGCGAGAGGAGAATCCCCCTGGTCGTGCCGCGGGTTGCTTTGCAAAATCCACTCGTGCAGCCAAACCTGGGAATCCCCTTTGCATACACCTGTCGAAGTAGGGGAACTAGTTTAGGCAGTGTAAAGTTGAGGAAATGAGTTTACGGGAGGCACCCTTATTTTAAAAACTGTGTCTCTTACCTTCGCTCAAAAGGAGAAGATTTCAAACACTTCCTCCTCCTCCTCCTCCTTCTTCTTCTTCTTCTGCCTTCTCTTCTTTCCGACGCGCAAAAGACTGGGAAAGCCTAGTTGCATTACATTTTCCTTTTTATTCTCTCAGAAGAATAAGAAAAGGAGTGCCAATAACGGCAAGTTAACACAGCTTGCCGTACAGACGTTTCTAAACATTGTTTGAATAATTTTTTTTAAAAAGCCTGTGTAGGTGAAAGACAAAATTCTGTTTATTCATTGGCCTTTTAAAAATACAGTAGGTGATTTCCTTAGTGGGAGAATGATGGGGTGCAGAAGGGGCGACTAATTGAAATTTCCAGTTTTGTTCACTCTAATATATGTTTGCTACCTCTTAAGAGGTCCCCCCAAAAGGAAGCTTTTCTAGCCTACCTTTTTGGTGTGTTGGCCTACAGTTGCCTTCTTTTCCAACAGGTATGTTTCAGATGCAGCTGTCCTTCTTTTGCAGTGTACAAATCATGACTAATATTCAAACAGCCCCACTGTAAAAGTGCTAACTTTACATTTCTTCCTTTTTCCTCTTAAAAAGGTCGTGGTTGCAGTCTAGAATAGAGGTGTGGTTCTTGCATTGGCTGAAGGGTCATATCATACTCTGTGGGGCATGCTAGGGGCTAAAATTCTCCCTAAGTAAGTAGGGCTAAAAAGCCTATTTAGGGAGGCTCAGGAATGTTGCATGGTAAAATGGATGCCAAAAAACATTTGTATGTCATTAGCAGATCTTTTGTTTTCTCCTTTAAGCTAGCAAATTCCAACAAAGAAAAGTGGGGGAGACTGTAGTTTTTGACCCCCTTTACTTTTCAGGCAGAACACATACAACCTCTAAGCCAGAGTTTTTCAAAAGTTGGCAACTTTAAGATGTCCATGTATCATAAAATTGCTAAGTTTGAAAAACACTGCTCCAAGCCATACTTAGTACTTCTTTCGTCTAGAAAACGTTCAGAAGATATCCATGCTATGATTTTAAGTCGTACTTGTTTATTTTAAAATACAAGTTGTATGGCATAATTTCTTTTCATAGATTGCCTCCTTTTCCTAGGCATAAAATATTTCTAGAGGGAAAAATCAAAATAAATCTTTCAGCGAACTTGGTTACAGTAAAAAGTATTTAGGGTTGCTCCTTGTGTACAACAAAACATTGCTCCATCATTTGTCTTTTATACCTAAGAATTAAAATTATCCAATATAGTAAAAAAAAAAGTAAAGGAATCCCTGTGGATTTGTCTCTGCTAGTCATTGCTGACTATAGAGGATGGTGCTCATCTTCATTTCAAGGCCATTGAGCCAGCACTGTCCAAAGATATTTCTGCAGTCATGTGGCCAGAATGATGATAGATACCATATTTTTCAGAGTATAAGATACATTTCCCCCCCCAAAAGAGGCTGAAAATTTGGGTGCATCTTATACTCCGAATGTAGCTTTTTCAAAGCTTTTTTCCAGCCCTAACGAGACGCTAGCGAGCAAAGTGATCTTCTGCTTAGCCTGCTTTTCTCATTGCTTCTTTCTCCAAAGATCAGCTGTGCTTTAGAAGCTATTTTTTATCCCCAACGCTCAAAACCAGAGAACTAATGTGCTGAAGCTGACTAGACTAAAGACACTAGCCAGATGAATACCTGGTAGGCAGATTTTTTTCCCCCTATTTTCCTCCCCAAAGGTGCAGCTTATACTCTGAAAAATACAATAGCTACCTTCCCACTGTACCTATTTATCTAGTTGCATTTGCATGCTTTTGAACTGCTAGGTTGGTAGGAGCTGGGGCGAGGATGGCAGCTTACCCCATCATGTAGCACTTGGGTCCCGAACCTGCATCTTAACTGCTGAGCATCTCAATTCAATATCTTAACCACTCAGCCACCATGCCACCCATCCAGTATAGTATTACTACACTGTACTGTACTGTATTACATTATACTATGGTACGCTACACTACACTATATATCCAGTATAGTATTAGGCCAAATTTTCAGAGTACCTTGAAGTAGAAAATGTTAAGATGCTTTGTGCAGCTCTTTACCAAAGATACCAGTTAATTACTATTATGTCTGTATGTCAAAGCTATTAACATTTAGCTGTGGAGCAACAGACACATTTCAACCATGGTAAATATATTTTATGATCATGTACTTTGTACTTGTGACCTTTTGTGCTGATAATACTCATACATCACTCTGAAATCGAATTTGCTTATTTAAACTTCTTCTATGAACACAGACCATATCTATTCAGAATCTTACTTTATTAGCATTAGCATTCAGGTACCTAGAACACTTTTCAAGACTAAATAAAATTAATACTTTCAGTAACTGACTCTATAAGGAATCTTTTTATTTAAAGCAAAGAATTCAATATACAAAATTAAACATCTAGTATTATTCAGGCTAAATATTGTTATTACATTTAATATTTAAATTTAGACAAGTTTATTTGAAGTAATTTTTGTAGTTATTTTGTACCACTGTATTCTCTAAGGTCATAGATGGAAAAGGTGATATGATTCTTTTTTTAAACAAACTTTATTGGTTGATATGATTCAACTTTAGATTCCAAGTGTGGCATTCATCATCATTGTTTATGTTTTTATTTTATGTACTTTAATGTCTTAGAAAGGTAAAATGATGCAATAGAGAATACTAATGTCTCTTGTAAATTTATGTTCTATTTACTGTTGCATATTCAGAAGACACTGGGTATGTTCAGACTCTTGTAAATATTTTATTAATATAAAGGAATGTGTTGCCTTCCTCATGACAACATTCTGTTCATAATCAACTGTATGAAACACTGACAAGTGATTCTTAATTATTTGTTTGTTCGTAATTTATTGGCATCCTGTCAAGACAAATAATAACAAATATCAGTTAGAGAGTAAGTATACATTGTGCATTACTTCTCTTTAGGTTGACATTTCTTACAATACTTTTGTATGCAATCCATTTGCTTTTTTAGATGGCTGCTATTGCAAGTACTTATGGCTATAACCACATACCTTCGGGTCTTCAAGTGACCTGAACGGGTGTGAATATTAATTAAGATGTATTACATCAAAGACTGTTAGGCTGTTCAAGCTACATTACTCTTGATGTGAAAGTTAGTTCTCACAGTCTGAAAAACACCATGATAATCAAAATAAGGGCAACAACAACAAAAGACTGATGGAAACAGGCCAACTGATTCAAAAGAATAGGTCAAATACTGGTAGCCTTCAACTTATGGCCACAATTGCACCCCAAATTGTCACTGCTAAGCAAAACAGTTGTTGAGTGAATTTTACCCCATTTTACAACCTTTTTGCCCTTAGTTGTTAAGTGAATTACTGAAGCTGTTAAGTGAATGAGATCATTAAGCAAATCTGGCTTTCCCCATTGACTTTGCTTTTCAGGAGCAGGCTGGGAAGGTTACAAATGATGATCACATGATCCCAGGGCAGTAAAGCTGTCATAAATACAAATTCAGTGCCTGAATTTTGATCATGTGACCATCAGGATGCTGCAGCAGTTGTAAGTGTGAAAACTGGTCGTACATCACTTTTTTCAGGTCCATAACTTTGAAGAATCACTTAATGAATGGTTGTAAAATGAGGCTGTATTGGAAAATAACTTACCACATTCCAGGATACAAAAAACATTGGAGTGATACGGTAATAGCTGTCTTCCATTACTGAGCATGAATGAACCCATGCTGTGATTTAGCATAAAGCAGTTTAGTATGTTCTTCTCTTAAGTGGCTTTAAATTATATTATAGCCACTTAACTCTCAGCAAAATGCGCAAATAATTCACTTTTACTTTAATAGAAATGAACAGACCTTGGAAATTCCCGGTTTCAGAAAAGTACCCAGAGAAGCAAGTCATTCTGTCAGGTTTTATTTATTTATTTTAGAAACAGTTAGTAGAGTGAAACTCTTGCAACCTGACACGGGGTTAATTGAACCTGCTGTTTCAGAGAGTGAAGAAAGGATAACTATTTAACAGCAAGCTTAAACACAATATCAAAGCGGGGTGGAATAATTTACTTGATTGCACATCTTCAGGAAGATGTTCACATTCAGAGAAGCCGATGAATAGCTGGTTTCGGCCCAATCCTTCATAGTTGCATTTGCAATCATGGGCTACATTAGTGAATGGCCTAAACGGTTTTTGAAAATATTTATGCAGGTATTTAGTCAATATCAGGTAAGGGAATCAGATACTGTAATGGCTTCGGGATTAATGGCAGAGGGAAAATTCTCAGCATTTCTTATTTATGAACAGAATTATAATGAAATTATTCATTTTTCAGGTTGACCTCTTAATTGATAATGAAGCAGAGAAAGATTATCTGTATGATGTACTGCGGATGTACCACCAGTAAGTCTTTGTGTTATAGTTAGTGCTTTTATTTTTGTGGTGTCTTTGCACATGGCTGGAGATAATAGGTAAACAGGGGAGGAATCCCTCTATTTTAATTCATAGTAAACTAGTAAAATCTTAAAAGTATTTAATACGAACATCAAACACCTCCTTGAACAATTGTTTTATTAAATAAAAGGCAAATGGTAGTTTAGGGAAAAAAAGTTTGCTTTATTGTATATAGCTTTCAGCAGATCTAAATGTACTGAATTTATGCTTTTACAACAAAGTCACCAATATATTTCAATAGGAATTGTGGCTCTGTAAAAACATACAAATGCATTAAAACATGAGCTCATGTTCCCAGAGCTATTTTCATAGGATCTATGGAACAGTGTTTTGAAGTAGCAGACAGATGTGGACATGGAAATAGTGTTAGCATTGAGATCAAAGGCATTAAATGAAAAATATGAAATGATTATGCTGTTGGTGTTTAGATGTATACATATACATGCATACACAAACAATAATTTTATACTTAAAGTGCCATATAACTTAAATAACAGTGCGGCAGATCCTCGTCAGCAAGAAAATATGTACTCCATTTTTGCTCTGTTTCTTTGTTTTCTCAACACAAATAAGATACAATTATAGTTTCATTTAGAATAGGTAGAATAGAGTTTTTTATTGGCCAAGTGTGATTGGACACATAAGAAAATTATCTTGGTGCATATGCTCTCAGTGTTCATAGCAGAGAAGATACGTTCATCAAGAATCATAAGGTACAATACTTTTCTATTCATTAAAAATTTAAATAGGTGTGAGCCCATTTTATTTTGCATAAAATAAGAGGAAATGTTTCTCCAGTTTTCAAAGGTGAGTGAAGTTTACAGTTTAATTTGTACCACCTCAGCAGAATGTTGAGGTAGCTGTTTTTTTGTGATTTTTCTCCAAAGATATAATTTGGCATGGTTTTTGACTACTAATTCATTTTGGTTTCCCTTGAGACTGTAATTGTTTTCCATTCATAAAGGCTGGTCTGCAGCTGTTTAGAGAAGAAAGAATTCTGATGAGTTAATTGTTTAAAATGTGGCTGGAAGGTACAAACATGTTTTCTTTGCTGAATCCTTATCTATCCTATTCTGGGAAATGTTATTGATAATTAAATATTAAATTAAATATATACTATAAAAAGTGGGAGAGAATTCACTCTTACTGAAACTCCTGTATTTGCAACTCCTTTGATAATATTAGTCCCCACTGAATTTTGCTTCTAGCCTTATCCTATTTGGTTCTTCCCTAAGGATATCTCTTTGTCAAGGTTTTTAAAACTAATACTTTTTATTTTTATTACTTGGATCAGGATTGGATCTATATTGGATTCTGTCTTAATTTATGCTTTTCATAAGGAATACTTAAAGACGTAATACCAAGGCAAATGAAACTTAGATTCCTATCCCATGATGGATCCTAATCCTCAAAAATATATGCCACTAGAATTGTATGAATTTTTAAAGTACTCCAATACTGTTTCTTTATTATTGCATCACAAATGAGCATGGTTTATCCCTACAGTCAGGGGTGAAATGCTCCCGGTTTGGACCGGCTTGCACGATCCGGTAGAGATGGTCTGCTGGTTCAGAGGACCGGTAGCAAAAATCCCTGCCCCCCCCCCGCCTCTGCTGAGCCGCACCATCAGCAGAAGGTTTTTTTTTACTTTTTCTTCAGCCGAAACATGCCTTTAAAAGTAAAAAAAAAAGCCTGTGAGGATCCTGCCCCTCAGCTGAGATCGGCAGAGCCTTTAAACTTTTTTTTAAAAAATTTTAAGGCTCCTCTGGCGATCTCACCTGAGTTCCTCATCAGCAGAATCTTAAAAAAATGTTTTCTGTAGAAAACTTGTAGAAAACCTCCTTTTAAGAGATTCTAATGCACTTACCTGATTACTGATCGACCGCATGGCTTTTTTTCCAGCCTGAAAGCCCCAGTTTCACTTTCAGCACCAGACAGAACTAATCTAAACTTAGCTAATCTATTTCATCACTGAGCAACTAATGCTGGCTGGCTTTGCTGGCTGAGGAACTCTGGGAATTGAAGTCCACAAACCTTAATAATAAAATAAAATATTTGTGCAGCTTTCTGAGATTTGGTGTGTTTCTGTAGTGTTTCACTCTAACTACACAAACACACAAAATCTCAGAAAGCTGTATGTGATATTTTGTGTGTATATGTGTGTGAGTCAATTGTGTTGTGTTGTGTGTGTGTAAAGTGTAAAA
Organism: Ahaetulla prasina; assembly: GCF_028640845.1. Classification (NCBI taxonomy): domain Eukaryota; kingdom Metazoa; phylum Chordata; class Lepidosauria; order Squamata; family Colubridae; genus Ahaetulla; species Ahaetulla prasina. The sequence goes on from NC_080539.1 coordinate 268,520,128, forward strand.
GTTGGTTTTTGGTACCTCTTATTGTTTTTTATACTTTGTTTATTATTTTTATTATTTATTGTTATTGGCCAAGCCCACCCAGTCATCTGACCACCAAGCCACGTCCACCAATTAAGCCATGCCCACAGAACCGGTAGGGAACATTTTTAAATTTCACCCCTGCCTACAGTGCTTATTAAATGGGAAAATATTTTTATTTAAAAATAAATAGATGGCTATTGTCCTTGAGAAAAACGGTGGATATGAAATCCATGCATTTGCTGGTTTTAAAATTTCAGAAAACGCAACTTTATTTGCTGTTCCATTGAAGGTTCCATTGAATTTTGTAATTGACCATTTGGAAGTATTTGATTGCTATTAATAAGGTACTGCTTGTACATCAGGCAATTCTATTAGGTTGTGCAATATCTGTGATAATATGATTGTACCATCATCCATTATACATACATTTTACATAGATGAATAGGCAGTACAGAATGAATTTGACCTTTCCAAACCTGATTAAGACTATACTTTTAAGGATTTACAGCTATCATGATCAAAATATCCCTTCCAGAAAATTTGGTATATATCTTTCTAGTTTAACCATATAATTACATAAGTGATTTGATCAAAAGAAACTTGCTTGCATTTATTTTGCACTGAAATAAGTGAAACTTAAATTACACATTACTTTCTTTCTTATTTACATTACTTTCCATTTTGCTTAGTTTTCACTAGTCATATATGCACAGATTCACACACATATACATACTGTATATATATGGAATATGCACCCAATATTATACCTATAGCTATTCTGCTAGTCCTCTTTGAGTGGAGCATACAATAAATAAATACGTTTCTCTTTGAGTAAGCAGTTGTGCAAGGTGCAGAAAAGGAGTAAAAAATACTAACTGCTAAACAAAAAGGGCATGAGATATGGAAACAGAAATACACATTAGTTGAATTTTACAGCAATGACATTCATAGTACCAGACTAGTATACCAGACTAGTCTTGCAAATCATCCATGTTTCCACTGAATCCATAGACCAATTCAATCAAATCTATTACATTTCATATAACATATCTATTTTTCTTTCATTTGTTTCATTTGTTAATTCTTACCATGTACTCTACTTATAATTTAAAACTTAATATTCCACATAAGATAGTTGTTATAAGATGAACTAATACAAGGTAGATTCTGCTGCTCATCAGTGATTTGATCACTTAAGGCAGGGGTGTCAAACTCACATCGTCATGGCGGCGTCACATGACATATTGAGACTTTTTTCCCCCTTCGCCAAACTGGGCATGGGCGTAGCCAACACATGACACATCTGGCCCATGGGCTGGGAGTTTGACAGCCCTGACTTAAGGCTTTCCTTTTTTTTTTTTTAATAAAATAGGAAAGGTGTATTAGGTTATTAGCCAATGCCACATTCTGTGCTAAATACATTATCAGTAGATTTGTTTTATAACTTTCCAGAATTTTATTCTGTACCATCCAAAAATCAGGAGGAGTCTGGTAGCCCCTTTTCCAAGTAACAAATGTTATTAAAAGTAGTAATCACCTGCTTTAACATTTTGTCAGAAGTTATAAGTGCTTAGGGAAGGTCTTTATTATGACAGACTAACACAAGTTTCCCAACTTCTGTAGATCAATGAATCTTCCAGTGTTGGTTGGTGATCTGAAGTATGTAATCAATGAACCAAGTCGACTACCACTGTTTGAGGCCATTTGTCCTCTTATTCCATTAAAACACCAGGTGGAATATGATCAGTTGACACCTAAACGAACAAGGTAAGGTTGAACAATATAGTTGACTATAGGGAAAAAGCACATAAAAGTTACTCCTTATATAAAAACCAAGAGCACACTATATATGGTCATTCTGAACAGTGTTCTGTATAACTTCATTTAATATCAAAGCATACTTTTCAAATAACTAATTATTTTTTATTATAAACTATAGAACCACTAAGAGGACCTTTCCTTCTTCTCTTTTCCTGATCATAAAATATGACAACAGATCTAGCTTCCTCTTCCCTCTGCTATCTGTTTACTTCACAAAAAATTGCAAAACATCATCATATTAAACGCTACCAAAATCCATAATAAATTCTTATCACTAAACTCCTATTATGAAAAACGCATTAACAATTCAATCAATTCTCTCCTACTTCAAATCTATTCCTGCTCCCTTAGAAAACACAGTTAAATGAAATGTGTTTTGTCTTTAGAGAGCTGGTGAAGAGCAATGAGTAGACCACGTTGGAAAATGTGTGTGTGTTTTTTTAAATATCAGCCAATAATGAAATCAATAGCCAAAGATTAATGAACATGAAGAAGAAAGCATTTTGCAATATACATGTTTGCTAAATAAAAAATTTTCTACAACAGCACAAGAGCTGAAACAGTTGTTGATATATTTCTGTATCCTTGCCACAAATTAATGAGATTGGATTAGCATAGAAACTCCCCAAAACAATACCATGTTTCCCCAAAAATAAGACCAGGTCTTATATTTATTTTTGCTCCAAAAGACGCATTAGGGCTTATTTTTTTTGTTTTTGTTTTTTTTTTGTTTACATTTATACCCCGCCCTTCTCCGAAGACTCAGGGCGGCTTACAGTGTATAAGGCAATAGTCTCATTCTATTTGTATATTTTTACAAAGTCAACTTATTGCCCCCCCAACAATCTGGGTCCTCATTTCTTGGTTAGGTCTTATTACTAAATATATTCATCTGGCTAGCAAACTTAATGGGCCTATTTTCGGGATAGGTCTTATATTACAAGCATCCTGAAAAATCATGCTAGGACTTATTTTCCGATTAGGTCTTATTTTCGGGGAAACAGGGAAAAATAAAATAAATGGAAAGCCTGAATAATGAAATTTGAGTCATACATCTCGTACTCTTTGAAAGCCTAGAACCTAATTACAAAGGAAAGAGAGAGATGTTTGATTTATAGGAACTTTTATGTTGCAACTGTAAATTATTTGATATTACAACTTCTACAGGAAACTGAAGGAAGTGAGATTGGATCGTCTGCATCCTGAAGGCCTTGGAATAAGTGTGCGAGGAGGTGCTGAATTTGCTTGTGGCCTGTTTATTTCACAGCTAATAAAAGGAGGACAAGCAGACAATGTTGGACTTCAGGTGCAGCAAAAAAATTTCTATAGCTAAAACTCTTGCAAGTACCATAACCAAAATGCATTTTAAGAAGAAAAACCCTTATCAGAAGAAAAATTTGTAAAGATTGTAATCAAACTATGCCAGCAAATCTGGAGAATAACACAACGGCCAATAAATTGGAAGAGATCACTCTGCATACCAATAATAAATAATGGATACTTAACAAATTGGGCACTATCATGCAATATCTTTAATTTCACATGCTAGCAAAATAAGATTAATGGTTATCCAACACAGATTAGAGCCCCATGTGGAAAAGAAGATGTCAGATATTCAAATCTGACTTTAATAAAGGCCAAGGAACAAGAGACAATATTGCTAATGCTAAATATATGAGAAAGCCAAACAGTATCAAAAAGAAGTCAATATGAGCTTCAATGATTATAAAAGGGCCTTTGATTATGCTAATCAAGTCAAGCCGGCAGATACAAAAGTTACCATTTGTACTTGCAACTTTATATCGCTTTGAATATCTTTTATATCAGGGATATCAAACTGGATTTCATTGAGGGCCGTATCAGGGTTGTGTTTGACCTTGGAGGGCCAGGGTGGGTGTGGCCAGCTTAACATCACTCTTGTCAGGAAGAGTCTGTGGTGATCCGAGCGCTCTGCCAGCGAAAATGGGCTCCTGAGCTCCGTTTTCAGTTGGAACAGCTTCCTGCAACCCTCTGCCAGCAAAAATGAAACTCAGGAGGGCCGCCTGCAGCCCTCCCGAGCTCCATTTTCACTGGCAGAGGCACTGCGGGCCAGTCCTTCATTGTTTCCAAGGCGGCCCCATGGACCAGATCTGAGCACCCAGATCCAGCCTGCAGGCCTTGAGTTTAACACCCTTGTTCTATATGCTAGGAAAGAATTTGACTTTCTATTACTCAAAGAGGGAAGGAGACATACATCCAAATGTTGTTTATTACATGAAAGCAACTGCTTATAAACTTACACACATTTATATTGTGAATAGTTTAGAAAACCATGACTATTATATATTAACTCATAAACTAATTCAAGAAAAGCCCAAAAGAAGAACAAATCCATGTTTAAATAGAAAGCATGTTAAGAAATATTAAATTTTCCCTGTATTATAATCAAAAATGCCTAAAAAGCTGTTAGGAATTTGCAGCAAACATAATTACTGACCTGACTCTGTTGATACGTGATTTTAAGTATTAACATAAACTGTGTTCATAATAATCTCTGAGGGACATATCTGAAACTTTCTGAAAACAAGTAAATAAGAGAAGTTGACAGGAGGCCCATTGTTCTAAATTGCTGTCTCATGATAATGCCAAATGCTTCTGAAATTTCATCCATCTGCATTATTTCATTAAATCTCCAAACATTTTCTAAGCTGGAAAAAATGTGGTCTGAGAAAAGTAATGAGCAGTCAAGGTATCAGTTTCTTCTCCTTTTTTCCATACTATTTTGATTCATCTATGAGAAATTAAAAGTTTTCTATACTGCTAAAACTACCCGCATATGTATCTGTAACTGAGGAACATTTCTAGCTCTGACCTATTTTCCTGTGATGTCTTCATTTTTTTTTTCCCTGAATAGATAAGTGTTTAGCCTTTTCATGTCATTCACCTTTTCAAAAATTCTTTTAGCTATTCTCCCGGATACAGATATCTTTGAGGATGTTGTGGGCTAAAAGGAGCTGGAAGTTATTATGGATAATAGAAGTACAGCAAAATGAGAAAATAGAAAATTTGAAACCACCACAGTTCTGCTTCCTATAGTCCAGCTAGTAAAGAGATTGTTTTCAAAAGCCAAAACAAAGCATTTTCTGTTTGATACTTTTCCTTTTAGCCCCCTAGTTCTTCAGTAATAACACAAGCAGCTTAATACATGCTGAAAATGCAAGACATAAAATGTTTCCTAAAAGTGTTTCCTTCGGCATAGAATTTTGCACATAAAGAAGGCATGTTCTACCTTATAATTCCCTCCATTCTAAAACACCTGAGAACTCAAGCTTGTTCATTGTTTCTTTTACGGTAATGATAGCAATAGCAATTGCAATTTAACCATCATCACCCATATCCTCTCTTTTTAAAAACAAAAACAAAACAGAAACCTGTAGAGATTATAGTCATGGAAAAGAATTGTCAAAGTGTGGAGTGGGAGCTTTTCAAAATTGGCTTCTGAAGGATGATTAAAAGGTAGCAAAACTATTATCCAGATATAACAAGGACAGATTACTCTTAGTTTGTCTGCCTTTATTAAATGATTACATTATTGATCAATAGGATACAGGTAGTCTTCGATTTATGACCACAATTGAGCCCAACATTTCTGTTGTTAAGTGAGATATTTGCTAAGTACCGTATATACTCGAATATGCCGATCCGAGTATAAGCCGAGGTCCCCAATTTTACCCCAAAACTGGGGTAAACTGGGGACTCAGTATAAGCCGAGGTGGAAATGAGGCACCTACCGGTTGAAACCCTCCTCCCTCAGCTGAGAAGGCTGGCGGCTCCCCGCCCGCCCCCCCCCTGCCCCGGCAGGCCTCCCCCGCGCCGTCCGGTAAAATGTGAAAAAAAGAAAAAAAAAAAAAACTCGAGTATAAGCCGTATATACTCGAGTATAAGCCGAGGGGCTTAAAAAAAAAACAACTCGAGTATAAGCCGTATAGACCCGAGTATAAGCCGAGGGGAGGGTTTTCAGCACAAAAAAAGTGCTGAAAAAAACGGCTTATACTCGAGTATATACGGTAGGTTTTGCCCCATTTTATGACCTTTCTTGCCACAGTTGTTAAATGAATCACTGCAGCTGATAAGTTAGTAACACGATTGTTAAGTGAATCTGGCTTGCCCATTGATTTTGCTTGTCAGAAGATCACGTGACCTTGGGACGTAGCAACAGTAATGAGTATGAACCAGCTGCCAAGCATCTGAATTTTGATCATATGTTCATGGGGATGCTACAAAGGTCATATGTCACTTTTTCAGTGTCGTTGTAACTTTGAACGGTCATTAAGTGAACCGTTGTTAAGTCGAGGACTAGTTGTATTCATTTAGCAAGTGCAATGTCTCTTTGCTCTGCCTTACGTCATTGTAACCATGAGCTTATTTATTTATTAATTCAGTTGAATCTGAATTAATTCACATGAATTTGGGCAGCTTACAGTTGTCTTAAAAATTAATTAATTAATAATAGCATCACATATTAGAGATTTGTACTTAAAAGTAAGAAGGGATGGAGGGGGGAAGAGGTTTAATAGCAATAAGAATTTTACCCAGTAGATGGAGCAATCATATCATTGTAACATTTATGGAGCCTATTGTTCACTCCATTATTTCAGCCTGGTCCACAAATAACAATTTGAGTCCAAATTAAAATATTCTACGCCCCACATAGTTGCTACCAGTCGTGAGATTCAAGTAATTTAACAACTGGTTCTCTGCCCTAATGATTTCTTCCAACAACCAGTTTGCCAAACTGCTCAGAAAGTTAACAACCGGTTCTCCGAAGTGGTGCGAACTGGCTGAATCCCACCACTGGTTGCTATCTAATTCATTCTAGCAGATTCCTTTGGGTTTAAATAATTGTATAATATGAATAAATAAGTAATCAATAAGAAGATAGGTCTTCCAAATTATCAGCTGCATAACTGTAACAGTCATGCTTGATACATAGTAATTGTAATTTGTAAAAGAATTTGTAAAAACCTATAGTGATCTTCTGTCAATGATCTTCTTTTCTCTAATTTCCTTTTAGCATTTTGTAACCTTCCCATTTTTAAAGGATTATATATAATTGACATTTGCACAATTACTTTTCTTTCAGTTTATTTTCAAGCACAAGCATGTCAGGATTTTATAACACAAGCAGCTTAATACATGCTGAAAATGCAAGACATAAAATGTTTCCTAAAAGTGTTTCCTTCGACATAGAATTTTGCACATAAAGAAGGCATGTTCTACCTTATAATTCCCTCCATTCTAAAACACCTGAGAACTCAAGCTTGTTCATTGTTTCTTTTACGGTAATGATAGCAATAGCAATTGCAATTTAACCATCATCACCCATATCCTCTCTTTTTAAAAACAAAAACAAAACAGAAACCTGTAGAGATTATAGTCATGGAAAAGAATTGTCAAAGTGTGGAGTGGGAGCTTTTCAAAATTGGCTTCTGAAGGATGATTAAAAGGTAGCAAAACTATTATCCAGATATAACAAGGACAGATTACTCTTAGTTTGTCTGCCTTTATTAAATGATTACATTATTGATCAACAGGATACAGGTAGTCTTCAATTTATGACCACAATTGAGCCCAACATTTCTGTTGTTAAGTGAGACATTTGCTAAGTACCGTATATACTCGAATATAAGCCGATCCGAGTATAAGCCGAGGTCCCCAATTTTACCCCAAAAACTGGGGTAAACTGGGGACTCGAGTATAAGCCGAGGGTGGGAAATGAGGCACCTACCGGTTGAAACCTGCCTCCCTCAGCTGAGAAGGCTGGCGGCTCCCCCGCCCCGCCCTCTCACTGCACCGGCAGGGCTTCCCCGCGCCGTCCGGTAAAATGTGAAAAAAAGAAAAGAAAAAAAAACTCGAGTATAAGCCGTATATACTCGAGTATAAGCCGAGGGGCTTAAAAAAAAAACAACTCGAGTATAAGCCGTATAGACCCGAGTATAAGCCGAGGGGACGTTTTTCAGCACAAAAAACATGCTGAAAAACTCGGCTTATACTCGAGTATATACGGTAGGTTTTGCCCCATTTTATGACCTTTCTTGCCACAGTTGTTAAATGAATCACTGCAGGTGATAAGTTAGTAACACGATTGTTAAGTGAATCTGGCTTGCCCATTGACTTTGCTTGTCAGAAGATCACGTGACCTTGGGACGTAGCAACAGTAATGAGTATGAACCAGCTGCCAAGCATCTGAATTTTGATCATATGTTCATGGGGATGCTACAAAGGTCATAAGTCACTTTTTCAGTGTCGTTGTAACTTTGAACGGTCGTTAAGTGAACCGTTGTTAAGTCGAGGACTAGTTGTATTCATTTAGCAAGTGCAATGTCTCTTTGCTCTGCCTTACGTCATTGTAACCATGAGCTTATTTATTTATTAATTCAGTTGAATCTGAATTAATTCACATGAATTTGGGCAGCTTACAGTTGTCTTAAAAATCAATTAATTAATAATAGCATCACATATTAGAGATTTGTACTTAAAAGTAAGAAGGGATGGGGAGTGGGTGGGGAAGAGGTTTAATAGCAATAAGAATTTTACCCAGTAGATGGAGCAATCATATCATTGTAACGTTTATGGAGCCTATTGTTCACTCCATTATTTCAGCCTGGTCCACAAATAACAATTTGAGTCCAAATTAAAATATTCTACGCCCCACATAGTTGCTACCAGTGGTGAGATTCAAGTAATTTAACAACTGGTTCTCTGCCCTAATGATTTCTTCCAACAACCAGTTTGCCAAACTGCTCAGAAAGTTAACAACCGGTTCTCCTGAAGTGGTGCGAACTAGCTGAATCCCACCACTGGTTGCTATCTAATTCATTCTAGCAGATTCCTTTGGGTTTAAATAATTGTATAATATGAATAAATAAGTAATCAATAAGAAGATAGGTCTTCCAAATTATCAGCTGCATAACTGTAACAGTCATGCTTGATACATAGTAATTGTAATTTGTAAAAGAATTTGTAAAAACCTATAGTGATCTTCTGTCAATGATCTTCTTTTCTCTAATTTCCTTTTAGCATTTTGTAACCTTCCCCATTTTTTAAAGGATTATATATAATTGACATTTGCACAATTACTTTTCTTTCAGTTTATTTTCAAGCACAAGCATGTCAGGATTTTATAAATAAGCAACTCTAAATATGCTAGTGCTGATGCAAAACTATTGTAATGCTTGTGAGGTAGGTTTCAAGCTTTGGTGGGGAAAAATGGCTATAGTAGGTCTAAGAGTGACAAGAGGGTCAGATAAGATGTGGGACGAACAAATAAAATAAAAAGGGACCAATAATTGTTTCCTGGGATAAAAGTGGACATGGGGAAGTGATATTTGCAGAGTCAGGGACAATAATACATTACCTAGCATCAGGATAATTTACAATTATTACTCTGTATAATTTACATTCCTAAATCAGCTGCATCACAGCTTTCATGTAAAGTTCCATGTGATGCCCAAGATACTGAACATTTTTTATAGTTGTATTCATTGCCAATGGTGTATCAATGCAAGTATCTTTTAACTAATGTATCCAACTTTTTACTGCATGGAATGCCAAAGATCCACTCTTCAGAAGCTTTTCCCCAGCAGCAGGAAATTAGTGGAGCGTACGTGCTCCCTTGCAATCCGTGCCTATTATGTAATTCATTAACATAAAAAGAGGGGTTCAGTGATGAGAGTCAGCCAGTTTGGGCCAGTTCGAGTGAACCTGTAGTTAAATTGCTGGCTCCGACCCCCTTCCAGAAGCTCCATGTGCCCCATTTTGACTCCCAAGTAAGTGCAATGATGCCTCCTAGGCCCAAAACATCACGGGGAGGTGCAGCACCCACCCATGGCCTAGTTTCACTCCCAGGAGGCTGCAGAGAGGCCCACTAGGCCCAAAATAGGGCACAGGGAGGGCAGACCCTCCCCCCTGAGCCTGTTTTTGCTCCCACGGGTGTGCAGGAGGCCAAGTGCTGCTTGTCCCACTCCCTGGCCATGCCCACCATGGCCACACCCACCCAGCTGGTCATTAGAGCAGAGAACTGGTTGTTAAATTATTTGAATCCCACCACTGGATGGGTTGCGCTGTTGTAGATTGTCTCTATTCAATAGGGCCCACTTTTCTTGGAAATGCTGTGTTGAGAGTACTATTCACTATTTTCCAAAGAAAATGTTTTTTTTTCCTAGAAAAATATTGCTTTTTCAGAAAAGAAATAAAACCTATACTATAATTAAATATATGAGTGTGTTGCAGGGTTCTAGAGTTATCCTTCTCTAATAGAAGGGTACCTTTCATTTATGGAAGCCATTTTGACACAATCAGTACTTCTGTTATTAGAAATGTGGGGTTGGTGATTTTCACTGATTTACACTTACAGTCCTTGGTCTATCAACCATGGTATTTTTCGGAACAAATTTGGCTAATGGTATGATGATGGGAGGAGAGAAGCTGGAAGAGATAAGATGGAATTAGTAGCTTCCTATGGAATTGTCCATGAGTAAACTCAGCTTAGTGTTAGTAGATAAATGTATTTACTAACTTTATTCACTCAGTCACATTCATTTCTTTATGACCTAATAGATATCATTTCACCAGCAACATCTGTAATTGCACTTTTTAGATTTTGTAAAATCATAATTGAGTTATCAGTAATAGTATCTAATTGACAGTGTTCACTTTTTCCAAGGATCAGGAATTTCTTCCCTGACTCTTGCCTTTATGTTACCTTCACGTTTTGTATGGTAGCAAAAGTAATAAAAATCTAGATATAAGGCTCAACCACAGTGGCAGACGTATTGAGAAGAGTAGGCCCTGCTACGGCAGCCATTTTATGTTCTGAAAATTCGATTTACATTCAGGATCCGCCAATGTACTGTAAAGAAATTGAACGAAGGTTAGGCTTGTAGAGCCAGTTATTTATTCCTCAGCAAACATCGTCAGCTACGACATGTTTAAGGAACTTTATGTGGCTTGCAACTTTTTTTCTTATGCATTCTATCCATTTCATAATTATATCCCTCTGTACCAGAAGCAACTTCTTTCCAATGTTGATTTCAACTGTATATTTCTGCTAAAATATGCTATTGAATTTTGATTGGTTGATTGCTTTTTATTTAAGGTTGGAGATGAGATTGTTCGAATTAATGGTTACTCTATTTCTTCATGCACTCATGAAGAAGTCATCAATCTTATACGAACAAAGAAAACAGTATCTATAAAAGTGCGACGTAAGTACACCATTGCTTTGAGATTTTTTTTATTCCACTTTTATTACTTTATAGGTAACTCAAAGTGACAAATATACCTAATATTCCTTTCTCCTCCTATTTTCCCTCACAACAACAACCCTGTGATGTGGGTTGGGGTGAGGGTGAGTCAACTAGCCAGCTTTCATGGCTAAGGCAGGACTAGAACTCAGAGTCTCCTGGTTTCTAGCCTAGTGCCTTAGCCACTAGATCAATAATTTTATGTTAATTAGATAAGCTAAATGTGAACATTTTGTTAATCACCTTTAAATATGATTTCATTGCAGATGTTGGGATGATACCCGTTAAAAGGTAATGCTTTTTTCTGAAAACATATCTTTTATGTACAGTGTAGATCATAAATACTGTAGTAATTTTCAGTTGTATTTTTCAGTTGGTTAAAAAAAGGTTCACCTACAAAAAACTAAAAGACTTTATACATGCTGTAATATAGATATAAGTAGTAAGCAGTAGTGAACTCCAAATTGTTTTTGCTACCGGTTCTTTGGGCATGGCTTGGTGGGTGTGGCGTGGCTTGGTGGGCGTGGCTTGGTGGGTGTGGCAGGGGAAGGATACTGCAGAATCTCCATTCCCTCCTCACTCCTGGGGGAAGGATATTGCAAAATCTCCATTCCCACCCCATTCTGGGGCCAGCCAGAGGTGGTATTTGCCGGTTCTCTGAACTGCTCAAAATTTCTGCTACTGGTTCTCCAGAACCTGTCAGAACCTGCTGGATTTCACCCCTGGTAGTAAGTCACCCAGCAGGCATTGATTTGATTCTGATACATATCAGTCTTACATCTTGTCATCTTCATATCTTTTCTTTTAGTTCCCCAGATGAGCCTCTCAAGTGGCAATATGTAGATCAGTTTGTATCTGACCCTGGGGTAAGATTCCCATTCAATCTATCACAAATTATATCCTGTGGTCTTAAAATTCTTTTTAAAACACCTGTCCTCATTACAGATGCTCTGCACTCATGTTCCTTGCCACTGGACCTCACTGACTGGGACTGACAAAAATCGATATCAAAAATGTCTGGAAACTGCTGGGTTGTTTAATGGGATGAGATTTACACCTATATTTTTTACTGAGTGACAGCTTACATTTTTGATGTTGCAATTCTTCATAGAATTCATAGAAATAGACAGTGCTTTCCCTCATATTGAAATCTACACGATTAAAATACTAGGAGGTGCAATGAAAATTCTGCAACCAACTCTTAATGTTTTAAAAAACGTGAGGGTATTACCAGAATAACTAATTGAGATGTAAAGATGTAAAGATTGCCTGATAAAATGTCTGTTGCTAAGTGACTAGTTTGTCGCCTAGTCTGTTGTAGCCATTCAAATCTGGATGCCATCCAAGTATGTGGACTTCAACCTTTATACGACTTAAAGGTCAACTATCTGGAGGGTGCCCAGATAGGAGAACTTGGAACTGGCTGAAGAAAATGCTTACTAAATAGCCTCCAAAGATTAAATGGTCCTTTAAAAAGCAGATTGGCTATAATGGCTAAAAGTCTGAATGGGAAGATGTGGCTTTCCAAGTAATTTTTGAGCAACCAGTCTTTCTTACTGTAATATGATTTGAGAATATGATGGGATAAAATTTGTATGATAAAGAGCGAGAAAGAAACCTCCATTAAATTTAGTTTTATTAGATAAAATGCACACTAAAATGAAGATTAGGTAATAGAAACCCTTAAGATTCATCCTTCCCACAAATATAACCTGATGAGAACAGAGTTTGGCAGTGGGCGTACAAAGCTGACTATTACAACCCAGAGGATTGATAAGACTTAGAGTATTCAGGTTTCACTTTTACGGATTATAAGATACATCAACAAATTGCAGCTTCCTGCAATAACAGCAGTGGAACTGCAAAAAACTGCACTACTTGGAACATCGTATATCTTAAGAAGGTACTTGATTGATACCTAGGGCATTGGCAGCAACCCGTATCAACCATTAGCACCAGTCAGTGGTATTTGTTATACATTTTTGAATGTTTCATGTTTAATGAATAAAGTAAATAATAATAATAATATCATTTTTGTGGAAACAATTATATCTATGACAATATGTTGAAGATGCTTCCAAAATGCTTAACGTAGCCACTTTTGAGATTTAGAAAGGCTAAGACTATAGAATTACTTTGATAACTGAATGAGAGATAACCATGACAGTCTGAAAAGCCTTATATCACAACATATTGTTATTGATGTAATATGTGTAATATACGGGAGCTTCAACAAATTATGCTCTGCTGAATGACCTTAATCAGCTTTTCTTTACTCCATTTACTCCATTCCAAATTCCATTCATAGTTTTTTTTCCTTCCATACCCCCAACCCCATCCCAGGTAGCATTCCATCCTCCCTGCGTAGTCTCAGACTTCCCTAGAGTTGTGGATTTTTGGAGTTTTTTTAAAAACAGTTTTCCCCCTATTGTTTTCTGTTTTGAAAAAAAAAAAAGGTCCTCCTCAGTCTTCTGATTTCTCCATTATATAAATGCTTAATTCAGTGCCATTAAGAGAGGTGCTTTAGGATTTGAATATATTTAGCATATGAGATAATACCCCCTCCCCAAAAAAAGATCAATCAAGCATTTTGATGGTTGAGGTAAAAATGATCTGCCCCCATGCCAACTTGGCTGCCACTGAATATAGGTTCAGGCAAGAAGATGGGATAAAAACTTCCCCTTGTAATACAAAGCAGATTATCTGGAACATACACATCTGTTGTCCAGCAGAGGTGAACAGATATGGAGTTGTTATTACTGCCTCTCTGTGCAACTGCCCCATTCTCCTAATCTCAGGCCTAATTTTTCCAATATGAGTAAACAGTTCATCTAGACTAGAGCTTGTGTTTCACCCTGGACTGCAGATGTTTATTAAACTTAGATTCCATTTGAATTGGGAGAGGGAGGCAGTGGGATAACATCTCTATTTAACTAATTGCAGTTTAGCAATTAACCTGTTCTCTCTTATCTTAGGATGGTCAAAACAGCATTGCAGGTCTTGCATCATCCGGAGGAAAACATCATAAAGAAAAGAAGGTTTTCATTAGCCTAATTGGTACAAAGGGAATGGGATGCAGGTAAGCTACAGCATTTTCTTGTCACTTGTTTCTCCAGGAAAATGTAGTTAGTGGGAATGAGCCATTGATTTCATTTAATTTCAATGAAACTTGACACGCGTGCAGAGCTTTAGATTTGATTCCAAAAAGATGCTTTGAAGTGGCTCTGGGAAAAGAAGCAAAGAGTTACAGAAGGGTCTGTGTTCATAGTCTAGTACACGGGTGTCAAACCCGATAGCATCATGGGCTGGATTGTGACATATCGCGACCGTTTTTGTCTTTGTGGAGCCAGGGTGGGCATGGCCTGTGCATGACGAATCCAGCCTGCAGGCCGCCAGTTTGACAGGCCTGGTCCAGTACTTCAAAATATGTTTTTGGATCAGAATATGAAGTGCTGCATAGTCCTGTTAAACATGTATTTTGCTTTCACATATAAATCATTAAGTATTAAAAGGACTGATTTTGGCATTTTTATTGTTTTAAATGCTGGTACAAATTATTAAGCCCTAAAGCAGAGATAAACTACAAATACCATGTCTGCCTTCTGGATTGGCATCTCAGTTCTTTAGTCTTTGACTCATGTCATTGTGGACATTTTTATTAATTACTGATTCATGACTTGAAAAAAGGTAAGAGTGTCACTTCATTGTAAAAGTAGTTTTCTTTTCACATGGATTAGAACACTTTAATTCTCTTCACTGAATTTATATCTCTTCATAGATATAGATCCAATCAAAACATTTGTGTGATGCAGTTCTTATTTAAACACACAAATTTCACAATAAAGTTCTTCATTTTATTGTAATGTATTGTAAAATGAAGAAAGTGAATATTTTACTTTCTTATCCTTTTTCAGAAAAATCCCAACCTACCAGATTAGGTTTGGTATATAGGAAGATTGCGGAGAGGGGAATGTGATCAGTCTAGTCTTGATATGATTGCCATTAATTAGTAATTTTATTTCTTTTATGTTTTGTTCCAGTATTTCCAGTGGCCCTACACAAAAACCTGGCATTTTCATAAGCAACGTTAAACCAAATTCTTTGTCTGCTGAAGTAGGATTGGAGGTGAATATAAACCATACAAAATCTAATTGGATGGAAATGTTTTAATTTGGAAGAAGTTCTAATGGTTTTTCTCTAATCATAAAAGTTTGGTTTGTGAAATTGGTTTTGAAGGGGAATGTATATTTTATACCATAATTATTAGCCATGTTGAGGACCATTTGCTAGTGTAAATACAGATTATCAATTAATTAAATAAGTGTGGAGGAGAATTCAATCACGTGTCCCAGAAATTAAAGTAAATAATGAGGAGTTTAACAAAATTCTGATAATTATATACATCTATCTTGTTGCATTGAAATGATCTAATCTCATGGATTAGATTAAGCAATTCACTTACCTTTCCTGGAGCTGTATGGTTTTGAAATTTTTAAGTCTCTAACGCTCTGCAGACAAGTTGCAAAGAACTCAAGAGAAGAAAAAGAGGAAGAAGGAGAAAAAGGAGGAGGTCTCCCCCAGCCTCCAATGCAAGCAAATATAGGAAATCACATTTTTCCAAGCAAAGGGTGCATTTCATACCTTTCATTTGATCTGCCAGAATAAATAAAACCTTTTTTGACACAAGGGGAAAAGATCCAATCTCAAAGGAGGAGATCTATTTTGTTTGTTGTTGTTCAATCACTAAATCTGAACAATATGGTCCATAGTATGCCAGGCTCCCTGTCCCTGGAGTTTGCCCAAATTCATATTCATTGTGTCAATCACAGTATCAAACCACCTCATCCTCTGCTGTCACCTTCTCCTTTTGCCTTCAATCTCATCCAACATCAAGATCTTTTCTAGCGAATCCTCTATTCTTATTTAGTGTCCAAAGTATTTGAGCTTCAGCTTCAGTATCTGTCCTTCCCAAGGGCAGTCAGGATTGATTTCCTTTAGGATTGACTGATCTCATCTCTGTGCAGTCCAGGGGAATCTCAAGAGTTTTCTCCAACACCACAATTTGAAAGCAAGGGGATCTATTATCAGATTTCATTGAATAGAAAATTCTGCAGTGTTTATCTCTTAAATATTGAATCTGACACTAAATAAGATAATCAAAGATAAAGCTAGCTTATAGGAAGCTGACTATTCCAGTATTAACCTTCTTTCATGAAAACTGTGTGGGTATATGCATCTGTGCATGCAGATATATGTTTTAATGGGAGAAAGGACAGTGAAGAGTAGCTTTAAGAATCTGCCTTATTTCAAGAGTTTTCCAAAGCAAAGATTGTTTATTGTTTTTTTTTAGGTTGGTGATCAGATTGTTGAAGTAAATGGTACAGACTTCTCTAATGTGGATCATAAGGAGGTAATTAAAACCCAAGTGACCCTACATGACATAGGATCTGGTTACTTGAGGGACTGTTCCTGCTTTCTATTGCATCTGCCCAAACAGTTCATTCTGGAAGCTATCAGGACTCTGGAAGCTCACCTTCTCTGTAGCAGTACCTGCTCTCAGGGTGGGGCATGAAGTCCCTCCAAAATTCAAGCTCCCACATAGTACTGTATGAGCTGTGGTTGCACAGTGGTTAGAGTACTGCAGGCTACTTCTGCTGACTGATGGTTGTCTGCAGTTTGGCAGTTCAAATCTCACCAGGCTCAAGGTTGACTCAGCCTTCCATCCTTATGAGGTGGGTAAAATGAGGACCCAAATTGTTGGGGACAATATGCTGACTTGTAAAACCGCTTAGAGAGGCTGTAAAGCACTGTAAAACGGTATATTAGTAAAGACCTTCACTCAGGCCTTTGGAGAGGATAATTAAATGATCCTTTCTTTATTTCTGTTGCCCTCTGGACTTGATGTCCCTTTGTCTTGTACTATTTTATGTGTAGTACAATGTGCACCTGCAGGAACAATGTGGGGAACAGTTTTGGTAAAGCAGGACTTTCCCAGAGAGAGGCCCAGATTAAGAGACTGCCCAGTCCCAAACTGGAAGAAGAGTAGAGAAGAGGTTTAGGATAGCCATAGCTTAGAATCTCTCACGTAGAGATTGTATAAAATTATATATAAGAGCAATGGTGGCGCAGTGGTTAGAATGCACTACTGCAGGCTGCTTCTGCTGACTGTCAGCTGCCTGTAATTTGACAGTTCAAATCTCACCAGCCGCAAGGTTGACTCAGCCTTCCATCCTTCCGAGGTGGGTAAAATGAGGATCCAAATTGTTGGGGGCAATATACTGGCTCTGTAAACACTTAGAGAGGATTGTAAAGCACTGTTAAGTGGTATTTAAGCCTAAGCGCTAGTGGTAAGTACTATTATAACTTTAGTTTGCATGATTCTGTTCCTTAGCTGCAAGCAAATAAAGGATTGGACTCAATTGATTTCACTATATCATTTCTGGGCCTGATATTATGTTTATTATATTGTTATTTGTTTTTAAAACGTTTAACCATTGTGAACTGTAACTGGGAGTCAGATGGCATATAAATTTAATAAATTATTTTTAAAAAATTGAATAAAATATAATATAAATATACAACTGATTGCTTCAAGCCCATTGATTGCCACATCACTATAGCTACCATTTAGAATTTTATCTGGTAAAAATTAATCAAAGATGTTGAACTAGACTAGAGAAATGGATTTTAATTCATTAAAAAAAGACATGTCAGCTTTGTCAAAAATTCTATAGACTTGCAATCCTAACATATTTACTTGGGAATTACTCCCTTTGTATTCTGCACAAAACTGCATAAAACTCAATACTCATTTCAAAACTGAAAAATCATCTCTAGGTGGTTAAAACAACAAAATTTTATTTTTTGTTTGAAGTTCCTAAAGTAATTGTATCATGTTGCTTAAAGAAGATAGGGAGATAGGGCGGTATATAAATGTGAAAAAATAAATAAAAATAAATAAATAAATAAACAAATAAATAAATAAATAAAAATAAAGAAAATGCTCAAAAGAAATTCTTTTGCAACAGTGTTTATGACAAATGACTGGAATTAGAATTAGATTCCCCTATTTTCTAGAATAATAACTGAAAGAATACTATATTGAGAGGACTAAAAAGCCATTCTAACTGCAGTTAATCCTGTAGACTTTTACAATATTTAGATTTTACAGTTTCATTTTTCTGTCATCGCCTCCCTTTTCTTTCTTTTTTTTTTCCCAGGCTGTGAAGGTGTTGAAAAGCAGTCAAACCCTGACAATCACTGTTGTAACTGGAGCTGTAAGTATTAATGTCATAGCAATCAACAAAAGACTTGTGAAAAGTCAAAAGGCTGCTGTATACAGCAGCAAGAAATGAAATACACTCAAAGCACATATCTTGGCTTCCCCAAAAGCAGGAAAAGTGTGTGGAAGATACACCCTAACTTCCAAGTTTATGTAGTTAAAATCTTAAATGATTTTGCCTGGGCTTAAGTAATTTAACATTACAAATCGGTATGTATTTACTTAAAAGTAAGTTTCATTAAATGTAAGGAAGGCTAAATCAATATAGGACTACAGGCTGGCTAAGTTATAAACTTCATAATATTACCTTCAATCATTTTTGCCAATTCAATATTATTTTCTCTGCTTATTTTATTGTGTTATGCATTTCTAGATTTATGACAGGCACAATGTTGTTCAATTTGCTTTTATCATTTTGAAACATGATAAGCTGCAGTAGAAGCTCAGCCTAGGGACAATGCAAGGAGAATGCTTGTAGAAATTGAATAGCTTCTGCTGCAATTTATCATCCCTTTCAAAAAGATAAAAGCAAACTAAACAACAGCATGCCTGCCCTAATTCTAGACATACATTCACATTCATACACCCTTCAGTGTAAAGATACACAATTACCAGAAAATAGAAGTGAGAATATAAGGTAATCAACCACAATAAACAGCACTAAAATGCAAAATCATACAAGTTTAAATTTATGTGACATCCATGTTTCTAAAATGGATTTAAAATGGATTTCAAAGTTCTCAAATTTCTACAAATGAGATCCCAAAATACGTAGGGCCTAGGCCCCAATGGCACAGATAAAAATAAGAATTCAGGCAACTACACCGTAACTTCCTTCTAGAGTTTTCCTTTTTACACTTGTTACAGCTATTTGTTTAAAATTATTTCTGTTCTATCAAAATTCCCAAATTTAAATTCTGTTTGTTTATTCCTAAAATAAGTCTTTTAAGTTTTGCAGAGATAAGTTTTCTTCAGGTTCTCCCTTGCAAAAGATGTTATTTCTCAAACTTTCAAGTTAATGACTGTGCTGATTGACTACGTTGATTAACAGGGATTTAAAATAATGTTTAGGGCAAGGAACTGTTTATGACTGAGGAAGAGAGGCAAAGGGAAGAATATAACCATGAGATGGAGCGCCAGGAGTTAATGCGTCAGAAGTGGCTTGCCCTGGAAACCAACAAAATCCTGAAAGAACAGCAAGAAAAAGAAAAACTGTAAGAGTTTGGGACAGAAGGGGTCTCATCTATTAATCAATTGCCATAACATGTAACTGTTGATTCGTGTAACCATCAACACTTAATTAACTTGAATTCCTTTCTGAAAGCTTCAGAGCTTTTCAGTGATCTTATAGCATGATAATTTAACATTACTGTTTCTTAGATATGAAGTCTAATTTTGAATAGAAGCATTTTCTTGTCAAAAGGCAATACTATAATACTAATCAAGAGTAGATGATTATTAATAAAAGAGAATGATTTTAGCTGTTTTCTGACTTTCCACATTGGGGATTTATAGTACCCTATAGCAGGAGTGTCAAACTGGTAGCCGATGGGCCAGCTGCGTCACACACAGGCCATGCCCACCCCAGCTCCATGAATGGAAAAAAGTCACGAGATGCCACAAGTTTGACACCCATGAACTATAGCTACAGCAGCTATTATAAATCTTCTATTTTCCCTACTGATATATTGCCATTACAATGGTTGGATGATACTAGAAGAGCCTAAAAACAAAGTGGAATTGACCAATGAAGGATCAATAAAACAAAGTTACATTTCATTATTGAAAATATATTATATTGATAGCAGAAGTAGAATTCTGATCATTAAGTATTCTTGGAGAGAAGCACGACAAAACCAGAAAAGCATTTTTGGAATCAATTACCATATGCATGCAAAAAAATAAATAAACAAACTGAAATTATGTTTGTAATTAGTTCAGTCTTTTTCTGTTAATCTAACACGAAGAAGAGCACTGAGATCATAACACAACTAAGAATGAAAAACTAAATTAATAAATGGTACATTAAATGTTGCACTCCTGGAATAGCAACTGTGTGGGACATTAAAACAAAGTGGACATTTTTTTAATACTTTGAGACAAACTCAGAAGAAATGTCTTCTGTTCATGGTCAAATCTGTTGAAAAGGCCAGGAAATAGCCTCAAAATAGCTACATTAAACATTAGTCTTCCATAGTTCAACCATCCCCTTCAGTAACTTTCAAATCATAAAAGGATGTTGGTAAATTATGCCAAAATCCAAATGTTTATCAATCCTACTAGTTACTCACCTTTGTTAACCAAAAAGAATAAGAAAGAATAAAGCTTAAGCTTCTTAGTAGGTAGAAAAGTGTTGCATTTCTCATAAAGCTATTTATCTCAGGGTATAATGTTATGATCCATCAAACGATAGAACAAGCTGTCTACAAATTGTGACTATACATTAAGTATCATTCATTAGTTTCATTTGGGGTATACATTTCTAGGCGGAAAATGGAGATTGCACAGAAGGCTATTGAGGAAGAAGAACGATATTGTAAAGAAATTGAACAGTTAAGTCATTCTTTCATGCATGCTTTTTCCTCTTGTATTATGTTGTCAACATGCCTATATTTTGTTTTTTAAATGGTACTATGACTTTGGGAATGAAAAAAAGCATCTAGGATTCATTCAAGTTTATTTGCTCACTTCTGAAACCTTTTCCTTAAAGTAGAGATATACAAGAATCAGGCCTCATTTCAAATTACCAGTGGTAGAAATATCTGTTTAAATGAGCCATAATAATTCTTCCTGGCAGGTCAAGAATTGTTTGGTTAAAGGCCAGATTATCATCCATGCCTTCTACCTCTTCTCAAATGGTGCAGTATAGTAGGAAAGGGACAATTACAACCAGAAGTCAGTTTTGGCTCATGATCCCCACCTCAGTTAAATCTGTTGAATTCCCCAACAGAGTAATAACAGAGTAATAAGTGAAGTGACGCTTTTCAAAATTAATTAATTAAAATGGATTAAAATTGGGTAAATAGGTATAAGAATGGTTTAAGGGGAAGAAGATAAGAGAAGGGTAAAGTTTTCTTTCCTAGACACTTTACAGTAGTGGCCAAAATTGTGGAAACCTTTTGGGAAAAGTATTTTCTAAAAGTAGCTAATAACACCACTTGTTTTTGGAGTAGTATATATCAATGGAAAGATAATTTAATCAAGAATGTAATGCTTGATTTGCTATTAGAATAGCAGTTACAGTATAAAGAAGAAAAGTGAAACATGTAGAAAAAACAAGATATACAAAAATTATCACATAAATTAATACTTAGTTGGGTAATCTTTAGCATGAATTATGGCCTTACAATATCTTTCCATGGAGTGAACCAAATCTTTTAGTTCTGCAGCTGCTACAATGTGAAACCAAGATTGAATGATTGCTTCTATTAACTGGGTTTTATTGCTGGGTCACTTCTGACTAACAAGTTTCTTTAGTCGGCTCCATAGATTTTCAATTGGGTTAAGGTCTGGGCTATTCCCAGGCCATTCCAGCAGTGGAATATGATTATCTTGAAACTCCCCAAAAAAGTGGTGTTATTAGTTATTAAACCTCAAAAATATACTTTTCCCAAAATATTTCCACAATTTTGGCCACTACTGTACATCCAAAAATGCCCCCTGCAGAATCATGGCAAAAGTTTCACAGTAATGATTAGCTTTGAGGAGGAAAATGTCAACCCACACATTTTTTTCTCCTCACAAAATTAGTCTCAGGAGTATGTTTGATCCATACAGGGATCTTGGGAGAGTAAGGAAGTGTGCTTGGGAAATATCTACCTTTGGCCACTTCTTCAGATCCTAAGCTGCTCTGAAAGGGAATATATGGGATCATTCTTCATCTCAAATTGCAGGACTGTGATTTTCACTGAAGTCTGGTTCTCTGCATTGCAGAGAGCCTCTCTTGAGAATCTGTGGGAATTTATTTTGGTAGATTGGATCTCAGATGGAAGTGAGGAGCTGTTCTCAGTATTCTCAGTGCCCATTGGGATCAGCATGTTGAAACTGCCCATCGTATATATTCTTTCTCTGCAGGTCAATTTCAATTTTATTTTAACAAATGCCATTTTCACTTCATCATTATTAATTATGCATTAATAAATACTGGATTGCCTGGAATCTATTTTCATCTGCTGCTTCTCACTTGAGATTATTGAATTTATTATACCGATTGACAAATAAGAGTGAGAAATTTCTGCAGGGGAAGTATGTAACACTTTAATACTTAGGCCAGACCAAATTCTGCAAAAGCATTTGCTGGAAAGTCACTGCTTTAGAATAGCTATTCATTTTTGTTTTTCCTTTAATTTGCTCGATATATTTTTATGTTGTTTAAATTTTGTTTTCATTATTTTATTTTATACATTTGCATACATTACTTTGAGAGGTCCTTGGTGCTGTTCGAACTTGGTTGTTTTTTTTTGCAGACATTTCATTACTCAAACTAGGTAACATCATTAGTGCTAGTGATGATGATGAGCATTGAGGATGTTACCTACTTTGGGTAATGAAATGTCTTCAAGAAAACAACTAAGCTCAGAGAGCACCAGGAACCCATCATTTCAACCCTAAACTACAAATATTCTCCTTTATCGATAAATATCTTTGGGATGCATTTCTATGGGAAGCAGTATAGAAATATATAAACACTAAATACCATGTCAATGTAAGTTATTTAAAATATTGCAGATTCACTTTCCTGTTCCGATTCAAAACTAGCCAAAGGCCAAGCAACTAAGTCAGGATAGTATTTTTTATCATAGACCTAGCCACAGTTAAAGCTTTTGAACTGAAAAGTTAAGTACCTACTTAAATAGCATATTCTGAAATCAGAAGGATTGGGAATGTTTAATTTTGACTGTGTTATGCAATTTATTTTGATATGCTTTTGACATTTTTGTTAGCTATAAGTGAGAAATAACAAAATAAATAAAATCAGCCTTGCTTGGTATGTTTATAGCACAACTTTCTTCTGTCATGAAGCTCAGAATAGTTGCTTTATATATTGATTGAGTTGTTAATGTTTTTAATTACCAACTTTCTAAGTCTCCTGATGGTTTACAATAAAAGAAGGAATGCTTCCATTTGGTTTGTTGTCCAGAGACTGACTAATATCTAAGTCTAGACCAGGGGTAGTCAACCTTTTTATACCTATCGCCCACTTTTGTATCTCTGTTAGTAGTAAAATTTTCTAACTGCGTACCGGTTCCACAGTAATGCGCCGTGTATCGTTGTCTGCGCATGCCTCTCGCGCATCACGGATTGGGTTTGATGGGAGGGGGCCACCAGCTACCACCTCTGTCTGTTACAGCTGGGTGGTGTGGGGGAGATGTGCAAGCTATTTTGGGATGAGGCTGTTTTGTTTGCAGTCGCACTATAGCGTCATTTACTTTCACTTACATAATGTGAACTAAACTTATGCATGGGTGATACAAATAATATATTTTCAGAAATTTAAATTGTCACAGGGAATTTTATGAAAACCTAATGAAAATGTTTTTAAATAATGCTATGAAAATTTTTTAAAAAGTCAATTAAATTAAAAAAAAGGAAAGTGCTTCAGTATCGGACAAAATCTCTACCCACCATCATGACAGCTGGAACGCCCATTAGTGGGCGGTAGGGACCAAGTTGATTGCCACTGGTCTAGACTATATTTAATCTAAGGTGGTTCTATCATGCCCTTTCACCCTATACTCTCTAAAGGAGCAGTATTTTCCTCTTTTCCAGGATAAAGGCTGAGGAAGAGAAGTTCAAAAAGCAGTGGGAGGAAGACTGGGGTCATAAAGAACCACTAAAGGCTTCCAAAACTGTAATTGCAGAAGTACATTCTCCACCTCGTCCTAAACATCGATGTAAGTAAGAAGTTGTATTCTTATGTGTAAGAAATATGTTCCATTAATTCCAGCACAGTGCATTTCTCAAACTGTAAGCATGGGGAGAAGCCAGAGATTTCAGCTGTGGAAGTGAGTCTCTAGGGCAGTTATTGATTTTTCTTCTGTCTCACTCTCTGTTACTTTTATTAAATGCTGTGCATTTTGAAAGCTTTTCTGGAAGAAAACAAAAAAATACAATGAACTAAGGAAGAATGAGTGCTCCTTCTTTTGCTTTTCAATAGGAAATAATTTCTGGAAATCCATATTTCTCGATGTCCAAGTACATAGACTCATTTTAACTGCTATTGTATGATTCTTGGGACACATAAATAATTGGCATTTCAGATCAATTTATAGTGGACTGCATGGCATCCCAGGACAGAGCATCAGTTTATAGAACTAAAGCATGAAAGAAGACAGAACTCATCTTATTCCTAGATGTGCCTACTTTCTTCACAGACTTTTTGATTTTAATTCTTTCATGAGAACCATCCTCCTGGCAAAGAATTGTCATTTCTTCTTCCTTTATTTCTTTCTTCCTTTCTTTCTCAAGTAGATATAGAGGAAACTGCATTTGATCAGTCTACATCAAATGATACAACTGGATTGAAGCTGAAGGAAAGCCAACAGGTTTGCTGTAGCACCTTGAGTTCACTTGATTTTCTTACTGCCTGCACTGTCCCTTTTGCTGACAATCACTCTTAAAATTGGACTGCACTACGCTCTCTGTGATTTCCTGTAATTCTCACATTAAGGAAAACATTAATATTTATTTGCTGTGCTAGCCAATATAACTTCGTATGATTTTTCAACCAAAGAAGAAAATATGAAATGGCCCTGCATGGGATCTTTGTATGTTCTGTCTCATTACCACTGAAAACAGAGCTGAGATCAAGGAATAGTTCAAATTAAGTGTTTTCTGTCATCAGAAAACTAAGACAGTGCCTTTGTCTGTACCC
This sequence comes from Ahaetulla prasina, assembly GCF_028640845.1. Taxonomy (NCBI): domain Eukaryota; kingdom Metazoa; phylum Chordata; class Lepidosauria; order Squamata; family Colubridae; genus Ahaetulla; species Ahaetulla prasina. The sequence continues at coordinate 268,545,410 of NC_080539.1, forward strand.
TGCTGCTTAATCTCCTTTAACAAGGAAGAAGAAGCTAGGAAGAACTAGCAAAAATAAAAGAGCTTCTTCAACTAATTCTACTTAAAAGTGAGGTTTTGAGTGCTATCAAAAAGATTTATTGTCTTCTTAATTAACAAGTTTGATTTTGGACCTGGTATCCAAGGAATAAATACCAGCCTTTTTTTAATATCCAGGTGACTAGCCAAATATGAAATTGTAATTTAATTATAAGATGAACATCTAGAACTGAAGATATATAATGTAGTTTTTAAAGGGATGGAAGATATTTGAATACATGGAGATGTCTTACTAAATTACATCCATGCTTTATATTGTATAAATGCCATTTAAAGCTTGAAAAAAAAACATTATTGTATTGAGCTGATATACAACTGGCAAAATACCAGTAAGCTTAACATACCTTTAGGATAAATAGTAATTCTTTTCCATATCAGCAATTATCCAGTATTTATCCATTAAAAAACCAAATTAATATTCAGTGCAATGTTGTGTAGAAAAATAACAACTGAATTTTTCCTGCTATTGATAGAAAGAAGTATGTTGGGTTATCATCCCATTCTGAGATCATATTTCTTTTAATTTTCCAAATTAGTATTTTGTACATTGTTGCAAACAAAGAGTTCCAGTAGGTATGATTTCTGTGTACACCAGCTAACAGCAATTCCAAACAGATGCTCTGTATCAATATAACTAGTAAAGCTTTTAGTTAGAGAATATCATGCAGTATGCTTCTAAAAAATTAAGTTATAATACTTGGATTAAAGCACTTGTATCAAACTAATCATGAAAATGAATAAAAATGAAAGTTATTGTGTCCAAAGTGATTATGAAAGTAAAGTGGCTAGAACTCTCATAATCTGAAGAAGAGACTTCTGCCTATTATTTAAAGCTATTTCAAAGTTAAGATAAAAATGTATATTTCCATTGCTATAATTTTCATCCTTTTATATGGGTTATATGTTGTAATCTGCTGATATAAATACAGTATCTATAATGCATTGTTCTCCTTTGCATACATATAGCTTTTGGATGGTTTTATCGGTATGAGGGAAAATTTCCTACTATTCGCAAGGTAGAAAAATGTTGAACATTTTGAAAAGTTTGCTGTGATCATCGCATTTGAACCTATGTGCATTTTCATGAAGTTAGGGTTATCTTGATAAGATTGAAAGGAAGGAAGGGTCTGCATGTGTTATAATGGTTTACATCTAAACCTGTTGTGTAGAAAAGCATTCCAGTCCTTGCCTGTCCCAAATTGAGCAAATTATCCCATAACAGTGCCTTCCCTTTCTTTCTCCCACATTAATTGGCAGAACCTTGTTCCTCAAGAATAGGTTTTTAATAATGCAAGGGGATGTTAAAGGAAGGCAGGCTGGAGCACTCCTCTGTGTGAATAAAAATCCACTATCTTACTATCTAGTATACTTTATATCTACACAAATATGTTATCCCTTATGGTGTGCAGAACTGTAAATAATGCAAATACTCTTATCTGGAAGTAAACCCTATTGGTTTATGCCATTTCAGTCATCTGACTCTAAGTGGCAAATATATTTTTTTCTTTTTAAGATAATAGACATTGGTTTCCAGAAAGCTAATTCGGTTAAGTCCATTAGAAACAATGGCTTCTATTAACTTATCTTAAAGTTATCGAACAGACATTTAAGCAGTTCAGTGAAATTCCAAATAAATAATTTGTTATCCATTGAAGGGTTCTGTTGTGTTGTGTGGTTTTGGTTTTGATCTTTGTGCAATTTGTGGCTTTATCGTTTCGGCATTATGCATTATATTGCCTGATAGAATGGTTCCATTATTTATATGAGGACCTATTCTTTAAAAGCATGCAAAACTGTAGAGTTTGGGGATATTTTTGTCAGATCAGTGTAATGGGAAATTTACAACAAGTATGCATGAACCTTGTTATCTCTAGATTTCTCTCAAAAGCTGATGACTTCATGTTTATTTTACTCATAATGAGGCTGGTTTTTATGTCTTGCTGCTTTAATAACTGGATGATTGTGTCACAGTTTTCTAGGAGAAATTCTGGCACATTAGTAGTATACATGTATAATTAATATTAATATAACAACAATCCAGAAAGGTAAAGAAAGAAAAAAATCAAAAAGTGACAGTCTTAGTGAACAGAAAAAAAGCAAAATGCAACTGGAGTTTGAGCTAAAACTTCTCAAGGAAAAAGAAGAGAAGTTGGAAAGAGAAAAACAGCTGAAAATCAGCCGATTGGTTCAAGAGGTATGTTCTTTGTGATCTGTATACCTTTGTTTTCTGTATAAAAAGAGTAAAAAAACATGCATGCTCCTGGGTATTTAGATATGGACTTATATTTGAACATGTCTATACTTAGATGCATTATTGAGATTGAATATTAACTAACCTGACACCTATCAAAGCATGGAGAACATGAGTTAAAAGCTGTAGATTGTAACATAATGTCACAGTACAATTCAAACCATCTACCGTATGTAAAAATGAACTAGTTCCTTAGTAAGATGATTAAAATTACATGGTTCTGAAATGTATTTGATTTGGCATTTAGATTCATTGGAAGACCAACAAATCTTTCCACACTTATGAGCGGGTGTATTGAATACTATGCTATAATTTTTTGGGTGTTGTATATCAAAAGACTTTGGTAAAGTGGAAAGATTCCATGACAACAGGGAATAAAACTCTCCCTTTCCAGATGTTTGAATGATATAGGAAAATCAGCAAGTTTTTCCCTCTTTCTAGCAATCATCCTTTGTTCATCTGAATGAAGGAGAGACTTAGAGAAAATCAGGGCTGTTATAGGAACTCACTATTACCATTTCAGTTTTCACACACAAACGTACCTGTTGCTATTTGGGATAAAAAGAGGTACAAAGAGTAGAATGGCAAATCCTTCCATATATGACATGTTGCCTCCAAGTGTGATTGTACCATTCCAGAGGTTTGGGTTTGTTCAGCCAAGAAAAATGTAGTGACAATCTCCTGGCCTTTCTTCAAACAGCCATTCACTAGTGCAGTATATGAATGAACCCAAGACCATTAATTTAATGGACATCTCATTAAATAGATCAGCCATATTGTGTGAACATGACCCCTATATATATTCTATTCTGAAAATGGATTCCCCTGTGACTTCCTTACATATTTCAAAATTAATATTGCTTTTCCCACATGTAATTCTCACCAAATGGGAAGAATAAGTGGTTGGCAGACATAAGTAGTCATACATTTATGTTCCCTAGGAATAAATGCTTGGAGAATTGGATGATAATTGTTCTTCTGTTCGTTACTTGGAATATGAAGTATGTTGGACTGTCTCTTTGCTTACCACAGGAATTAGTAGAATGGTCAGTGGAGACCATACTCATATATATGATCAATATTTGATAAATGTGATCAAAGGATGTTTTATATGTGTGATATAGACAGAGCACTTTAATATCACCTCTAAAATAGTGGTTTATTTGAACAGCTGCTTATACCAAACAACCAGGTATCTGTCATATATTTGGGGTTTCTACTGTATTCCAATCTGCCCCAAGGATAATTAATGACATGAGACTGGAAGAGTTCCAGAAAGTGCCAGATTCTTACAAACATTCAGTTGTAAATCACTGAATGATAAGAAATTGATTGAGCAACTCTTAGATATAACCTCATTTATTTCAGCGAGCCTTCTTGAAATAAATGTATCAATTCAAATCTAACAATCAGCCAATTTTAATATGTGGTGAAGATGTGTTCAGGAATTTGCTGAGATTGCAGTAGATGAATTACAAAAATATTTAGATCTGCACACATTTTATTGCCAAAATGTATTTCAAGTGTGCCTTTGAATATAAATCTATAAATGTAAACTCTTGAATTTTCTTCTAAAATTATGCTACAACTCTCAGGTGTCTGAGACTGAACGAGAAGATTTAGAAGAATCAGAAAAGACTCAGCATTGGGTGGAAAAGCTCTGTCAAACACGTTTAGAACAAATCTCCTCGGTGGAGAATGATTCTCCTGAGGTAAAATAAGATTCTCACCCACCCAGTAAAATATTCGTTTTGTAATCTTACAAATTGTTTTTTAAGGTGTAGCTTGCAGTATGATCTGTAGTAAATCACTTGTTTTATCAGGCTATTATAATGAAAAAATGTTTCAGATCTTATGTAGAAATCCATTTTAATTCAGTAAAGACCCACATCATGTTGTTAGGAATGATCTAGATCAAAGATCTCAAATTTGTGGCTCATGGGATGCATGTGGCCATCCATTTTGTACCTTGTATGCCTACCAGGATGGTGGGTGGTAGTGAACAAAGTAACTCTTAGCTGACAAGAAAGCAGAGGCCAGCTTTGCCCTCAGGATAGATTAAGGAAGGCTGCACCCTACCCCATAGGAAGCTCCAACTTTCTGTACATTTTGCCACCTTTGTTTGCCTTGGCTTGTTAAAAAGTTTCTTGGGCTATAGGAGTTGTCTTATACATAACAGTTTCCTTTAATACAAATTCTTATTTATTGGTGTTGAACAACTAGACAAAATGCCTCCCATAATAAGGATTGTTTTATAGGAATTGGGCAGAATTTGGGTTTTTGAGCCTAGTTATTGTTAGTGGAGTTGTATTCAGCCATTTTAAACAAGTGCTGCATTAAAACAAATCTGTCATACTAGAAAACAAGTGTACGTCCTGCTGTTTCTGCTTCTGCTACATCTGTGCGAAGGTTTGCTGGCGGCTTGCAGCTCCATACCACTGACCTTGATGATATCAACTTAAATGATACTGGCAAGCTTTCAAAACGCCCAGCACCTCTGCCTCCATTACCTCATACAGTGTCTGTAGTCTCAGTAGCTTACCCGTTTTCTCCACCAAATATTCCAGCTACTAAGGGATCAGTGCCAATACCTAATTCACCTTCATGGATTCCACCGTCCTCTCCATCTCCTTGGGCACATGTTCCACCACCTCCTTTGCCGCCACCATCTCCACCACCCATTCATCCTTCCATGCAGACTGTTGGCACTCTCCATCATCCAATGTCCACTCATTTGGATGGAAAAACTGGCTGCCACAATTTTCAGCCTGGCGGGGCAGAAAATTCCCTGGATAACTGGGAAGTGAAAAACTACAAAGAAAGAAAGATTAGTCCAGTTAATGCACAAAGCAGCAATCAGACCTACCTTTCCAGTCCAAAGGTATGATATAGAATATATATTTTGTGGCACTCACAACTCGCTGCTGCTGCTGCTGCTGCTGCTGATTCACGTTATCAGGATATGAAAATATTTTCCACTGTGTCTTTTACCTTACATGATACTGTTCTGAAGTATTTCTTATTTTTATAACTTTCCGTAAGTGTGTTTTAATTACTTTGTCATGTCATGTCATCATTTTTCCATGCTATGCTGCATGGAAGCATTTTTATAAATTGTATTACTTTTTTGTCTATACATTACTGAAGAGCTAGGTAATGTCTTAAGTGTAGTCCAAGAGTCAGGGTGAGCAGTGAGCAGTGTTGTTTATTGGCAGATGTGATTTAGAGCAGGGGTCTCCAACCTTGGAAACTTTAAGACTTGTGGACTTCAACTCCCAGAATTCCTCAGCCAGCAAAGCTGGCTGAGGAATTCTGGGAGTTGAAATCCACAAGTCTTAAAGTTACTAAGGTTGGAGACCCCTGATTTAGAGGGTAGAAAAGAAAATACTGTGTTGCCAACCCAGAGCAAACAGCACTGATTACTAGCTTTCGAGGGCAGTTCAAGATGCTGGTTACACCTATGTTATGGCCAGAGGTAGTATTCAGCCAGTTCTGACCAGTTCTGAAAAACTGGTAGCAGAAATTTTGAATAGTTTGGAGAATCGGCAAATACTACCTCTGGCTGGCCCTGCCCCCAATTTATTCGCTGCCTCCTGATCAGCCGGGTCTCCTTTTGTTGCCCTGCACAGGAGAATGGAACTGGAAAGCAGGTTAGTGGGGTTGGGAGGGAATAGGGATTTTGCAGTATCCTTCCCCTGGAGTGGGGTGGGAATGGAGATTTTACAGAATCCTTCCCCTAGAGTGGGGTGGGAATGGAGATTTTGCAGTATCCTTTCCCTGCCACACTCACCAAGCCACGCCCACAGAACCGGTAGTAAAAAAAGTTGAATCCCATAGGATCTACTTATTTGAGGGATTCATGTCTGGTGAGGTTGGACAGTGCGTCTTATTAAGTGTGTCATCTAGTAGGACCCAGAAAGAGTGTTTGGATTGCATAAAATATACACATCCTTTCTGTAACATTCTTACATTGGAACCCCTGTAGCAATTTACTTCAGGCTCCCCTGCCCAGCGTCATCCAGCTGTACCTGTAGTGTCCAAACCAATTATGCTGCATCCTGACCACAATATTGTAGTCAGACCAACAACCAAATCAGAAGCTCTGGTAAGTCTGTGCTGATAAATTCTGCATGCTTTCAATGTATAGGGGACCAGCTGTCCCACTATCGCTGTCAGGCTTGCTTGCTGTGATTCTAGCTTGAATGTACACTGAATAATTCAGAGGTATTGAAAAATTAAAATATGTTAAACACTTTCTTTTGCACATTGAGCCTTTGGTTGAATTTGTTGCATAATCTCCTTGTGGTTGTTTTGTTTTACTATCCTTTTGCTCTGTAGGCTATATTAAATCCCTTGAAAGGTTCATAAATTCTTTAAGTCTACAAAGTAATGCAACTGGGTAGGGTGAAGCTACAGAACAGACACTTGCTTAGCATAGGAACAAGGGGGCAAATGGACTTTCATTAAATAACTAAACAAATTAATTTTCAAAAAGATTCACTTACTGTACCAGCCTATTGTAGTCATGAAATTATTGGCATTCTTAGATTCCAGGCTTGGAATCAAGGCCTCTGGCAGACCTGGTCTTCCACCTGACCTTTCCAAATTCTCTCTTCCTGTTACCACCCAAGGTGCCCAAAGTTGCCATCTTTTATTGTCTCTTCTACCACCCAATCATCACAAAATCTTTAACAACAAAACTTATGTGTGTCCACTAACACATAATATGAGATCACTTCCTATCATCTCCCCTGTGGTTACTACAAGCAAAATAGTTTATAAAACAAAACTTTAAAATGCAGACCTAATAATGAGAATTTTTTTTCCATTCAATCATATCCGTACAATTCCCTCCAGTTTTCTTGGAAAAATAGTATAGTAAGAATAAAAGATACCATATACACTTGGAGTTTTACAAACTGAATAAGCTAAGCTTTCTATATTGTAAAGTTTAGCATTAAGTATTAATATCCATGTAGAATTATGCAAGCAAAAAAGTAGAATGAAAATAAAATAGAATGTAGAAATAAAATAGAAAATAAAAATAGAATGAAAGGTTTTTTTATATTTATCAATTAGACCATTTCTTGTTCTTTCCATAAACAGCTGAAGGATCATTTTTATATCATTTAAGGCAGGGCTGTCAAACTCCCGGCCCACAGACTGGATGTGTCATTTAGCGAAAGGGGAAAAAGTCCCCATATGTCACGTGATGCTACCATGAGTTTGACATCTGTGATTTAAGGCTATCCTACCAGTAAACTAAAAAAAAAATGGCAATTATCCTCGTGATGTAGCACTAAGTATATTATCTTTTGGCTTCTGTTTCCAGGGCTGAAAAGACAAATTGCCATACTCTTTGTAATGAAATAGGGATCTTATTTTCATCTGTGTAGACTAATTTAAAAAATGAATTAAAGAGAAATTCAATTTCCATAAAATGGTTCTAAAGCAAAATATTTGAAAACATATTTAAAATGAACCAACATTTTAAGAATTTATTCTAGCATAAAACCAATGTGCAACTAGAGCTGCCTAAAAAATAAGCGTTAATTGATCAAAGTTCCCCATTAAAATAGTTCTCATTATGTCATTTTAATTTACAAAAATGAGCAGATTTATCAGATTATGGTTTACCATTTCTAAGTGTAAACTTTCGGTTTGTTTTTATTGAGTTCATTCAGTTATAATTAACAGTACAGCTAAGTAATTTGAATGCTTTCAATAATTAATGAAATATCATATCAAGGTTACTATAGTTGGCAAATATTTGGTTTGCATTCTTCAATTGCCAGTTTTAATCAGAAATATTTTGCTTTGTTAACATGGATATTACTAGATCTGGCCTCATGAAGGCTCTATGATGGAGCAATAAATTCTGAATTTATTTTCCAGTTTTTGATTGAGGTCAATGGAAGCTTTTTTCTATGTTTAGTTTTGTAGTAGTTTGCTTCTAAGGAACATGACTGGGGAGGAAAAAATACACCATCTGTTCTTCACCTGCTGCCTTTCACAGTTCTAAATAAACACGACAAGCTTGGAGGGAACAGTCTTTTTGTCCTCCTAAGCTTAATTTCATAAGATAAGATATTTTTCCACCTGGGCTTGGTAATAATAGAGAGAAGACTTGAGAAAATTGTGGATTTTACTTAATCTTGTAAAATTTACGGGGGTGGGGGGGAGGCTTCTCCAGGCAGCTCAAATGTATATCATATTCTCATTGTGCATACGCTTGCTTGGTTAGTTCCTCATTAACTTTGCTTCTCCCTGTCCTACACGAAGTTTTGGTACTGAGAATAAGGTTTCCTAGCATACTCTACTTCAGGGGAGAAATCCAGCAGGTTCTGACAGGTTCTTGAGAACCGATAGCGGAAATTTTGAGTAGTTTGGAGAACCGGCAAATACCACCTCTAGCTGGCCGCAGAGTGGGGAGGGAATGGGGATTTTGCAGTATCCTTCCCCGGAGTGGGGTGGGAATGGAGATTTTGCAGTATCCTTCCCCTCACCAAGCCACGCCCAGAACTGGTAGTAAAAAAATCTGGATTTTGCCACTGCTCTACTTCTACCTGTGTTTCCATATGTATATATCAGAATCACTGGATTAGAAGAGATCATAGAGGTCTTTAGTTCAACTCCCTGCTTGATGAAATATCTACTACTGCATCTCTGAGAGATGACCATCTGCCCTCTATTTGGAGACTCTAATCCAAGGGTGTCAAACTCAAGGCCTGCGGGCCAGCCTAGAAATATCAAAGGACCAGCCTTCGGAGAATTACAATGCTGATCCATCCCTCAAATAAATCCAGTTTAACACCCTTGCTCTAATCTATCTAATCTCTATACACGTTTATTAGTACACAGGAAGCCACGTTCGCTATTTTGTTTTTATTCTATCATTATTCAAATTCTTCCTGAGTACCTAGAATCAGTGGTTATATTCAGCCAGTTCTATCCGGTTCGGGTGAACCAGTAGCAGCGGCTGCAGGAAGCTCCGCCCACCTGCCCAGATGTCATCACGTCCCATTTTTGACACTCTGCGCATGTGCAGAAGGTCCTGTGCATGCTCAGAGGTGTCGCATGCACGCTCACATTTGCAAACCAGTAGCTAAGGTAAGTCAATACCACCACTGCCTGGGATGTTGTAGTGTATCGATATAGTATAAGTGTAGATGCAAACAATATGACCTTTTGCAACTGACAAATAGAAATTTTGTAAATGGACAGTTTTTCCATTTACAATGGAAAAAGCACCTACAATGGAAAAAGCGCCTACCAAAATACAATATTATATTTATATAATATATATATATACAATATAATGATGTATATAATTATATATAAATACTTATATTATAATCAGTTCACAACAATGTGTAGTTACAGCTGCCAGTTCTTAGCTGGTGTTGGCTTTTATTAAATACATACATTAAATAATAATTAAATTAATGTATATTAATAAGGAATTATTAATAATAATTTAAATTAAATTGACATGCTGCCCAATTCCAAATGACTGGACAATTTATCCATGAGTAATCAAAGTAGACTTTCTATCAACTGCTTGCTCCTCTGATAGAGTTCCTAATAGATGGATCAATGCCTGATTTGTAAGAGAAAACCCCATTTGGCTCTTGCCATGTTGGATAATTCCATTTTTCTTTTCCAGACTCCATAAATGTCCTTATGAATATTTAGGATGAAAAGCTAAAAACTAAATTGGGAATGTAAAGAGTACTTCTTTTCTTAAAAATATATTTTTATTACGAAAATTTCAATAATAACCTAGTAGAGAGCTGTAAGGCACTGTGAAATGTTATATAAGTCTAAGTACTATTGCTATTGCTATTACAAATTTCATAAATTCTTGAATAATCTACCGGATCCTGGGCCTATTTCGTTGCTGGTCAGCCCTTGTGAGCTTACCTGACCTTTAGCTGAGACTTTCCGGAGGAAGCCCATTAGGTCAAGGGTGTCAAACTCTCAAGGGTGACACGTTGTCACGTGACATATCACAACTTTTTTTCTCTTTGCTAAAATGGGGTTATGACCAGAGATGGGTTTCAGCAGGTTCTGACCAGTTCTGGAGAACCGGTTGCGGAAATTTTGAATAGATCGGAGAACCAGTAAATACCACCTGTGACTGGTGCCGCCCCCATCTATTCTCAGCCTACCAAATCCCAGCTGATTGGGAGAAAGTGGGGATTTTTGCAGTATCCTTCCCCTGGAGTGGGGAGGGAATGGAGATTTTGCAGTATCCTTCCCCTGCCATGCCCACCAAGCCACACCCACAGAACCGGTAGTAAAAAAATTTGAAACCCATCACTGGGGTGGACGTAGCCAGCACATGACGCATCAGGCCCGTGGGGCCGCATGTTTGACATCCCTGCATTAGGTGACTGATAGTCATTGCTTTAAAATGCTTCAGGGGACCTGGACAAAAGGAACACATTAGCTAGACTTAGACTCTGGTCAAAGCAGAGGCTCCAGAGAATGAGAGTAATAATAAGTCAGTAATAAATTCAGTCAGATTATTGGAGATCTTGTAGTTTTCTCAGAATAGCACATCCTAACCTCTTTAATATTTTTGCTGATGAAAACAGTATCAAAAGAGCTTAATCTGCAATTTAAATAGTTTTTTTCCTCTGATTTTATTTACAGCTCTTCAAATAGCTGAAAGCAGGAAAATGAGCTACTGTTTCAATTTAGGTATAGCTTCATCAGCACATTTAACTTAAGTTACTATTCTAACACGTCTGCTGAGAGACTGTTATCCAGCCTCACTTCTTTACCATTGCCATGGGATTCTGAATCTAAAGTTCTTATATTATTGCCTGGCCATAGCACGCTCCAGACTCATGTTACGAAATGAACTGATAAGGACAAACCTGCTGTAAGAAATTGAATTTGCTTTAAGACTCTATTACAGTCTCACATTAATGAAATGAAACTCTAGCCTATTTTATGCAAGGCATAAAATGAAGAATTCATCCAGTTATTCCAAATGAGCTTCTGAAAACACAGCTACAATTTATTTTCAGTAAACCATTGTGAAATATTTCCAAATAATACAATTATTTTTAACTGGACAATTTTTTTGGCTAATGTTTACACTGTCAGCAACAGCTTCAGCCACTGTTATTCTTTAGTTTGTATCTCATACACATTATGCCAGTATATGTTCTATGAAGACACAGAAGATTAACACTGAATCGTTAGATGGGTGTACAGAAGTCTGCAAAGTGGTTAAAACTTTCATTAACCTAGAACCATAGGGTTGGGAGGGCTTCAGTGCTTCTGTCTTTTGAAAATGATCTTATAATTAAAATGCTTGTGCTTTTTAATAGTTAGGTGTACATTAGAATAAGTTCCGTGATGGCAACTTTAGGTAAATTTTGACTGGATGGTAAAAATATTATTTTAAGAAGTGCCTCAAGAAGGTACTTAATTTGGGAGTGTGTGGAAGTTTGGTGCTAAAGGTGCTGGTTTCGAAGCCAAAAGACTATATGGAAACTCCTGAGTAACTTTGATCAAATCATTTTCTCTCAGACCCAGACAATGGAAAGCCATTTCTGAAAAGATGGCCAAGAAAACTGCAGAGAGTTGTCCAAGCCTTTGAGTCGGGCTTATATCTGCCTTTGAGTCGGGTTTATTTTTTTGCTTCTTCCTTTACGAGATTCTTCTTGCAGGACAACCTGATATTAATGGTTCTCAGGTAGCGGAACAATTCAGTTAAACATTAATAGTTGTTACCTGGCTTCTTGCCTTTCTTTTCTATGGCAGAATAGCTGGAATAGTCCAGAAGAGGAGGCCTTTGTAAACCATCATCTATTTGCTGTCCACAGTTCTGAAAACCATGTACATCCTACAGGATTGTTTTTCCCAGTAATTCCAATTAACTTTGAACAGATGAATAGAATATGTAAAACTGAAAGACATTTAAATGCATGTGCGTATAAAGGCATGGAGTGATGCATGTCTAATGAACTAGCTGATGATTCAGTGAGTTGTTTTTCTTTCTTTTCAGCCTCAAGAGATGTTTAAAAGGATGGTGGTTTACAATTCATCATTTAAAACTAACAAAAAACAAGTAAATTCCTATTTCCTTTTTGTATATGTGTGTGATGTTAGTGAGCTGTCACAGTTTTATCTTTTGTTTCTGTCTCATAATATTAAGATAAAGATGCAAATAGCAAACTTTGGTGTTTTTTTCCAATGATTGTACGCAGTTCTGCTAGATTATGAAGAAACTGACTATGAATACAAAAAATATTCTTCAGTCATTTGATATTATTGGTGACTCTTAGACCTTTTCATTCAAATATAACATAACATAAGGAATATAGATTTTCCCCATTCAATTCTATCTTATTGCTACTGGATCCTTTGTTGAAATTAATTGATATCATTCAGAAAATGGTTTGGTGATAAATGAGGGAAATGATGGATTGCGTGAATCCACACAGAACGGCCAAGGTGGCATAAATTAGTTCTCAAATGAGTACATTAGTTGCAGCTGTCTTTGCCAGTGGTTATAATTAAGGTTGGATTTTGTAAAAGAGTATATTCTGTTTTAATCTTAACTTTTCTAATATTCTTAGTTAATTGTCAAATAATGCTTCGATTGCTTTTTCAAACACCATCAAAGGTTTACTGGTGTAGGCTTTCATGGCTAATATCTGTTGGGCAATGCTGGACTTCACGGTTTTGTAACCAGGATCTAGAAAATAGATTTCTTGATGTTTCGCCAGCAACTGTGGCTGACATATACAGAGGTTTGTGCTAGGCAGACCACAGACAACTCAGCAGGGGCTGACTGCGGTCTGTCTCAATCTTTATTTCCCATCACACCTCTGCTTATGTCAGCCAATTGCTGGCTAAACCCTGATGCCCAACTGTCAAAGATTCTTACTGTATAAGAAACACTAGATAGGAAAGAATGAAGTGAGTGATTCACAAAAGCCATTGTTTCTTCAGGGGAGCTGGACCTATTGATGCTAATCCTAAAAGCCTCAGGAATGTTTGCTTATCCTTGCTCTCAAGATACTTTACTGCATCCGTGTTACTATGAACTCTCCATGTTTGCCAACTCGCCAGGCCTACAGGAATTAACAAGGGGCAAACTGGGACAAAAATGGCAATAGGTGTGTAGAACATCTAGTCCCATTTTGTAATGCAGTGCAACGTGTCTAGGAAACAATTAGAGAAGATGGGCAGGAACCCTAATTGCTTAACCATCACAGAAAGAACCTGAGAAGGAACCTGCTTCAATCTTTCATTGCAGCAGGCAGTGATCCTATCATGTTTTAAGACAGCTGTTATTTTGCTAGTGCCAAAAAAGTCTACAATTATGGGTCTCAGTGATTGCCTTCCGGTTGCATTTACATCCATCATTATGAAATATTTTGAGAGGTGATAAAGGACATTATTGTATCTAGCCTCCCTCCAGCATTTGACTCGCTTCAGTTTGCTTACCATCCAAATCGCTCCACAGAGGATGCTATTTCTTCTGTTCGCCATCTGAGCTTGGCGCCGTTAGAGGATAGAAACACTCATCTGCGAATGCTGTTTGTCTAGTTCAGTTTGGCATTTAATACAATCGTCCCTCTGCATCTAGTAGACAAACTGGGTTGTCTAGTTTTAATACTCCTTTGTTTATTATTATTATTATTATTTATTGAATTTTTATACCGCCCTTCTCCCGAAGGACTCAGGGCGGTGTACAGCCGGAGATAAAATACAAAATATGTACAATTAAAACAAATTAAAAACATAGCAAAATTACAAAAACGGCTAATAATTAAAATTAAATTTAAAATATTTACGAATATTAATAAAACCCCAATTTAAAATCAAACTATTATGCCAGTCCCGCTTGAATAAATAAGTATGTTTTTAGCTCATGACGGAAGGTCCGAAGATCAGGCACTTGACGTAGGCCAGGGGGGAGTTCATTCCAGAGCGTCGATGCTCCCACAGAGAAGGCCCTACCCCTGGGGGCCGCCAGCCGACACTGTTTGGCGGACGGCACCCTGAGGAGACCCTCTCTATGAGAGCGTACGGGTCGGTGGGAGGCATAGGGTAACAGCAGGCGGTCTCGTAAGTACCCGGGTCCTAAGCCATGGAGCGCTTTAAAGGTGGTAACCAAAATCTTGAAGCGCACCCGAAAGACCACAGGAAGCCAGTGCAGACTACGGAGCAGTGGTGTTATGTGGGAGCCATGAGCGGCTCCCATTACTACTCGCGCAGCCACATTCTGGACTAACTGCAGCCTCCGGGTGCACCTCAAGGGCAGCCCCATGTAGAGAGCATTGCAGTAATCCAACCGAGATGTAACCAGAGCGTGAGTGACTGTGCATAAGGCATCCCAGTCAAGGAAGGGATGCAACTGGCGGACCAAGCGGACTTGGTAAAAGGCCCTCCTGGAGACGGCCGCCAGATGTTCATCAAAGGACAGCCGTCCATCCAGGAGGACACCCAAGTTGTGAACCACCTCCTTTGGGGCCACTAACTCGCCCCCAACAGTCAGCTGCGGATGCAGCTGACTGTACCAGGGTGCCGGCATCCACAGCCACTCCGTCTTGGAGGGATTGAGCTTGAGTCTGTTTCTCCCCATCCAGACCCATACAGCTTCCAGGCACCGGGACAGCACTTCGACCGCTTTGTTGGGGTGGTCCGGTGTGGAAAAGTACAGCTGAGTATCATCAGCGTACAGATGATAACTCACCCCGAAACCACTGATGACCTCACCCAGTGGCTTCATATAGATGTTGAACAGGGTAGGCGAGAGAATCGACCCCTGAGGCACCCCACAAGTGAGGCGCCTCATGACGCCCTCTGCCCCCGTGTCAACACGGTCTGCGACCGGTCGGAGAGATAGGAGGAGAACCACCGATAAACGGTGCCTCCCACTCCCAATCCCTCCAACCGGCACAGCAAGATACCATGGTCGATGGTATCAAAAGCCGCTGAGAGATCTAATAGGACCAAGGCAGAGGAACAACCCCTGTCCCTGGCCCTCCAGAGGTCATCCACCAACGCGACCAAAGCCGTCTCCGTGCTGTAACCGGGTCGGAAGCCGGACTGAACGGGTCTAGATAGACAGCTTCCTCCAGGTGCCGGGGAGCTGCCGCACCCACCCTCTCTACAACCTTCGCCACAAAGCGAAGGTTGGAGACTGGACGGTAGTTTCCCAAAATAGCTGGGTCCAGGGAAGGCTTCTTCAGGAGAGGTCTCACCACCGCCTCTTTCAAGGCGGCGGGGAAAACCCCTTCAACCAAAGAAGCATTTATAATCCCCTGGAGCCAGCCTCGTGTCACTTCCTGAGCAGCCAGCACTAGCCAGGAAGGACACGGGTCCAGTAAACATGTAGTTGCATGCAACCTCCCCAGCAACCTGTCCACGTCCTCGAGAGCCACAGAATCAAACTCATCCCAAATAACCTCAACAAGACGTGTCTCCGCCATCTCGGTTGGATCATCGCAATCTTGGTCCAAGCTATCCCGAAGCTGAACGATTTTATCGTATAGATAACCGTTAAACTCCTCAGCCCATCCCTGTAGGGGGTCATCCCATCCCTCCTGATGGAGGGAACGGGTCACCCGAAACAGGGCGGCCGGGCGGTTATCTGCCGATGCAATGAGGGTGGAAACGAGAACGCCGCTTCCTCATTGCCACTAGGTAGGTCTTAGTAAAAGACCTCACTAGTGTCCGATCAGCCTCGGAACGGCTGGACCTCCGGGTACTCTCTAGGCGTCTTCTCCGGCGTTTCATCTCTCTTAGCTCCTCGGAGAACCAGGGAGCCAATTGAGATCTACGCTGGGTCAGAGGCCGCAAAGGCACGACACGGTCCAAAGCCCCAGCCGCGGCCTGTTCCCAAGCCGCAACCAGTTCTTCAGTCGTGCCGTGGGCAAGATCCTCAGGGAACGGCCCAAGCTCCGTCAGGAACCTCTCCGGGTCCATCAGGCGCCTGGGATGGAACCAACGTGTTGGCTCCGTCTCCCTGCGGTGGTGAGCGGCGGTCCGAAAGTCTAGGCGGAGAAGAAAACTGGATTCTTGATTTTTCTATTGAGAGGCCCCAGTATGTGCGAGTTGGGTCTAATATTTCTAACAATATTTTCTTGAGCAAGGTTCTCCTCAGGGCTATGTCCTAAGTCTGCTGTCTTTCACCCTGTTGACCCATGACTGTTGTGCTACTATGCTACTATATGTGAAGCATGCAGATGATACAACAGTAGTGGGCTTTATTCAGGACAACAATGAGAATGCTTACCACAAGGAGGTAGAGGGTTTGGTGAACTGGTGTAATAAAAGCAGCCTTGTTTTAAATATTGGAAAAACTAGAGATCATTGTCGATTTTAGAAAAGGCAGGCACAGCCACACACATCTGAGTATTAATAATTTACCTGTGGAGATGGTTAGCAGCATCAAGTTTCTGGGTGTGCAGCTAATGAGTAGACTGGCTTTGTCGCTCAACAGTGAGACACTGGTGAAGCAGTGAGACACAGCAGCACCTGCATTTTCTGTGTTGCATTAGAAAAGTACATTTTCCTTCACCTGTTCTTACCATTTTCTATAGAGGGATAATCGAGAGCATCCTGTCATATTGCATTACACTCTGGTTTGGAAGCATTACTGCTTCGGACAGGAAGGCCATGCAGAGGGTGATGAGAGAGAAGCAGAGGAGATTATTGGCAGTTCACTTCCATCTATCATAGCATATAAGTGATGCTTAACCAGGGTCCGCAGGGTCTGGGACACTACACTCCTCTTCGCAACCCATTTTCCTTGTTACCTTCATGGTATCCAAAGCAGAACATCCAGATTCAATAACAGTTTGTTCCATAAAATATCAAGCTTCCCCTTTCCAATATGTATTCAAGATGGACAGTGATTATATATATATGTATGGATGTAGGCATATTTATATGTATGTATATAGCATGTATATATGTGTGTCATGTATGTGTACACTTTTGAGAGCAGGCAGTGTGCCCACAGTAAAAAAATGACAGTAAATCTATTATCTATCTATCTACCTACCTACCTACCTACCTACCTACCTACCAATCAATCATCACTATCTATCTATCATCTATCTATCATCTCTATCTATCTATCATTCATCTATCTATCTATCTATCTATCTATCTATCTATCTATCTATCTATCTATCTATCTATCTATCTATCTATCATCTTGTGCCCCACTGATTTTATTGTAAATAGGAAGTTCAGTTATGGTATCTGTAATTGCAGTCTTTCAAATATAGCAGTGGCCTAAAATTTTAGCACAAGGATTCCAGCCACAGTTACGTCATAACATAGTTTAATTCTTTGCCTAGGAAGTTCAGTGGAGCAAAGCAGCTGAACTGTGAAACAGGATGTTTTATGTTTCAGAGACTTAAAAATGTTTGTTTACTATAGAAGATTGTTGATGAGTTAAATAAATATGCTTTACAAATTCTTTCTACTTTGTGCTTCTTGTGACAGACAGCAGTCCAATGTCCTGCTTTTAATTCCCACATGTTCTACTCTAATTATGCTAGAGGAGTACAAAGTCGTTAATCAACATTTATCTAGCCCATGACCTTCATGTTGGATGGATTAAAATAAATGGTCAATCTAAATGTGAAGACCAAATTCAGGAAATCTTCAGATTAAATTATCTAATTCTTGTGTTCTAAAAGATAGATCTAGCCTTAAAAGCTTGTGTGATTTAATGTCAGGCGGAACATACAATATATCTCTTTCTTTCTGGCTTTTCTTTCGTACTTCTTTCATATGATCACTATTTTTATTTAGAGCCTACTATGCATGTATTTGATTGCCAACCTTATTTTCAGGGCTTCCAAAAATATGTGGAGGACTTTGATCCCTACACCATGGTAAGAAGTATAAAGTGTAAGTGACCAAGGGGGAAGGGCCTGTGGCTTAGTAGTAACTCACATGTTATGCATGCTGAAAATCCCACATTCAGTATGAGGTGTCCTTGCTTGATTAGATGAAAATCCTGCCAATCCAACTGGAAAAACCTGCCAATTCAGCTGGGTGACATAGTGCTTATCCAAATGCACCTAGAAAGCTATCAAGTAGGATACAAAATGTATACTTTTTCAGCATTGCTGTCTAGCAATTGTTATTAAAGCATATTCCCTTTGATTCACTCTCTTTTACCATTTTTCCTCATATTTAACACATTTTCCACATCATCCATATTTTTATACTATTCTGTAAGGTTCCCCTTTATTCATCTTCTGAGGTGAAAATGCCACCAAATTATAATATTTCCTCATAAGGAGGTGATTTTGAGTCAGTAATTTTGGTACAGGCAGGGTGGATAAACCCTGGAATATCAATATTGAGATACATGATGTGATCTCAATATAAGGCAGGATCTATGTATTTCCCTTTTTGTAACAGAGTTTGCTCACTGACATTTGTTTAATTTTGTTAACATTTTTTTAGTTTTCACCAGATCAGATTATGGGAAAAGATGTACGACTCCTTCATATAAAAAAGGTACTGTTTATGATGGAAGAAAGATATTGTACTGTACTTACTACATTCAGTGGAGGAATTCCATTTCATAAAATTCAGAGATGAGCCTTCCCACTGAAAAGATAAACACTGAAAATTAAGCTCTGATCTCAGCTGCAGCTATGATACATTTATTCTTGTATTATGAAGGACAGCTTCATTTTTTCAGCTTAGTTGTTTCTTCATTCATTGGCTTTGAGTCAAATCAAATCTTTATTATGGCTATAGACCAGCTTGTTGGCATGAAATATTATGCTATTGAAAGAAAAAGCAAACAAAACCTATGAGGTGAGTGGGCAAGCACAGATAAAAGTGCCCATACATGTAATACGTTGGTGACAGATGAACACATGATCACATGTCTGTAATTCCACAATTTAATACTCATTCATTGACACTTCATTGAGGTTGAGAACACTGGAGGAAACTTCTAAATCAGGGGTGTCAAACTCACGGCATCACGGCAGCATCACAGGACGTATCAGGACTTTTTCCCCCTTCACTAAACTGACCGTGGGCGTGGCCAGCGCATGATGCATTTGGCCCACAGGCCGGGAGTTTGACAGCCCTGTTCTAAATGAACCTGTCTGATCTTAGGAAATTCTTTACATGTTCACTTACCTATATTTCTGCCTTTTGAAAAATGGATAGATACAGAGTGCAATAAAGCCTTTTCAGTGATGATGCATCATTCGTAGAAGTATCTTTCTCAGATGGCAGAAGAATGGACAACCATTCTTTAGTTTTTGGACAATTAGCTAAGATTCCTTTTTTCCCTCTCTGAGGCTTCTAATCGCATCTGTGTTGCTGTGCTTGTTCCTTCTGACTTAATAAGATTTTAAATATTTTCTTAGGTTAACACTTCTGACTGTTATTTTCATTTATCCTTTCTGGTGTTTTCTATTATAATTTTTATTGCACAGCTTGATATCATTTTTACAGAAAAGTAATACATAAAGTTAATACCCACTGGTCTATCTACCAGTGGAATTACGGTAAACCACTTCTCCCTTTACCTATAAACCTTTAATTCCAAATCTGCTTTAGAGGAAAAAGGAGAACTCATTTTGTAAGTTCATAACAGAAAATTAACTATGAAAGTATATCAAGTAACATAAACACTGTATATTCATTTTTTTTCAAATTCTTTAATAGGAAGGATCATTAGACCTCGCAGTAGAAGGTGGGATTGATTCCCCAGTTGGAAAAGTAGTGGTGTCTGCTATTTATGAGGGTGGTGCTGCAGACAAGCATGGTGGGTATTTGCTAAGAAAAAAGTTGGAATATAAGGCATCTTAACACTTATAAAATAAAGTTAGCTTTAACTAGACATTTTCCAGAAGTGCAAATTATATCCTCAGATTGGCAACTTATTTCTAAAATATTTACACTTAAATTAAGACTAAGTATTTACAGTTCTCTCCAATTTTCTGAATGCTCTGGGAAAAATTATGGTGAGAACAAAGTTGCATGATCTAATTTGTTGGTGCATTGGGAAATGGTTAATTATTCCTGTGATGTGTTCTTCTAACTGCTCAAAATGTTTAACAAAATTTAGATGTCTCAATAATGTATACCGTATATACTCGAATATAAGCCGATCCGAGTATAAGCCGAGGTCCCCAATTTTACCCCAAAAACTGGGGTAAACTGGGGACTCGAGTATAAGCCGAGGGTGGGAAATGAGGCACCTACCGGTTGGGGAAACCCTCCCTCCCTCAGCTGAGAAGGCTGGCGGCTCCCCCACCCCGCCCTCTCACTGCACCGGCAGGGCTTCCCCGCGCCGTCCGGTAAAATGTGAAAAAAAGGAAAAAAAAAACTCGAGTATAAGCCGTATATACTCGAGTATAAGCCGAGGGGCTTAAAAAAAAACAAACTCGAGTATAAGCCGTATAGACCCGAGTATAAGCCGAGGGGACGTTTTTCAGCACAAAAAACGTGCTGAAAAACTCGGCTTATACTCGAGTATATACGGTATATGTATTTGACATAGGCACCAATATAAAAGTTTACAAAATAAAATGTGCTATTTTAGAACATAACACCAGTGACCCCTACCTTCCTCTGTTCCCTAAATAGCGTCAACAATATTCCTATTGTGATGTCTGGTAAAATAAAGGAGACTGAAACACTAATAGGTTTTAATGTTCATTATTAACTTAGAATGAAGATGAACAAGAACCACATATAATAAATGGCATAATTAAATAATGACAGTATCATATGTCATAATTTAACATTGTGATAATTCAATTTTAGATGCTTCTTTTAAAAAAATGACTGTTTACAGAAAACAATTTCTTGTGCAGCTAAACAAAATTCCTATTTTATATTCTTTTCTGTGAAGAAGAATAAATCAGAGGAGAATAAAACAGATATATAGAAGGGTTAGAAATAATAAATGTTACTTTGCATGCAGTTACTAGTTAACTCTATTTTTATTATTGCATTCATTCTGAAAAGTGTTTTAGTGATTAAAGTATCAGACAGTGATGGTGGAGATTGAGGATGAAATCCCTAATCAGCCATGACATTCATTGGAAGATTAGGGCCTAATCTGTCATCCAAGCCTACCTCTCAGGTATGATAAATATAATCTTATTTGGAGGAAGGTTTGAATGTAATATATATACAGTATATAATAATCTTGCAGGGTATGACTCAAATCTTATCATTCAGATTCTCATTTTCAATAACAATTTCAGTAAAAGAAAGATAATATGGATTTGCTTGTTCCTTTGCCCTTTATTTCCGTTATCAGGAGGTATTGTGAAAGGAGATGAAATAATGGCTGTAAACGGCAAGATTTTGTTGGATGCTAAGCTGGATGAAGCTCGAGCAGCTCTTGCAAAAGCATGGAATGTGGGAGGGGTAAGTCGGCAGGGATGAGTCTCATCTCAAAATTACATATCAGATATCCATTTTTCCCAAGAAGTGGCAATAATTTCTAGTCTACTGATAAATTTATGTTAAAAATTAATAACTGTTATAGCTGTTGTACAGGAAAGCTTATAGCGTATGATTATTTCATGCTTATGCTTATATATACTGTTGTGACAAATAAATAATAATTAAAAAAAAGCTTCAGGAATGGTAACAAACACAGGGACAATCCAACTTTTGACAAACAAACAGTTTGAAAACAAGCAACTGTAAGTAGATAAATAGGTACCAGGTAACAGCATTCGGTGAACCTTGGTCTATAGTCATGCTGGTCACATGACCATAGAAGCATCTTTGGACAATGCTGGCTCCCTTGACTAAGAAACGGAGATGAGCAGCACTCTCGGGGCAAACCTTTTTTATTATCATCTTAAAACCCTGTAATGAAACAATAGACTATAAAGCACGACTTTGCTAAGTAAGCATGGATATTATTAGCAGCCATTGCATTTTATTAAAAAACTGGTCATTTTAATTATTTTTCAAAATAAAAAATATTCTAGCCAAATTTCAAGAAAGATTGGATAAATAAAGAATAATTGATGGTGTGCAAACAGTCAAATTCCTTTTTTCAATGACGAACAAAAAGTTCACATGGCCAGTTAAGACCTGATTTATTTAAACATGGAAGCTATAATATATGCAGAATAATTCAGCATTATTTCCATCCTATCTATGCTTCAGAAAAAAATCCCAATGGTGGCCATGTGGCTCATTTTTTACATATATTCATATGATATTTCTCAAATAAGACTCTGCATAGAATAGAAATTGCTCTTGGCAAAGGAGAGAGAAAGAGATTCTAAATTGCTTCATTTCTGTTTAAACAAAATGCTTCAAGCATAAAATTCATTCTTTTAGTATTCCTGAATGTGTGCCAGTACATTGCATGATCTTCTGACTTGGTGGGATGCTTATGATGAAAGACTGAGAGGATTAGTGAACAATGCAAGAGAGATGAAAGCTTCTGAATGTGGGACAAGACATTTTTAGTAGCATCAAAAGTGGATCTTGGTGGGAAGAAGAGCATGGAAGGAAATGAAAGAAACTGGAGTGACTGCTAGAAGAAAACTTATAAATCCTACTGGCAAAATGATTAATCTCCCAAATGGAATGGAAAAGGGTTATAAGGAAAGAAGATGTGAAAGCTGTTTGGAACATGATGGGAAATACGAAAAGGATGTTTGGTGGAAATGAAAAGCAAAAGGGACACAGGTTGAGAAAAATCTGTATTAGAGACTGAGTGAGAGAAGGATATTGGGTAGTAGAAAAGATATTAGGTAGATAAAAAGTAATAGCCAGACAGCAAGGAACAACTTAGATCAGGGCTGTCAAATTTGTGGCCCACGAGCCGGATGCGTCATGTGCTGGCCATGCCTACACCCGACTTAGTGAAGAGAGGAAAAGTCACAATACGTCACATAACGACACCATGATGACACGGGATTGACATCCCTGACTTAGATTAAATAAGTAGAGAGAATAAATTACTTCTTTATTGAAAGAAAGAAATTGTGTTGAACTTGGCAAAGTGGACTAAATGAGGAGCCTCCAATAGGGTGAACTGAAGTGCAAGTAAGAGCTATGAAATTGGGATGAAAGAATGTAAAGAATATTTTAGAGTTTTGTGTGAGGAAGAGTATGTTAAGAGCAGGTTAGAGATTTGTATACAAATGATGGTGATGCAATTTAGGACCAGCAGCACTGTACCATGGTAACTAACCAGATAATCACATAATCGTGACAGGCTCTCATTTAGTTGTTAAATGAGTCACTGAAGTCATTAAGGGAAACATGACATGAATGTGATTTATGTAAGTCCATCTGCTTAACTCTGCTTGTCACAAGCCAGTTGGAAAGCAGGCATATATAAGTGATCATATGAGTGTGATATATTTCAGTAGTCATAAATGTGTACTGTTTGCAAAGTGCCTGGATGTTTGTAAATGTAAGGATTGGTTGCAAAGCTATTTTTTTAATACTGTGGTCGGTTTGAATTGGTTACTAAATGAGGCAGTAGGTAAGCAAGGCGTAGTCATAGAGAGGCATTAAAATGAATGCTATAAATGTTAGTGTCCAAGGAAAAAAGGATGAAAAGAGATGATTAATGTGAGAATGTTGGAAAATAATGTAGATGATTCATTTAGAGAAATATTAGAGCAGTTCATGGAGACATATTTGTTTGTGGAGAGATATTTAATGTGCATGTGAAAGTTTCTAAACTTTGGAAGAATGCTGTTATTATTTCCCTACACAAAGGGTGGGGGGAGTACCAAGACTGAATGCAAAAACTACTGGGGGAATAGTTCGTTAAATCTGCCTGTGAAAATGTTTGGCAGAATTCTGATAAGGGTATGAAAGTGACAAAATGAGCAAAATTTCAGAAGTGCAAAGCACTGCTTTGTACTGGGATGGGTTTAGAGTTAGGCTTAGGATGAAGAAAGAAATGTTTATTTGTTTATGGCCATTGGCCTGTTGTGAAGAATGAACACTTATCAAAAAAATAAAAATGTATGTAAAATCATACTTCTGTCCACATAGAAGTGAAAATTGAAAGTAGTGAAGAATGTAAGGTAACTTAATCCAGTAGAAATAGGGATTCTTAAAAAGTATTTTTAGTAAAACAAGAGATAAGGTCAAGAATTAGTGAGTATTTTAATTAATGTAGGTTGAACTCAAAAGCATAAAAGAAATATTTTGAGTTGCTTTGGCAACAGAAAGGAAATGAATAATGATTCTTTTTTTTTAATTTAATTTTGTCATAACAGTATACATAAACATTGTCATAAGTAAAAAAAACATATCATGAAAAATATATATATATATATAAGTAAAGAATATGCATTAGCTATATTAATTAGATATAATAAAGGGAACAATAGGATAGGAACGGTAGGCACTTTTGTGCTCTTATGCACGCCCCTTATTTCAAAACACATAGATCCCCTTATTTCAAAACATAGATCAGAAAGAGTGAATTAAGAGGGAAGACTATGAAGACTATACTTGAATGGAATTGATGAAAAGGGGAAAAGTGATGCTCACTATTTTCTATACCACATTTTCATAACAAACAACCTTCTTAATATGTTATATAATGAAACCATACTCTGAAGATGTAATTTTTCATTCCCTGATCAATTACATATCATATTGATTAAGCATTTCTTCCACAGGATTGGATTGACTTGGTCATTGCAGTGTCCCCTCCCAAGGATTATGATGATGAAATGTAAGACTTCTATATTCTCAGACATAAACTAGATTATCTTTTTATTCAGTTTCAATTGAAGTCCTTAAGCGCACCTCTAGTTGTTAACCTGTTAAGCAAAATGTAGTCAAACTGGATATATTTTGATAAAGGAAAATTAGCTATTCGTCCATTTGGAAGATAGAGACATGTGAACCAACAAGTTGAGAGGAAAAGGTATCATTAAAAGTGTACAAGACCATCTAGTAATGAAATACTATAGGAAAAAATTAACTATCAAGATAACAAGTAGAGAAGCCTTTAACTTAAAGGGCAATTATACATATGTACTTAACAGTAGATTTCTGTAGTTTATTTATATCTATTCATCTCAAATATTGATTCTCAGTATCAGTAGAAGTAGAAGATGACTTCTTGGTATCATAAATGGGACTGGCTATTAAACATTTGCATTAATTTATATACATTTTATGTTAAGAAAGGGGTAGGGTGGAGGGATGCTGTTACAGATTTTTTAAAATCAAACCTAAATGCTCCTTCTTTTAAAAGCCACTGCAATCCTGAAAGTAAGTTTAGGCTTAGAGACCTGCAAAAAAAATAGCTTCCATCTTTATTTAATATTTCACATTTTGTGTGTTTAGTGCTGTTGATCCTTAATAATCCATCAATCCCAAGCCAAATGAAAAGGCTTTGGAGGGCATTCATTTGTGTGCAGAGCATGGCTTTTTCCTTCCTCTGTAAACAATGAGCATTTTCCCATGGGTGATAATGGAGCTAAATTCTTTTTCAAACTCTTTGCAAAACCTTTTTGCATGCCAATAATAAGCCCATCAAAATGTTATTTCTGTTGTAACATAAAACATAAAAACAAAATTGATTACATTTTCCTAATTTGTACTAACCATAATCCTGTATTAAGAATAATGCTATATTATGAAATATTTATAAAATATAAATAGTGGCATTTTCTTTATGTGTTCAAGTTTGATGTGAATTTTTCCACTTCTTGTAAGCTATCTTTTCCATTAGGTTATTGTTTAATGTGTGTGTTTGTGTGTGTGTGTGTGTCCCACAAATACTTCCCAGAATTGGATGCATTTCCATCACACATCAACAAATATGTTGTGCTGTTGTGCATGTACTAGATTTTTCTAGAAAAGTTTAGAAAAAAAGCTATTCTTAAGCTTTCCTGTTTTCAGAATGTACCAATATCTGCAGTTTATACTTTATTTGCTTTTCAACTTCCATGAAAATCAGCCTAGTATTTAAATATCTTGGAACTGGACTGTCAAAAACAAATCTCACTGTTCACAGTGGGCTTTGAATATTGTTCACAGTGGATGCTTGTTTTGTTTTGTTTTCTTTTTCTTGTTATATTGCAAGGAGTTATCTAAATATTTTTTCATGCATTCTATTTGGTATAATTTTCCAACAGCTCCATCCTATTCTAGCCTACTTAGAAGTACACATAATTGCATTTGTAGGGAAATGATTACCAAGGAAATGTTAGATCCACCAATCTTAAAGCAACAGAAAATTAGGAAGGGAGTCACCCAAATTTAATATGTTAGATTTCCTTCTTTGTAAATATGTATAGAACATTTATATACAAAGAACATTTATGATACCTAGGAAGAAGAAATCCATACTAACATGGTAGTTCCAGGTCCAGTTGCTTATGAACTAGTCTAGGGGAATTGGTCTAGAAGACTTCCAAGGCCCCTTCCAGCTCTGTTATTCTGTGAGCTAAGAAAATTATGAATTCAGTATCCATTTGGTGGCAAAAGGAAAGTACAAATAAGTCACTCTTTCTTATGTTGTACAGTACTTAGGGGGTAATTTTCTAACCATATTTTAGAAAGGAGGAGGAGGAGAAAGGAGAAAACAAATTATTTAAAGGAAGAAAGATGAAATAATGAAATCAGCAGAGATAAAAAGAAAAAGTATCTCAACTAGGAGTGTTGGAATAGAATAGAATAGAATAGAATAGAATAGAATAGAATAGAATAGAATAGAATAGAATAGAATAGAATAGAATAACAGAGTTTGAAGGGACCTTGGAGGTCTTCTAGTCCAACCCCCTGCTTAGGCAGGAAAACCTACACCACTTCAGACAAATGGTTATCCAACATCTTCTTAAAAACTTCCAGTGTTGGAGCATTGAAGAGATAGCTCATGCAGCTCAACTTAAGAAGAATTGTGTATTTTTCTTTTACCACCAAAAACATTCTTATTCCCACATCCTCACCTTTGCTAACCCTCACTCATCCTTAGTAAATCTTCTTAGTGGTCTTGTCATGCTGACTTTTTTTCAGTTTCTTGTGAAGAGAATAAGTGAAATAAAGGAGGTTTTTGTTTTTTTTAACTTTGGTTCACAGTTTACTTTTTATGTTGTCATTGTTGACTAGATGGGCATTAACTGTATTTTTGTACTTTATTTCAGGACATTTTTTTAACAAAATGAAAGATACCAAATACATCTTTTCAAGAAAGCTTCCCAAGAATCATCATTCTTACCAAGTTACAAATCTTGGTACAAAAAAGTACAAAAGAAGAAGTACAAACAAGAACACAAGATAATTCAAGAGACTCAGGCCAATATACTTTTAGAACAATATATCATGCCATTTCCTCCCATAAGCTATTACTGTTGCCCAGTTATACAGTAACAGCATATAGGCAAAAATTCACTGTATGTGATAAAAAAAACCAAATGCTTATTTTAAAACGAAGTGCAATTCATAAAAAATCTTATAGTAACTGTCATCATTACAATGGAGAGTGTCATTTTTTCCATAAGTAATATATTTATACTTGTACAACTAAATATATAACTGAACAGAAATAAAGTGAAAATCAGTGGGACTTATTTTCCAGAAAGCATATATAGAAGTTGGGGTGGGGGGGCATGAAAAAAGAAAGATGTGGCTGAAAATCAGTTCTATATTCTTTTGGAAATTTTTTTCTCAATTATAAACTACCTTTCTGCAGACTTTCTGCAGAAAATATAAACTACCTTATCTTTTGCAATTAATTTTAAAAATCTGTCCAATCTATATTCTCTTCACAGATTTGGAAGAGTCACTAGATCAATTATCCTAGGACTTAAAATATATTATTGCAAAATTACCAAGAAATGTAGTGGGATTTTTTTTCCTGTGCAAATTGTAACTGAGTTCCCATTTCCTGATTTTAATTTTTTTAAAAAATAACTCATCTCTGTTAGGAAATTATATATTGTTATCTTGATGAATATTGTTCACAGTGGGCTTTGAATATTGTTCACAGTGGGCTTTGAATATTGTTCACAGTGGGCTTTGAATATTGTTCACAGTGGGCTTTGAATATTGTTCACAGTGGGCTTTGAATATTGTTCACAGTGGGCTTTGAATATTGTTCACAGTGGGCTTTGAATATTGTTCACAGTGGGCTTTGAATATTGTTCACAGTGGGCTTTGAATATTGTTCACAGTGGGCTTTGAATATTGTTCACAGTGGGCTTTGAATATTGTTCACAGTGGGCTTTGAATATTGTTCACAGTGGGCTTTGAATATTGTTCACAGTGGGCTTTGAATATTGTTCACAGTGGGCTTTGAATATTGTTCACAGTGGGCTTTGAATATTGTTCACAGTGGGCTTTGAATATTGTTCACAGTGGGCTTTGAATATTGTTCACAGTGGGCTTTGAATATTGTTCACAGTGGGCTTTGAATATTGTTCACAGTGGGCTTTGAATATTGTTCACAGTGGGCTTTGAATATTGTTCACAGTGGGCTTTGAATATTGTTCACAGTGGATGCTTGTTTTGTTTTGTTTTGTTTTGTTTTGTTTTCTTTTTCTTGTTATATTGCAAGGAGTTATCTAAATATTTTTTAATGCATTCTATTTGGTATAATTTTCCAACAGCTCCATCCTATTCTAGCCTACTTAGAAGTACACATAATTACATTTGTAGGGAAATGATTACCAAGGAAATGTTAGATCCACCAATCTTAAAGCAACAGAAAATTAGAAAGGGAGTCACTCAAATTTAATATGTGAGATTTCCTTCTTTGTAAATATGCCTAGAACATTTATATACAAAGAGCATTTATGATACAAAGAACATTTATATACAAAGAACATTTATATACAAAGAGCATTTATGATACCTAGGAAGAAGAAATCCATAGTAACATGGTAGTTCCAGGTCCAGTTTCTTATGAACTAATCTAGGGGAATTGGTCTAGAAGACTTCCAAGGCCCCTTCCAGCTCTGTTATTCTGTGAGCTAAGAATTTATGAATTCAGTATCCATTTGGTGGCAAAAGGAGAGTACAAATAAGTCACTCTTTCTTATGTTGTACAGTACTTAGGGGATAATTTTCTAACCATACTTTAGAAAGGAGGAGGAGGAGAAAGGAGAAAACAATTATTTAAAGGAAGAAAGATGAAATAATGAAATCAGCAGAGATAAAAAGAAAAAGTATCTCAACTAGGAGTGTTGGAATTGAATAGAATAACAGAGTTTGAAGGGACCTTGGAGGTCTTCTAGTCCAACCCCCTGCTTAGGCAGGAAAACCTACACCACTTCAGACAAATGGTTATCCAACATCTTCTTAAAAACTTCCAGTGTTGGAGCATTGAAGAGATAGCTCATGCAGCTCAACTTAAGAAGAATTGTGTATTTTTCTTTTACCACCAAAAACATTCTTATTCCCACATCCTCACCTTTGCTAACCCTCACTCATCCTTAGTAAATCTTCTTAGTGGTCTTGTCATTCTCTCGGCTACCGAGAGTGAGGTCTGCGGGCCTCATTGAACTCTCGGCTGCCGAGCACGGAGCCGGAGTTTGCCCTTAGGCAGAAAACCTACACCACTTCAGACAAATGGTTATCCAACATCTTCTTAAAAACTTCCAGTGTTGGAGCATTGAAGAGATAGCTCATGCAGCTCAACTTAAGAAGAATTGTGTATTTTTCTTTTACCACCAAAAACATTCTTATTCCCACATCCTCACCTTTGCTAACCCTCACTCATCCTTAGTAAATCTTCTTAGTGGTCTTGTCATTCTCTCGGCTACCGAGAGTGAGGTCTGCGGGCCTCATTGAACTCTCGGCTGCCGAGCACGGAGCCGGAGTTTGCCCTTAGGCAGCGAACGGCGGCGGCCATGTTGGGGGGGGCCTGCGGAGACGCCCGGCATGAATCAGCAGTTTTCGGGCCGTTGTGGCCACAGATATCAATTGGACACCAACAAAGGACACAAACAATGGCTGAGGCGCCCGAACACCGACGGAGGACGTTAATGGTGGTATGCTGGATACCGGGTGCTCGGGTTGCTATTAAGTTTTGGTGCTGGGACGGGACTCAGATGGGCATGAACAACGCCCCTCCCCCCCCCCTCATGGTCATGGACTGGAACATCGTTTTCTCCCCTACTCTGACTTTTGTTATGCCCTGCCAACATTCCGCAATCGTCATCAGCGGTTCACCTCTCTTTGAACTATTTTATTCCATCAGTGACGGAGAGGTGGTTGGCTTGGACAATTTGTTACAGCAGCAGAGCGGCATGTGGGGCCATATTGGGTCCAGAGGATAATCTGCCGACGAGGGGTGGAGGCATGGACGGCGATATCTTGACGGCTAAGGATGGACATTTTGCCACGACTTTTGGGCCTATTTCTCCATGAGATATTCATTTGCCGATCTACTACGACTGCGAGGTTCCCCGCCTGCAGGAATGGCCTCCAAGCTATCGAGGGCTTATTTTAACGAAGGGTCTTGGGACCCAGAGAGGTGGCATGCGGCTAAGAAGAATTTGTGGGGTTTTTTAAATAGTTTTTTAAATAAGGGTTTTTAAGGGGAGGGATTTGACGGGTGGGGGAGGACCCGTCGGGAGGGATCCAGCCCTGTGCTAGTTCGCGACATTACGCCATCTTGTCTGAAGGCAGGGGAGGACGTTCCAGGTTTAGAGGGCTGTTCGATCTGTACGGTAAGTGGGAGAGGCAGATATGGCGGGGAGGGGCCGACGAGTTATGGGGGCACGTGCTCGAAGTTTGAGAGCGATCACGTGCTCCGCCCTCAGTCCCTACCTGCCTCGGGTGGCCATGATCCTCAGAGCTTGGACCTTGGCTGATGTTATGTAATGCCCGGTCCGTGGTTAATAAGGCTCCCTGATTTGTGACCTTATTCAGGGAGGTCCATGGACCTCATGGGCATTACGGAGACCTGGTTGGGCCCTGAGGGGGTCCCCTTGTTGAGATGTGCCTCCAGGCTTCCGAGCATTTCATCAGCCGAGAGTCCAAGGTAGGGGTGGGGGTGGCGGTTGTTATTAAGGAAGATCTAGAGCCGAGGAGACCACTGTTCCTCAGATTGCTGGCTGCGAATCCTCTGTGTGCGCTGGGGCTATAGGAATCAGTTGGGCTTGGTGATCGCGTACCTGGCTCCTTGCTGCGTGACCACAGCCCTGCCCGAGCTGTTGGAGGTACTGGCTGCTGTGGCGGTTGAGACCCCCAAACTTATAGTTATGGGGGATTTCAACTTGCCATCGGCTGGCCTGTCATCAACGGCAGCTCGGGGGTTCCAGGCTTCCATGACGGCCTTGGGCCTGGTTCGGGTAAATGATGGCCCTACGCACACAGGGGGAGGCATGCTAGATCTGATTTTTATCTCTGGACAGTGGTTAAATGATCTGGTATTAGATGATTTAGTAACAGAACCAATGTCATGGTCGGATCATTTTCTCCTTCGCCTAGACTTCCGAACCGCTATTCACCACCGCAGGGAGACGGAACCTATACGGTGGTTCCGTCCCAGGCGCCTGATGGACCCTGAGAGGTTCCAGACGGAGCTTGGGCCATTCCCTGAGGATCTGGCCCACGGCACGACTGAGGAACTGGTCGTGGCCTGGGAGCAGGCTGCGCCGGGCCCTGGATCGTGTCGCGCCTTTGCGGCCTCTGACCCGCGAGATCTCGTCCGGCCCCTTGGTTCTCCGAGGGGCTGAGGGAGATGAAACGCCGGAGAAGACGCCTAGAGAGCACCTGGAGGTCCAGTCGCCCGGTTGATCGGACACTAGTTAGGACCTATACTAGGACCTACCTAGTGGCAATGAGGGAAGCGAGGCGCCCTACGCCCACCCTCATTGCGCCGGCAGATAACCGCCCGCCGCCCCAGCCTGGGTGACCCGCTCTCTCCTACATCAGGAAGTGCGGGATGACCCTTTGCAGGGACGAGCCGAGGAGTTTAGTGGTTATCTATACGATAAAATCGCTCAGCTGAGGGACGGTCTGGACCGAATTTGGGATGATCCAAGCGAGGGAGAGGAGGCACGTCTTGTTGAGCACATTTGGGATGAGTTTGACCCTGTGGCTCCCGAGGACGTGGACAGGTTGTTGGGGAGGCTTCACGGCACGACATGTTTACTGGACCCGTGCCCTTCCTGGCTGGTACTGGCCACTCAGGCGGTGACACGAGGCTGGCTCCAGAGGATTATCAACGCTTCTTTGTTGGATGGGGTTTTCCCTGCCGCCTTGAAAGAGGCGGTGGTGAGACCCCTCCTTAAGAAGCCCTCTTTGGACCCAGCTATTTTGGCTAATTATCGTCCAGTCTCCAACCTTCGCTTTGTTGCGAAGGTTGTAGAGAGTGCCGTGGCGCGACAGCTGCCCCAACACCTGGATGAAGATGTCTATCTAGACCTGCTCCAGTCCGCTTCCGACCCGGATACAGCACGGAGACAGCTTTGGTCGCATTGGTGGATGATCTCTGGAGGCCAGGGACAAGGGATATTCCTCTGCCCTGGTCCTATTAGACCTCTCAGCGGCGTTCGATACCATCGATCATGGTATCCTGCTGCGCCGGTTGGAGGGATTGGGAGTGGGAGGCACCGTATATCGGTGGTTCTCCTCCTATCTCTCCGACCGGTCGCAGACGGTGTTGACAGGGGGGCAGAGGTCGACCGCGAGGGGCCTCACTTGTGGGGTGCCTCAGGGTCGATTCTCGCCCCTGCTGTTCAACATCTACATGAAGCCGCTGGGTGAGATCATCAGTGGTTTCGGGGTGAGATACCAGCAGTACGCTGACGACACTCAGCTGTACTTTTCCACCCCGGACCACCCCAATGAAGCTGTTGAAGTGCTGTCCCGGTGTTTGGAGGCTGTACGGGTCTGGATGGGGAGAAACAGGCTCAAGCTTAATCCCTCCAAGACGGAGTGGCTGTGGATGCCGGCACCCTGATTCAGTCAGCTGCAGCCGCGGCTGGCTGTTGGTGGCGAGTTACTGGCCCCAAAGGATAGGGTGCGCAACTTGGGTGTCCTTCTGGATGATCGGCTGTCGCTTGAAGATCATTTGACGGCCGCTCCAGGAGGGCCTTCCACCAGGTTCGCCTGGTCCGCAGTTGCGCCTTCCTTGATCGGGATGCCTTATGCACGGTCACTCATGCGCCTGCTACCTCTCGCTTGGATTACTGTAATGCTCTCACATGGGGCTCCCCTGAAGTGCGCTCGGAGGCTTCAGTTAGTCCAGAATGCAGCTGCGCGGGTGATAGAGGGAGCTACGTAGCTCCCATGTAACACCGCCTCCTGCGCAGACTGCACTGGCTGCCTGTGGCCTCCGGGTGCACTTTAAGGTGTTGGTTATGACCTTTAAAGCGCCCATGGCTTAGGACCTGGGTACTTACGGGACCGCCTGCTGTTACCATACGCCTCCCACCGACCCGCACGCCCCACAGAGAGGGACTTCTCAGGGTGCCGTCCGCCAAACAATGTCGGCTGGCGGCCCCAGGAAGGGCCTTCTGTGGGGCTCCCACACTCTGGAACGAGCTTCCCCCGGGCTTACGCCAAATTCCTGACCTTCGGACATTTCGTCGCGAACTCAAGACTCACCTTTTTATCCGCGCGGGGCTGGCTTAAATTGGGATTTTAAATTTTAAATTTATTAATTTTAAATGGGGTTTTAGTAGAGTAAATTTTAATCATTGGGCTAATTTAAATAAGTTTTTTAAATTGGATTTTAAATTTGTATATTGTATTGCTGGTTTTTATTATGCCTGTACACCGCCCTGAGTCCTTCGGGAGAAGGGCGGTATAAAAATTAAATTAAATAAAATAAATAAATAAATAAATTATTGCAAAATTACCAAGAAATGTAGTGGGATTTTTTTTCCTGTGCAAATTGTAACTGAGTTCCCATTTCCTGATTTTAATTTTTTTAAAAAATAACTCATCTCTGTTAGGAAATTATATATTGTTATCTTGGTGATTATTTGATGACATTTCAATTAATTAGATCAGCCAAGAATCCTGTAGCAGCAAAACCCACAGATTCCTATTCAATTTTTATCACAACACCTATTTATCAGAAATAATAAACTTGACACTGTTCTGAACATGTTTGTTCCATTCAAGAGATATTGAAGCTGCCATGGAAAAGTGGTGGTTTGCTTCCGGTTCTGTCCGGTTCTTGTGAACCGGTAGTAAAAGCGGTGGGAGGCTCCAACCACCCGCCCTGGATGTCATCATGGACAATCTGCGCATGTGCAAGCGCGCAAGCAAAGCAAGTGTGCGCACGTGCTCCTGTTGCAAACCGGTAGTAAAGGTAAGTAGAACCCACCCTGCCATAGATGATGAATGATGAAAGGAATGGCAGGAATAAAAGGAGAAGAAGAATAAAAATGGAATGGAGTAGGAAAATATTGGTCTGTTGTTAAATAGGAAGGAAAATTGCAGGATGATTAGCTTCAGTTCTCACTTTAAGTAGTTAAAGAAGTATTTGCTTGATGATAGCACTATGAATGTATCATCATTTTGGCATATTCACACTTTGCTGTAAAAGCCATTGCTCTGGTTTAATAAAATAATTGTCACACAGGGAAAAATTTTCTCTTTATATAGATCAGTTTGTGGTATTATGGATTACTTGCGTAGTATTTTTCACATAACACTAAGCCAAAAAATAATAATTTCCATTATAAAATGTGTGCATTTTATTGTAGATGATTATTTTATAATCAGGTACTACAGAGTATAAATATTTAATTTTAATGTGAACCACATGTATCAAAGTTTATATTCATTAAATTATGTAATAGATAGGCATTTTGGAATCAAAGCCCTGGAATCAAAACAAATTTTCATTAAAAGAATCATACAAATTTATTCTGAATACAATTTTTGTATTTGCAGTTTCATTTCAATTTTATTATAAATATTACGTTGCCTCTAGTATCCTTTTCTAATTTACGTGTATTTAAAGTATTTATGAGTAAGCAGTTACAAAAATAGCAATACAGATTTTGTAAAGATTATGCTTTTGTACTGTATCTTGAATCTAATTGTTAAATGACTAGGTACCCTAAAGCAGTGTGACAAGATACCTAAATATGGATAAAAATTTCTTAAACTACATTTTAAGGCAAAATTTTGACATAAAATATGTATTGCCAAATATATGAACTATTATGAATTTTAATAGCACTCTGATAGTTATTAGATATTAGATAGATATTAGATAGTTATTATTATTACCATTCGCATTACTGATATATCAAACAGTCAAAAACCTTTGAGGGCATAGTTAAGAAAGACTTACACGTTTGTTTGTTTGTTTGTTTGTTTGTTTGTTTGTTTGTTTATGTGTTTGGTATTGTAGAGTAGTGATATT
This sequence comes from Ahaetulla prasina, assembly GCF_028640845.1. Lineage (NCBI taxonomy): Eukaryota > Metazoa > Chordata > Lepidosauria > Squamata > Colubridae > Ahaetulla > Ahaetulla prasina. The sequence continues at coordinate 268,581,063 of NC_080539.1, forward strand.
TAGAAACGTTGAAATTGATTTAAGGTATTTTGATATCTGAAGCGAAGGACATGAGATCTACTCCTCTCACCTTTCCATATAAAAAACCCAACTGACTAGCAGTTGAACCCATGAGCATCCACAGGGTGGCCTCAAAATCTGCAGCATGAGGGGTACAGTGTCACCACATGTACAAAAGGAGTGGGCTTCTATCGTGACAACAAACCTGTCTCTTTCAGAGCCTCTCCTGTGGAAACTGCTGAGGACTACCAGTGGCATTCAATAGTAGATTGAACATTCTCCATTGAACTAAATTAGGACATATAGGATAAGAAGAATGGCAACTCGGCCTCTATCTCCCAATGCTTTGCCAACACTTCATGATTTCTCAGGACCTTCTGCCTGAACGTGCAACATTATATAATTCCTAGTGGTGGATCAGTCATGGTAAAGCATCTAGAAATAGAAGTTTCCAGATTCAGTTCTTGCTATTTCAGATTATTCAACTAAAGATGATTCAACTCTACCCTATATTTTTTTACCCAAACTATAATAGATAGAATTCATTCATTTCATTTCATTTATTTGATTTTTATACCGCCCTTCTCCCGAAGGACTCAGGGCGGTGTACAGGCAAATAAAAACAGACAAGACAATAATCTATAAAATGCAAAATTAAAAAACTTATTATAATTTGCCTAAAATTTTAAAATATATAGAAATTAAAACCCCGTTTAAAATTAATAATAAAACTATACAATCCATAAAATTTAAGCCAGCCCCGCGCGAATAAAAAGATGCGTCTTCAGTTCGCGGCGAAAGGTCCGAAGGTCAGGTATTTGGCGTAAACCCGGGGGAAGTTCGTTCCAGAGTGTGGAGCCCCACAGAAGGACCTTCCTGGGGCTGCCAGCCGACATTGCTTGGCGGACGGCACCCTGAGAAGTCCCTCTCTGTGAGGCGTGCGGGTCGGTGGGAGGCATATGGTAACAGTAGGCGGTCCCGTAAGTACCCAGGCCCTAAGCCATGGGCGCTTTAAAGGTCATAACCAAAACCTTAAAGTGCACCCAGCGACAGGTAGCCAGTGCAGTCTGCGCAGGAGGGTGTTACGTGGGAGGTAAGAGATCCTCCCTCTATCACCCGCGCAGCTGCATTCTGGACTAGCTGAAGCCTCCGGGTGCACCTTAAGGGGAGCCCCATGTAGAGAGCATTACAATAATCCAAGCGAGAGGTAACGAGTGCATGAGTGACTGTGCACAAGGCATCCCGATCAAGGAAGGCGCAACTGCGAACCAGGCGGACCTGGTGGAAGGCCCCCAGGAGACGGCCTCCAAATGGTCTCCAACCGCCAGCCGCTCATCCAGGAGGACACCTAAGTTGCGCACCCTATCCTTTGGGGCCAATAACTCGCCTCCAACAGTCAGCTGCAGCTGCAGCTGACTGAATCGAGATGCCGGCATCCACCGCCACCCCCTCTTGGAGGGATTGGGCTTGAGCCTGTTTCTCCCCATCCAGACCCGTACGGCTTCCAAGCACCGGGACAGCACTTCGACAACTTCATTGGGGTGACCTGGGGTGGAGAAGTACAGCTGAGTGTCATCAGCGTACTGATGGTACTTCACCCCAAAGCCACTGATGATCCCACCCAACGGCTTCATGTAGATGTTGAACAGAAGGGGCGAGAGAATCGACCCCTGCGGCACCCCACAAGTGAGGGCCCTCGCGGTCGACCTCTGCCCCCCTGTCAACACCGTCTGCGACCGGTCGGAGAGATAGGAGGAGAACCACCGATAAACGGTGCCTCCCACTCCCAATCCCCCCAGCCCGCGCAGCAAGATACCATGGTCGATGGTATCAAAAGCCGCTGAGAGGTCTAATAGGACCAGGGCAGAGGAATAACCCCTGTCCCTGGCCCTCCAGAGATCATCCACCAATGCGACCAAAGCTGTCTCCGTGCTGTAACCGGGTCGGAAGCCGGACTGGAACGGGTCTAGATAGACGGATTCTTCCAGGTATTGGGGTAGCTGACGCGCCACAGCACTCTCTACAACCTTCGCAACAAAGCGAAGGTTGGAGACTGGCCGATAGTTTCCCAAAATAGCCGGGTCCAAAGAGGGCTTCTTAAGGAGGGGTCTCACCACCGCCTCTTTCAAGGCGGCAGGGAAAACTGTATTAGTCCAACAGAGTAAGCTGTCTTGACAAAATGATAAGGTATCTTAATTTGTACATTGTTTCATTCCTAGATTCTGAGCTCATCTTTTCCATACTGCAACAGATAATAGAAAAGAATAATAATATAAAGATTTCCACATGCAAAGAACCATTGAGTCCCCCCAACTGGAGGAGGAGCAGGAGGAGCAGAAAAAAGACAGAAAACACAGTTATATCAGTGTTGGGTTTCTACTGGTTCGCTCCGGTTCTGGAAAACCAGTAGGGCGGCGGTGCGGGCATGTGCTCTCACAAAGCAAGAACATGTGCCTGCGCGCTACTGATAGTGAACCGGTAGTGCCGGGATTTGAATCCCACTTCTGAATTATGCCCAAAGGTGCTTTTTTCAAGAGGCAACTGGACTTTCTGGTTTTTCTTTGAAGATGTTTCACTTCTCATCCAAAAAGCTTCTTCAGCTTACCAAAGCTGAAGCAGCTTCTTGGTTGAAAAGCAAAATGTCTTCAAAGAAAAACCAGAAAGTCAAGTTGCCTCCTGAAAAAAGCACCTTTGGGACAACTATGACCTGATGACTGAGACTCTCCATAGACAAATGCAGTTATATGTGATACAGGACCTTAGAGAGCAGAGAAATAGAAAACTGACAAAACAATGGGACTTATAATAAAATACCTTTCTTGATAGTATGGACATTCTAAACGCAACTACAGAACATTTTACTCACAGCATTACAAGCATTTACATAGGTTGTTTACATAATGTAGTTAACAAATAGCCCTTGATCATGTGCTGTTCCTTAGCTAACATAGTGGTTTTATTGATGATCCAAATCCAGAGCAGTGGATTAATGGAAGCTGGAATGTGTAATAAAGCTTAAATTGGCTTGTGCAAACCAATAATGCAGACTTCAGGCTTATGTGGCACAATAAACCCCAAATCTGGATTGGAAAACAAAGCTTTTGGGTTAATGTGTTGTATAACCATTGTGCTGCTGTTAGTATTATATGTATTATATGATGTGCACCAATTATTGCAACTTCGAATAGTCATGTGCAATCAGCTTCCACCTTTTTCAGAATATTCCAGTTCAGCATTTGCACCTCCAAATCTCAGAAGTGGTGGTTTATTTAAATTCCATGACTACTTCTTGACATTGTTTGATTTCTCAGTTCTTTTTTCTGAAATTTTTAGGATTGATTCTTTTCTATAAAAGTTTAATTCCTTATATGTTATTAACTAATTCTCTCTCTTCCTCTGAATTAGTGGTACGGTTTTGGCTATATAAAGAGATGTAGCCAAAACAGTACCACTCTTAGGGAAAGAGTTTGTTATTGGGCTATAGGCTTATTTCCTTTGAAGCAATGTTTCAAGTTTCTCAGGATAGTTTATTTAATTTAACCTTTTATTTATTTATTTTTTAAAAGCCTTGACATCTGAGACAATATTTGAGACAATAATCTAGAGAAAAACTTTCTCACAATAATTAAAGGACAGTCATTGTCTCTTAGGAATTTCTTGGCCACGCTAGAAGCATTACACATTTTCCAACATGTCCTCACTAAACATCTGAAAGGAAATGGGAATTGCAGAAAACAATCAAGAATTATATGCCACTGTAAATGCTAAGCAACTTATTTTGGCAAGAATTGGCAAGAACCTTACTAGAATTTAGGCAGAAATATAGAAATTGTAAATGTCTTCACGTATATGGACAGGAACACATTTGAGACTGAGTTTTTAAGTTCTCACTCACCATATTTGCCCAGATGTAGGTAAATTTATTGAAATGACCCTGAGATGTTGATTGCAACAGTGTCTAAAGTGCCACAGATATCAGTAAGAATAAGCAATTCTAGAAATTCTTTTTTTGCTCTATTATTTAGACAGCTAGATTGCACCACAGAGAAACAATGATCACATATTTTATAAATTATAATTATTCCCAATGAAATCATACTGTCATACAGTAGAAAAGTGATATTCTTAATCACTTTAAAAATGTCAGCAGTATTATTTATTCATTTATGTAATTCTTACATGGCTGCCTATCTTTGTGATCCTAGATGGCCTCAGAACAATCAATACAAATAATAGTATTAAAACAGATCACCCCTTCTCTCCCAGTGCCAGATTAGCCAAACTCCTAAACTTGCATCCAAAGAATCATGAACAGAAGGAGAATTCCCCTTGATACTGCTTTTGAACAAGCTAACAAACCTCTTATTGTGGGACTGAGAAATATGATAAAAAAAAATAACAAGGTTGTGAAAATTGTCGCAAAGCAATACACCACTGCTGTTATAAACACAATTTTTCTATGCTTAGAGTCATTTTCCTCATGCACAAACTATTTCAAAAAGTAATCTTAATTCTTCTCCAGTAGTTATGCAAACATATCACAGGGAGAGGAGATGTGCTAAACAATGTTTGGATTTCAGACTTTTTTTTTTTTAACTTCCAGTCTTGTCTCTTTTCCAGGATGCAGGTCACTGAACTCATTCTCTCTTAGCTTCCATATATTTTTGTTTACCCATTGCTTAAGAGGAAACTGAAAAGAGAAAAAAAAATTTCCAAGCTCAGAGAGCACCAAGGAACACTCAAAGTTTTTTTTTTTAAATGTGAGATCTGATAATTAAACTGACATGATTTGGGGTGGAAAAATACAATAATTTTAATAAATAAAAACTTGCAGTGTGTTGAGTTTTTATACTTATTTTATTATTCATAATCCTTTTCCTTCCTTGGGATTGGTCATGGGTGCTAAGAAAGTCAGTTGCATAGCTGAGATAATAAAAGGGCAAAACTATCAGACTGTTAGCAGCTGTCTCTGTTCTGGTTGCATTAGAATGAAATGCTTTTTAGGCCAGCAATTTTACACAGCAGTTTTGAAAATTTAAAAGAAGCAGAGAATATTTATAGGGTACACCACTCCACCTCTTTCTTTTGGACTGTGATTAAAAACTCTGGGTCCAAGAATGTTAACTCAATTGCAAAAGTCAGAGTTACTTCACATTTACCACTATTTATTTATTTATTTTTGTTTATTTTATTTATTTGTCAAGCATGTATAAGGTAACAGATATAAACATGATTATGAATATGGGAAATGGGTACGAATAAATGGGGGACAGTAGGACAGGGACGGTAGGTATGTTGGTGCACTTATGCACGCCCCTTACAGGCCTCTTAGGAATGGGGTGAGGTCAACAGTAGACAGTCTAAGGTTAAAGTTATGGGGGTTTGGGGATGAAACCACAGAGTCAGGTAGTGCATTCCAGGCATTGACCACTCTGTTGCTGAAGTCATATTTTCTGCAATCAAGTTTGGAGCGGTTTACCTTAAGTTTGTATTTATTGTGTGCTCATGTATTGTTGCGGTTGAAGCTGAAGTAGTCATTGACAGGTAGGACATTGCAGCAGATAATTTTGTGTAACTATGCTTAGGTCAGACCGAAGGTGGCGTAGTTCTAAATTGTCTAAGCCTTAAATTTCAAGCTTGGTGGCATAAGGTATTCTGTTGCAAGCAGAGGAGTGGAGGACTCTTCACGTGAAATATCTCTGGACTTGCTCAATTGTATTAATGTCCAATATGCACTGTGGGTTTCAGACAGATGAGCTGTATTCGAGAATTAGTATAGCAAATATTTTGTATGTTCTAGTTAGCAGTAAAATATTACCAGAGAAGAAGCTAGGCAAGATTAGGTTAACAAACTCTCAATGCCTTTTTGGCAATGTTGTTACAGTGAGCTCTAGCATTTAGATAATGAGTAGTCCGAGGTCCTTGACAGAGTGAGGGTTATCTATGCAGTCATATCTGCCCAGCTTGTATTTTGTGTTTTGATTTTTTTTGCCAATGTGTAAGAAAGAGCATTTGTTGGTTGAGATTTGGAGTTGCCAATTGTTTGACCATTCTGACACATAGTCAAGGTCTTTTTGTAGGGCAGCAGCATTGTCAGTGGTGTTGAATAGTTTTACATCATCAGCGAAGAGAATGCAGTTGCTTATAATATGATCGCAAAGGTCATTTATGTAAAGTATTAAGAGTGTGGGTCCTAAAACGTTCCTTGGGGGACACCTCAAGTGCAGGGTTTGGGGGACAAGGCAAGTGCAGGGTTTGATAGGGCACTCCCTATTTTGACTACTTGTTGCCTGTTTGATAGGAACGCAGCTATCCAATTATACAGAGGTCTGGAAATGCCATAAGATTTTCGTTTTAAAAGTAGTTTGTTGCATACCACTGAATCAAAGGCTTTACAGAAGTCTATGTAAATTGCATCTATTGCTTTGCACTGGTTGAGTTGTCTAGTCCATATCTTTTTGCAGTGTAGGAGTTGCAGATTACAAGACAATTTTTTTTAATGTTTCAAAGCTACCTCTAGAGGCCTTATTTAAGTAGGTATATGTTTATAAACTGGTCATAGAAGTCAGGAATGTAAAGATAACCAACTTATTGGGACTTCGCATTTTAAAATGATTCAAAAATACTTTGTACCTTTTCCAAGCAAGACATCTATCTCAAGTAGGTAAAAATAGTCAAGATGCAATACAAGCTCTGTCATGATATACATACAGAGGACCAGGGCTTTGATCACATGGTTGTGGCAACATCTTGACTTCTTTACTCTCTCCTTGCAGACATCCCTGATTTAGCTATTATTTATTAAAATTGTGCCTTGCTTTTCTGTTCCATGTCAGCCAGGAAAAAAAACCCTGCTTCCTTTAGGGCCCTCAAAATTTGCAGCCAACTGCCTTCTTCACCACTTTCTCTTAAAGGGAAGAATGGATACAGGACAAAAATAGATCTAAGAAAACTACTCTTAAGGGATCTGCACCTCTCCCTGCCACCTGTTTTCTGTTTTCTGGAGACCCCTGAAAAAAGTTGGTCTGCCTGAATGGGTAGTAAAGATACGCATGTGAGAAACTAAATAACTTTTAAAGCATGAACAGCCCTAGAAATTGTAATCATACATAAATTTGGAGTGAAATGTATTCTGGAAGCCCATGTTTGATCCTGGAGGCAAAAAAATATCCAGGAAGGAACAAAGTACAAAAGAGACAACGAGTTTGGCTGGGAAAAAAGCTTCAAATAAAGGATTTTTTTTTTTTATTCAAAAAGTTTTACAAATTTTTTTCCCCCTTTCCCCCCCTCCTCTCCCCTCCCTTCACAACCCCCCTCCCCCCCCAACTTCCCGGAACGGGCACAAGGTATAGTTAAAAATAAAACAAACATATGCTAAAAAATTTTCATCCCAACTTAATTATACCCCTACAATCATCATTTCCTAACTTCCCCCAAAAACAATCAAGAATAATACATTATAATCATTCAAAAACAGTCTGATAACTCTTAGTCTGATATCTACGTTGAATATAGTCAATCCATTTTTTCCATTCCTTTAAGTATCTTTCTTGCGTATTGTCTTTCAAAAAGGCTGATATGTTCGCCATCTCAGCCAAATTGGCAACCTTCAATATCCATTCTTCTATTGTAGATACTTCTTTTTTCTTCCAGTATTGTCCTATTAGTAGTCTTGCTGCTGTTATTAGGTTTAAAATCAATTTAGTCTCAATTACTGTACAATCCGTAATAATTCCCAACAAGAAAAATTGCGGCAGGAATTTTATCTTCTTTTTCAAAACATTTTGTAAAATCCACCAAATTTTTATCCAAAAGGCCTTTATGTCCTTACAAGTCCACCAAATGTGAAAATATGTAGCGTCATCACAATTACATCTCCAACATTTTGCTTGCATATCTGGATACATACACGATAATTTTTTAGGATCTAGATGCCATCTATAAAACATTTTATAAAAATTTTCCTCAGATTCTGTGCTCGTGAATTTAACATTTCTAACCCAAATTTTTTCCCAAGTTTCCAATAATATTGGCTCCTGAAAATTTTGTGCCCACTTTATCATACAGTCCTTTACCAAGTCCCTTTCAGAATCTATTTCAAGTAACACATTATACAATCTCTTTATATGCTCCTGAGACTGATTTCTAATTTGCTTTACCAAATTTCCCTCGTTCTGCTCTATACCAATTTTCTGATCTCCTTCCATCTAGCACGTAGTTGCTCATATTGAAACCAAGTATAATTTTTCCTTCCTCTCTTAATACTTGCAGAGATTTTAACTGCAAATTACCTCTTTCAGTATACAAAAGATCTTTTATATGTAATCATTTCCTGATTCTGTTCTATGTTTATATTTTCTATTGTATGTCTAGGACTTGCCCATATAGGAACCTTATAATTTAGTTTATAAGAGTATTTTTCCAAACACGCAGAAGGGCATTTCTTAGCACATGATTTTTAAAGGCCTTATCCACTTTTTGTCATAAATTAAATATGCATGCCATCCATATAGCAAATCATAACCTTCTATATTCAAAATTCTGTCCTCTGTTAAATTAAGCCAATCACTTATTGCAGAGGGAGCAGCTGCTTCATAATATAATTTAAAATTAGGCATTTTAAACCTCCCTTTCCGAGAATCTTGAATTATTTTCATTTTAACCCTAGCTTTTTACCTTCCCATATAAATTTGTTAATTCCTTCTGCCATTCCTCAAGATTCTTATCTTTCTTAATTATTGGTATCATCTGAAAGAGGAATAAAAATCTAGGTAAAACATTCATTTTCATCCCAACTTAATTATACCCTACAATCATCAATTCCTAACTTCCCCAAAACAATCAAAATAATACATCATAATCATTCAAAACAGTCTGATAACTCTTAGTCTGATATCTACGTTGAATATAGTCAATCCATTTTTCCATTCCTTTAAGTATCTTTCTTGCGTATTGTCTTTCAAAAGGCTGATATCTTCGCCATCTCAGCCAAATTGGCAACTTTCAATATCCATTCTTCTATTGTTGGTACTTCTTTTTCTTCCAGTATTGTCCTATTAGTAATCTTGCTGCTGTTATTAGATTTAAAATCAATTTAGTCTCAATTACTGTACAATCCGTAATAATTCCCAACAAGAAAAATTATGCAGGAACTTTATCTTCTTTTCAAAACATTTTGTAAAATCCACCAAATTTTTATCCAAAAGGCCTTTATGTCCTTACAAGTCCACCAAATGTGAAAATATGTAGCGTCATCACAATTACATCTCCAACATTTTGCTTGCATATCTGGATACATACACGATAATCTTTTAGGATCTAGGTGCCATCTATAAAACATTTTATAAAAATTTTCCTCAGATTCTGTGCCTGCGTGAATTTAACATTTCTAACCCAAATTTTTCCCAAGTTTCCAATAATATTGGCTCCTGAAAATTTTGTGCCCACTTTATCATACAGTCCTTTACCAAGTCCCTTTCAGAATCTATTTCAAGTAACACATTATACAATCTCTTTATATGCTCCTGAGACTGATTTCTAATTTGCTTTACCAAATTTCCCTCGTTCTACTCTATACCAATTTTCTGATCTCCTTCCATCTAGCACGTAGTTGCTCATATTGAAACCAAGTATAATTTTTCCTTCCTCTCTTAATACTTGCAGAGATTTTAACTGCAAATTACCTCTTTCAGTATACAAAAGATCTTTTATATGTAATCATTTCCTGATTCTGTTCTATGTTTATATTTTCTATTGTATGTCTAGGACTTGCCCATATAGGAACCTTATAATTTAGTTTATAAGAGTATTTTTCCAAACACGCAGAAGGGCATTTCTTAGCACATGATTTTTAAAGGCCTTATCCACTTTTTTGTCATAAATTAAATATGCATGCCATCCATATAGCAAATCATAACCTTCTATATTCAAAATTCTGTCCTCTGTTAAATTAAACCAATCACTTATTGCAGAGAGAGCAGCTGCTTCATAATATAATTTAAAATTAGGCATTTTTAAACCTCCCCTTTCCCGAGAATCTTGAATTATTTTCATTTTAACCCTAGCTTTTTTACCTTCCCATATGAATTTGTTAATTCCCTTCTGCCATTCCTCAAGATTCTTATCTTTCTTAATTATTGGTATCATCTGAAAGAGGAATAAAAATCTAGGTAAAACATTCATTTTAATAGCAGCAATTCTCCCCAGCAAAGATAATTGCAATTTTTTCCAAACAATCAACTCCTTCTGAACTTTTTGCCATAAAACCTCATAGTTATTCTTATACAATTTCACATTTGACGATGTAATATAAACCCCTAAGTACTTAACCTTCTTTACAATTTCAAATCCTGTTATAAATAAAGGAAAATATTTTGAAGCAGCAGCAAGAGTGGAGACAATGAGCCATATTATTAAAAACTTGGATTTTAAGATTTTACTTGTCCTTTTCATAACCAGACTAAATGCAAAAACATACGGTAGCACCAAAGGAAAACAAAATATGCTTAACTTATATGAAGAATGCTGTTGGCTCACATGTCATAAGGTAATCACGCCGACGTTGCTCTCCATCTGGACACAATGTGATTCAGCTTATTTACACCTCCTTGAAATGACAGCAGAAATGAAAAGCAGACCAGAGTCAATACGCAAGCCAAACTCACTCCCCAGCAGACACGACATCTTTTATATACATATGTTTCTAAATAAGGTAGTGCAGAAAATTTCCACTGACCCTTCAGTTATCACATTGCTATCAGAAATCCTGTTCTTTTGCAAGGTCAGTGCCTTGTTAACTTTATAAATGAAGACTCTATTCTGTCCAAGCTCTGGAACTTCCTAGAAATTTTCCACAAGTGAAATGACTGCCATTTGTTGCAGATAATTATTTTCCTGCATCCTAATTAAGACCAGTAAGTATTTTGTTAGAAGAAAGTTAGACAATATGCTTGGCATGATGGGAGTATCTTAAAACTACAATATACTTGAAGAATCAGAATAATAACAACTGAGAAAAATATTTAAGCTGTGTTCCAATTTATGTTTTTTTACAGCAATAGCAATAGAACTTAGATTTATATACCACCCCATTGTGCTTTACAGCACTTTCTGCGCAGTTACAATGTCAGCATATTTCCCCCAACAATCTGCGCCCTATTTTACTCATCTTGAGAGGATGGAAGGCTGAGTCAACTCTAGCCCCTCTGGATCGAACTCCAGGCTGTGGGCAGAGTTAGCTTGCAATACTGCACTTTAACCACTGCACCACTAGAGTGCTTTTTATAGGTTAATTACAATTTTTAAAATACATATATAAAACAGAAATGGTATTATGACTTAGAAAAATATATTTCAGAAATGTTAAACAGAGAAGGAAATTATTTTCAGTAATATTTTCATCAGCACTGGAAAAGCACAGGGGGCTGAAGGGAAACTGATTAAAAAACACAACTTGCTTTTTTAGGAAACATCATGCAGAATAGGGGTGTCAAACTTGTGGCCCATGGGTTGGATGCATCATGCGCTGGCCATGCCCATCCCCAGTTTAGCGAAGGGGGGGAGTCACGATACGTCACGTGACGACAACATGACGACAATGTGACAACGCGAGTTTGACACCCCTGATGCAGAATAAGGTAACATAATCATGGTGCTTCTATGTTTGCTAATCAGATATCTCCCACTCCAGAAAAGATTGTCCTGTTTAGCTTGGTTTATTCCCAGTGGCTTCAGAAGAGGACCAAATCTGATCAGCAATCTAATCCTTGGCATCATTTAATAAATTCACTCTAAGACAACAGTGGACAAAGCTTTCTGAATTTGTTATGCTTGAAACTAAGAGGGTTTATAACCAGTGATATCATAGAAGTAGTTGAAACTAAACATCTTGGATTTTATTTAGCAGACTTACAGAGATGATGGCTATGCTTGTTGTGGTGAGGGTGGGAAGATGTTTCTTTCTATTTTTTTCTTCTTTTTTATCTTGCACCTTTTTTCCTTTCTTTTCTAGTTTGTATTACCTCTTAGTATTGTAATTAAAACTTTTTATAAAATTATCTTTTTAAACAGTTAGTTTTAGCAGGATGGCCGTTAAGGTCGATTATGCCAAGACTATCCATAGAATATTTTTGCTGTATTGAAATTTATAATTTTTCCTTCTGTGAATTAACAGGTTTTCTGGAAGAAAGAGGAAACAATTATGCAATAGTATCAGGTCTCCAAGCTCAGAAGCAGATTGTGAGAGCAAAAGGATTGAGAGGTGTGATATAATGTCACAGTATAAAACCTTTTCCATTTCATTCATATCTTCACTAGCAAAAGCTATTTTTTTGTGCTTAAGGGAATTTAAGAATCTCATGCTTTATTCAGCAAAAATTCCATTTCTTTCTTTAAAAAATGTTATGATTTAAATATTTGTATTGGGCAAGAATTAAGATACTCATGGAGGTTAATCAGAGAAATGAGAAAGTATGAAGATGTCTGAAAGGAGCTGACCTTTGTGCTGAATTTTTTACCAGATATGTAATCAGATTAAGATCCACAACATTTAATCCAAACCTGTAAGGAAGTGGACTTTATTTTTTTATTTTAATAGGGTAGAATCATATTCTCATACATACTGATTTGGAGGAGGCACTTAAAAGGCTAAGAAAGTCATAATGCCTTTGCAATCTCAGTGTCCTCATATACCAGATAACTGAAATAGTGTTTCTCAACCTCAGGAACTTTAAGATGTGTGGACATCGAACCCCAGAATTCTCCATAGAGCATGCAGTATTCTGTGGAATTCTGGAAAAAGTCCATACATCTTAACAGTTGTTGAAGATGAGAAACACTGAATTAAAGGAACAAGACTTCAGGTATGCAGGAAACATTTGATGACAACTGACAACAGAGATAGGATTATGCAGTGTCAGCTGTCAAGTTAAACACTGCTAGGACACCAGGAACATTGAAGAGCTGCCATAACCACTGAAGATCCTATCCATGCTTCAACGGCTTCTGAGTTTTCAGCATTAGCCAAACATCATCAATGATATCTCTTCAGTTGCTAAGGGGAAAAAATTATTTGCAAAACAAAAACACAATATGAAATTTTGAGAAAGGAAAAGTATGTGACTTCAATTTTGGAAAGGCTGTACCGTGCACATATAGCCTGTATTGCTCTCTATAAGCATTGTCTATATTATTAGAATATTCAGGTATAGTAATTTAGTGTGAATCTAGAACCTCTAAAACCTTTTAACCATAATTTTATTTGTTTAATATCTTGCCTTTTATTCAGGTGCTCAAGATGACATACTGTACCAAATACTCCCTCCTATTTTTCTCCACAACCCCTGCATGATAAATTGGGCTGAGTGAAAATGACTGACCCAAAGTAGCCCAATGAGCTTCTATGACTGAAGATGGACACAGAATTTTATTCATTCTGCTCCATTGGCCTTCTAAGTAATCATTAAATATTCCAAAAGAAAGCATTTCACATTTAATATTCACGAGTTGCTTAAATCTGAAATCAGATTATTTCTGGCATTAAAATCAGCTATATTTTTTTAAAGCTTTGAAAGTAAACGTCTTCAAACGACATTCAACCTGATTTAGCCCTAATTATGAGATTTCATTTTAAAAACTCACTCTCTTTTTTTTTTAAGGGCAGCTATTGTTTTGGATAAAAGTACAGATTATTATTAGTACTTTTACTGTGTAAGATCATATGCCTTTGAAATATCACTACCCTCTTTCTCAAGAAAAACAAGAAAACGATCTCCAAGAAAACGACTAAGTAATAAATACGATGGCAGTTGGAGTTTCATTGTTCTGCCAGTCGTAATGCCTCAGCCGAGGCGTTGAAGGTGCATGTGAGAGAGTGAACCGGTGGGTGGGAGTAGCTGGGCTTCACTGACACCGGGCCAAATTCCGCCGAAATAATAACAATTGACGCTTCACTACACTTTGCGCTTCCCCTTCCTATTTTACTATGCACGCTGTTTTTTTCCTCTCTGCAAAGCGCGATGTTTTCCCCAGGCAGCCGAGGTTCCCAAAGGGTCAAATTCTAACGCCTGTCTGCACTGAAACTATTTACAAACAGAGGACGCGCGGGCTTTCCCATGCACGGGCTCTTGACCCTAAAGAGAAGAAGGGGAGGCTGGCCGACGTGAGGAAGCGGCTCCTTTAAGTACCGGGCTGCGCCTCCTCTTTCCCTCAGCTGCTCCCGGGAGCTGCGGCGAGGCGAAAGCGGCCGGTTCATTGTTTTGGGGGAAAGCGCAGGCGCGCGCCGTTTTTGCCTATCTGGAGCCTTAGGTCAGCGCATCTCTCTTTTCTGCACCTCACCTGCCGGCGCCCGAAAGGCAGAGTCCGGCGCGCGTCCCCGTAAGCAAGCTGCCCAGGGCTGGCGGGCGCGGGCGCGTGGGCGCGTTCTCCCGAGGAAGCGCCATCCGGCCGCCTTCCCATGGCTTTCTCCACGCGCGAGTGGGCCAGGCTCGCCGCCGCGTCCCTCAAGTAAAGGCGGGAGAAGAGCGCCCGCCAAGGCAGGAAAGCCAAAGAGCTCTTCAGCCGCACTTTGTGCCTGTCTGGTCCGGCCTCATCTCCATTCCCTTCCCACCCATCCCTCGTCGCCGCCGCCGCCGCCTCCTCTTCCATCATGCCGTTGGCTTTCTGTGGCAGCGAGCAAAACTCGACTGCCTACAAGGTGACCGACGGGGTGCTCAACAACGGTTGTTTCGTGGACGCCCTGAACGTGGTGCCCCACGTTTTCCTGCTTTTCATCACGTTCCCCATTCTCTTCATAGGTGAGTGCAGCTGTGGGGGGAGGGAAGGGGGTGTGGGTGTGTTTGGGTGCAAATGCTTTCTTAGCGCCTGTCCTTCCCGCCGTTTGCGGCGCCCACATTCCCCAATCCCCAGCAGATTCCCGGTCCTCTTGCTGTCCCGCGGAACCGTCCACCCTGCTGGGCTGCGCTTCTGGGTCACCTTCTTTGGCGTCGCCCATCTCCAGCGGGGGCGCAGGAAGCAGGAGGACCGGCTGCATATTCGCAGAGCTCGAAGGAACGGGCGAATCGAAATAAGCGAACTCCCGTGGACTGGACGAAGCTGACCTGCTTTCTTGCTTCAAAAGTGGTGCTGGTTTGTTTGTTTTTTGGAGTGGGGAAAAAGCACTTTTGAAGCAAGAAAGCAGGTCTGGGTGTTCGTTTGTTTTTAAATGATACCCGACGATGCTTGCAGTTTTTGCAAAGAACAGCATTGGATTCCACTGAACCTATTGGAGACCCAGCAAAAGACTGGATGGAGTCCACATCCTATCCACAATCCACACCATCGGCTGCCAAAGAAGAATTGCTTGGAGAAGAGGAGTAAAGCAAAAGAAGAAAGCAGGTCAGTGGAGTCAGTAATCCAGGTCATAGTTGTCTCAAAAGTAGTGTTGTTTTTTTCCTCAAAAGGCATCTATACTGTTTTTCTTGGAAGAGGAAGAGCAAAATGTTTTGTTTCTCATCCAGACGTTTTGTTCTTCTTTCTCCATGAAAAGCAGCCGAGTTTCCTTTTGAGAAAGAAAAAAAAACTACTTTTGAGACAATTATGACCTGGATTACTGAAAATCTCCACAGATCAGCTTTGTTTTACTTTTCTCCTCTTCCCCCAAGCAATTCTTTGGCAGCTGATGGCTTGGATAGGATGTGGGTTCTATCCAGTCTTTCCCTGGGTCTCCAATAGGTTCAATGGAATCAAATGTTCTTTGCAAATACCACAAGATTTGTCACCTATCATAAATGGAATGGAATGACCCGAGGTGTGAAATGAAATCGAGCACAAGGTTATGGTGACTTTTAAAAGAGAGAATCCAAAACATATAAGTAGAGGAAAATAATAGAAAATAAACTCACTGTAATGAATACATGAGAATATATTCCTCAATATGCGAGAGATGATAGGATCTTCCAGGTTATAATTTCTTCTGCTTGCTCTCTTATATCTTCCCACTCGTGTGTGTGGGGGGGTGTGGGTGTGTGTGTGTGTGTGTGTGTGTGTGAGAGAGAGTTGTTGGGGAAGGACTGTACAGTTTTAATTAGTAAAAAAAAAATTCTATCTGAAGACAGAGATTTTCCTTAGCATTTCTTAGTTTTAAACTGTTTGTACAGGTATCCAGTGTTCCTTTTGGTAGATGGGCAGCTATATAAATTTGTTTAATAAATACTATAAAATTAAACATTTTTGCAGTTAGTACAATAATCATTTCTGCTGCGAGTAAGTAGCAAAATAATCCAGGGAAGCTCTTGACATGTTAGAACTTTTAATAAAATGCTTTGAATTAGATTTCTAAACTAATAAATCCATAATCACTGACAAATTATTTTGACAAGATGTATTTTTCAGACTTTTTATGTGAATCATAAAGAGCGCACCAAATGCTAACTTTCTTTGATGTTGCATTTTCCCCCTTAGTGGTTCACTGATTGTTTATAGCAGGTGTGTCAAACTTGCAGCCTATGGGCCCCGGATGTGTCATACACTGTCCATGCTCACCCCCAGTTTAACAAAGTGGGGGAAGTCATGATACCTCACACAACAACAATGTGATGCCATGAGTTTGACACCCCTGGTTTATAGCATCTCCAAATAATTTTTTTTTGTTTGGAGAGAGAGTGTTCTTCATAATCATGATGTATGTTTATTTATTATTTTAATCTGCCGAACAAGAGTTTTCTGGATGAATTACAAAGCAATTAAAAGTTGCTTGTGGGGAGAGGTTTCTACAAAAAAAAGTATCAGTGTAGTATACTGGATTAGTAGTATACCAGTGGCAAAGCTGGGTCTCTAATCAAATATTTCCAACTTCTGTGTTTTTTAAAATCTCTTTTAATTTATTTTCTAAAAAAATCCAGAAAAGATTAATGTATTTATTTCCCAGTTTAGGATAGTCAGGACAGGAAACTAGATTTGTTGTTTGCACAAAAATGTTAAGATAATGGTGATCATTTGTTTTTTTATATATATTAGGATGGGGAAGTCAAAGTTCCAAAGTTCATATCCATCATAGCACTTGGCTTCATTTTCCTGGCCATAATTTACGGTGGATCTTGACTTTTATCCTTTTGTTTGTGCTGGTCTGTGAAATAGCTGAAGGGATCGTGTCAGATGGGTAAGAATACATAATAGGTATACTTTTATTCTAATATAACTTGTTGGACTATTCTGTTTGTTAGGAATTGAATCTTAATTTCACTGTGATTTGCTTGTGACATGTATTCCAAAAAAATAAATAATAACTGATGTTGTATATATACATGCACAATTGTTTTTAGTTAGCCAGATGATTTTATTTTGTTTGTCACTTTGTTGTGGATATGTTTTCTATAGTTTGTGATTTCCAAATTTAGGAAGAGTTAAATGTGAACCAATTGCTGCCTAATTTCCTCCCAATATCTAAGAGCTGTTTGGGAAAGCAAGAGCTGCAGAAAAAAAGGCAAAAAGACTTATTATATAAATATTAACTCCATTTTTTTCACAGAACGAAAGTTCAGTTAAGACTGAAGCCAAGATCTACAGTAATTTCAAATCCTTATTGTATTTAATATTACTTAGGAATAGTAGTAGGCACATGCATCTCAGGAGTGAAATATGGAAAGGAGGACTATAATTTTTTATACAGTTCAAATATCTATCAACTTTGAAAGACCAAGCATTTTCTCTTAGTAACAGTCTATTTGACTTCAGAAGCTGAGGATTTACTTCTACAGCACGTAGGAAGATCACATTCCAAAAGAGGGTAAGGAAATGGCCGTTCTAGAATGGATTTCAAAAGTTAGAAAGTGCGCTGAATTTCTTAAGCTTATTTTGTTTCTAAAACTCAGAAATCTGCCTAGCACTGATAATGTTACCTGGTTTGGGGTAATAAAATGTCTGCAAGAAAGCAACCAAGCTCAGAGAGCATCAAGGACCCCTCAAATTCAGAAATATAACAAAAGAACTAGAATAGAATAGAATAGAATAGAATAGAATAGAATAGAATAGAATAGAATAGAATAGAATAGAATAGAATAGAATAGAATAGAATAGACTTTTTTATTGGCCAAATGTGATTGGACACACAAGGAATTTGTCTTGGTGCATATGCTCTCAGTGTACATAAAAGAAAAGATACCTTCATCAAGGTACAACATTTACAACACAAATGATGGTCAATATATCAATATAAATCATAAGGATTGCCAGCAACAAAGTTACAGTCATAAGTGGAAGGAGGTGGGTGATGGGAACGATGAGAAGATTAATAGTAGTGCAGATTTAGTAAATAGTTTGACAGTGTTGAGGGAATTATTTGTTTAGCAGAGTGATGGCCTTCGGGGAAAAACTGTTTTTGTGTCTAGTTGTTCTGGTGTGCAGTGCTCTATAGCGTCGTTTTGAGGGTAGGAGTTGAAACAGTTTATGTCCTGGATGTGAGAGATCTGTAAATATTTTCACAGCCCTCTTCTTGATTCGTGCAGTATACAGGTCCTCAATGGAAGGCAGGTTGGTAAGCATTTGGGCCCTCAGAGATATGAGGTTCACAAACTAGATATTAAAGGGCAACTTATGATCTCCGGACTAAATTTTTTTACCACCACCCTGCCCCTTCTTTTTTAAAATAGCCTTCTTTGAAGTGAGCTTAATTTTTGATGAAATAATCCCCATGGCCATGCAATTTTCTTGTTAGCAGTATGGAAATACTTAGTGCATTCATCCACAGTTTTGAAACTTTGCTGTTCCTTGGCAGTCTTCCATTCAAGTACTAACTGGGTAAGGGATCCTTGGTGTTTTGTTTTGTTTTTTATTTTGTCACAACATTATATACAAGCACATACTGTACATTGAAAGGAAACAATAGGACAGGACCGGTAGGCACTTTTGTGCACTTATGCACGCCCCTTATAGTCCTCTTAGGAATGGGGTGAGGTCAATAGCAGACAGTTTTTGGTTAAAGCTTTTGGGAGTTTGAGAAGAGACCACAGAGTCAGGTAATGTATTCCAAGCATTAACAACCCTGTTACAAAAGTCATATTTTCTGCAATCAAGATTGAAACGGTTAACATTAAGTTTGAATCTATTGTTTGCTCTTGTATTACTGCAATTGAAGCTGAAGTAGTCTTTAACAGGAAGGACATTGCAATAGATGATTCTATGTGTTAAAAACAGGTCTTGTTGGAGTCGGCGGAGTTCTAGGTTTTCTAATCCCAGGATTTCAATTCTGGTGGCATAAGGTATTTTGTTGTTTACAGAGGAGCGGAGAACTCTTCTTGTTCTCTGTTCTCTGTTCTCTGAGCTTGCTTGTTTTATTGCAGATGTTTCATTAACCTAACTAGGTGACATCATCAGTGCTGACTTACTAATTGGCTAACTCTGTTTAGCTTCTAAACCCAGATGAGGTCACCCAGATGATCTCAGTTGCTGTACGTATTTAATATACCTCAGAACAGTTCCCTTTTTTTCTGCATTCTTATTCTGAATAATGAAGGGAAAAATGAGTCTATATAATATTTATCTTAGATACTATAACTCTGATATGCTTCCTTATGTATGCATATGAAAATGTTCCATCTGGAGAGAGTTGGAGTTACACAAATTCTTTTATGTATGCGTATTAATATTTCTCTTTGAAATAATGAATCTACTTAACAATACATGTTTCACTTTACTTAGGGTTTCAAAATCTGGTAATTTGCACCTATATATGCCACCAGGAATGGCATTTTTGGCAGCCATCACATCCATTGTTTATTATCACAACATTGAAACATCCAATTTTCCAAAATTATTGATAGGTATGTATCAGCCATAAGGAATGTGAGTGGCAAGCTTGGGAACATAATACTTGATTAGATAAGCCTTTGATCTTCATATGTCCTTATGAAATTGCCTGTATTATAGACAAAAATACATATTGCCATATTACAAGAATTTAGAATAGTTTCTAGTTTTCTGAGAAATGTTCTTGTCTCATAGGTTTAATTGAAAATAAGAGTCTACTTCTCCAAGATAGCATTTCTTATCATGTCTAATATTTCCCATAATTTTCTTGTAGTATAGTTATGTTAAACCACAAACTATTCATTAAGCAACTTACAAAGATTAAAATCTACAATTTAATAAACTAAAATGACAAAAAAAGTAGCAAGACCATGGGAGGGATATAACAATTAAAAAGCAAACAGTCTTAAGTTACCAGGTCTAGAACACCTGTAGCTTCTGAGTAGCCTTTTCAAAGGAAACTCCATATAGAATGCACTGAAGTACTCTAACTAAGGTGTGATTGACTATGAATAATGCTTCGCACTCCAGAAAAGGACACAAGTGGCACAGCAGATGAATCTGTACAAAGGCTTTTCTGGCCACAACTACCTGTCAGACCTGGAAGCCATCTTTTACATTTGGGCCTTTAGACCTGCCACATATTCTTCTGTGGGAAAATGGGAGGTGGGATTGCATAGAGTATGGGTGATATATAGTCAAAATAACATTCTTTTCTCAGAGTCAAAGACGCATTGCCCTGGCACCTGGAGTCGGATGATCCAGTTTCGACGGTGGATGATTGGATGGACATGAGGGTGCTGGGCAGGCACTTGAACTTTCTCTTGGGTGGGGAAAACCTGGAAACTTTCAGATTCAGGTTTTCCCAGATGTGCCAATATGACATCTTCAATAAAAAGGAACTTTGAGGAAACTCAAGCCTTGGAGTCTTCTTTCTTTGGGGTTGTTACTAGGAACCCTGACACTACCAGCTGTCCACACTTTGAGGAGAGCTATGAGTGCAGGAAAAAAAAATCCGGTTTGCACATAAGTTCTATTTGGGGAAATCTAATCTCTTCTAGAGTTAAAGTTATAATGTCCTCAGAATAGGATAATCCATAAATGTACTTGCTATAGTTGAGCTTCTCTTCATTTCTGCACATCAAGCTGTGCCTTTTTTAGGATTGTTCCTTCACCCTTGTTCTCCACTTGGCCCTCAGGTCTCACCTGTATCAACAAGTAGCTTTAACACCATGGTAAATCATCTCAGCAGATGTGCCAAACCGGTGAAGAGTAGCCAATTTCAATTTGTCTATCCCAGTGTGCATAGTCTGACGTGGTAGATTGAGGAGACAAGACTGATCATTGATCAAGAAGACAGTCCCAGCATATGTTGTGGAACACAAAGAGCACAAGAAGACACTTAGACATCTTGATCTTGATCTTGATGCAGCAGGAAAGGTCACCAGCCTCTCTTGTCCGTGCCATCGGATTACGGTCTTTTCTGCCAATTGAATGGGGCTGCCCCTGTGCAAAGAAATTGACCTCAGAATCACAAGAACAACTAGGCTATGAGGCATCTGTGTACTAGTCACAACCAACACAATGTCCGTAT
This sequence comes from Ahaetulla prasina, assembly GCF_028640845.1. Classification (NCBI taxonomy): domain Eukaryota; kingdom Metazoa; phylum Chordata; class Lepidosauria; order Squamata; family Colubridae; genus Ahaetulla; species Ahaetulla prasina. Next base: position 268,602,436 of record NC_080539.1, read on the forward strand.
TTTCACAAAGCTGAAAGTCTATAGAACTGTGGTGATCCATTCTCTCCTATATGGATGTGAGTCCTGAACTCACATACCAACAACAAACAACTGGAGAAATATCACATTCACACTCATTGACAAGATCATGTCTCCAACATGAAGGTCTTGGATCATGTAAAGTCCAACAGCACTGATTCTGATAATGAAAGATCAGAAGTGGTGGGTGGGACACATAATCAGAATGGATAATTACCATATGCTTTGCCAGCTGCTTTATGGTATAATGGAGACTGGGAAGAGATCTCAAGGATGTCCATGCAAACACAACAAAGATGCTGTGAAAGAAATCCTATGCCTGTTCTGACCTAGACTTCCTTAGAAAGCATAAAGCACAATCTTAGTCCCGGCAAACCTCTTTTATTCATACAGATGTGAATTATTCTCATTCACAGTCTGAAAGGCTTCCCAATCAGTCTCTCAGGGGAATGTTTATAAACACCCACCTTATCTCCCTTGGAATGCTACCAGAGAACTAATTGCCAAACTTAGTACAGAATCAAATAGAATTTTCCAAAGCTTGAACTGACAAGATGAACTAATTGCTTCCTGCAAAAGCTCACAGCCCATTCACTCATTTTTTTATGTCTCATGGGAGGGACCAAACATCTCCAAGCCTTACTCCCAAGTCGACACTGTTTTCTTAATTGTTCTTGTCTTCTGGCAGCTCTGCGCATCCTCACACTGGGAACAGACTCCCACTGTTCTTCTGCCTTGCTGATGTCAGACTCCAGAGGCTCCAGAGGCAGTAAATAACTACCAGATGGCCTTGGCCCCCTCTCTGCCTCCGACTCAGATCCCTCATCCGAGCCTTCCCCAGACTCCAGGACTGGCCCATGTTCTTCCTCAACCTCCTTGCTGTCCGAATCTGCTGCCAGCTCTGCTGGCTGCTGGCAGGCCACAACAATGCCATAGTGACTCCAGCCAAGGGAACTAGAGATCCCTGTACTATGAAGCCTCCACCAGTTTTGAACATAAAATACCACCATAATCTGATAACTGTTAAAAGAGGTGGGAAAGGATAGGGTTAGTTACATTGATTAACAATGCAGGTTTTCTAGTAACCATTGTAATCTAATTTATTTATATTTATATCCATCTTTGGAGTGTTGATCCTTTTAAGAATAATATAATTGTGTTTGTCTTTGGTAATTTGTCTTAACAGCATCTCAATTACCATTTTTTATTTTCAACAGCCTTGCTATTCTATTGGACTTTGGCTTTTATAACCAAAACTATCAAGTTTGTCAAGTTTTGTGATTATAATATTGGACCACGCCAGCTTCGATTCTGCCTCACAGCACTCTTGGTTATACTTTATGGAATGCTGCTAATTGTAGAAATTAACGTAATCCGAATGAGGGTAAGAGTTAATTGTATATGCATGATAATGCAGGGAAGAATAACAGGAGAAAAAACTAAAGAGCTAGGTTATTTCTACTTTGGCCTTCTGCTGGCCAGAACTTTAGCCAGCTGAAATCATTGTGAAGCAAGATTTATAAAATTAGCTTGTTCCATAAGATGGTGCCAAACAGCCTGGCACTCATTCATTAAAAATACATCTGGAATCAGATTAGATAAATGATTCATATTAGTGAGAATTAATGCTGTTTACCATCAGTTACTTTCAGAACAATTCCACAGTTCAAAAGCTCTATGAATACTTTCCTGAGACTTTCATATATCTATTTTCTTAAGTGGAAAGATAGAACGTAATGTAATATCCAATTAGTTATATTTAAATTGTATCTTTTTTATGCCTTCTGAAGAAAATATTTTTGGGCTGACAAGTTATCAAGTTTTTTTGTTTTTTTTACATTTATATCCCGCCCTTCTCCGAAGACTCAGGGCGGCTTACAGTGTATAAGGCAATAAGGTTGTCTATGTAAGTCTAGCCTTAAATCAATTTATTTGTAATTCATATTATTTATTCAGAATAGGAGGCAAATGTTTAAATTTCTCTCTTCTTCCAGGTATTAATCTTACTATGATACAAATTATAATTCAATACTCTGGAATTATTGGAATTTAAAGATGCTTATCTGTCCGAATTGAGCTTAACTTTTGATTGTTAGGTTGAATAGCATCTAATAGAAAGATAGCACTAATCTGACAAATATTTACTGTTTTCTAAGTGATGAAACTATTGTATATTAATTCTAGTTATTATGTTTTTGAAAAATATTTTACATTGTAAAAGTAGTTTAGCAAAACAATTTTTAAAAAAAATCATGTTATTTCACTTTGGTTTTAGAGAATACGCATTTTGCTTATTGAATTAACTTTTCCACTTAAATACTGGAAAATAAAGAACTTCTTCAAAAATGCGAACTCTAAAATTCATGATTATTTGGTCATTTTGAGCAGGGGACTAGTTACAGAATAATGTTAATTTTATCTGCCTTCATATTAATTTGCTGATTCTTTTTGACTGTATGAAATTTAGAGATATATTTTCTTCAAAAAAACCAAAGAAGTAAAACCTCCTGAGGATCTTCAGGATCTTGGAGTCAGATTCCTGCAACCTTTTGTGAACCTCCTGTCCAAAGGAACATATTGGTGGATGAATACCTTTATTAAAACTGCCCATAAGAAACCCATAGATTTGAAAGCTATAGGCAAACTGCCTATTGCAATGAGAGCTCTGACCAATTACATGCGCCTTAATGAGGCTTTTCAAGTGCAAAAGGTATGACTATAAAACGAACAGATTTCATATAGTATAAAGAGAGGGTCCTCTTTTTAAAACAGACAAGCCATTTTATACACCTGTGAATGACATTAAAAAAAAAACAGTTAAAACTTTTCTTTGTTGCCAATTGTGTAGAAGGTATGTCAATATTTAAAATCAAAAGGAATCTACTGTAAATTAAATCTATTCTGGAGTTGCCCATTGGCACAGTGTTTGAATGCAGTATTCCAGGCTGACTCTGCCCACAGCCATAAGTTCAATCCTGGCAGGTTCAAAGATGACTCAGCCTTCCATCTTTCCAGAGTTGGTAAAATGAGGATACAGATTATTGGGGGCAATATGTTGACATTGTAAACCCAAAGAGAGGGCTAAGACTAAATGATATTGCTATTGCTATGTTTTTCTAACATAAAGTAATACAAAATAGAGTAGTTGTAAGTTAATTGTTAGACATAGCTAGATCGATAGTTTATTGGTAAGACATGGCTTGGGATGGTAACTAATTCTTTAATTCCTTCTTCCATGACCAAGAAAAGAAAACAGTTATCTCTTCTAGTGAAGGTCAGGATTTGTAAAACAATATCTATGTGTTATGTATTTTAGAACATGACATTTTAAAGATGTCACCCCCTGCCTAAATTTAACGATGTGTTTTATTACCGGACAGAATAAAGACACTCCATACCCACAAGGATCTAGAAGTATTTGGTGTGCCCTCTGCTATGGCTTTGGAAGGCCTTTGGCTCTAAGCAGTACTTTCCGTATTCTGGCAGATTTGCTTGGATTTGCTGGTCCACTTTGCATCTCTGGGATTGTTCATGTAAGGAAAGGAAACAGCTCTTTGCATGCCCAGGTACTTCCTTTGAATCATTTTTAAAATGTCTGCTAACTTTTTCTTAGTTCTAATCTTGTTAAAGTCACTTTTTCCAAACTTCAAGCTGTAGAACTCTTGGTCTCTGACCTAATTATATGAGGGCCTGTGGGCGTTTCAAATTCACTCTTGCTCTCTGGACGAGCCTTGGAGTAATTGATTCCTTTTCCTTTTTGTGTGCGTGAGTGAATGAGCGTGAGTGAATGAGTCACTCAGTTGTGGCCTTGACACTGTTCCAACTGGCACCAAGCCACAAGAAATGACCACAAGGCTGTCAAAAAATAAAATACAGTATTTATACCAACAGTTACATTTTCCCATTCCCAGGATTATCATTTTCCTATAACAAAGAATCTACAGATCTTTCAGATAATTGTGGCTCTACCGCTCTCCCTCTCTGAGTTTCGCTCTTTTGCTTTCTCTCCACAGCAATTAAGAAAAAAACAGATTCTGTTGTGACAAAACATTTCCATGGCAGTCTTGAGGGCCATCATATTGGAAAAATCATTAAGGGGCCTGGTATTGTGCATATATACATACATACATACATACATATCCAAAGAAAAATATACTAAAAACAAATACCCTTTGTTTTTATATACCCAGCTAACCTGCCTCTCCCTCCCCACAAAAAAGTTTTTATAAATACAAATTCAAACAAAAACCTTTTGGGATTAAGAAATGAACAATTTTTTTCCTAATTAATGAGTTTTCTTACCTTTAAGATTCCATAAACAACTAATCAGTTTGATTACAGATATGCAGTTGTAAAAGGTTGGCATTTGTATAATAGAGTGGAAATAGAATAATTTCTTTAATTGAAGCTTTTAAAACAATACATTTTCAAGTTTTCTTCATCAACTCAGTTTTTAGTTAGAGGAAACAATAATATTATTTTGGACTATAGGTTAAAATGATTATAGAAAGAAAAAAGAAATAATATTATTTATTATAGAGAGATGCTGCTTTAGCTCATGTAACATATTTCAAAGGTAACCACCTTAGTGTCTTATAGAATGATTTAATGGTTCTTGTGGTAACACAGAACCTTTTAATGCTTTATCATTTATATAAGCATTATTAATATAGTGTGGCTAACTTTGCCATTTAATAGAAGTAGCCTCTCTTTAAAAACCCCACAGAGAATGGCCTTATAAAGAATAATATCAAACTATTATGACTTTGAAAGTTATTTTTTTAAAAAATAAAATAATGCTTTACATTTTCAATGATATATTATTCAACCATATATTGTTTTAGAATTTATGTCATGCTAACAATACTGTTTTCTTTAGTAATAGCTTTAGGCAGCATTAATCATTTATTTTTGTTCTAGTATACACTAATGATGGAGCTTGTTTTGAACATACTTTGCTTCTAAAATAGATGTAAGAATAAAATGAAGAGCAGATCATGTAATAAGAAATATATTAAGATATACATTTAAACAGCCTGATGTAGGAGATGACAGAGCAGAGCCTGAGGGTGTGTTCAAATACATCATCAAGCTGGTATCCGTATGCTATCGAAAGAGACCCAAGTCTAACCGTCCTTGAAGTCTGTCGACTCTTATCTGGTGTCAATTCAGATTGATAATTAGTAGATCAGATTCTTGTGTATAGATTGCATGAATAAACTTGCAATGCTTTTGAACTCTATCCCAGCTCCAGTTTCTTATGCCTGATACCCACATTTGTTTAAGTAGGAGAATTCTAATTTACAAATTCCTTGTGTGTCCAATCACACTTGGTCAATAAAAATTCTATTCTATTCTATTCTATTCTATTCTATTCTATTCTATTCTATTCTATTCTATTCTATTCTAAACGTTTTATCCTTTCAACTAAATTCCAGTATTACAAGGGTAGTAAAACAATGATACACTAAAAAATTGCAGCAATAAACATTTGTTAAAGACTGATAGAATAAGTAAAACCTACAAAAATGAGAACTTATAAATAAACCCATTCTTAACCCGCAAAAAAGTCATGGAATACAAAAATGTCCTCCTTCACTATTTCACAGGCAGAACTGTGAGCTATTTGCTTGAAGTTGTCCAGGGATTACATTCTAATATGCTAGTTTTGTATATGGTAAAGACAAAAGGATGTTTAAAGAGAAGCCCAAATTATAACAGTAAAAGTAACAATATAATAAAATTGGAAGGGACCTTGGAAGACCTGATACCATTCTGGACAAATGGATATACAATCTCTTCTCTCCAGTGATGGAGTACCCACAACTCTTGCAAACATTGGAAAACAACTGAAAATATTATAAGTTAAATAATAAATTGCACTGTTAATGAGTTGAGTTCATTCAAACCTCAGTCCAACAGAAGAGGTCACTATGAATTGCATTTCCTAGAGCCTCCTACTTTCTCCAGAATCTGCCCAAAGGAAATTAAAACATAACGAAATAAAGCTAGTGATGTTGAACATTTTAAGATTGGCATGTCAAAAATTCCATAAATATGCACCTTGATTTAGTTGGTATGTCATATACACATGCCCTGCACAAGAGAGGCCTCTCCAGATCTTCTCTCTGGACTCTCCTCTGCAGATACTCTAGAGCAGGGGTCTTCAACCTTGGCAAATTTAAGAGTTGTGGACTTCAACTCCTAGAATTCTTGGAGTTGAAGTTCACAACTCTTAAAGTTGCCAAGGTTGGAGACCCCTGTCCTAGAAGTCACACAAGAGGGCTTTTCTCTCACAGGGCCTCAGGAGCCTCAGAAAATTCTGTTTTTGTCTAAAGACAAATTAGTCAGGGAGGAAAAGGATTTCCTCTTTTTTTAAGTTTTAAAACAGAGTGAAAAGAAGATAGTATAAGATATTTAAAGTACCTAATTAGCTTATATCTAATCAAAAAGGAGGGCTGATATTGGTAAGATAGGCACAGATTCCTTAGATTCCATTTTAATAGCTCAGTTCAACACTTGTTAAGAACTTCCTTCCATTTCTGGTGGCTCAGCAGACTAAGTCTGTCTGTTATTAACACAGCTGCTTGCAATTACTGCTAGTTCAAGTCCCCCCAGGCCAAGGTTGACTCAGCCTTCCATCCTTTATAAAGTAGGTAAAATGAGGACCCAGATTGTTGGGGGCAATAAAAGTTGACTTTGTATATAATATAATGGATGAAGACTATTGCTTAACACTGTGTAAGCCGCCCTGAGTCTTCGGAGAAGGGCGGGTTATAAATTCAAATTTTAAAAAAATTCATCTTTTTGCTTCTCAAATACATTCCTGAAGAGTCAGTTGAATGAAATTATCCTGATACTTTTGCTTCCAGTCAAGGTTATTCTTGACCTACAATCGTAATACAAAACTAACACCAGATATAAACAATCTCTTTAACCTCATCCAAGGGCACTTGCTTTATTGTGGACAAGCAAACTTCAGATGCTAAGTTTTAATCCTTACTATTACCTCTTTGCTTTTAACTTTCATTTTTTAGTATTAAGAACAGACAAGTGATAATCTTGTATGCAAAATGAAGCACTTGAAGATATTATAATTTCTAATTGCCAGCATAATTCTGAAAATAGCATTTTCAGATACGTGTCCAATATTACTAAAATGATCATGTAGCATATTATACAAAATAATATGTTCCATTAAAAAAATGACACACAATTGTTTTTGATCTAAATTGCCCAAATTATCTCCAGCATGTGCTAGTTACAAAATTTACTTAGGAAAACTTCCATATATAGATTGTGGGGGGGGTTGTTAATGTATCTTTATTTTCTAAATAAGTTTCTGCATCTGAAGAGACACATTATCAGCTTCATTGTCTGCCCTGATTCAAAATACATGCTTTAAAGCTTGAGAATATATATTTAAAAACTGACCTTATTTTATCACTTTGTTCTTCTGATGGCGAATATACCTGAATAAAATGAAGTGCTATGCTTTAGAAAATAGAAATAATCCATGAGAGGTGTTTTTTTTTGGGACAGAAATAAGGCTGACTTCAATATGGGAAATACAATGAATATTTTTTTTTACATAAAATTATTTTATAGAGGATCTGGCATTGTAATGTAAATCAAAATTAGATTATATATTTACCATCTTTTCCATTTACAAGATCTTGTAAGCAATTTCAGCAATTGTTCTATGACTTGCTAAAATATATTCCAGTATTTCTTCAGTCTCCATTGTGCATTTGTGTTCTATTGCATTTAGAGGAATTATTTAAAAACAGAACAGTTTTTAAATAACCTTTTATTTTGTTTTTGTTTTTACAGACTAAAATAATGGGTGTTTTCTTCATCTCTTCTCAAGAATTCTTGGCTAATGCTTATGTGTTGTCAGTCCTCCTTTTTTCTGCACTTCTATTGCAAAGAACTTTTCTCCAGGCATCATACTATGTGGCCATTGAAACAGGAATTAACCTAAGAGGAGCAATACAGGTATTTCAAATATCTTACAGATTCATGCTGTGAAAAGTTTCTATTTTACAGCTAATTTAATGGAAAAAACATTTTATTAATAAATACCAGTATCACCCAATAGAGGTGGAGTGTACCATATTTTTCAGAGTATTAGACGCACTTTTTTCCCACCTAAAAGAGGCTGAAAATTTGGGTGCGTCTTATATGCCAAATGTAACCATGCGCGGTGCCCAAAATGGCTACCCGGAACAGCTGCTGCCTTCTCTTATCCCTTCCACGCTTTACCTGCTTTACTCACTGAAGCTCCCTCTGAGGAACAGCTGTGCTTTTGAAGTTGTATTTCAGCCCCAGTGCGAGCGAAGCGATCTTCCGTACTTTGCCTGCTTTTTTAATTGCGGCAATCAGCTGTGCTTTAGAAACACAGCCCCAACTAGCCCCAACCTCAAAACCATCAAGTGAACCAGTGGTGGGATTCAAGTAATTTAACAACCGGTTCTCTGCCCTAATGATTTCTTCCAACAACCAGTTCGCCAAACTGCTCAGAAAGTTAACAACCAGTTCTCTCGAAGTGGTGCGAACTGGCTGAATCCCACCACTGAAGTGAACTAATGTGCTGAGACCAGCCAGACCTTGTAGGCAGAATCCCACCCCCTATTTTCCTCCCTAAAAACTAAGATGCGTCCTATACTCCAGTGCGTCTTATACTCCAAAAAATATGGTATTTGTATAGGTGGCATCAGGAATGCTAAAGCTCAGATTGAGCTAGTATTAATGAGGGATCAGGAGAATAAGTAAAAGAGCTTCCTCAAATATCTTCAAAATAAAAAGAACAGAATTAGAAAAGAAAAGGGATTGTCAGTGAAGTGACAATTGTCAGTGAAGGTGACAATATATCAAAGAAAAGGCTGATGCCTTAATAAATCTCTTGATTTTCATCTTAAATACTCAAAGTATTTAATGACATGTCAAGTATTTGGTACTCAAATACTTAATGTCATTAAAATACATTTTACTTTGATGGTAAAGGCATTAAAAATATGCAAGTTTACAGATACTCTTGAGTTAAGGAAAAATGTCCACTCTATTCTTTCTCTTGTTTTGCTGACTGTACACATCCATGGTCTAGAATATTTTGAAAGCCATGTTTATATCCAACCATTTGCTTTCTTAAAATGCACATCCCCTAGACAGACCAGGATTTCACTCAACAGTTTCTTTCTACTGTGACAAACTTTCATGTCCTTGCCTTTCAGTTATATAATCTGCAGCTGTCCTACATGGCTCCTGAAATTAATAGCTCATCTGATTTCAGCACAAATAGATTATGGCTTGGGTTTCTATATTAGAAAAAGAAAAAATGAAGCAAATTGAACCTCTGATAAAGCAATAATTATAGCATATAATTATAATATAATTATAGCATATAGCAATAATTAATTGCCAACAATAACTGTCAATTTGAAAGTCAATTTGGGGTAGTGGGACTTGCTAAGCCACCACACTAGAAACCACGAGACTTTGAGTTCTAGTCCCACTTTAGGCACAAAGCCAGCTGGGTGACCTTGGGCCAATCACTTTCTCTCAGTCCTAGAAAAAACATAATGGCAAAAGACTTCCCAAAAACCTTGCCTAGTAAACTGCAGGGACTTGCCACCACGAGTCAAAACTGACCACGGGCACAAAAAAAGTTAAATTATTCTATCACACTATTTTGCTATATTCATATTATTTTAAATGTGATATTGGAAAATAAAATCCTGATTCTAGTTGGATAGTAGTGTTTTTATATGTGTGATTTTGTGTGTGAAAGAAAAAGGGATGCCATCTTTTTTTGGGTTATTAACATTTTATTGAGTTATAAAAGCTAACCATCTTCTTTTAATGCATGTTGAATGTAATCTTTCAATTCCGAAAAGCAATGGAATCAAAGAATTTCATTTAATTATACCATGTAGGTGTTTATTATTATTTTTTTCTAAATGAACTTTATTCCTTTTAAGATCAAATTGTTTATTAAATAAATGATACACTGTTTTCTCCAACATGGTCTCTAGTAAATATTGGAATACAGTTGATCTGGAAAGTCTTAAGAGCTGTGAGTTTAACAGGAGGGGCCCCAGTTGGATAACAGTGAGAAATAAAGATTGACTTGTTCATAATTATCCCCTTATGTCAAATAAAGAAGGCTTATGAAACTCTCACTCATATTCTAAATTCTAAGCTCTGAAAACCTGGGGGAGCTATCCATTCTAGTGAAATTTCCTTTAAAATCCTGTAAACATCAATCTGTTTAAAATATCTGATTGATGTTAACATAGAAGTTCTGCTTAAAATGGAAATTGGTCTAGGAGTCATAGTCACACATTTCTCCTCATGCACCTGTAGGATTTTTAACTATCTATTTGTATCAAAATTCAAGTCCTTATTTAACTTGAAATATTTATTAAAAATATCTTCTTGGGAATACATACTCCAACCTTTTAAAAAAAAAAAAAGATTTGGACAATAGATAGATCTCATACCCAAATTACTATGGGTATGTATGATCTAATTGGAAGTGTATGATATTTATTCAAATGTAACTGGATAAGCTGTTACATTAAACCCTATTGTTGTAAAGTCCAGTTGCCACTTGAAAAAAAGAACTTTCAGACAATCATGACCCAGATGACTGAAAATCTCCATATACACCCTCATAGCATGAGATAAGCTAAATTATATAAAAATGCTGCACTATATCTATTTGTATTAGATGTCCTGATGCTGGCATGAAATTTCAGCATTCTCAGTATTCTAAAATCATAATATTTTGCTATCATCATGATTGGTTATAGATGTTATCAATATAGAACAAGATATTATCAGTATGGAAGTTTGCTTTATTCTTTCAATTAAAACTGAATATTTTCATTCTAGACAAAAATTTATAATAAGATCATGAGACTATCAACCTCCAACATGTCCATGGGGGAAATGACCTCAGGTCAGATCTGTAACCTGGTCGCAATAGACACAAACCAGCTAATGTGGTTCTTCTTCCTGTGTCCTAATCTCTGGGCTATGCCTGTACAGGTAAGAAAATGAATGGATTATTAATGAACTTAGCCCACGGAAACAGAGGTTAATGTAAAATGTTTACCTACTATACTCCCATGGGATCAGGAGATCTAAGTTACTTGAATCTTCATAGCTTTTTTCTCTAATTTTGTAGTTATCCTGAGATGGAGTATGTTTTCCTTTTTTGGAGGACAGCCTACATCTCTTCCAAAAATAACAATTGATGACATGCTGAGTATTCTCCCATCTTCCCAAATGCCCTTACCATCCAGTTTTAGAATTGCATCGATTACACAAATCAATGTCCCTTCTCTTTCCATCATTGTAGATTATTGTTGGAATTGTTCTGCTCTACTATCTGCTTGGAATCAGTGCCTTAATTGGAGCAGCTGTAATCATAGTGCTAGCTCCTGTCCAATACTTTGTAGCCACAAAACTTTCACAGGCTCAAAGAAGCACACTGGTAAGTTCTGCCAAGATTATTATACCCATTCAATTTCACAATTTCAGTCTAGAAATTTGTAATCTCAGATCTATGAGAGTGTCCTTAGTATACTTTCTTCTCAAAAGTGAGTTCCATTAGTGAGACAAAGTGAGACAAATTTACCATTAAGAATAGAAGATTGTATTTTTAGAGTATTTAATCTACTTACAGTTTGGAAATTACTAACCACCAAACTGAAAAAAAGAGAGGAAGGACACAGTTTTACTTTTCGTTTTTCTTAAAAAGAACCTGGTACTGTTAAATAAATCTCTGTATTCCACACAAAACTAAACCAATACAAAGCTGTACAGATATGCCATGTAATCAGCTTAGTGATAATTGGTCTTGGATATATAATGCCCAGATTTAACATCCAACTTCCAACTCTTTTTGAAGTGCTTTTAAAGAGTATTTGGGAACTAAAGATGGGTTCCCAGATGTGGGAGCATACTGAGCCAGTTTTGCAGACCCAACATTAATTACTGCTTAGTTTCTAGATGTAATGTAAGGTGTTAGCATTGGTGCATAAAGCCCATTATACCTTAGCATTATAGTCCCTTCAGATTGCATATTCCTGTCAATATCAGTTAGATCCACCAAAGAGAAACTGTTGCAAATCCTGCACTTTCAGGAAATGCAGGCAGTGTTGCTTCTTCATAACAGTGCTGGTCAAACTGGCTCCCTCTTGTTGATAATTTAGAAGTTCTTAAAGACTGAATTGTTTTGGAGACTTTTCCCCAGATGTGAACATTGCCATCTTTGTTTTATTTATTTTTATTTCTAGTTTATGTTGAATGGGTTTATTATTCTTACTGCTTTTGTTGTTGTTTTTCTCCTATTGTATGTATTTTAATCTGTATTATCTAAAACCACCAAGAATGTCTCTTGATCACAGTGGGATAGAAATATTATAAATAAATAAGAGGAGAAGAAGTATTTAAATAAAAATTGAAACACAGGGTCTTTTTGCAACAAATTTGCATTACCATGCAAATGGTAATGCAATGGATTGTTATATAATACTATATATTATTATCTCATTATAATCCAAAATTATTTTTTATGGCATGGTCCAGGAATATTCCAATGAGAGATTGAAGAAAACAAATGAAATGCTTCGAGGCATAAAACTACTTAAGCTCTATGCCTGGGAACACATTTTTCATAGTAGTGTGGAAGAAACCCGGCAAAAGGAAATGACAAGTCTTAAGTCTTTTGCTCTTTATACCTCTATATCGAGTAAGTAATTCACTTCTTTTTGTCCCCAAAGTCAGTTTAAATGTTAGTATAAATGCAAATAAGTTTTCAGTTAGTTTACTGAATATTTAAAGGAATTGGTTCCATACCAAGAAAACTCCCAAGGCATAAAGAAATTCCTGCACTATAGTCTTTGGAAAATTGGTTTTCAAAAGCAAGACCAATTGTATATATATTTTTTAAAAATGTAAATCAAAACAGCCAATAGAATGAATTTCTCCTGCTAGTTCATCACCAAATCATTTGTTCCCTTCCACCTGGAATTTTCCATGAATCCTCAAAAATTCAGTCCAATGGACTGGGTGAATTTTTTTGAAGGTAAAAGGAGAAAGTAGATCCCATCATACAAGCATTATTTCTTCAAGCAAAATTTTATGAAAAAAGAGTTTTACTTAAGTTTATCTTTTTGATGCTAGAAATTTATTCGTGCTACACCCTAATATTGAGATATATTTTCAATATTTTTAAAAATAGACAAAATGTGCAAATCCTTTCAATAGTCTTGAAGATTTAATTAAAATGCTTTTCAAGCAGCCAGATCAATATTAGTTAATATGCTCGCATAAAGCAAAAACAAAATAGTAAACTGTATCTCCAATAAATAGGTGGTTCACAGATCGTGCTAAACTATTCTTCACTTTTTTCAAATTGACTGGTTTATATGAAAATCATGATTTAAAAACTTCAATTTACACAGCATTCTAAATTAAACTCCAATATGGTGTAACATCTTCTTATCTGTGGTCAAAACAGAATAATCCAACATACAACTGTAGATACATAGACATTCTTTTGCATAACAGGCTAAAGACTATCCTAAGATAAGGGTAAAGTGACTATAATTACCAGTCCTGTGTCATGAAATGATTGATTTCCCTTATTTCCCATTGGGAATACTTCCAGCCGGATACCATGTTTAATCAATTTTACATCTGAATTCATTACTCCTTGTCCTGCCCTCATGTGGTTTGCAGAATAGTTGACCCCCTCTTCTCTGTGACAGGCCTTCAAAGATTGGAAGACTGCTATCATGTCACACATTGTCCTTCTCTTTCTTAGACTAGACATACCCAATTCCTGCAACCATTCGTTATATGCTTTAGAATCTTAATCATCTTTGTTGCTTTTCTCTGTGTTCTTTCTAGAATCTCAGCATCTTTTTTATGTCACGGTGACCAAAATATTGTATTTACATACTGTACTTGTATGTATTACATGTACATACTCAGTTTCCATAAGAATTACTTCACCATAGTCAGGATACAAATTGCCAATTACATAATCTGTTTTATACCAATAGTAGAGAATATGTGCAGCTCAGGATCGAATTGTTGTGTTTCTCTCCATTTTTAAAGATTATAAACAGACAAGAATTATGTGTAGTTATAAAACATTTACAGTAGAATAGAATATTTGTTTTTTTATTGGCCAAGTGTGATTGGACACACAAGGAATTTGTCTTGGTGCATATGCTCTCATTGTACATAAAAGAAGAGATACTTTCATCAAGAATCATAAGGTACAAAACTTAATGATAGTCATAGGGTACAAATAAGCAATTGGGAAACAATCAATATCAATATAAATCGTAAGGACACCAGCAACAAAGCTATAGTCATACAGTCATAAGTGGGAGGAGATGGGTGATAGGAACAATGAGAAGATTAATAGTAGTGCAGATTTAGTAATAGTTTGACAGTGTTGAGGGAATTATTTGTTTAATAGAGTGATGGTATTCGGGAAAAAGTTGTTCTGGTGTGCAGTGCTGTATAACGTTGTTTTGAGGGTAGGAGTTGAAACAGTTATGTCCAGGATGTGAGGGGTCTGTAAATATTTTCACAGCCCTCTTTTTGATTCGTGGAGTATACAGATCTTCAGTGGAAGGCAGGTTGTAGTAATTGTTTTGCATTTTTGATTCCACTTAAGTTAATAAGGCCAAGACTGAAATAATTTTAGATTTTTGACAAATGTGAAAACTAAGTACCACCAAACATTTAATAATGCATAAAGAAGTAATTGACTTGCAATTCCAGATGATCCTCTGAGAAGCAATTTAAATGCTAGTCGCTGCCTATAACTGATTTTTTTTCTTCCTGATACAGTAAATAATGTATTATATATGTCAGACATAAAAGGGATAGGTATACAAAGGAGAACATTTCTCCATGAAATTTACTTGCCTATAATTCAGACCTAATGACTGTTACTGTTCAACAGTTGCTTGGTATGAATAGTGAATTGAGCAGTAGAAAAGACAAAAGGAAGTACGTAGAAGTGTTGCAGTAGTATTGTAATCTTAATTTTTAATAAAGTAATAATTTCATTGTAAAAAAGGAATTTATTATAAAATAACAAATGGCCTGCTGAGGTTTGTGATAGCCAATTGTTAAATTTTCTGGAATGCTGTGTTATATAATATAATATAAAATAATACTGATTTTATAGGCTTATTTACCGAGAATTAACTTCCATTTTGTTGAATAGTACCTACTCCTGGATATAGAATTGGTCTCTAAACTGTGTATATATTTTAGAAGTAAAATAAACAGTAGTTTTACAACAATATTAATTGTAACTATGCAATTAATATCAGTGCAGCATTTTAAATGTCTCATAGTAAGAAAGATAATCACTGTGACAACTGTAAATAAATACAGTGGATTGAAATGATTAAAACTGATTATAAGTGAAACGTTTGATAACAAATATGAGTTCTTCACTAATTATCTGCAAAAGGATAAATAGTATATCACCCAATCTGTTTTTAAGCAACTGAAAACAGTAAGCAGGGGAAAAGGAAAAAGGCCCTGGGAAATTTTTCAAATTTGGCTGTACTTAAGACATTAACTTTACCCTTTAGCACGAGAAAGCTGCTTATGTTTTCCTTAGCTCCTACGAGATCATATTTATCATGCTAAATGTTCATCATGAAAGAAGTCTCTTGAGATGGTGCTACACTGGCCTATGATAATAAGCAACCAAATGCACAAAACATATGGCATATTGGCAATACTTATTATCATAAGTACTTTAACTCATTTTCTTTTCTCTAGGGAATAAACAATCTTGATGTTTTCCTTTCAAAATTAATCTGCTTGAAGAACATTACTTCAGAACAGAATTCACCCACGTGCTTCCCTCCAGATGTCTGTGAATTTAAAATGAACAAATTTTCTTATTTAGAATAGGCTTTCATAAGAGATCACTATGGGAAATAAGGGAGGGATACCCACCCACCCATCCTTCCATCCATCATCTCTTATTTCGTTACCTATGATTAAACAAATGTGGAATGCAAAAGTCTCTACAACTTCTGGGTGACAACAAAATAATACTCAAGACTCTTTCTGGTGCCATCTAATGATTGGCCTGATTTTTGTAGCTCAGATCTACTTAGTCAGACAAGTCATGATTCTTTTTCACTAACTTGTGCTAGTTCAGTTTACCTGCCACCAGATCCATCCTAAGAGCTGACTTGTGGCTAGTGGGAGAAATTTGAAGAAAAGGGAGCCCATAGTTGAGATCTTGAGACCACTACACTCATAAGAGATAAACAGTGCTTTATGACTTTGCATAGGTAGCCCTAGCCAATTCAGTTTATTGAACAAACCATTGTTAAGCAAACCATAGTTTAGCACAACATGTGAACCCTGTCAAAGAATCGTATACTTTTTACAGGCTTATGGACACCCTACAAGATTACAAAGATTGGTGCCTATCTCTATAGCATACATGCTAAACTGCCTGTAATGAAATAGCACATTAAATCTATCTGGTTCTGTATTGCTGACACTGTAGCCATCTTCCAGAACTCGGAGAAGAAATCAACTCCACTTACAGATGCCAAGAAATGAATCTCAGGTTTTTTGCCTTAAAACATGTATTTTATAATGAAAATTCTTTGTCTTCCCTCCAAATTTATGTTTAATTAAGCCCAGAAAGCTTATCTGTAGCTTATTTTATTCAATTTTGAAATATCTGAAATATTTCCTGTTTGGCTGCTACAATAAGATTGTAGTGTGAACCAGGAAGCTGAAAGGAATATAAGAAATAATATTTCTGAAATAAATTGAACAATTTGACAGTTATCACTTGTTCAAATTAGGAAGAAATTTTGGCAACATAAGTAAAAAACCATAATTATTACTGTAATAGAATGGATAATTTATATTTTAATGGCCAGCTGCAAAGAAGACTCAGAGCAAAAGGAAATCACTCTCCTAGGCATAGAGAAGAAAACAGTACTGTACATCAAATCTACCCAGAAAGTCCTTGGAAATTGCTAGTCATTATTTTATTGCTATCATTCATGGTACAGACGCACTACCAGAACTGTGATGAATATAGTCTGGATTCCCAGGAAGGAAGAAATGCACTCCCAAGGAGTAAGAGACAACTCAATTCAGATGGTTTGTGTGAGATAAAGAGAGTGAAAATTGCTTCTCCATAAGAGTTTTCAGACTATATGCTTTATGGGGGTGGTAGTCTGCTTTAGTTTGGCAAGATTTTGTTTGTAGGTGAGAATCAATAAAGAAATCTGCTTGGAACAATCAAAATGTGTCTTTCTTTGAATAATACAATACAATATCAATGTATTGTAGCTATTCTACCTAACTAAAAAACAAGCAATCTAAAAGAAAAAGGCACAGTTGGAGTTGCAAATGCATACTTTGTTAAGCTAAGCATCATCTATATTGGGTGGAATGTCTGTAATTATTGGCATATTTTTTCTTACACTGCACTTTGTTATAGCAGTTATTACTCTTCTAAAGTAAATGAAATGCATGAGAATGAAAGAGATTTAGATACAAAAGTGTGTAAATATAATAAGAAAAAAAAAACATTTTCCCTACAGTTTTCATGAATGCAGCAATACCAATTGCAGCAGTTCTTATAGTAAGTATAAACATTTATATTAAAATGCAATTTTTAAAAAACAGAGAAGATTTTTTTACTAAAGATTTTTAGTAATGAATGTGTTGATTCTGCTTTTGCTGATTTTAAATTACTATGTAGAGATCTGAGTCCATAAAATTTGTTTATGCTATAGGAAGGAAGGAAGGAAGGAAGGAAGGAAGGAAGGAAGGAAGGAAGGAAGGAAGGAAGGAAGGAAGGAAGGAAGGAAGGAAATTACAGCAATTGCTCTTCCCAATAGCTACTAGGGGGAAAAAGCTTTTTAGAGAGATAAGAAACACAGGAACAACATGAAAGAGGATACCAAGATGAAATATAACTTAAAAAGGACAGTGCAAATCACATTGTCCTTTCCCATTGCAGATGCACCTCAGGATTTCAAGATGATGCTGAACTGAAACTCAGCATCATCTAGAAACAGAGTACTGGTTTGGAGCTAGGATGGATTATATTCTCAATACATTGGCTGACAGAGTGATGGATGGGTAAAAAAAGAATAGCAACTACTTTATATTATTTTAAAAGCTATAGAAAATCATATACAGTAAGTCTGGTTTTGTTATTCTTGAATCTCTCCACAGTAACTGATTCTGTCTGCTACATATAGGACAGAATTCAGTCCAATCTCATTGCCATCTTCCTTTGGGTAGAACTTTCTTTTAGTCCAGTAATAAAATACAATTAATTGTCTTAGATGGGGCAAATTCAAGCACATTCAGAAAAGCTTCTTCAATTTCTTTTATTTATTTACTTCATCTTTATGGCACCTATTCCAAATTGTTCTGGGCAACTAATATTAAGAAACACCACCAAGTGACAACCCCCACAAAAGAATATGCAAGCACTCCCATAAAATAAATAAAAAAAGAAAACTCTTACATAATGGTCTATTTATAGCTGTATATATTATGATACTTGGTAATCATTCATAGTTCTATAAGAGTAACAGTTCTGCTGATCTTTTGGATATTTGAAGTTCAATAAAAATCTGACTGAAAATATGTCTTTAATACATAAATGGTCTGAAGTAATGCATTTTGTTTTTGTTTTTCTAATAAGACATTTGTTGTCCATGCCCATCTCTTTGTCAATGCTGACTTTTCTCCTTCGGTGGCCTTTGCATCGCTCTCCCTTTTCCATATCCTTGTGACACCCCTGTTCCTACTCTCCAGTGTGGTTAGATCCACTGTTAAAGCTCTTGTAAGGTAAGGTTTCATGAGTGAACTCCTCCAAAAGTTAAGACACTTGGTTTAAAATAAAAGTCCATTGCCGCAGGAGTTGCAATTTGGTTTAGATTTATCTAGGATATCATTTTTGTGGGTTTTTCTACAAAAGCTCCTTTGTTGTTAGTAAATCGTGGTGAATTTCCTTACATTACATTATCAGCTTCTCTAGAGCTTCTATTGCCAATATTCACTGTAGTATGCCTTGTGATTTTTGTGGGAAATGTGTATTAGGATGGGAGAATCAATTTGATATAGTTGTTAAGGCACCAGCTAGAAACTGGAAAACCATGAGTTCTAGTCCCACCTTAGGCATTAAAGATAGCTGGCCCTAGGAAGCAGACAAGAGGGAACTGTTTCTGAAAAACCTTTTTAAAAAACTGCAAAGACTTGTTTTCAATCTCTGAGAATCAGTCATGATTAAACAGAATATATAGAGGTAGAGGTAGAGATATAGAATATTTGTTAATTGTTTAAGGGGGGAATAACATTGATTCTGCTGAAACACTAAGGAAATATATCTTCTCAATCCTGCTAGTATCACCGTTGATGTCATGTTAGAATTAAATCTAAGCATAATTGCTGATGGGATTTATGATTACTGATATATTTGGGTTCTATGCAACTGTATCATCCTTGAATATGATGATGGACTAGAAAACTATTTATAGACTGAAGGAGTACAGAACTGTATAAGAAACACAATAGGTTCATCCAACCCTAAAAGGGACACTACCAATTAAGGATCTGCAATGTTTGCTGAGTAAGGAATATAATGTTCTAAAGAACAGTGGAATGTTCCATGTCATTCTATATTGTACCAAATCATACCATGTCATTTCCAGAGCACATCACTTCAGTAAATGTTTAGCAGTTTTTAGGAGTAAATAATCCATAATGAAAGGAATTTAAGATTGCACCTGAGTAGTGTAACTCTGAAAAAGACTTGTTTCATCTCAAACACTTTAAATTTATTCTAGGTTAGAGAACTGTCTCACAGAAATCCTCAAACTAACCTGAAACAGCATGATACAGAGAGGAATAGAATGTGTTATTGTTTATTGGAATATTCCTTTTCCAGATCAACACATTTTGCACATCCCTATTTTTAAGGGGTTTTTTTTACTTGAATTTAATGCATATTATTTAGGACAGGTATATGATATATAATGAGGAACAGCCAATGGCAATAAAACATTTACAATATATATAATAGCATTAACATTGTCTGAAGTGGGGTAGGGTTTCCTGCCTAAGCGGGGTTGGACTAGAAGACCTCCAAAGTCCCTTCCAACTCTGTTATTCTATTCTACTAGCTAGTATTGGTCTAATATCTTATACATACATGTTATAAATATTCTAATACATAATCAATAGCGGACATGAAACCATCAAAACTTCAAGGTTATACTCCAAGTATAATGAAGTAATGAAGTTTTTCTGCTCATGATTTTGACGATAATTAGAATTCCACAGCTTTGTTCCAAAATATATTTGGTGGATACAGTTATTCGCCATAGAAACTGAAATATGGCATCATCAAGCAATACCTAAACAGTTATAAAAGCCCTAAAAACTGACACGCAAAGTGTAAATATAAAATCCTAATAGCAAGTTAGCTTAATATTCTTATTCGGATTCCTAAAAGGGCAGTATGTATTTTGGATCATTTTTCAGTGCATTATTATGCATCCTTACCCAATCAAAATGGAATCCTTATCTGTCCAAGGGCTGGACATCGAAATGGGATCAAGGGCCGCAGTTTCCTAAAGTAATGAACACTGCTGTTGCACGCAGCAGTGGTATGATTTATTTAGCTTGCTACCATTCTTCTCCTTTCATAGTGTCCAAAAGTTAAATGAATTTCTCTCAAGTGAAGAAATTGCAGAAGAGCACGATAAATGTTCTGAGCCAAGAAGCCCAGACAACCACAGCAAATATCAGATTCTTGTAAGTGTCATTTTAATTCGATTGTGAAACTGGCAACATCCCATTCTTAAATCTTTGCTTGTATAGTAGTGCCAATAACTGTCACTTTCCTTGTAATTAATAGCCACAGTAGTAAAATTTAACATCTACTTATTGTAGATTATATGGTGGCTGCTCTTTATTTAAAGCCAGCAGTGGATGATGAAACAGTTTGCTGGTAGGAACTGTCAGCTGCATTCTGAAACAATTGCAGAGGGGGGGGGGTAATTCCAATCCTTACCAGAATGGTTGGGATGCATCTCAGTCAATAGCACTGTATAAAGGCATGCAGATTGCTGATATGTTAGAATCCCCTGGAACAGGATTAAATACCCAACAGCAGTAAAAGATCCAAGGTAATCAACAATTGCACACTTAGAAAATGATTTCATGGATCATGCTGCACCATAGTCGGCATTAAGTGGTGGGTTTAAGTAGTCAAAGTATCTTGTTTCAGGTATTTTGCTAAGTCATGAACCATGATTTGTCCCCAGAAAACTTGAGGTGATATTTTGCATTATGCTATCATAAAGAAAGCCTCATTATGGCTTAGTACAGTATGTAAAACCAGCCAAAACTGACAAAGTCCTTCACTTCTGCCTTTACTCAACCCAAACATTTGTGGTAGAAACCACCTTTTCTTCTCTTAGGGAAAGAGTGCATCTACCAGGAAACTAACTCATTGTCCATTGCTGACATCTGCATTCATGCCCCCACTCACCATGTTTCTGTCTTCCTGGTCTTGCACAGAGCCTCAAAGTTGTTAATCGTAAGAGGCCTGCCAGAGAGGACTGGAACAATTACAGCTCTCCTGTAAGAAGATCTGTTAGCAGCACAGAAGCAGATGACTTTTGTGTAAAGGTGATAATAAGGTCACTCTTTCTAATTATGTTGTTTCTAATAAGTATAAAAGTTCTAGTACTATAGTCCCAAGCTGAGAATGCAATCCAAATTTATCTCCTGCAGTAGAGGGCCACCAAAAATTTTCTCATTAATACAGAAAATAGCCACCATTTTGACAATATGATTATCAGATTGGAAGATAGGCCTCTTAAAGGAGCATAGATTAATTGCTAGGAGAGTGAAAATAGTAGTTTCCACACAGCTTTGTTAACCATAATTTGTTGATCACATCACAATTTATGTTCATGTATCACACCATGCCATAAAACAATGAGGCTCAATAACCAAAATCAAGCAAATCACATTATAGCTTAGCATAATGTATGAACCTAGCCATTTACTCTTTCCACTCCTTTAAGTTTCAGGCTTAAATTATGCTAGGGCAGGTGTAGCATCTGTAGTAATCTTCAGGTCTATCTTATTAAGAATGAATAAAAAAGGCCTCTGAGCAGATTCATTATGCATTATTCCTCACATTAAGTAGGTACTAAGAATCCCCATGTATCAGGGGCTAGAATAAAAGACTTCTATGGAAACAATGGTATCTGCACACATATCTCAACCAGTTTTTTTAAAATAAACACAGAGTTGTTCTCTATCTGGTATGATAACTAGAAGATGGATTATAGCAGGGGTCTCCAACCTTGGCAAACTTTAAGCCTGGCAGACTTCAACTTTGCTGGCTGGGGAATTCTGGGAATTGAAATCCACCAGGCTTAAAGTTGCTAAAGTTGGAAACTTCTGGATTATAGGGTTGCATGTCCTTCACCTTTTGTATAAACTTCCACTTACTAACCTCTGTTTCTTAATCTGATTTTATTTTATATGAATAAAATAAATGTGGCTAATTGTAAAATTTATTTCTCCAACAGTTTATGAAGATAATTGTCTATAGAAAGTAGAAATAGAATTTAATTTTTAGATATATAATTACTTTTATTCTGTGCTCAATATTGAACTAGCCTATATGCATTTTTATGTTTAGCATTGCTCTTAGTTATGCTGCATAATTTTATCAATTGTTAAAAATAAACAATGCTTAGTTCCCCAGGAGTGTATAGAATTGCTTTTCAGACCTAAATACTTTACAGGGAAAAAAGCTAATCTGAGTTAATTTAACCTACTTCTAGTAAAAAAAAATACTTAGAGACACATTATTCTTATAACATGACCATTCTGTACATGAAGAAGAAAGGAACACTAAAGTCTTATAGGAAGAGTTATAGGATTTTGGTTGTTTATTACTTTTTGCATAGAAGATCTATTTTTTAAAAAATTTTAAAAATCAAGATGCAATGGACTTAATCCAGAAAGAATCGTACTGATGAAATGGAGAAATATTTATTTGATCTTCTATGTTGTATCATGCAGTCTATGATGTTGCAACAGAAATTTAAAATTACTGTACTTCTTTTGGTTGAATTGGCAAAGCTTGGGAAGAAGCTCTTAGGACGTTCTGTATTCTATTATCTATGAACCCGGTTTCCACCAGGTTGCCTATTATCAATGCTTTGAAAAAAGAAATTTTAAAAGGGAAAATATGTATGATGTTTTGCAACAATATAGATCGTTTATGTTCCTGTTGCTGTTGTGGTTGTAGGTCACGAATGGGTTTTTTACATGGACGCCAGAAGGAGTTCCAACTTTATCCAGTGTTGATATTCGAATTCCTCAAGGTATTAATGCATCTATTACAATGATTAGGATTTGCAAATGTTCATAATCAAGCACTATGCAATAATAAACATCTGAGCACAAAACAGAAACAGGAGCACATCCATATCTACAACACAATATGTATACTGTACTATGTATGAGGATGATCTTAGCAATATGCATGAGAAAAAAAATGGTCCATTTAATGGTCCATTTACTGTAAAAATCAGTTGCCTAATTGTTCTCTGGACTTGGGCAAATGTAAGTCAACATTTCAAGAATAATAGATTTTTTTCTATTGTTGCAGGTCAGTTAACAATGATTGTGGGACAAGTAGGCTGTGGTAAATCATCTCTCTTGTTAGGAATACTTGGAGAGATGCAGAAGATATCTGGGAATGTGATCTGGAACAGGTAATTTTAGTTTATTCTTTTAGTTGCTGTGTAGCTTTTTGTTTAAGGTACAGGCCTGTCATGTCTTTAATATATATGAATTATATTACTATAGAATGAATCCTGAAATGTATTGATATTGCAAATAGTTGCTAATTTAATTAATCCACATGAACAGCTACTGTAGATTCAACATGTGTCTTTGTTGACCAGCTACATGTTCATGTGGGTGACAACTAGCTACACACTTTTTGTATCATTGTACTCAGAGGTGGGTTTCAGCAGGTTCTGACCCATTCTGGAAAACCGGTAGCAGAAATTTTGAGTAGTTCGGAGAACTGGTAGTAAAAATTCTGACTGGCCCCGCCCCATCTGTTCTCTGCCTCCCAAGTCCCAGATGATAGGGAGGAAATGGGGATTTTGCAGTAACCTTCCCCTGGAGTGGGGAGGGAATGGAGATTTTACAGTATCCTTCCCCTGCCACACCCACCAAGCCAGGCCCACCAAGCCAGGCCATGCCCATCAAGCCACACTCACAGAACCAGTAATAAAAAATTTTTAAACCCACCACTGATCGTACTCATAATTGGGAAAATTGATCACATTGCAGTAACTTTGTGTCTAATGGAAAAAGAACATTCATTTGCCTTCAGACTGGGAAATATATAAAGTTGCTTCAGTGTATCAGACAAATAGGATAAGATTATGTTGTGCAGGAAACATTATAACATGTTAATATTTTTTTCTCTGTTACTTCTGATATTACAGCAGCATTCCTGACAGTGAGACGGGGGAAGATGTTAGGTAGGATAATTCATTTGATTCTGTCATACAATACAAAGTAACAAAAACATCTAATATGATAGAAGGTTTTTTTTTTAAAAAAAGAATCAAAATATTTTTTAACAGAAAAACTGTATAGGCTATTTCGATGAGTATGTTTCAATGCTTGGGATGACCAATCACAGTGACTTGAATCCAGAATGAATTACTGTATATCACAAGTCTATGAATGTGGATCATATTCATTTACTTTTAAAATTCAAGCATTTCTAATGGGTTGCATTAGAAAAACTACTAAGTTACTGTCTACCTGTTTTGCAGCTCCGACATGGAAACAACTGTTGAAATGGAGTCCAGGTACAATATTTTAAAAACAGTGTTAAAAAAAAACTTGCAAAAATTTCTGTCAACAAAGCAGTTTTATTAGCTATAATTGTAATATCGATGATCATGACTGTATGCTCTTTTATATGCTTTCTGTATAGTGTTATGTCAAAAGAGAGAGAAATCCCTAAATATCCAATAAGTTTATGCAAATGTCTAGATAACTTCTAACTTTGTAAGCTGAGAAATTCTGCTTTATAGAGAATCTGCATTTTATCATTATAATTCTCTGATGTGCAAAAATCAGAACAGCCCATATATTATATTACTGAAATAATACTATCTGGTATTTCTATGCTTCTTTGAAAAAACACTTTTTGTCTGCACCGCTAAAGTAAAAAGCACATTTAACACTGAGTGTCACTCAGACACTCTCAGTTTCTCACTGACATTTCTCTGGAGCTAGTTAGAAAAAGAAGAAAAAGACAAAGAATTTATATCAAGAAAAAAAGGCATTATTGAATAAATGATAATCTCAATGGTTGAGATACGTAAAATCAAGGAAGAACTGTATCATGACTAAAGGTACAACATAATTGCTAAATTGTGCATAATTTTAATAATTGCTAAATTATGTATTACTGCAATGCTCTCTACATGGGGCTCCCCTTGAGGAGCACCCAGAGACTCCAGGTAGTTCAGAATGCGGCTGCGCGGGTGATAGAGGGAGCCCCTCGTGGCTCCCACGTAACACCTCTCCTACGCAGACTGCACTGGCTGCCTGTGGCCTTCCGGGTGCGCTTCAGGGTTTTGGTAATTATCTTCAAAGCGCTCCATGGCATAGGGCCGGGCTACTTACGGGACCGTCTGCTGCCACCGATTGCCTCTCACCGACCTGTGCGCTCTCACAGAGAGGGACTCCTCAGAGTGCCATCGGCCAGGCAGTGCCGACTGGCGACACCCAGGGGAAGGGCCTTTTCTGTGGGGGCCCCCACCCTCTGGAACAAGCTTCCCCCAGGACTTCGCCAACTTCCTGACCTTCGAACCTTCCGCCGCGAGCTTAAGACACATCTATTTATTTGCGCAGGACTGGACTAGAATTTTTTAAATTTTAAATTTGGTTTTAATGGGGTTTTATTATTTATATTTCTATTTTAAATATTCGGCCTTATTTAATAAGTTTTTTAAATTAATGTTTTATTCTGTATATATATATATATGTTTTATTTGGCTGTAAACCGCCCTGAGTCCCTAGGGAGATAGGGTGGTATAAAAGTGCTAACAAATAAATAAATAAATAAATAATGTATAATTCAGGAAAATGGCATAGCGAATAAAGGTTTCTGCTCATTAAGATGTCAGACTCCCTATCTGTATGATTATCAATGAAAGTGATAAGTAGAAGTCAAGGATATAAGTATTCATAATGATTCATATGAAGTGGGAAAATGTCCATTAACAGTACTTTTTGAAAGAAAAGGTTTTCTTCCACATTTGAGACAATCTAACCACAGATGTCATCTTTTATATTTAATTAATATGGTGGTACATAATGTAGAATGACTCACCACACAATTGTTTAGAGGAATTAATCAGTTTAGTTTCTTTTACTATTCATTTGCCAAACTGGGACATCTTCCAGAGAGGAATGGCAAACTCAAGATGGCTTTGCAAAAGTGGAGCTAATGACCACGGCAAAGATCAAAGAAACAACAAAAAACTAAATGAGATTTTGATCTTAGAAAATTATAAATGGACTAAGCATCTAGATAAAATTGGAATATTGAAACTTTAATAATGTTTTGGAATTAATTTTAAAGAACAAACAGCTTCTCATGGGAAATTGATTCTGTTTTGTATTTTAGAAGACAAAACAAAGATAAGCTATTTCATAATTTTAAAAACTGGACACTAGGGGGAACTAAAGATTTTAGGTAAAGAATTACAACTATGAAATGTTGCAAGACAATAAAAACACCAAAAGAAACTTTTGAGGAATGGAATGAAAAATAGTAACTATAATATCAACAATGTCAATAATAATGTCTGTTTCTATGGGTAAACTACGTCAAAAAGATACTATTTAAGAAATGGCAAATGTCAAACAAATTTTATCTGGCAAGCTAGAGATGGTTTCAAAAGTGAATTTACAACTGATGGGCCAAGATAATGATTTAGAAAAAGATCTCGCATTGGATATATAAAAGAAACTGACTGAATTTAAAATTTAAAAATGAAATGCAAATGACAACCCAAGAAAGTGATCTTCATAATTTTTCCTATTTGGGTTTACAAAAATAGCTTATTAAAGCCTTGAAGAACTCTCTGTGTTGGAATAAAGAAAAAATGAAGAGATATTAATCCTGTGTCAATATTTGAATGAACTAAAGATTAAGACTGTTAAAAGTAAAAGAAAGAAATAAAAATTGGTTTAATGGATCAAGGTTGTTACTTCTGGCAATCTTTTATGGACATTCTACCATAGTGACACCAGAAATGAAAAGATGATGTTTCATGGATTTGTTTATGCTGTAGATAAGAGATGGGTTATGTTTGCAACTTTAGAGGGAGTGAAGTCACTAAAATTTGTTTATATTTGCTGTGATGAAGATTCGAAATCATATCTTCATTTCTTTTGTTTATTATATTCTAACTTTTCTCTTTCTACTCCTTTTTGTATTGCACTTTTTATTCCTTCTCCCTATTCTTTTTTCTTTAAATTTAGTTTGTATAAGATTTTACTGTTATAATCAAAATTCTTAATAAAAAATTATATATGTAAAAAATATCAAATTGGGAACTAAGTTGACATCAAAGTAATCTCACTACAACCTTGCATATAGCTAAGCTGAACAAATTTACAAAGAATAACTTAACTATCAGTTAATGACAATATTCCGTTTTTTATGAACTCCTTTTTTATGATCCTGTAATCCTTTAATTCAGGGTAGAGTCAGGGAGACTGGTTGGAGCTGAGCATTTACTGGCAGGAGGCCCTTCCTGACACCACTCAGAGTTTTTAGTATTTTTTCCCTTGTACCCTAGGAGAGAAATATCTGCCACTACCTAGGATTAAACTCTCAACCTTCTATGTGGGAGGCAAGCATCTTCACCACATTGCCACCACATTGTTCATTCCTTTTTTTTTATGAACAATACAAAATATTAACTTGTCTTTGAAGGAAGACATAAAAGCTACATTATAGTGAAGAATCATTTCAGTATCTTTGAAAATAAATAGACATCATACATAAAAACACTTGGATGAGTTCTTTTATTTTATTGTATTTTTTCAGAAAAAGAGGGCCAGTGGCATATGCTTCTCAGAAACCATGGTTGTTAAATGCTACGGTGGAAGAAAATATCACTTTTGAAAGCCCCTTCAATAAACAAAGGTAATGTATTTAAGAGCCATGTAAAAACTAATTATAGTCAATCCTCATTATCATCCTGTCTGTAAACATTTTTACTGTTGCTGACGATGTTATTTTCCTAGCTACATGCAAATGGTGCAAATGTTGAGTTGTTGTATCAGATATAGTTACCTTTCAAATACGTAATGTTCTGAAGCATCAATCCATATTGATTGGGGAGATCTCTTTTCCTGAAAAGTCTCTCAAATAATGTATTTTTCCAACCTGGAAAATTACTTATAAAATAAGTAACCAATGGGTTTGAGTAAATTTCAGAACTACGTACTATTTTTTTAGTTATAATATGCCACATTTGCTTCTGACAGCCTTCTTTAAGAAGTCATTTATTTATGTTTGGATTAATATTATGAGGCAATATAAGTCATACTCTCACATTCTGCAGAAATAACATGGAATCACTATCATGATAGATCCATGGCAAGATGACCTCAATTATTCTTATTCTTAAGAATAATTCTAACATACACAGTGTCTTAGCACTCTTTATTAGTGCTAATAAAGACTCCCAGAATTTTGGGAGTTAAAGTTCATAAGTCTTAAAATTGCCAAGGTTGGAGACCCCTACTTTATTAAACAACAGTTTAAATATAGAACTGTCACAGTTTTTATTATAACATCTTCTCCTAAACCCTTTTTGATGTTTATTTTTTTTAGATACCGCCATCACATTTTACATTTTTTTTCAATTTATTTTGTAGTAATCTACACTTCTCAGTACTAATAAAAAGAATGACATACTCTTGACCTATAGTGTTGACAAGTTTAAACTTGCAAATAATCTGATTTCAATCATTTAGATCGTGAAGCCCCTAAAGGCAGTTACAGATTATAATCTCCAAGGAACACAGAAGCAAGGCACACTTTTTTTAGCTTCAAAATATTTGACAGTGAGCTATTAGTTAGAGTATAATTTATTTGCCTGAAACAGGTGGGATTCCCATTGGAAAAATAAGTGCTTAGCAAGCATGCATTTTCCAATGTGTGACTTTTCCAGCTGATTAATCTTGCTTTTAAGTACATGAAATATGCTGGTGAGGCAATCTCCACATGAATTGACAATTGCCCTTTTTGTTTCCACAGGTATAAAGCAGTAATTGATGCTTGCTGTCTTCAGCCTGATATTGACATACTACCTCATGGAGACCAAACACAGATTGGAGAAAGGGTTAGTGGCTATGTATAATTAGAAAACATTAAGCACCCAAATGTTATCCTATGGTCTTAAATCTGTAACTAGTGTTTGAGGATACGGCTTTGTACAGCAAAGATCCTTAGGATCTGAGGTGTACAAAGGTTCTACTTAATACACAGCGTTACAGCGTTTCTTCTATCTGCCGTACCTCAGTTAGTATCTCTGGTGTCCCTGACACTGACTGAAATACTGCATTGGGAAAGTATATTTATTAAACAAAGCATTTTTTCATTATCTAGAAAGCATTTATGAAAGTCATGTTAGAATAGTCCAGTTAAAGTAAGAAGTAGAAAGGCATTTGTTAATAAACATGGAATATATTTTCTTACTGAAGGTTGAAATCATGAAAAAAGATATTTATTCTGCCTTAGGTACCAATGAAAATTCTGTCTAATCTAGAAGCTCAGATATTCAAACAGTTGGGTCATCTAACAGCAATAATCTAGATTTGTTATTCATTATTCATTTAGACATTTTGGTCATTGCTTTAGTAGATCTAGACTTGTAATTGATGTTCTTTCATGGACATGGTAGTATCAGTAGAGTATATAATGGCTAAAATGCAATATTAAAAGGTAAAGAGAAATATTAGAATGCTAGAGAATGTCGAAGGAACAATAGAAGACATTGAAGCTAAGCTATGCCATAGAGGTTGCTAGCATTGTCAAAGGACGGCTATTTAAACTTGCATTGATTTATATAATTTCTAAGTCATGAACACCATGTTCCTGACTAAGTTGTTACCTCAGTCTTACTTTTCCAGCTGTATCCTGGGAATAATTACCATTGACTGCAGGACCTCTTAATAGGATGAATAATTGAATGATGAACCCTTTTGTAATTTAGAAATAATATATCCATTATTCAGATATAATTACGGTATTTTTAGAATGAGTATGAAAATTTTCAGTATTTTGATTAATACCTTTTTGTACTTTTGACTGCTTTACCTTTTAAGCGTACCTTGAAATGTCAGGTTTGGGAAAGCATAGTTTGAATAATAATGTCTCAAAATTGTATGTTTCTAATTGAATTATTTTATCTTTTCCCCAAGGGTATTAATTTATCTGGAGGTCAGCGCCAAAGGATCAGTGTAGCAAGAGCTCTTTATCAACAGACAAATGTGGTATTTTTGGTAGGTTTACTGTTACTAATTCTACCATCTAAACCAAAAAGGCTTTCCTTTCTCTATAAATGGCATTCTTCAACCTAAAAACCCAGCATTCCAAAATTGCTGGACTAACAACAACCAATTCTATTGAGAATATGTACACTGGATCCACAATGTCAATAGAATATTTTCTCCAGTATGATGCCAGTTCCCAGTATTTGACACATCTAAGATCACAGTGGACAGAGAAATTCTAGAAATAATTTTCCATTGCTATTTGTTCTCTCTGTCTCATCTGGGATTTATTAACATTCCCAGCTAGCCCAGCTTTATAATCTGGCTTTTGCAGCTCAGAGTGTTAGCTCACTGCTTCTGAACCTTTAATGTTGCTGTTTACACTTACACAGCCCAATGATGACAGAGCCCTTTCCCCAAAGGCAATAATGGCATAGTCAAACCCATTCCACAGAGGGATAATGTGTTACCAAAGTTGGCAAATGCCTTTCCCTTGGGCTGGAAAAATGAGAATTGTAGCTTGAATTCTCTTCTTTCTGTCTTACTGTACCTAGTTTTTGTAAATTACAACTTTTGTAACTTACAACTTCTTCACTGCAAAAACATATGGACTACAAATCTTGATCAGGGCAAAATAATAGATACAATTTACATAGACTTCTGTAAAGCTTTTGACTCAGTGGTACACGACAAACTTCTCCTAAAACTAAAATCCTACAGGATCTCCGGACCCCTCCACAATTGGATATCAGCGTTCCTGTCAAACAGACAACAAGTGGTCAAAATAGGCAGTGCCCTATCAAATCCTGTTCCTATCAATAGCGGCGTTCCCCAAGGCAGTGTTCTTGGACCAACACTCTTCATATTCTACATTAATTTTCTCTGTGACCATATTAAAAGTAATTGTGTTCTTTTCGCTGACGATGTCAAACTATTTAACACTACCAACAATACAGCTACCCTTCAAAAAGACCTTGACTTTGTGTCAGAATGGTCAAAAACTTGGCAACTCCAAATCTTAACCAGCAAATACTCTGTCTTACACATTGGAAAAAAGAATCTAAACGCTAAATACAAACTCGATGGACATTACCTTAGAGATGACCCCCACCCTGTTAAAGACCTTGGAGTTTTCATATCCAATGATCTAAGTGCCAAAGCCCACTGCAACTACATCGCAAAAAAGGCTTTAAGAGTTGTAAACCTAATCTTACGTAACTTCTTCTCCAGAAACACTACACTACTAACCAGAGCTTATAAAACATTTGCTAGACCAATTCTTGAATACAGCTTGCCTGTCTGGAACCCATACCACATTTCAGACATCAATACAATTGAACGTGTCCAGAAATATTTTACAAGAAGAGTTCTCCACTCCTCTGAATACAACAAAATACCTTATGCCACCAGACTTGAAATCTTGGGTTTAGAAAACTTAGAACTCCGCCGCCTTTGACAGGACCTGTGTTTAACTCATAGAATCATCTATTGCAATGTCCTTCCTGTTGAAGACTACTTCAGCTTCAATCACAACAATACAAGAGCAAACAATAGATTTAAACTTAATGTTAACCGCTTCAATCTTGATTGCAGAAAATATGACTTCTGTAACAGAGTTGTTAATGCTTGGAACACACTACCTGACTCTGTGGTCTCTTCTCAAAATCCCCAAAGCTTTAACCAAAAACTGTCTACTCTTGACCTCACCCCATTCCTAAGAGGTCTGTAAGGGGCGTGCATAAGAGCACAAATGTGCCTACCGTTCCTGTCTTATTGTTTCCTTTCATTATATCCAATTAATATAGTTATTACATACTTACGCTTATATATATACTTATATAGTTATTTTCATGCTTATGCTTATACATACTGTTGTGACAAAATAAATAAATAAATAAACAAAAATAAATAAATAAATAAAATAAATTGGTTATTTCCAGTGCCTATATCCCATTGCAACCCATTTTGTCAGTAAGCACTGATTTTAACTCTCTTAAAATATTTTAAAAATGGAACAACTATAGTGAAGTAGTACAGAATATCTTTAGTTGGTTAATATCTATTTTTTTTAGGATGATCCATTTTCAGCATTAGATATCCACTTGAGTGATCATCTCATGCAAGAAGGAATTCTGAATTTACTAAGAGCAGACAAAAGAACCATTGTTTTGGTTACCCACAAACTACAGTATCTGCCCCATGCTGACTGGGTAATGAAGCTTCTTTATACTGATTTGTTAATCTTAATATTATGTTCATATTCAAAATGGTGTGTAGGTGTGATTCAGCGAGTACTTTTAAATTATAAAAGTACTATTAAGTATTTTTAAACTGTTCTGGTTTGGGGGAGGGAGTGAAGGCAATGAATTCAGGTAAATTGTGTCCCTGCTACATAAGTGTTTAACTATGGTTTTTATGCCTCCACCTGCCCTTAATGATAATGTTATATCATTGCAGCCCTTGTAGATATTTGCTTTGTAACTTGGAATTGTACAGTTCCTGGTAACCCTACCCCAGATAACATTGTAAGACTCTCAGGGCAATTCATGCTGTATTAATTAATCTCTGTTCATTAATGCAACCAATTATAAGCAGTAAAATGCATGTCTCATTTGCGTATTTGCATGTTTAGGACATATTTATTTGCATTAAACAGTGAAGTATGATTTGGAAAGGAGTAGGTTTTCATTTCCCTATCTCTTCCATTACATTTAAATTATTTTTGGAAATTTATATCTATTTATCGTCTAAATAGGATACTACCTTTTTGTTATGGTTATAATAAGAGATAAAATTTTAATAAAAATTATAGTTATTTATAAAGAGCCCTGATGACACAGTGGTTAAAGTGTTGCAGGCAAACTCTGCCCACAACCTGGAATATTGTCTTACGGGCTCAAGATTGATTCAGCTTTCTATCCTTCTGAAGTCAATAAACTGAGGATTCAGAGAGTGCTGTAAAGCATTATGGGGTGGAAAATAAGTCTAGGTGCCATTGCTGTTGCTATTTATCTCAGCCCCTAACTATGCAAAAGCATAATTAAAAATAAATGAGAGCATCATTAAATTGCAATGTATTTCAGAAAAGCTCCATTAAAACTGTTAAAATGAACAGACCTCAGTGGGAAAGGAGATACAAAAGTTAGAATGCCTTCCTGAGATCATCTTGTCTCTATTGCTCACCAACTCTATTGCTCACTTCCATCTTTAGACTTATGGAGAGAGCCTCTGCTCACAGATTAAAACCTGGGCAATTTATTTAATTTAAATTCTTGGGCCTTCAAATTTGTTTCTTGTTGTATGTAATAAATATGTAAATAAGGTTTTTTACTGCATCAAAACCTAGTAATTTATCTGATTTCTGAAATGTGTTTTAATCTCTCTTCTTGTCATTTATGAATTTGCCAGTAATTTAAACAGTGCAATGCAGTGGCTCAATCATTAAAATCTAAAACCCACTCCACTAGATGGTCTTGTACTGTTCAGTCTTTCTGAGCTTAATCTATTGTACTAAGTAGGAACAAGTAGTATTTAAATGATGGAGTAATTCCACTAATAATATTGAATTATTGGCATTTGGATCCTATCCATAAAACATTGTTGGAGGAAAGGAATTCAGCATTTTATCGAAAGATGGCCTAATTTTAAAGAATCCTAAAATAAATGTCCAAAAAGGGAAGCATTTCAAATTGTAGTTAATCTGATATACTTTCAGGCATTTCATGGGAAACCTGAGACAACTTAGAGGTAGCTTAAAGTCTTTGAAGAGAAAAGACTGATCAGATATCTTGCAGAAATTTGGTTCAGTAAACAATCCAATTGATTGAAAAGGACTTATAAGAAAACAGACACAAACATTTAGTTGTGAGCCACTGCAATCTCTCCAAATCCAAATAATTTTGCTAAAAACGAAAAATCCTTTCCAATAGTTCCCACAGTAGTAGCAAGGAGGATTAGAACAATGCCAGCAGTATTGCAGAATTGTGATGCAGGCCTCATAATGTTGTAGACGTATCCCAAATCATATACATATCCAAAATAGGCAGAGCTTGTATTGCAAAGTGCATCATTTGCAAGACCTACAACCCCATTGCTCTTTTCTATTTCTTTCTGTAGTTAAACCACTTATCAAATCAAATCTTTATTATGATCATAGATCACATATTAAAGCACTTAATCTTCCACTTGTAATGCATTTTTGATAGCTGAACACAAACAATTGTAAAGACTTTGTACCATGATTTATGGTTCAACTCAGTTGCCTTGCTAAGTATCTAATGGAAAGGGAAAGCAAGAGGAAGGATGTTGTAAAATGCATTAATCTGTTGTTTTCTAAAATCCATATGTGTATTCCAAACTACAAGTGTTAAATATGAATCAAATGACTGGAGTTGACTTAACAGTTATACACATAATCAATGTTTGCCTTACTTTAGGAGTACAAGCTTGAGTTGCTATGTTACCTTATAATGCAGCAGTTTCATCATAGTCTGGTCAAGATGTAATAATCTGTTTCCTCTTGTGAAATTTCCCCAAAATTTTTAAGAATATCCATTTTAAATAGGTGCAATTTTTTAAAAAATCTATCCTGATTAGGATAGCTATTAAGATATTCTTTGGCTTGGGTTTTGTTTTTTTTTCAGTTGCAGAGGGTATACTGTAATTGGTAGGAATTTTGAGAGTTTGAGCTCTAATTTTGTCAAATTGGGAAATACTGATATAGAACTAAGCATACAGAATGTCATCTTTCTAATCCTACTTCTTCTGGAAGAATTACATTTTAATTAAATCCCATATAACAAAAGCAGCTATTAATGGATGTAAAAAGAAAACATTGATTTTTCCAGATTATTGCAGTGAAGGATGGTACCATTCAGCGAGAAGGCACACTTAAGGATATCCAGAAATCTGAATCTGAGCTCTTTGAACATTGGAAAACATTAATGAATCGCCAGGACCAAGAACTAGAAAAGGCCTGTTCTGTTTTATTTTTCTTAATCTAATCATAACCTAAGTGACTGGCAAAAATGTTTATCCTGGCATTTTAATATCTTTAGATATTAATATTTTAAAAAGGTATTTTGCATTGGAGGACTTTATGAAGTTACTATTTATAAAATGAAATTATTAACTCCTGTAATTTAAATGGTTGTTTTAGTGCACTATAAATTATCTTTGGAAAATATTGTTCTGAAGAATAATATACAAATGATTAAAAAAATGCATAGGGTTTCTATTCTCATTAGGCAACTACCATGTTTCCCTGAAAATAAGACCCTGTCTTATATTTTTTTGAACCCTGAAATAAGCACTTGACCTTCTTGCCATGCACTCAAAAGCCCAGTTGGGCTTATTATCAGGGAATGTCTTATTTTGGGGGAAACAGGGTACCGTGCCGGTTGAGAATTGAAACATAAAACATCTAAGTACCAGTTCAGGAAAAATGTCATATGAGAACTAAACATTTATAGTTTTAAAATATAGAGCTATATTTGAAGTTAAAAGAAAAAAATAGTCTTCTTGACAAAAACAAAGTTACTCAAATTAAAGGATATTCTTGCATAACAAAATGATTTACTACAAAAAAAGTTAATTCCATGTAAAGAATGATGACCAACAAGTTTTAGTTGTAGTGATATTTGAATGGTCATTTTTAAAAATGAAACTTAGTACTAGTGAGAAATACTGTACATTTTTTTATAAAATTGACCTTTTCTTCCAATTATTCCTCCCCTCCTACATTCATGCATTTCAACAAGCTAACATTTCTGTTGGAAAATTCTGTCATGTGAATACTCAAAAAAATGTCAGTGAAGTAAACCATGCAGAATTAAATGAAAATTGGAAGTTTGTGTTTTAACATTGCAATCCTAACTTTTTGAACAAGATTGCTGAAAGCGATTACAATTTTCAAAGATGGCCTCTTTGCAGCTGCAATGCAGTGACTTGTTTTCCACCAGCAGAAACCTTTGGCAATGAAAAGTTGCTACCAACAATACATACAATACCAACATGACTGGGTCCCGCTGGATTCAGAGTCTTATAGAGCAAAGGAACTCTAGGCTTAGAGACAGTGAGAATATTTTTTAATTGCAATGGAGATTTTTTTTTCCATTCTTGAAAGTGGATAGAATAAAACAATGAAAAAATACACTGGATGTTAGATGTCATGATGAATCTACGGTGTTGCTTCTTCCCAGTTCCACTTAGGATACTTCTTGTTATCTAGTGTGAATCTTTTCCCTTGAAACACAGTATACAAAATTGTGACTCAGCTATAAAGTAAAGTTCAGAAGATTGGAATGGTTCCATTTACATGTGTTTCCATATGCAACTTATGTGTCACAGTTTCAATCCTGTCCATCACTTTTAAATTTAGTAACACAAGAGTAATGATATGCCAATCCAGCTTCTGAAACTCATATAATAGTTTAATTCCTTCATCCGTGTTAATGGCTGAGCCGTTATAGTATCATAACATTATATCTTCATTAACCTCAAATGATATACTGTATGGAATATATGTCCTGGGTGTCCCTTAATGGAATTAAAAATTCATCGCCTCAAATTTATTTGGTTCATTTAATTTTTAATATCCAAACAATTTTGAAATATAATTATTTGACAGAAAAATATATTAATAATAACGGTGGTACTCAAATTATTTTTTTTTGCCTACCTTTTAGGAGACTCTAATTGAAAGAAAAACTGTATTAGATAAGAAGAATATTAAAAATACAGTGCCTTCTCAAGAAGTCCTACTCCAAGATGAAGAAGAGGATGATGGTAAATTAGTTTTACAAAAAGATTTATTTTCATTAACATCAGTTACTGTTTGTCAGTATTTAGATAATAAGCAATAAGGAAATTTTCTTATAATTCATTAGTTCTCTTCCTGTCAATTTACAGAAGAGATGCCTGAAAGTGATGATGATGACAACTTTTCTTCTGTCCTTCATCGAAGAACAGAGATGTCATGGCAAGCATGTGGAAAGTATCTCAGTTCAGCAGGACTTCTCTTCTTGCCTCTGTTGATCTTTTCTCAACTTCTAAAACATTTGGTCATGGTGTCCATTGACTATTGGCTAGCCTTGTGGACATCTGATGCTATTTCTTCTGAGACAGGGACAAACTGCTCTTTTTGTCAGGTATTTGTGGTTCAAAACTCACCTTTCCATGTCTTTTCTTCCCATCATCTTTTATTATAAATTCTCATAGCATGACTTCATCAAGATGAGTTCCCTTCCTCTGTTCCACCAATTAGATACATTTAGTCTGGTATTAGTATATCTTAGTGACCAAGCTAAACCTGGTTAATACTTGGAGGGTGGATTATTTAAAAAAAATGCCACAATTGTAGGGTGTGCTGGAAAAAAAAATGATGGAAATCCAAAACCATCTGGGTATAGTTGCCAAGAAAGTATGGAAATATCAGTGAAGTCATAAGGTCTTAAAACTGGCTATGAAGAAAACTTTATCTTTTCCCATTTTATTAAGAATGATAAAACATATTTTAAATCTCAGGCCACATCCAGTGCTTTGTGAAAATTGAGTTCCAAATACTGATTACTTTTTTGCCCAAGAAAAAAGTAATCAAGTCAAGAAAAGATGAACTTAGCTGGAAATGATTATCTTGGTCTGACCATATTAAAATAAACCTGTCACAGAATAACTAATTCTATAGTTTTTCAATAGTCTTCTTTTTTTTCTCCCTTTTTTTTAGGAATACAAGTTTAGCCATTTTTCCTATTCAAAGATCTTCAGCATTCTTTGTTGTGTTGGGATTATATTATGCCTTGTAACATCCATAGCAGTAGAATGGACTGGCTTAAAAGTTGCCAAGAAGCTTCACTGTAGTCTGCTGAATAAAATTATTCTGGCCCCAATGAGGTATTGTATTATATGAAACAAGAAAAGAGAATGCTATCTTAATAAAGTTATGTGCAATCTTTAACCCATGATGTTCAATTTTGAACATTTAATTTCATTCTTTGTGCATCCTGTAGAATTGTGTTAGGAAAGTATACATTTTCCTGTCTCAATGGGCTCATTTTATTAAACAATGACATGGGGAGTCCTTATCACTAATGATCTCATAATTTAATGCACCCTGTTTATATGCTGCTTTTTTATAACTTAATATAATATAATCTTAATTTAATCAAGTTAATGTAATCAGCATAATCAAATAGTCTGTAATTTTAATCCAGCTCAATATGTTTTGCGAATCTTAGTCTATTCCTTTCTCTTTTAATATTTTTCTTCATGGAATTAAATATAAACCACTAGAGAGCCAATTGTATATATGGAGATTGGAAGTAAGTTTATTAAATAAAATTTAAAAGAGAGTTTTTTTCACCAGTGTATTATATATTTGTTTATGTGTGTGTATGCATACACAAACATATAGACATACAATACATATATTCCTTGTTATGTTCAAGAAGAAACATAATGTGGCAATAAAGTAGTATTTATGAATGTTAAAATTAGAAATATATTCCAAATCCTAAATTTTTACTGTATAATATGTCATGTCATAGGGGACGTGGTAGCTCAGTGGCTAAGATGGTGAGCTTGTCGATCAAAAGGTCAGCAGTTCAGCGGTTCGAATCCCTGGGTAATGGGGTGAGCTCCCATTACTTGTCCTAGCTTCTGCCACCCTAGCAGTTCAAAAGCATGTAAAAAATGCAAGTAGAAAAATAGAGACTATCTTTGGTGGGAAGGTAACAGTGTTCCGTGCGCCTTTGGTGTTTAGTCATGCTGGCCATATGACCACGGAGACGTCTTCGGACAGCACTGGCTCTTCAGCTTTGAAATGGAGATGAGCACCGCCCCCTAGAGTCGGGAACGACTAGCACATATGTGCGAAGGGAACCTTTATCTTTACCTATGGCATGTCATGAAATTCCATTATTAGATAGTCCATTTATGCTAGTTATACCATCATAATATAAGCATTGAAAAGAAGCATATCGCCATGTCCTTACAGAATTTATAGTGTTTAGAAGCTTGACTGACCTGACTTCATTGAAAGTTAGCATGACAGAAGGGTAACCAGAGCTGGGTCGTGTAATTCCTATTTTACTGCAAAGAATTTGAATTTTCTGTAACCTCTGCTACTATCTAATAGACCAATTACTGCAGTCAAGGTCTGAGTAACTGTAATGTCATTGAGAAGAATCCTAAATCAGCATACCTTCTCTCTGACTTGTTAACTTGTTTTCATCTTTGATATAAATGAGAATTTAAAGATTAAAATAATCCAGTCTCTAAACAATTTAAATAATTTTGAACATTTAGACTGCTTCTTGGAATCGTTATTTAATTAGAAGCAAATATCATTTTATTCCTTTATTTTACTTAAACTCTAATGTTAATTTTTATTGTTCTTTCTTTTCTTAATGCAAACTATTTACTAATCATTTCCTTGGTCTAGCAACGATTTGTACTTGCAAAATGTAGGAATATTAGAATAATATAATTATTTGGAATTCTGTAAAATTTATTGAATATTTGGTATTTTTTCATTAACAATTGCTAAATAAAATAATTCTAAAAGTCCTAGTCAAGAAAATCTGAAATGTCAAATTCTGCTTTTATTATCTATTACAGATTTTTTGAAACAACACCCCTGGGAAGTATTTTGAACAGATTTTCGGCAGATTGTAACACTATTGATCAGGTATTTAAGAGACAATGGATTCTGATTTCTGTATTGAATTTCAATATAAAAAAACCCAGCAATAATTAGAATTAATGCCACACTCAGATCATATTAGGACCATACAAATAACATTCATGTGAAATAATATCACTTATATACTATCATGTCACTGTCATTTTTTATTCTTAAAATGAAAATCCAACAGTATCGTACTATTCAGAAATCAATCCTGTTGAATGCCCTGGATCTTGTCTAAGTAAACATGTTTAGAGGTTGTTGTAAATAGTGCAGAACATTCCTAAGTGAGGTCACAGGCGTAAATAAAATGGCAATTCCTTCACTGCTTCCCAATCTGTAGCTGGGTAAAGATAGGATAAGCACAGCGTTTGTGGTTGTCTTGCCTTTGGTTACACTGCACAGTAGTTTTTAATGCCATCAGGTGTCCCAGGGACAGGCTCCTTTGACTTCAGAGCCACGGTGGCACAGTGGTTAGAGTGCAGGCTACTTCTCCTGATCACCCACTGCCAGCAGTTTGGCAGATTGAATCTTTACAGGCCCAAGGTTGACTCAGCCTTCCATCCTTCCAAGGTTGGTAAAATGAGGACCCAGATTGTTGGGGGCAATATGCTGACTCTGTAAACTGCTTAGAGAGGGCTGTAAAGCACTGTGAAGTGGTATATAAGTCTAAGTGCTAATAGTTATTGCTATTGACTGCAGTGGATCAAAGATTGCTTCTTGCATCTCATTTTAGCATTTCCAATTTTTTGCCGACATTGAGAACCCATTTGTCTCCTTGCTCTAAAGCAGTCTCTCTACTATTGGAGGAGGATTTTTAAATATCGACCAATAAAATTGCTTCATCCCTAGGTTATCTTCTTATAGCCTGACTCTTAGGCAAAATATGCTTATTCTGCAGTAGGGTCATGACAGTTTAAAATTTGATTCAACTTATCAGACATTACTTATGTGCAGCTCCTGTTTTAGTGAATAGCTGGTACTGAGTTCAAGCAGCTGTCTCCCCAAATATCTCCCAAGCAGGCTTCCTATTCTTCACATTTGCTACCAAATTTCCAGCCAGCATGGCAGAAGGTCTGTGGGGTGATTTCCATCCTCTGAAATCCACTGAGAAAACTATCTAATCTCTACTTATGAACAGGATGAATCTTTCTGCATCCCGCAAGGCTTTGCTCAGTAGTGCTAGTAGTTTAGTATATAAACAGATGAACAATCTCCTGAAAGCTGCAGTACATAATACAGATAATACATATACAGTACTTAAATCATTTTTCCTACTCCCTTGGCACAAAGCTATTTTTGCATATAAACCCAAATAGCTGTCATGGGTGTTTTTTTTCCCCTCTGACTGCTTGATCCCTCCTCCTTGATTAGTCTCCAATCCACTTCTCTTTTCATCTCTTCTAGTAGTAAAACTCCCCCAGCCAATTCACTGATGACGTTGCCCGTCCTCCCTCCCTTTCCCGCCCTCCCTCTCTCTCCCTCTCTCCCTTGGCTGAGCTGCCTGGGGATACTTCTGAATCCTTTGTCCCTCTCTCTTGTTAGCTACAGAATAGAATCTCAGGAGGGCAAAGGCTGAAGTGGAAAAGCCTTGTGATTTTATTTCTTGATCATTCAGTAGCCATCTTTCTTCCATAACCTCAAATCTTTGGCTCTTAATATCTTTAAATGTAAATTAATTTTAACTTTAAATTTAACTAAATTAAAAAAATGTAATCACATTTAAATTTATCTTGTAGGCTACTGCTTTCTTAGCTTAAACTCCCCTTTTTCTCTCTTTTTCTTTGCCACGTCTACAAGGTTAAGTTTCTTCTGCTCGTCTCCTCCCTCCCCTCTGCAGATGTGTCAGGGGTAGGATTCTACCAGTTCGTACTGGTTCGGGCGAACCTGTTGTTCCAACGATCCCCCGTCCCCAACGATCTGATGGCCCTACCCGCCCATGCTATTTTCCTGCCTTTATCTTCTCAGCTGATTTGCGCAGCAGAGCAGATTGCCACACCTCAGCTGTATTTCCCCCCGAAGAAACACAAAAGTGAAGATTTCTTCAAACTGTGCACACGCACGCAGCGCACATCAGGCGCACACATATGCAAAGTACACACGTGCACACAAAGTACATGCGTGCGCGCAAAGCGCATGATCACCAAACTGGTTGTTAAACTGGTAGAATCCCACCACTGAGGTATGTGTATCCTTGTGTCTCTGGGTCTACCCATAGCTCCACACTTAACGTATCTAAGTTTCATTTATTGCCTCTCTACTCTTTGGGGTAATCCACCTCATCCCTAGAAGTCTTCAATTCTGATTTCCTTCCTAATTCTAAGCTGTCTAACAGGCGGCCATTTCATCTTTTCCTTGCTCTCATTTCTCATCTGACTTCTAGA
This sequence comes from Ahaetulla prasina, assembly GCF_028640845.1. Classification (NCBI taxonomy): domain Eukaryota; kingdom Metazoa; phylum Chordata; class Lepidosauria; order Squamata; family Colubridae; genus Ahaetulla; species Ahaetulla prasina. Next base: position 268,645,213 of record NC_080539.1, read on the forward strand.
TATTTGCACCAGATCCTTAGATAACTTAGATAAAAGATAACTCTTTTAATTCTTAAGATAAACTCTTGCCTTTTTGCACCAGATTCATTTATTTCCAAACTACTGCAACCCACCAGGTATAAAATTTCAATAGAATGTATTTTGCTGAAAGACCTAAAATCAAATATTGTTAATTCCTTTTGAACTAGAGAAGATCAAATAAGACTGCTGATTTCAAAGACTTAATTCAAGCACATCACGGGTAATATTTCTTTTTTTCTTTTTTGTATGCGCCTGTCTGTTTAGCATATCCCTGCCACCCTGGAGTGCCTGAGTCGTTCTACCTTGCTATGTTTATCAGCTCTTGCAGTGATTTCATATGTAACACCTATATTCGTGATTGCTCTCGTACCTCTTGCCATCATGTGTTATTTCATCCAGAAATATTTTAGAGTAGCATCAAGGTAAGAATTCCAAAATATATTACTGTATGGGAAGAACTGGTGTCTTTATATGAAGCTATTAAGAGTGTGTGTGTGTCTATCTGTCTGTGTGAATCCTTCTGGAAACCGAAATAAAAGAAAAATCACAACTAATCACTTTTGAGCTCATGAATATTCAGTTCAGAATAATACCCTCTTGGGACCATGTATCTTATTTTTACAATTTTAACAGGGTCTCATTGTAAAATTACATTTCTGGGTGACCGAGTTAGGTATATTTTATACTTGCTTGCAAAATAGAGTGAAACGCTTCTGAATTTTAAGTATTACAGTGAAAAATTAATGTTCTCACATATTTCTCACAACTTAATTTGTGCTTGCTTTAGGGATCTGCAGCAATTGGATGACAGTACACAACTTCCATTACTTTCTCACTTTTCAGAGACAGTGGAAGGACTAACAACTATACGAGCATTCAGGTATTTTTTTTTTAAGTCTGCATTCTTCTAATATTGCAGGAAATACACTGGTTGTACCCAGATTTTAATGACTGGCATAAATTCTTGTCATCATAGAACCAATTGGCTGAAACAATGTGAGTAATAATGCAAGATTAAACTCCTGTTGGCTTTAAGCCATTAGTTCAGCAGTTAACCTGAAACTTTAAACATCACATAAGAATATTGTCAAACTTGCTGAGAGGTTAATCTTTTGGCATGTAGAACAAAGTATTATCTTTTAATAATTCTCTGAGATTAAAACAAACTTTCTCCTTTTTTATTAAAGTACAATTCCATTACATTTTAAAACAGCCAAAATTGCAGATAATTTAGCATGACACACACTGCTTCTAATACAGATAGCCCTTACTTACCAACTGACTTCTTTAACGATTACTCAGACTTAAAATGGTGTTTAAAAAAATAGCTTTGCAACCAGTCCTCACATTTGCGACCATTTCGTGATCACCCTTTGGATGTTTAACAACTGGCATACATTTATGACCATTGCAATGTCCCAGAGTCACATAATCACCATTGTATACTCTTTAGCTTGTGATAAGCAGAGTTAATCGAGAATACAGAAGTAAAGTTACAATTTGCAGTAAGTGCTATTTTGCTTAAGAATTATAGTAATTCACTTAATGACCGAATGGGAAGTGATGTCATAAATCCATTGCCAGTCACATGTTTGTCCACTTAACAATGGGGTTGCTACTCCCAATTGTGGTTACCGTGTGAACACTATGATTTTAGGGATACCAAGAATAGAGTTAAGAAAAAATGTCAGTTGCTTCTATCTAGTTAGATATTTAGCATCTTCTTTCTGGAACTTCCTGTGTTTCATTTTCATGTTTTCATAGGAAAACATTTTCTTTCTCTATGTTGATTCATTAATATTTTTATTCACATTAAATTGCGTTAATGATGCTTCCTGTTTCTGCAATTGAACAGATTGTGAAATGTATGTTGTATACTTCAATTTAAAATTTAGGAACTGGAGCAGTGGTTCGCAACCTTTCTGACTCCGGAGACTAGTACTGGTGGTGGTAGCAGGTGGGCGGGGAAGGAGATGGTTTTGCGCGCCAATCTAATTCCATGTGCAAATGGAGCTTCACATGCTCACTCACTGCTTGCGTGGCTCAGTTCCCAACAAGCTATGGACCAGTACATCAATTGGGGGTGGGGGGGAATCAGAAACAACATAATATGCTTCAGTAGAAAATTCCGGTTTCCAAAAGTGTAGCATCCTATATCCAGGGGTAGGCTGCTGGGGGTTCACAGGAGTTTGGGAGAACCTCTAGCTAAGATTCTGTGCAGTTCAGAGAACCCCCAAATCCCACTCCTGGCTGGCACTGCCCACCCCACCCTGCCCCTCCCAGGAGTCCCCACGTGGCCCGTTTTGGATGCAGGTAAGAGCAGGCACTTGGGGAAGGCAAAAAATGGGCCAACCAGAAATTTGGGAGGACCAGAAACAAGCCTGTTTTCGGCCTCCATAGAGCCTCTGGAGCCTGGGGAGGCCATTTTCGCTCTCCCAGAAGTTTGAGAAAAGCCTCTGGAGCCCGGGAAGGGCAAAAACGCCCCCCCACCATAGTGTAGGAGGCCAACTAGGCCACTCCCACCATGGCCACGCCCACCCAGCAACTGGGCAGAGAACCCCTTGCTAAAATTTTGAAGCCCACCCCTGCCTATATTCTACATTTAGCATCAGTAATTATGCTGATGTGTACTGAGTCACCATAGCCTGCAAACTATTTTCAGTTTTATGAACTACCTGAATAGCAACAACAAAATTAGTTCTATATTTATGTTTTAATTACTATAATTATGACATATTTGTTAGTCTGTTGGAAATTTTTTCCTGCTAATTAGCTTTTTTTTAAAACATATGTTGACAAGCAAATTAGACCTACTGTTCCATTATATTTTTTAATTGTTGATTACTTTCTCTTTTTAATTTCTAATTTTCCCCTTACAGGAAGAAGATAAAAATTCCCTAACCAATAATGAAATTCTGTATGCAGCTTTGCATACAGAATGTCCCTCATGCTACCTCCCTTATGTTATCATTGGGTTAAAATGTCTTCTCCAGATTTCAGATTTTGCCTAAAATAATTGCTGGCTGGCCAAACTCTTATGAATTGAATTCAAACTAGCTGACAAACCTCTAATCCAAATTGAACTAGACATTTATCAGTTCCTGTATTTTATTTACCATCAAACCTCTGTGGGGAACTCAGCTATATTTAGATATTCTTTTCAGCTGCCTTAAGTGCTTTAGAAGTGACATTTGAAGTTTGAATTCTAATCACTAAGGAAAGAACTCAGATCTTGAGTTTCTAAAATTAGCTCTATAGTAAAAACAAGTTAAAAAGCTAGTTAGCACCTCTTTGCTTTATTTAACCTCATGCTAACAGTTTCAGATTTTGATAGCTGCAGTTTTCAAATATAGGCTAATAATTCACCAGCTCTGCATGCTATTTCCAAACCCCTAACCTCTTTCGTTTCCTCTCCATATAAATGTACCATGTTTCCCCAAAAATAAGATCTCCCTGGATAATAAGCCCTCCCCTGAAAATAAGCCCTCCCCCCAAAATAAGCTCTCCCTGAAAATATTTAAACACATGCATGGCCGGTCCCCGCCATTTCCTCTGGTTACAGTTAGGGAGACAGAGCTGGAAATCAGGTACGACGGCAAGAGGAGCCTCGTCTTGCTCCACGTGCCCTAAAATAATAAGACCTCCCCGAAAATAAGGCCAAGTGCATATTTTGGGGTTCAAAAAAATATAAGACAGGGTCTTATTTTGGGGGAAACACGGTAGTGTATCATTAGTTGCTGCATAAATCCAGCAATAATTTATTTATGACGAAATAAATAGAGAGTAGAAGAAAAATATGAAACAAATAATTATTTTACCTAGTGTGTCCTATTTTCAAGATTGAATACTTTCAACACAAGAAACTTAAAATACCACAATTGTTATAATAACCACTGTGTTCATCTGTCTTTTTTATATGTATATAAAGGTATGAATCCCGGTTTAAGCAGAAGCTTCTTGAATATACGGATTCTAACAACATCGCTTCCCTTTTCCTTACAGCTGCCAATCGTTGGCTGGAAGTTCGTATGGCAAGTACTTTACTCTTGTGTAAAGATATATAAATGCCCCCTGCCCAAATCTTTTCTTTTCTTTTTTTACAAAAAATTGGTCATTCTTATGATCTTATTGCAAGTTGATTTTAAATGGAATGACCATGTTTTAGCAACTGCACCCACCAATATACAGAAGCTAAAAGTTATTTCATTATTGTTTTTGTAGCCAGGAAATTCTTAGCTGATTGAATTTATTAAATTAAAGAAAGAAAAATCGGACAAGATTAAACTCTTCCTATGAAAAAAAAAAGAAAAAAATTAATATTTTTACAAACCATTCCTGTAATGGGACCGCCTACGGGACCGCCTACTGCTACCGAATACCTCTCACTGACCCGTGCGCTCTCACAGAGAGGGACTCCTCAGGGTGCCGTCGGCTAGGCAGTGCCGTCTGGTGACACCCAGGGGAAGGGCCTTCTCTGTGGGGGCTCCCACCCTCTGGAACGAACTCCCCCCAGGACTTCGTCAACTTCCGGACCTCCGAACCTTCCGTCGCGAGCTTAAAACACATTTATTCATCTGCGCAGGACTGGATTAGATTTTAAATTTATACTGGTTTTATTATTTATGTTGCTTTTAATAATTCGGCCATGTAGAATAAGTTTTTTAACTGTTATTTTAGTCTGTATTTATATGTGCTTTTTACTTGCCTGTGAACCGCCCTGAGTCCCCTGGGAGATAGGGCGGTATATAAATGTGATAAAATAAATAAATAAAATAAATAAATAAATAAATAAATAAGTTTTTAACTTAATTTAATTCTGAACTCAATGGGAAAATGTTTACTAATATTGTTTTGCTTATTTAATCAGAAAATAGACATTTTGTTCAAATCCTTATTCAACTACAAGTGTTAGTGGGTTAACATCTTCAGTTGTTCTCTAGCCTGTCTTAACTCAGTGGTTGTGGCAAAATAAAATAAACAGGAAAAGAACTGGGTTCCCTACTTAAAATTTCTGGTGGAAGGGCTAAGTAAAAATGTGATGAAGAATAAGAACCACAGTACTTTCTTGGATGTTGGCATTACTCACACATTTCTTATGTCTTTAGGAATATATTGGAGCATGTGTGGTACTTATTGCAGCTGTTACATCCATTACCAATGCTCAAAACAATAAACTCTCTTCAGGACTTGTAGGTTTAGGATTAACCTATGCTCTGATGGTAAGCAAATTAAAGAAAATACGTTCTTTCCATTCAAAGGGATACAATGTGTATTTTCTCCCAAACATACAGCATGTAGTACATTGCATGCTGAATTAACTTGAGTAAATTGATTTGGTCAACAATGCTGATATACATTTCCAATAATTTTTATTCATATGAACAGCCTTATTGCTGTATGGAATAACTACAAAATATTCAGACTCTTGCATAAGGAGAATCCTCCTTTTCTTTTGGGAATAGATAATTGTGATAGCCTTCAAAGCATCTTCTGTTTTATATGCGCACTGCAAATTCTAATCTTACTTAAATATTGATTTTAGGTGTCTAATTATCTAAATTGGATGGTTCGCAACCTGGCTGATATGGAGCTTCAACTGGGAGCTGTGAAAAGGCTCAATGCCCTTATAAAAACGGAGGCTGAAAATTATGAAGGGCTGCTTTGTGAGTATGTTGTATGACTTACAGAAGAACCTGTTTAGTTATATTTAATGAAGCGCTGGATTCTTTTAAAAAATCATGTTTGCTTCCAATGGTTAATATATACATATACACAAGCAAACAGCCGTGTGCTATTTTCTTTTTGGATTCAGCTCCAGCGCAGATTCCTCAGAACTGGCCTGATCAGGGGGAGATTCAAATACAGAATCTGAGTGTCCGCTATGATAGTACTCTGAAGCCTGTGCTAAAACATGTCAGTGCCCATATCTCTCCAGGACAAAAGGTAATAAAAACATTTATCTTTACACTAACCTGTTTACTAAACTGTTTACAAGAACAGTTTCTTCCCGAACACCATCACTCCGTTAAACAAATAATTCCCTCAACACTGCCAAGCTATTTACTAAATCTGCACTACTATTAATCTTCTCATCATTCCCATCACCCATCTCCTTCCACTTATGACTGTAACTTTCTTGCTTGTATCCTTACAATTTATATTGATATTGTTTCCTGATTGCTTATTTGTTCCCTATGACTATCATTAAGTGCTGTTAAGTGTTTTACCTTGATGAAGGTATCTTTTATGTACACTGAGAGCGTATGCACCAAGACAAATTCCTTGTGTGTCCAATCACTTGGCCAATAAAAAATTCTATTCTATTCTATTCTAACCCTATAACAAATAAATTCAATTTAAATAAAACCTTATCCAGCAGACAAAAACAGACAATTATTCCAGAAACATATTCCTTAGATTAGAGCTGTGAATATAAAAATAATGCCTTCTCACCCCATGAGTGGTCTGGTTCTTCCTCAGTCTGGTTCTTTACTAGAGACCTGGGAGTTTGAGGGTTGTGGGGAGTATCTTAGCTGTTCCTAGCTCTGCACTCTTCTGGACAGAACTCAGATGTCATTCCCAGGATCTATTGGAGCCACTCTCCCAGCTTAAGAGTCGCAGCCCTGAGTACTCTTACTACTACTGGGACCATTTTGGCTTTTACTCTATAATTCCTCTTTCAGACCCTTGTACTTGTCCAACTCCTCATACTCCTTCATTCTGACGTTGCTGTCACTTGGCACTGCTACATGTAACACCACAGCTTTCTTCTACTACAATGTCTAGTTGATGGCCAGTACCTGCTGTGCATCTGGATCTGAAAATCCAACAGGAGAGGGAAGGAGATAAGTTACAGAGAGAGAGAGAATTTTGTCCCTTGAGTTAATTTTGATTCCTGGCAAATACCTGGACTAGTGCCTACAATTTTCTTGGCAACATTCTTAACTACTTGCTCCTTTTCAGGATTGAGAGAGAGTGAGTGAGTGGCCCAAACTCTCAGAGTTGGCTTCATGTTCAAAATAAAAATAGAATTCATGGTCTCTTAACTTTCTAGCCTGGTGCCTTAAGCCTTCAAATTGGTTATTATTAGTAATAGTGTTATAATATTATTATATAGTAATCCTACATACCGGTAGATGACAATGTAATGAAGGTAATGACCTCCACTGAACAAAATGGAAGTAACTGATGGATCTTACATAGGATAGCCCTCCTCCTATTAAAAAAGGATTCTGAGACTATATTGTTCTGATGAACTTATTTTCTGTTGTGTATCTTTTGTATTCTTACTTGGATGTAAGCCCTAGTAAATTAAGCTACATAATTATTTTTAGATAAATATGCATAGATTTTTAGTCCCATAAGATATAGCACTTAAGACTACATATAGATTTGTTTTTCATTTAAGGTTTTTCATTCAAGTTTTTATTTTTACAATACATTAGTTAAAAATCAACCTCTCCCCTTTTTAAAACCTTTCAAATCATTCATTAATATTTTTTTAAAAATCACATGATATGCCATTTATATTTTGTTCTTAAATTTTCAGTATATTCTGGTCACATTTTGGGATGATATCTCATGCAGTAGGTTTTTCTTTTCCTCTCCTGGACCAGCTCTCCAAATTTGCATTAGAGCAGGACTGGAGTCATTCTAATCACGGACAGATAATGTTGTATATAATCTTCCAATTTTTGTCTCAGGAAATTATGCAATTAAAAGAGAAAGACATGAAGTGATATTAATTAATAATGTGAAAAGGATCTGTGATATGTATAGATGCACTTTCTACTTAGTTTGTTGCTGGCAATCCTTATGATTTATATTGATATACTGACCATCAATTGTGTTGTAAATGTTGTACCTTGATGAAAGTATCTTTTCTTTTATGTACACTGAGAGCATATGCACCAAGACAAATTCCTTGTGTGTCCAATCACACTTGGCCAATAAAAAATTCTATTCTATTCTATTCTATTCTAAGTGCAAAGTCACGTTTTAATAATTTTTTATCTTCACATGAATCTAACCTGCCACTGAAAATTTATGCTTCTACTGTGTACTTTTAATACTAACCCCTGTATCATTCCTAGCTCAGATATTTTATTTTTTTGGTTTGCAGATTGGAATATGTGGCAGAACAGGCAGTGGGAAGTCATCCTTTTCTTTAGCCCTTTTTAGAATGGTTGATGCCTTTGAAGGTAAATCTGTACACCTCTCATTTTTGTTTTATTTTAACGTTGGTTTTCTTTTATAACAAAGGGACCACCTGTTTTTTTCCCATTCTTCTCCTCCCTCCCCACACTATCTCAAGAAGACAAAGTATATTTTGCTCAATTTGCTTCCCTCAACCCTAGCAAGGGATTACCATCTAATTTTGATTTGTAAAGTTAATTAATATGTAGCATACATGTAAGGCTAAAAGTGGCCATGAAACATTCCTGCCTATTCCATTGGAATAATGGGAGTGGAAGAGATCACCCAATTCAATTGGATAAATTCTTGTCCAGCCTCTGTTTAAAGTCATCCAGTTTTCTAACATTCAATACGATTTTTCCTACCTGAATGTAAGATCCACTACCCTTGACATGCACGCAGAGATAACAGAATACTCTCACTCTACTTCTTTGTCATGCTCTTCAGGTTCTTGAAAAGAGCTATCATATCTCCCCATCCTCTTTTTTCAGGGCTTAAGAAATATCTCACATCCTGGAAATAAACTGTTTCAACTCCTACCCTCAAAATGACGCTATAGAGCATTGCACACCAGAACAAATAGACACAAGGACAGTTTTTTTCCCGAACGCCATGACTCCGCTAAACAAATAATTCCCTCAACACTGTCAAACTATTTACTAAATCTGCACTACTATTGATCTTCTCATCATTCCCATCACCCATCTCCTTCTAGTTATGATTGTATGACTGTAACTTTGTTGCTTGTATCCTTATGATTTATATTGATATTGTTTCCTGATTGCTTATTTGTAACCTATGACTATCAATAAGTGTTGTACCTTATGATTCTTGATGAATGTATCTTTTGTTTTATGTACACTGAGAGCACATGCACCATCACAACTTCCTTGTGTGTCCAATCACACTTGGCCAATAAATAATTCTATTCTATTCTATTCTATCTCTCAGCCTCTGTTCAAAAGTTCCTTCCTCGGCTTCTTTATCCTGCTCTATTCAGATTTCAGTATTTCAAGGACTTGGTAACTTGAAGTGGGGGCCTGACCAACAGAGAATACAGTGGAAAGAAATCTTCCTGTAGTTTGGAAACTACTTCTATTCATGCAGAATAAAATTGCATTTTTCTTTGTAACTGGTATGTTACATTACTCAGATTACATTATTATGTTCAGCATATGTTCGATTTCAATTCTAAGTTCTTTTTTTAGTATTATTTCCAAGCCAAATCTCCCCTATTCTGTACTATGCACTAGAGTTAATTTCCTGAAGTGAAGACATTTCCAATTTTTTCCCACTAAATCTCAAATTATTTTCATATACTTTTTTAACTTATTAATATTATAAGAGAGAATTCTCTTTCTTTTATATAGAACAGGGAACCCAGCACAGTATACCAGCAAGCGGGCCACGCAAACAAGCTAAGCCTCATCTGTGGGACGCAAAACCTACTCCCTCCTGCCCACAGAAAAACCTATCTCCATGGAACTGGTCTCTGGTGCCCAAAAAGTTGGGGGGGGCGCTGATATGGAATACACAATAATTATAATATTAGCTGCTCCACCTGCAAATCTGGAAGCATTCAAATTTTTTATTTTATTGTTTTATTTTATCATGTACACCACCCAGTGTACATTATGGGTGGGGTACATCGTAATTCATAAAATATAATTAATTATTAATAAAATGCTGATGAGTACAGGGAGTGAGCCTCATGTCATCCCGCCTGATCTCTTTTAGATAGCAAACTATTGGCCACCACTCTTTGAGTTTGGTTTCTAGGTAGCTAGGGATCTAACTTGTAAGTACGTCAAACATCTAATATCTAATTAGTTTGCTAATCAGAATGTCATAGGGTTAGGTATTTACAATTGAATCACTTTACAATCTGCTCTAGAATTTCGAATCTCCCAGGTTTTGGTATCATACTGAGTGGTCTGTAATTCTCTGAGACTTGCTTTTTCCTTTATTGAAGATAGGCTCGTATTTATTTTCCTATAGTAATCTGGTATTTCAACCCCAGGACTTCTCAAAACTGATAGTTTGGACAAAATCCTTAGCAAGTTTCTTTACTATCCTACTACCCTAGGATGTAATCCATTTAATCTTGGGCATTTGTACTCATTTGAGGTCAATAGGCATTATCTGACCATATTAAGTTCAAGATGGGATGCTGGTCACAAATGCATGGAGGAGTACATAATCTCTTATAAAGAAGATTGAGCCAAAATAGGACGTGGGTATAAGAGTGCCTTTTCTTTTGCTATTTTCAATGAAAACTTGATATACTTGTCCTTCGCCTTGAATATATCTGAAGAAACCCCTTTTCAGTTTATTTGAATTCTTTGTACCATTCTGAACATATCTGACCTGTAGCTTTCTAAATAAACCTTACAGCTCCAGATCAACCACATGTACTCCATAGTGCCCTATACCTCTACACACATCCTGTGTGACCATTTCGAAGTTCACTTTAATTAAGCTTTTTGTTCAACCTCGTTGATTTTATATGACATCTTTCCATCTTTCCCTTTTTGAAGTTATCTATAATTTTACTTTTAACATGTCCCTTTTTAAGAACTCTTGCCTCTTTCTTCCATTAGCTTGTCCTGCTATGGCAGGGGTGTCAAACTCAAGGCCTGTGGGCTGGATTCAGCCCACAAGGTGCTTAGATCTGGCCATGAGGCCGACCTGGAAACAGCAAAGGACCTGCCCGCGGTGCCTCTGTCAGCGAAAACACAGCTCTGTTTTCACTGGCAGAGGATTGCAGGAAGTCATTGCAGCTAAAAGTGGAGGTCGGGAGCCCATTTTCACTGGCAGAGCACTCGGGCCACCACAGGTGCCCCCAACACAAGTAACGTCAAGCTAGCCATGTCCACCCTGGCCATGCCCATCCCAGTCCCCCGAGGTCAAACACAACCTTGATGTGGCCCTCAGTGAAATAGAGTTTGAAATCCCTGTGCTATGGAATCCTATTTATCATAGTTTATTCAAATTTATTTTTAAATTTGAAATTTTAAAAAATTTCAAAGTATCTGTTGGCTTCATTTTCCCTTAAAATCCAGGATTTCAAGTTCATGTGGTCAGTTTCTCCCTATTTTTCCTTCTGCTTTGTCTTCCCGTTAGTTAAAATAAAATCAAGATTAGCTGATTCCCATCTTTTAACTGCTGGGTGGAAAAAGTTGCCAGGAATTTGCTGATAGAATCATACTTGAGCCATCACTAATTAGACCCATCACTAATTTCTTTTTCAAAGATATGCAATTCATCTGCAACTTTTTCTTGGTTGTATAAGACGTTTAAAGTAAGTTCTTTACAGCAGATAGTCTCATGGCCTTTGATATTTGATCTTTATTTATTCTCAAATCAAAGCAACTGCATCATTCCTATTTGTGCAGCTGTTTCAGAAATTGGTCTTAACTCTTTCCATGTGCGGGTCCATGCACAGCTGCTTGGTTTCACTTCTTTCCTAATGGGCAGGATTATCAATACTATAGTGCTGCTTTTATTACTTAATCCACTCATTTTAGCATCATGACATTCATTCACCTTTGGGTCCATCTTTGACATTTAATGCACATGTTCCTATCCTGAAAATCTTGGTTCTCATTTTCTTAAAAAATTGATTTGTTTCATCCTTTAGATGCTTATACATAAATAATGCAAGCATCAGTATTTTCAGGATTAAAAAAACCAACAGCAACAACCTTGAATCACCATTCACTTTGAATGAAACTTTTCTCATTGCACTGATCCAAATCAGAATTTTCTGTTTCCGAGACTTAACAAGCTTTAAAAACATTTAATTTGGCTGGATCATGAACTGCTTTATATTAAGCAACCTATCGCTCTCTAGATTAAAGATATGTCATGCTTCCATTTCTCTATTTTTTTTATTATTAATAAGACACAAACATACTCTTTCCAGTCCTGTATATCAAATAATTCTTAGTGGCATAAAGAATAATCAAAATAATTATAGCTATAATTATAATATAATAAGCTATAATATTCCATGTTAATTGAATGAATTATTGCTCTATGATATGATTTATTTCCCATCAGTATAATCTCGTATCATTAGAAAATATATTAACCGTATTAATTTTTATGTGTGTGTTTTTAAAAACAACAGGAAGGATCATTATAGACGGCATAGATATTGCCAAGCTTCCTTTACAAACTCTGAGATCCAGATTGTCGATTATTCTCCAAGACCCCGTTTTGTTCAGTGGCACAATCAGGTAAGTGTTCCAATGATCAAATTTAGTCATCTAATTGTCCCATTTAGGATAAAGAATAATATGCAAAAACATAGTTAATTTCTGATGGAAGTTGCTCTTCCATTAATATCGATAGATAATAAATGAAGGAAATGGAAAATTTTAATGCTTTGATGCGTTTTTGGTTGAGACTGTGATCTACCAACCCTGATTCCATAGTTCACAAGTTGCTCAAAAAAAGTGTTTTAACTTTTCTATATGTGCCTCTTCTTGAAATTTATTTATTTATTTATTTATTTATTTATTTATTTATTATTTAAATTTGTTTATTTATTATTTAAATTTTTATACCGCCCTTCTCCCGAAGGACTCAGGGCGGTTTACAGCCAGATAAAATAAACATTCCTATTACAAAATAAATACTATTAAAATACCACTAAAATACCACATTTAAATGATGTTCTGCTAAATGTTACTATAAGAATATGAGTCTAACTGTTTCTTATTCTTATCTGAATGCATATTTATAATTTATAATATAAAATGAATATTTAAATATTTATTTAATTAGATTTATTTAATTAGATTTTTATACCGCCCTTCTCCCAAAATGAATATTCATTTTGCTTAATTTCTATCCAAAGAAGCAGTTTCTACAGCCGATAAAATAAACAGTTTATTGTGTTTATTTTTGTACATTTTTATAAATGTATTTCTATATTTGATGATGTTGTTCTTAGGCTTTTGTTAATCATATCCCACAACCTCTCCAGAAATGAAGAATGTATCTATATGGTGGTTATGTGGCTACATTGAAAAAATGTTTCATTTGCTAGACCCATACCTTGCATTAAAATAAGACATATCAGTAGTAATAATATATTGTGCTCGCTACAGATTAATAAAAATTCAGACAAGCTTGAGTCTCTTTAGTCATTTTTATTTTTGCAGATTTAACTTGGATCCAGAAAAGAAATGCACTGACAGCACCTTATGGGAAGCATTGGAAATAGCACAACTGAAACATGTGGTGAAAGCTTTACCTGGGGGGCTAGGTAATGATTCCTTTAACTGTGGAGAGACCGGCACTTAAAACATTTCTACTTGAATTTTAGCTGTTTCAGATAGAGACTACAAATTCTAACTATATTTATAATTTGTTCATTTTCTTTAGAAATGTCTTTCTCCAGAAAATGGTTGATACTATACACATAATTTCAAAGTAATGCAGTCCAGTGATCAAGCTACATTCTCAAAGTTTGGCCATATTACCATTGTTCAGTTTTATCTGAAGGTTTACTTTTGGGGGAGGCACTATGTTTCCTAAAGGAAGAAGCTTCCTAGTGTTGGAAGAAATATCTATCTGGTTCAGTTCCAAGTGGGGAGAGAGACACTGGAAACATGGAGGCTGATTGGAAAGATGGTTAAATGAAGCAGAACCATCAAGCACATGACCACATGGAATAGAGAGTGAGGATTATTTATACCGTCTCTTGGGCCTTGCCCTTGAGCTTCCTGTTCCTGTGCAAGCTACTGGCTGCTGTAGGGGCCACTGCTAACTTTGTAGGCTGTCTGAGTCCTAGGCTTGGTTGAAGCTTGCTGGGTGATGCAGTAAAGGGGCTTGTTGTGCCATGTGGTGAGCTCTGCTGCTAGATGGTAGAGGGCTAATCCTATTATGTCCTGAGGGATCATGCCTTAATCCCATCACCCTGGAGCTGAAGGTCTTTTGTTTTGTAGATAAACTGGCCCAGTCCTGCTGGAGCTATTAAGAAAGGTGGGGGCTGCTTTCTAAGAGCATGTTTTTCCTTTACGGAAATATAATATTCTGCCTTTTTAATATTTCTCAAAATATTTCATTCTTCTAGGATAGGGGAAGAGGCTAACTTTCTATAATAGTCAAAGAGCTGCCAACAAGAAGTTCCTGTCTCAAGTTTATTTTTATTTTTTTTATTTTTTTTACATTTATATCCGCCTTCTCCCAAAATGAATATTCATTTTGTTTAATTCCTATCCAAAGAAGCAGTTTCTACAGCCGATAAAATAAACAGTTTATTGTGTTTATTTTTGTACATTTTTATAAATGTATTTCTATATTTGATGATGTTGTTCTTAGGCTTTTGTTAATCATATCCCACAACCTCTCCAGAAATGAAGAATGTATCTATATGGTGGTTATGTGGCTACATTGAAAAAATGTTTCATTTGCTAGACCCATACCTTGCATTAAAATAAGACATATCAGTAGTAATAATATATTGTGCTCGCTACAGATTAATAAAAATGCAGACAAGCTTGAGTCTCTTTAGTCATTTTTATTTTTGCAGATTTAACTTGGATCCAGAAAAGAAATGCACTGACAGCACCTTATGGGAAGCATTGGAAATAGCACAACTGAAACATGTGGTGAAAGCTTTACCTGGGGGGCTAGGTAATGAATGATTCCTTTAACTGTGGAGAGACCGGCACTTAAAACATTTCTACTTGAATTTTAGCTGTTTCAGATAGAGACTACAAATTCTAACTATATTTATAATTTGTTCATTTTCTTTAGAAATGTCTTTCTCCAGAAAATGGTTGATACTATACACATAATTTCAAAGTAATGCAGTCCAGTGATCAAGCTACATTCTCAAAGTTTGGCCATATTACCATTGTTCAGTTTTATCTGAAGGTTTACTTTTGGGGGAGGCACTATGTTTCCTAAAGGAAGAAGCTTCCTAGTGTTGGAAGAAATATCTATCTGGTTCAGTTCCAAGTGGGGAGAGAGACACTGGAAACATGGAGGCTGATTGGAAAGATGGTTAAATGAAGCAGAACCATCAAGCACATGACCACATGGAGTAGAGAGTGAGGGTTATTTATACCATCTCTTGGGCCTTGCCCTTGAGCTTCCTGTTCCTGTGCAAGCTACTGGCTGCTGTAGGGGCCATTGCTAACTTTGTAGGCTGTCTGAGTCCTAGGCTTGGTTGAAGCTTGCTGGGTGATGCAGTAAAGGGGCTTGTTGTGCCATGTGGTGAGCTCTGCTGCGAGATGGTAGAGGGCTAATCCTATTATGTCCTGAGGGATCATGCCTTAATCCCATCACCCTTGAGCTGAAGGTCTTTTGTTTTGTAAATAAACTGGCCCAGTCCTGCTGGAGCTATTAAGAAGGGTGGGGGCTGCTTTCTAAGAGCATGTTTTTCCTTTACAGAAATATAATATTCTGCCTTTTTAATATTTCTCAAAATATTTCATTCTTCTAGGATAGGGGAAGAGGCTAACTTTCTATAATAGTCAAAGAGCTGCCAACAAGAAGTTCCTGTCTCAAGTTTATTTTTATTTTTTTTATTTTTTTTACATTTATATCCCGCCCTTCTCCGAAGACTCAGGGTGGCTTACATTGTGTAAGGCAATAGTCTCATTCTATTTGTATATTTATATACAAAGTCAACTTATTGCCCCCCCCCCAACAATCTGGGTCCTCATTTTACCTACCTTATAAAGGATGGAAGGCTGAGTCAACCTTGGGCCTGGTGGGACTCGAGCCTGCAGTAATTGCAGGCAGCTGTGTTTAATAAAAGGCTTCTTACAGCCTGAGCCACACCACAGCCCCATTACATCATAGCCTATTCCCCTTCTTAAATACTGGGGCTCAAAAGCATTTAGGGGTGTAATACCCAAGGATCTATGCATTCAGTTGCACCTGATAGCTCATAGGCAATTATCATGAATTGGATCTATGAGCTTGTAGATAGCCAAGGAAATCAGGGCCTGGGTGCTCCTTAGCTTCTCCTTAGAATCCTAGCAATTATATCTGCAATGGCTTTCAGATTGCCTTGAAACTTAGACCAGTGTAGAATGAATAGCAGCCATTAAATTAAAATGTTACTGCGGCATGAAATCCTCTATCCATTGCACTTGTCACTATGCAGTGGGACAACGGTATCCTCAATGGGTGAAGGAAGCAGTGAAGTAAGATGTCTATTACTGCATTTCAAGCCTATTCAGTCAGCTGAAGTTTGGAGTTCATTTCTCCCTTCATAAGACAGAAATGAAAAAAATACTTGCAGGGATAGGATGAAAACAAAACAAAGGAGGCAAAACTGATCGTTGTAATCTCAGTCCCTAGTCATGTGTCTGTTAGGTGTGGTTTTGCATGCTGGTCGAAGAAATCTGTAGCTGTACAAATAGCGTAATTGTGTATGTGCATGTATATAGGGGACAGAGGAACATAATATGTGAATTTGGAAATTAAATGGAAATAACATAGTCAGGAATACTAGATTGCATAATATAAGTAATGCTTGGGTATGAGAAAGTGAGATTTAAGAGTGATGAATTGGTATAGGAAAGATATCCATGAGTTTCCATGTAACCTTCCTTTTCTAAACATTTGTTTTAATCAGATGCAATAGTCACAGAAGGTGGAGAAAATTTCAGCCAAGGGCAAAGACAGCTGTTCTGCTTAGCCAGAGCGTTCGTACGGAAAACAAGTATCTTAATCATGGATGAAGCCACAGCGTCTATTGATATGGCAACTGTAAGTTCAGTGGTTCAAACATTCCTGATACATAATGGTTTTATAAGGAGACAAAATTCTTTACTAATTATTGAAATACTGCTCAGTGTTTCCATGTATATAAGGGATTTCATTAATTAATATAAACATTTATCTACTTATGTAGGAAAACATTCTTCAGAAGGTTGTAATGACTGCCTTTGCTGATCGCACAGTAGTGATAATTGCAGTAAGTATATTATATTTTACTGCTGAAATGTTATCAATTTGTAACTCTGAGCCTATTTATTTCCTGCTTCAAAAGCAGTATTCCTATTATTGCAATTTATATAGACACATTTACAAATTAAGGAACCATATTGTCCATAATTTTCTGTAAATGGTCACAGCAATGGAATATGGCTGATTGATTTTATATCTTTCCAGCAATGCAACCAATAAAAGAATATAGTCAACATGCAAATTAATAATATGAAAATATAATTAACATAACACTGTAGAGATTAAAGCTATCTTGTTCCTTAACAATGACAAACCAAGTCTGCCTTTTTGATTTAAAAAAAAAGCTAGTATAAGGTTCTTTGTGAAGTGGGTATATTATGTGATTTGATGAAAATAAAGTGATAACAACTTTCATGCCAGCCTGTAAAATATTTTCAGCCAAAATAGCATATTATTTTCTGAAACATGTATTTTGAATAGAAAAGAATAGAAAAGAAGAATCCATTTGGCAGTTATGAGGCCTGCATTCCAAAATATATTTGATTGGAGAAGACTTTGTATCTTTCAGAAATAGTTATATGTTGCAATTAAAATTTTAACCATACCTGTTTGTCTTACAGCACCGGGTGCACACTATTCTAAATGCTGATATGATTATTGTCATGAAGAGAGGAGTTATTTTGGAATATGACAAACCAGAAGTTCTGCTGGAAAAAGAAGACAGTGTGTTTGCTTCTTTTGTTCAAGCAGACAAATAGATGCAACATAAGTAATTAAACCATTTGAAAGGACAGTTTTATTATCAATTTTCTAATTATGTAAAATATCTGTAAATAAAAAATATTTAATAATAAAAAACTTAGTCTATAAGTTTTTGAGAAATAAAGTACACTTGCTTTACCTTTTAAAGTGTGAGCATCTTATTTTTCCAGTAGGAGCTATTGAGTTATATATATTTTCTTTTCCACTGATTTACCTCCAAGTTTCATAATGAATAAAAAATTTGAAAATAAATAAAATCAAATTTGCATGATGAGATATTTAAATTAATGCTCTGCCGGATGTTAAAAGTTAACACCTTACATTAAGCCATGTCTATCTATTAACAGGCAAAAACTACACCAGCAAAATAATTCTGTAACTACACCTGTAGTCATGTACATTTGAATATCCATGCATATGGAATACAGGTAGTCCTAGAATTACAACCATGATTGAGCCCAAAATTTATCTTGCCAAGTGAGACATTTGTTAAGTGAGCTTTGCCCCATTTTATGACCTTTCTTGCTACAGTTGTTAAATGAATCAGTGCAGTTGAGTTAGTAACATGGATTGTTAAGTGAATCTGGATTCCTCATCGACTTTGCTTGTCAGAAGGTCGCAAAAGGTGATTACATAATCGTGGGACACAGCAACGGTCATAAATACAAACCAATTGCCAAGCATCTGAATTTTGACCTTGTGACCATGAGGATGCTGCAATGATCATAAAGTAGAAAAATGGTCATAAGTCACTTTTTTCAATGCCTTGTAACTTGGAACTACAAAGTTTGAGGACTTCCTGTATATGTTGGCAGGATAATAGACAATTTTAACAAAAAACTATTTTCCATATTATTGAGACTTCAAGCCACTGGCAGCTTTACTTGTCAAAAGTAGTTAAATGAAAATATAATGCAAAATCCGGAACAAAGAAGCAGACATGATATGCCAAAAACTGAACAATTCGCTCCTATTAACAATTTAGCTCATGTAATAAAACAATACAGATTATAATTGTCAAATATGCATTCTACAGTTTACTAACATTTTGCATACTTGACCAGTGGTAATCATATAGCATGTTAAATATCAGTCTTCACACTTCTTATGATTTTAAAATCTCTGTATTTCAATTTTAAATTCTATCAAAACCTTTATGGTTCCTAAACATATAGAAACATGTGCCATTAGTATGGACAGAAGATTCATCCATTTTTTAAAATAATTTTTATTAAAGGTATGCAATAGTAAAAATAAGCATAAAAGAAAAACAGCAAAGAAACAAAGAAGAAAGAGAAAGAAAAGAAAAAAAAACAAAGGATCAGCTTCCAATCTTCTTTGAAGCAATTCAAATGAATGTATCATCTATCCTTTCTCTTTAAGATTATATCATAGTTCCCTTCAAGGTTCACTCATTTTCCAGTAGACCCATGAGCCAATTTCTATACTATTTATACACACTTTTCTCAGCCAGCACAGTATATTATGTCCTAAGTGTGACAAAGATTTTCATTGTGTTTGCACCCCATATTAAACCTGCTTAAGAAACATGCACGTGTTGGGGGAGATTCTGCATGCCTGAGGGAGAGAACACACTTGGTCCGTCAGAACTGCTGCCTAACACAGAAAAATATAAAGTAGGGATTCTGTCAAACCATGGAAAGGCCAAGAGGAAAAGTTGCTGATTTTAAAACCCATCAGCTGTCAGAAGGATATCAAGAGGTGAAGAATAAATATTCTGTATTATCCCAGAATAGCTCCATTTCTAGGATCCTTCAATTACCCCAACCCACCTCACAGGATGGTGATTGCAGAGAAAAAAGATAGAAGGTAATATGATGGTCACCACTTTGAGTTCCTGAAGCAAAGGCAAGCTCTAACTAAATAGGCAGTCTTTGTGGAAGTGTAATATTTAGGTTATGCATCATTGAGATCCAGTATGGTACAGGTGTCAGGCTACAATGCAGGAGAGTAGAAGTTTTACTCCTCTTTTAGGCATGAAAGTCAGCTGGGTGATTTTGGGCCAGTTCCTTGATAGGGTTGTTGTGGGCAAAGAAAGGAAGGAGGAACATTAGGTACATATGTTGCCTTGTTTTGCCAAAAAATATCAGGGATAGGGGGAAATCTATGTAGCACTAAGCATGCTCCTCTAAGTAGCTTTTTGGCTTAACTTATGTAAAAGTACAATCTGAAGACACTACTATTCATTGCACTGCTATGCTTTCAAATCCTTTTCTAAAATCTCTCATTACCAAGTTCGTTTTTCCCATTGATCCTGCAAACTGAACTATTAAAATTTATCAAGAAAGGGAAACAGAATAACTTTTGAGGAGTTATTTGGAAGATAACTTTTGGAAGAGGAACTTTTGAATGTGATGGTTATTTGGACTACAATATGTAAAACATAACTTTATAGTGCAGCCGTTGTATACTAAAGTATGATGAAATTAGCAGTTGGTATGAAATGTAACTTTGTAAAAAGTATAATACAGATGTGTCCAATCCGCAGCCCATGGACCACATGTTATTTATGTTATTTGTATATACTAACTATATTGTGTTATATTGTGAATGCAGAATTCCAGAGATTAGCTAGAAGAGATAAGAATGCCTTCTTAAACAGGAACTGAACAGCCTCTTGATGCGGGTGAAGAAGGAGAGTGCAAAAGTTGGCTTGAAACTCAATATTAAGAAAACTAAGATCATGGCATCCAGCCCTCTCAATTCCTGGCAAATAGATGAGAAAGAAATGGAGGTAGTGACAGATTTTATTTTCCTGGGCTCCAAGATCACTGCGGATGAAATTGAAAGACGCTTGCTCCTGGGGAGGAAAGCTATGGCATATCTAGACAGCGTACTAAAAAGCAGAGACATCACCCTGCCAACAAAAGTGCATATAGTCAAGGCTATAGTTTCCCCAGTTGCAATGTATGGCTGTGAAAGTTGGGCAAAAGAAGAAGGGGACGACAGAGAATGAGGTGGCTGGACGGAGTCACTGAAGCAATAGGTGTGAGCTTAAATGGACTCCGGGGGATGATAGAAGACAGGGAGGCCTGGAGGAACATTGTCCATGGGGTATCAATGGATCGGACACAACTTCGTAACTAACAATATTGTATACAGATGTCCTCGACTTACAACCACAATTGAGCCCAAAATTTTAGTTGCTAAGTGAGACATTGTTTAAGTGAGTTTTGCCCTGTTTTATGGATTTTCTTGCTATATGGTTTCTTGCTGAATTGTTGAATGAATCATTGCAGTTGATGTGTTAGTAACCTGATTGTTAAGTGAATCTGGCTTCTCCATTGACTTTGCTTGTCAGAAGGTTGCAAAAGATGTCACATGACCTGCAACACTGCAACTGCATTAATATGAAAGTTGCCAAGCATCTGAATTTTGATCACATGATCATGGGGATGCTGCAAAGGTTGTACCTCTGAAAACGGACATGCGTCACTTTTTTCAGTGCCATTGTAATTTTGAACGGTCACTAAATGAACTTCTGTAAATCGAGGACTACCTGTACTTCATATGCCACCCAAGACAATTCCTCCTCATTCAGTGTGACCCAGGCAAGCCAAAAGGTTGGAAAACCAAGGTATAATACAATAAGAAATTTTTATTTCCTTAAGTCAGATGAATTCCAGATCTGTAGTCTGGCCCCTTTTTCTCACTCCAACAGTAAATTCATACTTCAATGTTTATGTTTCATAGCTGAATAAGAATAGCTGTAATTAATAGAAGAATGGTATTTAACCTGTGAATCAATTTCACCGACAGAGATTATTATATCCTTTCTTTTAGGAGAATATAATTCAAGAACATCTCACTTCTACTTTCTTACCGAAGGTGAGAGGCGGGCAGCGTCCTAATTATTTATGCCCTGTATCATTTAATAGCCCATACATGTAATATTTGGCTGCTGAGAGTGATTTTGAGAGGAAAGACTGAAAACACACCGGACTCTTAGCGGCGGTCGGCCCTCTGCCCTCCAGGAGTTCTACCTGAACCGATCCTCAAGGGAAACCTTCGCGCTGGGATTTCCCGGCGCCAGAGCGCCCCCTGCCGGCTCTATTTGTCTCTAGAGTAGAGAACGGGCGGTCAAGCGAGGCGGCCGCCGCCACCTGACGACTCCTCGCGCCGGGTTTCCTCCAAAAGCCCGGACGACCCTTTTAGTTGGCTTGTCGCCCGTAGCCGTCAGGAGCAAGTCACGAAACGCCGCCACCGCCGCCTCGCCGAAGTCGAAGCGAGCTGTGATTGGCGTGCGCAGCTGGTGGGGGGCGGGAGGGGGGGGAAGCGGACGGCGCTCGCCGGCACTGGCTGGGCGGAGAAGGGGAGTCGGGCCAGGGCAGCGCGACCGCTGGCGAAGAGGCCTTGGGGCTCCGCTGGCTGGCGTCCCCGCAGCGGTGGCGGGCACGTGGCCGTAGCCGGGGCAGGCTCGGTGGTGGTGCTGGTGGGAGGGGATAGGGTAGCCCATGCCAACCATGCTTTCCAGGAAGGGGATCATCCCGGAGGAATACGTGTTGACCCGGCTGGCCGAGGATGTCCCCGATCACACGCGCCACCGGACCCGGGAGCGGCGGGCCAGGTTCGTGGGCAAAAACGGGGCGTGCAATGTGGCGCACAAGAACATCCGGGAGCAGGGCCGCTTCCTGCAGGACGTCTTCACCACCCTGGTGGACCTGAAGTGGCCCCACACGCTGATCATCTTCACCATGACCTTCCTGTGCAGCTGGCTGCTCTTCGCTATGATCTGGTGGCTCATCGCCTTCGCCCACGGGGACTTGGACCACAACACCCAGCAGCTCCGCCTTCAAGCCGGGCTCGAGGGTCGGGAGGCGTCGGCCGCCTTCGTGCCCTGCGTAACCGACATCCAATCCTTCACCTCCGCCTTCCTCTTCTCCATCGAGGTGCAGGTGACTATCGGCTTCGGGGGCCGCATGGTGACCGAAGAATGCCCCCTCGCCATCCTCATCCTCATCGTGCAGAACATCGTGGGGCTGGTGATCAACGCCATCATGCTGGGCTGCATCTTCATGAAGACCTCGCAGGCGCACCACCGCGCCGAGACGCTCATCTTCAGCAAGCACGCCGTGATCGCGCTCCGCGGGGGGAAGCTCTGCTTCATGCTGCGCGTGGGCGACCTGCGGAAGAGCATGATCATCAGCGCCACCATCCGCATGCAGGTGGTCAAGAAGAGCACCAGCCAGGAGGGCGAAGTGATGCCCCTCAACCAGATCGAGATCCAGATGGAGAACCCGGTGGGAGGCAATAGCATCTTTCTGGTCTCCCCGCTCATCATTTACCACGTGATAGACAAGACTAGCCCCCTGTACGAGGTGGCCCCCACCAGCCTCACTCACCAGGAGGACCTGGAAGTGATTGTCATCCTTGAAGGGGTTGTGGAAACCACTGGCATCACCACCCAAGCCAGGACCTCCTACCTAGCCGATGAAATACTTTGGGGCCAGAGGTTTGTGCCTATTGTGACCGAGGAGGATGGACAATACTCGGTAGACTATTCCAAGTTTGGCAACACTGTGAAGGTGCCCACTCCAAACTGCACAGCCAAACAACTGGAAGAAGACCGGAGTATCATGGACACTATCACCTTGTCACCCAAAGGCACCATCAGGAAAAGGTCTGTTAGGTTAAAGCCCAAATTTACCATATCTGAGGAGACCTTGTGACAACTCTGTGGACTTGCCTCTGACAGCAGGCATAAGAGACTTGGAGGCAGCCTCTGTTTCATTTTACAGGTTGGTTCCACCGGGATATGGACTATATTTAATGTTTGTGGTGCAAGACAAAGTGTGTGACTCAGGGTAATGTCAGGAAAACTGAGCATGCATAAAGCTTTCTTCAGCTTTCTTATGTACTGTATTTGTACTTGAGATAGGCAAACCTCTCAGAAAGATAGACGTCTCTTTTTTTGTTCTTAAGAATTATTTTCTATCTTTGGGATTGAATTATTTCTTTTTCCACAATGAAAAGGCATTAATACTGTAATCAGCTATTTATCCTTACAAAAAGACAGTATAGGCGCAAGAGTGTCCATTGATGTGGCGATGCTATACTGAACGAATCAATGTATTGATTCAATTCAAAAAGGATAACTGCATGCTTCATTTTATTACCGGTGAATTAGGAGGTATATTGGCTTATGGTACGCAATAGATGATACAATAAAGTTAATTCCACAGGTTGTGTTAGGACATACAGGGAAAAAAGATTTTTTTAAAATTAGATAATTAGGAGGGAAAGCAGTCACAGTTGTGGTCTGCAAAAGAAAAAATGAATTTCTGAGTAGTACAGTCCTATCCAGTTCTACACAAAAGTAAGTTCCACTGAGTTCAGGAGGGCTTATTTTTAATTCAGTGAATATAGGATTTTAACTTCAGGGTTTAGAGTGCCATGGTCACCATTTGCTGCTATCCCAATCTTTCTTACTTAAAATTAAACACTGTATATTATTTGTATGAATAATATTAAATTAGTTTGGGGCACTTTTATGTAACTTAACTGCAGGAGTAGATCTTTCTGTATAAATGTTATAACTGAAAATTGATCTTTTTGAAAAAGGATAACATTTAAAAAAATACAGATATTTTTAAGGAAAAAATACTGGGTAACCGACTGGTTTGACCTTCCTCATTGCCTTGATTTTCAGTTCTGATAATATTCACTGACAAATAGAAGCAGTAGGGTTGACAAATGTAATCCTAGCTGTCAATTCCTATCTCTATCAAATGGCATCATTTAATAAGATTGCATCAAATTTTATTTATTTTAATTGATGGCTTTTTATAAATTCCGCAGTCCTGGACTTGGATGAGGGAGAACCATGATTCAAATTCTGCTCAACAATGAAACTCCCTGCTAATCCTGGGTCAGTGACTTTTGCTGTAGCCATACCTACCTCACTGAATTCTACTATGCTGCCTTGTTTCTTCGGAGTGAAAGCATGCTAGAAATAAAATAAATATATGTTATATTAATTGGTACAAAATGAGGACCTATTGTAATGGGGCAGTTTACCAGATTAGGTCAGGAATTTAATTAATCTAATAGATGTACAAAGGTTAGAGATTAAATTCCATAATTTATTGCAAGTAAATTAAGGATTAGGCATAGTGATGTTATCAAAAAAGGTGTTACTTTATTTACCAAACAGCATACTATATGCATTGAATTCCAAAGATAAAGTCTTAATGTATTTAAAATTAGCATGTATATATTTAACTATAAATGCATGCCTTAGTTTTTACTTGTAATAATAAGGCAATATTTTTATGTCATTAGTTACAGAAATGTCTGTAACATGGAATAAAGTGGCATAACCATGTTAATTTTATATATCAATAACCCCAAAATAAAAAGTGCATTTATTTTAAAAAAATACTAAAGTGCGTGCTATTAAGATAATGTGGTTTGCTATTAAAAGTATGTGGTTTACTATAATTGACTATTTTTATATGTCATGTTTACAATTTCTGCATTTGTGTCCTTTTGTTCTAGGGACATGTGCACTCTTAATTTCCCAGATGATCCTTTCAGTCTTTACAATATGCCTCTATTTAGTTATTGTTAAATAGTTTCATACACAACTTTGTATTTTTTGTGGTTAAGGAATTTGAGAACTTTAATCAAAAGGTAATAGATGTGCTTTTATTTCTGAATTCCAATCTCTAGCAATGCCCACATATTAATTCTGCTTCTTTAGGAACAAAATTATATAGAATTACTTACATTTTTGGTTAATGTAATGCGTTTTAGAAAAGGTGGATAATTAAACTCATCCTCCCTTTCCATATCTCAAACCACATAAAATAAGAACACTTTTTCTGGCAAACTACCCTTATTCTAAAGGCTGAATAAGCCATTGCATAGTTTAAATAATTAACTAGCCAATCTTGAGGGTATATATTTAGCCCTTTATTAAAAGGTATAATTAGCCACAGGAGTTAATTGTGATATAAAAAAGAAAGAAAAGAAGCAAGTTACAAGTCATAACATTCAAGTTTATTTTGAAAAAAACAGCTCTGCTTCCTTCATGAATCTTTTCTCCATCATTCTTGAGGTCAGGAGGATGAAGTTTCAATCTTAATTAACTATATATGGTCCTCAGAAATAATATCCAAGGAAAAGATTCAAAGACAAAAGTAACTTCAGGATCTTCTTCAGAGATTTCCTGCTTCATGGCAGTTGTGCAATTCCAAAAACTCAGGAAACTTCAGAGCAGCCTCTGATGAAGCGTGAAGAGTAGCAATCCAGAAATAAAACTAGCTGAATGTGGAAAACCTTTTCACCGTTAGGCCTGTATTGTTTTCTGATCTTTCCACCCAGGAAATATATCAAAGCCACCCCCACCTTACACAGCCTTGTGTTCCTTCTTGTACAGCCAGAGTGTTGGGGTTTTTTTGTTTATTTTTTGCAGATGTGTAGTTGGGGACCATGAACATCATTCAGAATCAGCCTCCTAGCCTTTCTAGCATCTAACAGCTAGAACATGGAAATCTACGTAGGTTTCATTTTAGATAGAGAAACTGAAGCACATTCTTAATCATTTTGTCCTTGCTTGAGTTTCAAAGTACTACTCCACCTTTACCTGAACAAAAACAAATAAGCCGAGCTGTCACTCAAACTCTGTTAACCTGCTCCTGCTGCTGCTGCATCAGATGGTATCTTCAAATAATACAGCAGGTGGTTTCCTTCTCTTCACCCCTCATTAACTGTCATCTAAGCCCTAGGAACTGTCACGTTCAACATCTGTTGCATGCTTTCATGTGGCAAATTTCTTATGCAAAATTTCTACCACGAAAGCAGCGAAACATTTCAAACCCAAAAATAAGTCCTGTTGCCATGACTAAACTTCCAGGCAACTCTACTTAGATGATTGAAAATCTTCATTGACATATTCTACCATGAAATTATATAAGGAGAACGTCTATAGTTAAGATTGTGATTGCACTTAACATTTGCACTTAGCATTTTTCTTTAACATACATTCAAATCACAGTTTGGTTGCTTATAAATTTAAGATGCACATCCATACTTCCAATTCTAGGTAAGATGGTCACTTTTTTTCCTATCTGCTCTTCCACTCTTAATCTTCCATTTTTAACTAGAATAAGAACAAAACCTACAATCATCAAGTGGACATGGCTTGGAGGATTTCTATCTCAACCAGGGGATAGGACATTCAGAGCTTCCCTACAAATGATTGCTTAGATTCTGTTTGAACTCCAAACCTCTCTTTGTGACTCCATTATTTTCTTCATTATCATCATCACAAGGTTTTTCCTAATCTTCAATTTCTCCTACTATAAGAAAAGTCCAATCCATCTAGTCTCATCGCCTGGGCAGCAGAGAACAAATTTTGCCCTATTCCCTTTTGATAGTTCTTGGATAATGAAGAAATGCTATCACCTACTCTATTAAAACTGATTTGGTTGACATGGGATCAACATTAGTTTAAATTCAAAACAGCATTGTACTGCTATCAATGGAATATCTTTATAAGTATATCCGGTCTACTAGCAATCCTAACAACTTCGAGGCTTTAGTTCCAAAGTCAGAACCGTCCAATAAACAGAGCAGAAATAAGGATTGAGAAATATTTATATAGATCCGTTCATCCTTGTGGTCACCTTGAATCTAAAATTTAAATTTGATCTAAATTTAGTCTTTTGAAATAGTTTTGGTTTTATTCTTTATGGTTTTTAAAATTGTTTTTATGGTATAAAGTATAAACTGTTGGGAGTCATTTTCTGAATCCAACGATATGAAAACATAATAAATATTAACCCCTTTGCACAGAATTTAGATAATATACTCTATATGTGTGAGAGACAATGAGGATCAATCTGATCAATCCACTTCAAGATTAGGATCTCTTCAGTGAAAATTATAAATGTCATTTACCAGCTTGGTTCAATGTCATTTAGTGGATTTCAGAAACTAGGGTTGAGAGAGAAAGTCTGGTTCAAAGTTACTCAGCCTACTATGCCTCAGGATGTTGCAGAACTTGTATCTTGGAGCGTTTGTCTAGCAAAGAACTAAACTCAACTACTCAGTTGAGAGATGCAAGAGATTCAAAGCTCCTCTAAGACTCCAAGCCAACTCCTATTAATTCCCAGAGTTTGGAATTTCCTAAATTCAGGAATCACCTGCCATATGGAAAAGCGAGATGAATGCAGTGAAATATTGCTCACTCCTAGACAACAGAGATCTCAGAGGGAATGGACAAACTGTTTTTGCCTTAATGACTTGTTAATCAATTAGAAAATCAATACACATGCTATAAATTATAATCTTGGCTGGCCAAGGACATTAAAACATGGCTAAGATTCAAATACATTTAAATAGGTCCTATTAACATAAGAGCCTAATGCCAAGTGCATTCCTTCAAGGTATTGGGAAATAAAAATGGCAACAAAAACAAAAATATGAGCTATTTGTTGAATTTTGGCTAAATTCATTTAAATTTCAAAGAAAAGTCTTTTTTTTAAAGGTAATGCACTTCAGAACAATAGTTTAGTATCCTAAACAGTTCACACATATCACTAGAATTTAGAATAAATTTTTCCAGTAATAGGACTTTCATTTTTTTGTTTGGTGTATTTTATTTATTTATGTGTTAAATTTATTTGTTGTCTAGATCGCCTTGGGACTATTCTAGGTGGCTCCATGTGCTGTCTTGAAAATTCCTCCCCATCACATCTATAGAGAATTCTAGTCCTACTCTAGGCACAGAATCAGCTCGGTGATTTTGAGCCAGACACACTCTCAACCCTTGGAAAGATGCAATAGCAAGCCACTTATGAAATCTTGCCACGAAAATGCAGTGCCTTGTCCAGGCAATCACTAGGAGCCAATACACAGACACACACAGATTTCTCTTGAATATCGGGAGGTGGGGAAATAGTAATTTAATATTTAAGAATGCAAAAGCTGTTTGGCAATGGGGGAGGTGAAGTCTGCTTAATTGGAGACTGGATGTTCAAAGGTTTGGGATGCTATAATAATGCTCTGGTCAGAGATTTAGCTAGATGATCTGCATTTTTCAGACTCTACATTTTATAATTCTTTGAATAAAATTGGGGGGTTATTAACAAGGCCAAAAGGACAGTAAGGAAACACAACATAAGCAAATGTACAATTAAATAATAATTTTCAACTGGTCAAAACAAAATGAGGGTTTGAATCCTAAAAAAATAAAAATAAATCCTTAGGAGGTAATCATGCTGCACTCCTCCATTCCCTTGAAAGTAAATCACATAAGGATTCTGGGGGTTGCATTCAGACCTCAATCCAAGTCTGTCTTGCAATGCGAAAAGTTACAGCAGCGTGTTGTTGTTTTTTCTGAAAGAAATCTAACATCTAAGACAGTGCCAAGGAGATGATCAGGCGTATCCACTTGGACAGTACTAATCTATCTCGAGTGTAGGGGACTGTATCCAGACCAGCCTTCTACCTTATTGGCAGCACCATCCACTGATTCAGTTTTGCCTGGAGAAAGATCATTACATCTGGCACAATATGCCCATGAATGTTGAAATCAGCCTTCTCTAACCTGGAATCCTTCAGGCCTATTGGATTACAGCTCCCATCATTCCACACCAGTCTGAGCACACTGAATTGTTGGGACAGTAGTTCAGCATATCCAGAAAGCTTCAGAATGGAGAAGGATGCGTGGTTGAAACTTCCTCCTGGGCTGAATAAGGCTGAGCCTGAAACATGTAAGTACCTGGTTTGCCATGCAGGAATCCAGAAACTATCCCATATTTGGAAGTTTGGCACAGCTGATGTCCCATAATAGGGAGGCCTGACATGCTGTAAGATAACAACTTGTACGCTTGGAACTGAATACAAAGGGGGAGGGAGGGATGTCACACAATAGCATCTCTGTTGTTCTCACTTGTTAGTTATTGTGTGAGTTTCTGGCTGAGCTCAGAGGCAGAGAATTGCAGAGGCAGAGAATTGTTTTCTAATGCATGGTTGGAGGAGATCTTCATGAAGAGTGTTCTCTCACCATGGCCAATCTAGAGGTGGGTTTCAGCAGGTTCTAACCAGTTCTGGAGAACCGGTAGCAGAAATTTTGAGTGGATTGGAGAACCAGTAGTAAAAATTCTGATTGGCCCCGCCCTCATCTATTCTCTGCCTCCTGAGTCCCAGCTGATTGGGAGGGAATAGGGATTTTGCAGTAACCTTCCTTTGGAGTGGAGTGGGAATGGAGATTTTACAGTATCCTTCCCCTGCCAAGCCCACCAAGCCACACCCACAGAACCAGTAGTAAAAAATTTTGAAGCCCACCACTGGGCCACCAATCCTGTGGTGGGTTGCTACCGGTTCACTCCGGATTGGGTGAACTAGTAGCAGTGGCGGCAGGAGGCTCTGCCCACCCGCCTGGACGCTTCTGCCCATAAACAGAAGCTTCTGTGTATGTGCAGAAGTGTTGCATGTGCGAGCACCCACAAGCAAACTGGTAGCAACGAGTTTTGAAACCTGCCCCTGGGCCAATCTGATCATTGGACGACAACTGAAGAAGCTGTAGGAATATAGAACAATAAGAACCAAACACAGTGCCTCCTTTACTAGGTAGAACATTGAGAGCGTCACAATACGATCCAACGGCCTTCTGCATCAAGTTATGTGACACAATAACAGCCACATGAGAAAGAGCTGATAGTTCAGTCCAAGGAGGAGGAATTGACTAAAACATTAACACAAATAATAGAAGGTGAGATGCACAGTTGGTTTGCCTCAGCCAAGGTAAGTTTTCTTGCTTATATTTTGCTTCTGTTAAAGGTAGCACATTAGAAGGCCACAGGCTAGACAGTCCCTTGTCACTTCATGGGTTGCAAATGCAAAGAATCCAGAGTTGGTGTAATAGGAGCAGAGCTGCTCAAGGCAGTGGAGTGAGTAAACACTTTGGTATGTCCTAAAGACATGGCCTCTGTCAGAGGAGCCCTCACCATCCAGGAGGCATTCCAGCAGCTGTCTCTTGATGGTCTTCTGAGTCACATCACAACTAAGGTGGAATAAACAAGCACATGTGAATGAATAAGGAGGTTGAGGGAAATAATCCTAAACTCCCACCTCCTTCAATAAACTTTTAAATTTAAACTTGACTAAAATTCTTCATTTAACATTAAACAGATTCATTTTTGATAGCAAAGCAAAAATAATTGCTCCTCAGAAATCACCACATGGATATTTTATATATTTGAATTCCCAGTCTGTCACCTTCCATTGTGGATTTTTTTTCTCAGTATGAAATATTGCAGCAATACTTCGTGTTACCTGCAGCTCACCCTGATCTGCTAGAAAAGCTCAACTGCTTTCCTTCAGCCTTGAGAGAGAAGCAATCAGAGAAACAAAGGTGGTAAGAAAAAGAATGAGTAGCCTGACCTACTTCAGACTCCATTCCCTGATGGATTCGCCCCTACTCAGAACATGGAACTCAGCACAGTTCACCTATCCCATTACTGCAACCTTGTGTAGCTTGGCATCTTCTTGATCTCTTCAACTGCAACTCCCATGATTGCTGACCAAAATCTATTCTCAAGGATAAACTCTATGTTATTAAAAGAAAAAAAAGTTTACATTAGCTATAATGTTTTTAGAGGAATGCAGCCCAGTCACATTGTTTTGAATTGGACAGCCTTATAACTCTTAAAAATAAATGAGTAAATAAGTAAGCAAGCAAGCAAACAGGCTGTCCTAAGCTGGTTGAATTTATAATTCAAGAAAACTTCTCTAGAAAAGAGAAAGTCAAAAGAACCAGGTTTTATGTGGTGCTGAATTCACACATCGCTCTAACCAGTGGGTTCTTTTAACCATGGTTGGTTGAACAGTCCACAGCGGCTAGAGTCACAGAACACACTATACTATAAAACTTGAGTTAGCAACCACAGTATCTGGGTTCACACGGGACATTAAGCTATGAGGGGATTTTCTTGGCTTTGTCTTGGTGACTTCAGTTCATACGAGAAGTTGTACTGCTCAGATTTCTTCATCTTTACCACACTTGAACAATTTGATTTTCTTTGCAATGTGTTGCTTGTGCCTTCTTGTATCCCACTGTCTCCTTTATTTCATACCTGGAGGGAGGGAAGGAAGCTGGGAAGATGACTTGAGACTGGGCAGAACACAGGGACATCCTGAAACTGGTGAAGCTAACGCCAGTTTGTTAAATTAAATCCATGTTTAAAATATGTCCCAGTTCTGAAGCACTCCTTGCATTTTGATTAATGAGAAGACAACTCTGCAAATTTGAAGTGTGCTTAGACATTTCAGTTACTGTGCAGCAAATGATGCTATGTACTATTTTTGATTATGTGGCAAGGGGTTATGTAACACAAAATTATATGTCCTGTCCCAGATTGTGGCTAATAAAAAGACAGAACACCAAGTTCAGTCAGTGGTTCTTCAGCTTAATGAGGAATAACTTCAGAAGCGTAGATTTCTTATGTGTACAACGCTTCCTAGCAGGGTGTTCTTTCTATTTCTGTTTTTAAAGTAACTATGGCCCTAGTAGGGTGATTGGATTGGAACAGTTGTGATAGGCAAGGCTGGGATGGATGCTTGATACCAAGCATCTGCTACTCCTGTTCTAATCAGATACTGTATTTTTTGGAGTATAAGATGCATTTTTCCCCCCTAAAAGAGGCTGAAAATATGGGTGTGTCTTATACTCCAAATGTAGCTTTTTCAAAGCTTTTTTTTCATCCCTAATGAAGCGCTAGTGAATGAACAAGCTTTCCCCACTTTGCCTGCTCCCTCCAACTCTCAGCTGTGCTTTAGCTTTTTTTCAGCCTAAGTGAGTGAAGCAATCTTCCTGCTTTGCCTGCTCCCTCCAACTCTCAGCTGTGCTTTAGAAGCTTTTTTTCAGCCCTAACGAGGCACTAGCTAGTGAAGCGATCTCTGTGTTTTGCCTGCTTTTCTCATTGCTGCTCCCGCTCAGCTGTGCTGTAGAAGCTGTTTTTTATCCCTAAGCAGGGGATAAAAAGCGCGCATGTGCGCTCAAAACCAGCAAACTAATTTGCTGAAGCTGACCCGACTAAGGATGCTAGCCAGATGAATACCTGGAAGGCAGATTTTTTTTTTCCTGTTTTCCTCCCAAAAAATTAAGCTGCATCTTACACTCCAGTGCATTTTATACTCCGAAAAATATGGTAATATGCAGAATTTTGATTAGCTTTATATAGAACTGTTATTTTTGTGAGATGTGCAGCCATACAGTATAAATTTGATATATAAATAAAACTAATGGCAAATTGAAAACTTCATTTTTTCCACATTGCAGATTTCTTAACTATTTCCTTCCTTCCTTTACTCCCTCCCTCCCTCCCTGATTTTTGAAGCACCCAAATGGACCGTAACAGTTTAGCTTCTGTAATCTACTTAGATTCTTTCTTCAGGATTTTTTTGTGGGCTGTCCCTGAAATATGGAACTAATAGAGATGGAAAGAGGTCCTGCTGAGAACTTAGTTTTCAATGGGGGGGTGTTATTATTTTGCACTCTTACTTTGAAATAACTTCTGATAAAAACAGCGTGGAGCTATTACAATGGATTAACTTTTTAAAAATATACTTCTCTTTTGATTATTTATTATTATACACTAATAATATGCCCCTTGATAAATTATATATTATGAAATGAAATTAGTATATCCAGAAATGTGATGAGGTAGGATTAGATAAATAAAGCAGAGAAATCTAAGCAGGGGCGAAATGCTCCCGGTTTGGACTGGATCACCCGATCCTGTAGTGATGGCGGTGGGTGGTTTGGAGAACCGTTAGCAAAAATTACAGCCCTCCCCCTCATGCCCAGCTGAGCCGCGCGATCATCAGAGGTGTTTTTTTTTAACTTTTAAAAGCATTGTTTCTTCGGTTGAAAAAAATGCTTTTAAAAGTAAAAAAAAGCCTCTGATGATTGTGCAGTTCAGCTGGGATCATCAGAGCCTTTTAAAAGCATTTTTTAACAACCTCTTTGGAGGTTGTTAGAAAAAATGCTTTTAAAAGTTTTTTTAAAAAAAAAGTTGGCCACGCCTACTCAGTCACATTACCCCCACCCTCAAGCCACACTCACAGAACCAGTAGTAACAAATTTTACATTTCACCACTAAGTCTAAGCCCCAATCATTTGGCTGAAAGATGAATTTTAAAACCTTTTCCTTAACTTCTATAATAAATTCAATTTTATCATGAGACAGTCATCTTAGATTTGTCAAAGATATAATAATGAAGACTGAACTATTTTTATCTGTTTAAATATTTGACTGCTATTTCCTATTTAAAATCTTGCTCTGTATTACAGGAGTTTACAATTGTAATTAAATAAACTGTAATTAAAACAAGTATAAAACCACCCATTAAAATAATAATGGAGGACAAAAGTGGCAATTTTTATAAATTATAAATTTAATGTTTTAATTTTTTATTTAAAATACAATTCTTTTTCTATTTTTTCTGAATTTTTAAAAGGATAGCATTCTGAACACAAAACATATTAATATCTTCAAATGGTTTGAAAAAAGGTACGTATCAAAAAAGCATAATAGCCAATTAAAAATTTAAAAAACTTCTTCAATACAAGATTCAATACAAAGATGTTTTTATGTTTTTTTCATATATATTTTATTTTTTAACAAAAAAGAACAATACATAACATACATTGACATAAAACATATGACAAAAAAGAATAACAATACGTAACATACATTGACATAAAACCTATGTTCCTTTACATCAGCTTTGTTTCCTTATTCTTCTCATATTTACATCCTTATTCCCCCTCTCCTTTCGTTTAATTAAACCTTTCTTTTTTGTCCCATTCTCTCTTATTTCTTTTTATCTTTATCTATCCTTCTGAGTATTCATTTTCTTTCATACATTTGCCATTTTATATACATGTATATATAAGCTTTTCACCCTTTTTCATCATCTAGTATTTCTAGTCTCTAACCAATTCCCTAATTTTACATTTTCTAGCAATTTTCTATAATCCTTTTTGATGTGGACCTCCTGTAAACATATCACATCTGCTTCTATTTTTTTAAATTTGTTGAAGGTTTGAGCTCCCTTTCTTGGTATGTTTAAACCATTAATGTTTACTAAAAACACCTTAATTGCCTCTCCCTTTTTTTACTTGTTCTGACTTTTTTGTCCTTCTTGTCTGTCTTACAGCCTTCCTCCTTCTCCTTCTCTTTCTATTCACTTTTTCTTGTCTCTTTTGTGTTTCTCTTTCTTGTTCTATTTCCACTAGTATCTCTTCGTCTTGACTTCTGCTCTCAAATTCCTCCTTACTTTCCTGTTCTTCTTCCTGTGCAAAGTGTTGTTCAAAGAAATCCTGTGCTTTTTCAATTGTGTCTACTTTATATTTTTTTGCCTGCCATGTTATGAGTATGCCATCTAAACCTGACCTTGTATCTCATTAATTGTGAGAAATTGGTATTGTTGTCTCTGGTCCCTTATTCTGAGTGGTATTTGTTTTAATACTGCAATTTCTTTATCTTTGTATATTATAGGTTCCTCTCTTGTTTGTTTGTATATTTCATCTCTCGTTGCTCTTTTAATAAACCTTATATGTACCTCTCTTGCCTTTCTATGTCTTCTTGTGTATTTTGTGTATATGCTTCATCCAATTCTCTTCTTGTTTCCAGTTTGTCTTTTCCTAAGGCTTCTGCTAATATCTCTGCCATTTTCTCTCCCAAGTCTTCATCCCTTTCTTCTGGAAGGTTTTGAAATCTTAAAAATAACGAAGCTTTTTCCATTTCCAGATGCGTAATTGACTCACTCATTATTTAATTGTAGGGCTTTCTGCTCCATCTTTTCTATTTTATTATCAACTTGCTCTATTTTAGAATTCTTTGAATTCTTTGTTCATTTTCTAGCATTACTTGTTGAATATCACCAATTTTATCTTTCATGTTTTTAATTTCCTCCTTCATTTCACCAATTTCAGTCTTTAATTCTTTGTGTAGCGTTTTTGTTTCTTCGTGGTTGTTGGTTATTGCTTCTTGAGTTTTATTCATTATTTCCTGTATTGTTTGTAACATTATTTGCATGTTTTGCAGGTTCATTGCCGGATCTGATTTATTTTTGCCAAGTGCGGTCATTGTCGATTTTTGACTTATGGGTGAAGCTGTAATAGGTGAAGGGATTATCAGTATTTTTTTACCTACTTTAGTGATAGTTGCTGTAGTTATCATGTTTATCTTTTGGGCAAAATTCTCCCACCTTCACATATGAGAAAGTATATCTAGATATTCTCTTTTTAAAATATTTTTCACACAGAATATTCTATATTTAAATACCGAAATATTTCTTATGTTTTACAATCTTTGTATCTCTATTGTTCTTTATACAATTGTCCCCTTTCTTCTCCCACACTTGTCTAATATACTGTGTATTATTCTTAACACTATCTTATGTATGTTATATATTTTTTTATAATTCTTAATCACCCTGTGTAATACATATATTTATACAGTTCTCTATTTTTTATACTCCTGTTAATTTCTTAAATTACCTTTAACTATATTTCTTTACTAAACTTAGATGTAAATATATAGAGTTGTCAATATAAATCCAATATTATTTCAGTTGATCCAATAATCAACTTAATTCAGTTCGATAATTCATTCAGTTCCGTTTGGTTTATCATCTGTACCTTTTTAAAAAAAAATCCTATGTGTTGCAATATTACATTAGTCTTATTCCTAATTTCCTCTTCAAACTCAGCTTTTAATAGATCCATACTTCTACCAGACGGCTCCTCTTATTTCTTCTTCTGCTTCTTCTCCTCTTTTTGTTTTTTCCTCCTTTTCTATAAGTCCAATCAATCCACTATTCTGTTTTACACAAGTGTTTGTCCATCCAAGTTCAATTTTCACAAATCCTTCGTCTTGCCAAATTATATTTCATTAGCCAGTATTTTTAGTCTCTATTTTCCGCTTCAAATTTAAATCTTTAGTTCTAATCAGTCCTTATTTATGTTTTCGAATTCTCTTCATCTCCTTTTATTATCTCAGCTCATTTTTCTTTAAGTCTCTCACTCACCAATCATTGCAATTTGTGGATTTCAATTTGGGCCCCAAACTGTTGTGCGCTGTTCTCAGTGTATTTTATCTCTCCAATCTGCAGTTAACTCCATTTTAGCCGCCTTCCCAGACATGCTGTGTCACTCTCTCTTTGTCTTTTCTCTTCCGCGCCTTCTCTTTATCACACGCATCTCATCTTCTTCTGGGGTTTTTCCTCTGTCGAGCGCTGCTGTTGCTTTTCACTCTTTGCTTCCCACTTATGCAGCAGTCATCGCTCCAGGCCGGCCATAAAGATCAACTTCCTCTCTGCCAGTTGAAGAGTGCTGCTCCTGACTACTTGGGTGGTTGCTTTCCACCCCCAGTGCCTACGGAGCTTCCTCTTTAGTTTATCGATCTCTCCAAGATCGGTAATGCCCTAAAAGTGGGCTCTTAATGAAGATTTTTCAGGGTTTAGGGACAGAGATCCCTTCCCTCATCCTGCTCCACAATGACATCACTGCCGGAAGTTATGTTTGTTTGTCTAAAAAAAAAATTCAAAAAAAAATTCAAAAACTTAAAAGGAACTATTTCAATAAAATGTCTAGTTTTACTACAATACAAATTTAATGTTATTTGTATTCTAGTAAAACAGAGGGCATAAAAAATGGGTGAGTTATGTTTTATTTTAGCTTCCATTTATAGTAAATGTGTTGATAGCAGCCCAATCCACACCCATCAAACTGGGATTAAGAGTAAATGGAATGTAAATTATGATTGTCCAATACTGCTGCATCCAGCAGAGTTTTCCTGAGGGGATGGACTACCACCTCTTTAAAACTTCTATTATTTTTAAAATAATAAAAGCATTTATTGTTGCTTGGATTGATTATATATCCCCTTCTGGAAGATGTTATCCAACCAGGTAAGCATGGGTCTAATATACAGTTGGCTAAACTCACAACACTGAAGATCTTATCCGTTCCCTTAGATCAGCGTTGGCGAAACTTTCATGTTCTCGCGTGCTGCCCACATGCCGGAAGTGACATGCAAAACTGTCCTGAGACAAATGCACACCCTTGCTGGCTCTCATTGTGTTCCTGTAGTCAAACGCACGCCAGCCAGCTGGCTGTTGTGCATGCGGTGCTGGTGACCCCGGAAGTGCGGCGGTCCATCGCGCATGCGTGCTGACGAACCTCCAGAATGTATGCCACCTTGCGCATGCATGATGGCAAACCTCTGGCACGCGTGCCCCTTTGCACATGCGCGGTCCGCCGGCACCGCATGCACACGACAGCTCGCTGACCAGCGTGCATTTGACCACAGGAACGCGACGAGGAGCCGGTGAGGGCACACATTTGTCTTGGGATGGTTTCGTGTGCCGCTTCCGGCACGCGTGCCATAGGCTCGCCAATGCTGCCTTAGATCCAACAGGTTCAAACTCTTCTCACTTAACTACATTAGCTCAGTCCAAGGATCTTGCACAGCTGAAGTTTAACTCAGAGTGAATTCAAATAATGTTATCCAACAGATGGCTTGAATAGTCTTCACAATGGCCTTGTAGAGGTTTGTAGGTTCTTCCTTCTCCAGGGAAGATTGGATTATTCTGATCAAGGTGGCTGGACAGATCTCTGCAGATGCAATAACAGTTGGAAAATGATTATGTTTTGCTCCTCTTCTCACCACAAAGTAATACTTCAAAAAATTCCCATCTTGGCTCAACCACACAGCTGATATTGGTTCCTGATTGCTTATTTGTACCCTATGACTACCATTAAATGTTGTACCTTATGTTTCTTGATGACTGTATCTTTTCTTTTATGTACACTGAGAGTGTATTTACCAAGACAAATTCCTTGTGCGTCCAATCACACTTGGCCAATAAAAAATTCTATTCTATTCTATTCTATTCTATTCTATTCTATTCTATTCTATTCTATTCTATTCTATATCTGAGGTCTTTGAAATCAATTCTAGCCATTCCGTTCACTGCTTCTTGCTATGGGGTGGCATCTGTGGCTATATTGGAAGCCCAGGTGGCACCTTTCCAGAAGAGGAATTGTCTGTGCCAGACCAGGTCTTGATTATGCATGCTGTGTGAGCCCTGTCACCTTTTATTAAATCATGAGTAAGGGGAGCTTTAGCACAGGTGCCCCTGATGCAATGAATAATAGTCCTGATGCAATGAATAATAGTACCAGGATCAGATCTCCATGTATCAATCTGCTAGGGAAAATGAACTTGATTTACTATAGATTCCCTCTCCCAGATTCTTTCTTGTTCTCCCTACAAAGACCATCATTCCCTTCCTTCCTTTCTGAATCATATTTTTAGTTATTTTCAAGTATAAATCTAAGTATGAGTCCCAAATTGGCACAGATTATCACCAATATGATAATCTATGCACATATCTGCATTTTACTTGCGTTCAAAGTTTAATACTTACTTTGAAGAAGTTCATAACGGTTACGACTCATGGTGATGATGTTGGGTTTCCTCAAGATCAGAGAAATCTTAGAATTGGAAGAGAAAGAACAATCAAATCAACTCATTTAAGCTTTGGAACATATTTCAAGTCATATCACAATAATCTAAGTATAGTAAGTCAGTCAACCGATTGTCTTTCAGAAAAAGCATTCCATGCTGTTGTAGGACCAAGAACCATAGAAGTAATATCTATAATATCAATTGCTGTTAGATACATTCAACGTTTAATTGCAAAAGAAAGAGATTTGTGTACTTAAGCTTCCTAGTAGGATTTTTATACTTCTTAAGAACCAAAGCCATGGGTGACAATAAAACCCAGGGATTGTTTTTATTAAAATCATAGCAGTATTGTGCCACAAACTCCCCTCCTTTTCAACATGTGTATAATGTCATAATGAACATATAAAAGGAGCAAGACTTATGTTAATGTGATGTTTTCATCAGATGGATTGGTTTGAGCATCATTGCAGATGCCAGTCCTTCTGAGTAGAATCCACTCTAGCAACCTCTCCTGTTTTTTAGAAATTAACATAGTACAAACATTTATGGACTAGAGCCTATTTCACCAGAATAGATAATCAAATAATGTTTCATTATCCTCAGTCTGTCAGTCTATTAGCTTTAAAATGGCACCTTGAGTACATACTGATTGTAGGCTGTTTAGCATCTAGGTCGGTATCTATCAAAAGGTGGCTCAAAGGCCCCTAAGAGTTTCCCCAAAACCCTCTCAGAGATCTACCAATTCAAAATTATTTGCCAGCCTGTGTTGAAAAATAAAACAATATAAAAATCTCATCAAAAATCTGTGAGAAACATTGGTGGCAGTGTCAATTTTAATTTTAGTGGCAGTATCAATTTTAATTTTCAATATGATAAATATAGATAAAAATAACATATATAAACAAAAGCCCTTTTAAGGTTCTCCATGATTTTTAAAGGTAGGAAGGAATGCTGAGACTGAACAAATTTAACACTGATGCAGGTCACAGATATCAACAGCTTGTATAAGCAGATACAGCAAAAGACTTGCTTTAGCTCAATAATGTCTATGGTGGAGTTATTAATGGGCCACTACAGAGCCCTTTTCTTTATATAGCTAACACTGCTTACACTACAGTTTTTCTCTTTCCATTGTTACTATTTAGTGAGTGAGAATTTTGGATCCATTACAACAATTGGGAGACAATTGCATATTCAGTTGTTGGAAAATAGACACCGGTCTGGATACTCCTTCAATAAATAAAGTATTTATGTATGTATCCAACTTACCTATTGTATTCAGTGTTAAGGTTTTTTCCTCAGTAGATGTTGGATGTTTAACTTCACATCGTATTGTCTTCCCAAAGCACAATGCTTTTCGATCGAAGTGTATTTTATTAACAAAATAACATAAATGATCTTTTCCAATCTCAATATTCTTGGGATTGATAGTTTCAGATATTTGTCTCCAGTCGTGGTACCATCTGACTTGTATATCTTGAGGTGCAAATTGTGATATAGAAATTTCAAGGAGGATTTTCTGATGATCTGGGGTCACCTTTATTTCAGACAAAACAGGCCGTTTTACTAAATGAGAAGGAAAAAAATGAGCAGAAATGGCAATGTAAATATGTTTCCAGATTTTGGCTTAATATGATTAATGTAAGAACAATTTTTAATATACGAAAACACTTTAAGGATTGATCCTCTGGAACCACAAAGTGAAGACCCTTTCTGCACCATTTGCAACGAAACCCAATGAATGGAAATCATGTCTGCAACTTTCTCTATGACTGACCGTTTAAGCTGGACATAGCAAACCTTGTTGTTGTTGTTTTTGTTGTTGATTTACTCAATTTTTATTTTACTGAAAATATTAAAATACAAAATCCCCAAAAAATTACAAAAGCAAAATAAAAATAAGCAAAACTACACCAAAAAAAGTACGGAAAGACAAAGCAAACATATATATGTTGTTGTAGCTTATTCTACAGTTTTTTTTGTGTGTGTTTCCAGCACTTGGTTGAAATTCAGTAACAGCATTACATATGATAGTATAGGCATCTGTAGTGGAAGGAGAATGTGTGTATGTGTTGTGTTGTGTTGTGTTGTGATGTGATTCAAGTATGAAAGGACAGGTGCTGTGTTGTGTCATCATGCTTCATCATTTGGGTGCCATTGTTGTTGGGAATGCATGTCTATGCATCTTACTGGTAAATCAGATAATCTTATCCCATAAATATTTTCCCACATGTGATAAAAAGCCAGGGGTGTCCAGATGGCATGGTTAAAGAAGAAAATGAGATGATGATGAGCACCTCTGCTCCCAGAGATGCCACATCTGGGCTGTGGCTTAATTCTTGGTATCCACAGCACAAAGGACACAAGACAGACAACAGTGCTACAAACAGGGATATATTCTTTGAAGTAACATTGCAGGTATAACTTATAGGAAATGGGGCTGTACCACACTCCTCACCTCTTAAATTCTACTACTTTTAATAAAGCCTAAAAAGGATAAACGGAACCCAAATTCACCAATTAACATCAGAAGATAACTAAATTTTTAAAAAATGGTATGTACCTGGAAGGTTTAGATACACTTCTCTTGTAATAGGTTTTGCCAATTTTTCATGGTTCACCCTGAAACGAATGGGCTTATCACAAACTGAAGCGGTAGCTATTAGTTCAAACGTGGAAGTTAATTTGTAACAACCATTACAGGCCATGTCTAAATCCTCGGTGACTGCACCATTCATTTTTGAATTATCTCTCAGGAGCCACTGAGTACCAATTTTTTTCGGATTGAAATCTGTGACATCACAAGTTAAATTTATACGTTCTCCATAATCTGCATCACTTGGTTCAATAACAATATTTGAAAGTTTGGGAAAATCTATAAATGTGACAAGATAGAGAAATCAACATCAGACAAAGAATCACTGTTAAATGCAAACAATACCCTACTATACAGAGCATCAAATGAGATAAGAATAATTTTTAACATTATATTGTTACAAGAAAGAAGGAATCATTCCTCAATGAGAATTTGTGTTGTTACAATAGATTAACAGCACTATTTCACATAGAACAGTGGACATACATGAAATCAGCTCTCAATTGATTTAGGCAAGTAGCAATTATTTCTGTTTCCCTGCTTCTTGTGTACATATGTTAGTTATGCAGTCAGATATCAGTGCTTTTCATTATTTGGTTTGTTTCCACACATTAATCCATGGCATATTATTATATACAGATGTGAATTTAGGAGTAAAAAGTATGTAACAATACCATAATCTATCTATCTATCTATCTATCTATCTATCTATCTATCTATCTATCTATCTATCTACCTACCTACCTACATACATACATACATACATACATACGTATCTATCATCTATCTATCTATCTATCTATCTATCTATCTATCATCTATCTATCTTGACAACTGGTTCCTATTTATGACAGTCGCAGAGTCCGAGGGTGATGTGGTCACCTTTTGTAACCTGACAAGCAAAGTTAATGGGGAATCCAGATTTAACAACAGGGTTACTACCTTAAAAACTGTCTATGGAGAGTCTCAGTCATCCAGGTCATGGTTATCCCAAAGGTGCTTTTTTCAAGAGGCAACTGGACTTTCTGGTTTTTCTTTGAAGACTTTAACCCCTCTTTCAAACTAATGATCCTCTCTGTGCATGTGTTTATAAAGTGGTTGTTTATTGCACAAGCGATTGTTGTTGTACATTGGGGAAATGAAAAAAAAACACTTCATAAACGCATGGCACAACATAGGACAACAAACACATCAGGACTAGATTCAGCAGTCCATCTGCATTTAAAAGACACAGACAACTCTTTGACAACAACAAAGTTCATATTTTGGACAGAGAGGATCGCTGATTTGAAAGAGGGGTCAAAAAAGCTATCTATGTCCAAATTAAACAGTCCTCTCTCAACAGAGGGAGGGGAATACGACATCATCTATCTCCAATCTACAACAAAGTCCTTTCAACAGTTCCACACCCATTTGTACCATTCAGGTGACCCTGATGACACAGATAAACCTCCAGGCAACCTTAACAATCCGCTAAAAGAATGAAAATGACCAGCTGCCTGCAAGGAGTATAAATCCTTCCATTTCCCAGCATCCGGTCAGAGCTGAAGAAGCTTCTTGGATGAGAAGCG
The DNA here is from genome assembly GCF_028640845.1 of Ahaetulla prasina. Lineage (NCBI taxonomy): Eukaryota > Metazoa > Chordata > Lepidosauria > Squamata > Colubridae > Ahaetulla > Ahaetulla prasina. The sequence goes on from NC_080539.1 coordinate 268,688,811, forward strand.
AAACATCTTCAAAGAAAAACCAGAAAGTCCACTTGCCTCTTGAAAAAAACACCTTTGGGACAACCATGACCTGGATGACTGAGAGTTTCCATAGGCACTCCAAGCAACATAGATTTTTTATAGCAATGATAACAATCACCTTTCAGCATGACTGTATATCCCTTCCGTACAATTTTCTTGAAATGATTTATTTCAACAACGATTTCTACTTCATGGTCTTCTGCGCTGGGTGTAAAGGTTATTTCACTTGTCCTGGAGTATAGCTTTGACATTCTGTCCAACTGCGATTCCTCTGTTTTAACTGTAGCATCCATAAGCTCTTCAAAGCCCTTTCTCCAATAAATGTCACAGTCAGGCGGATGATATTCTGTCAATAAGCAACTCAATGTGATGCGTTTCCCACACTCAGGTACAGGGGGCTTACATTTAATTTTGTGAACTCTGGGGGCCTGAACTGTAAATAAAGCACAACAGCAAATAATAAGTTAGTATTCAGTACAGAATTGTGAAGTCAAACCAGTGGTGGGTTGCTACCAGTTCTCCCCAGTTCGGGAGAGCCGGTAGTGGAGATGTTAAAGTGACAGCAAACCGGTTTGCTCCAACCATCATCTGGGCCCTCCCACCCGCCCCTGCGCTATACCTACCTTTATATTTCCGTTTTTAGCCCAACTGAAAGCCGCAGCAGAGCGGATTGCAGTGCTTCAGCTGTTCAGAAAATCAATGCTCTTGTGCAAAGTGCAAATTTGGTGTGCGTGTGAGCGAAGTGAGCATGCGCACACCAATCATGTGCGCAAAGCGAACTGGCGGTAACACCGGTTAGAACCCACCACTGAGTCAAATCAAAAACTTTTCTTCCCACATGACTGTTTAGCTTACACAACTAAGTGCCAAAGTCATCATTCAAACACAATAAAGTGCCAAATGATATAAATTACAAATCTGGTAAAAAATGAAATAGAAAATGGTCTCAATGATAAAATTATACCAATGAAGATTTCTAATATGGTATGGAAATAGATTTTCGCTTGCTCATGTAATATTCCAGAAAGGCACATTTACACACTTAAAAAAAAGAGAGATCCTGTAATCCGCACATAGATGCAACTAAAGCTAATAGCATATACTTCCTCATTATGCACATCCAACTTCTAGCTCTTTGGCAGTGGCGTTACCTGAAGCTACACCATAAGCCATCGAAGAGTAACCTACTCAGCAATATCCCTTTCTGCTTCAGAAGAATATTGCATGAAAGAATTGAGTTGATTTCAGATACCAAACCCTGGCCTGAGAGCATATATGTCAGTGATTGCAAACCTTTTAGACACCGAGTGCCCAAACTGCGAGTGCGCGCATGCCCAAACTGAAAGGTGCAAGGTGCGAAACATGCGCGCATATGCAGCACAGACCCAAAGACCAGGAGGCAGGGCATCCCAACACCAGCAGCACTGCAAGAAGCAAAATCTTTTTCTTTCGTGAGCTTCTGTTTTGTTGTTTGCAGAAACTCACGAAAGAAACGCCAGGGAGATCTGACCTGGGGCGACGGCACACATGCCAGCAGAGAGAGCTCTGTGTGCCACCTCTGGCATGTGTGCCATAGGGTCCCCATCACGGATATATGTCTTCCCCTTCTATTACCAGGTTGGTCCTTGTGATGGCTCAGGATTCTACTGTGGATCTTTATGGCTTTCAGAAATCTAACATCTGCACAACTGTATGGGAGGGAGGGAGGGAGGGAGGGAGGGAAGGAAGGAAGGAAGGAAGGAAAGAAGGAAGGGATTTTGTAACCTAAGTATCGATATATGTATTTTTTATACACATATTGTAAGAGGAGTCTTATTCTGAGATGTATGGAATATTATACTGAGAAAGGAAAATTTAATTGAATTCACATCTTGTGGCAATGTGGGAAGAGAAGAATTGAAAGAGGGAACAACAAAAGAAAAAGAAAGGGATTGTGACTATTATTACAACAGCAGTAAAAGTTTAGAATTGTCAGTTGTTAAAAGAGTAAAATTACATCAGAGGAACAGGAATTTTTTAAAAATTTTTTATTTTTATTTATTTATTTTTTGCAGAAAAGGAGCTGCACTTTATTGGAACTCCTCTGTGCCTTAGGCCTTAAGATAAAACATGCAATGTACAATATAGGACAATAAAAATTGTAGTTTTTCTGTTTCACTTACCCAAAATGCCCATCTGCCATGCAGATTCTTTGTAAGCTTGTGATCCTTCAAGCTTAACTCTGCAGACAAATTTCTTCCCAGAATCTTCCACTTGGGGGTTATAGTGGATCTTGCTGATGCAAAAGTAAAGCCCATCAGCACCTTTTGTGGGTGGGGTTGAAAAGGAACTGTCTAGAATTCCATCATCATTATTCCAACAGACTTCAAGGGTTTCCGGAAAATAAGAATGAATTTTGCAACTAAGAGTGAGCGGTTCATTTGATCTTGGCACATCTGTGGAACAACGAACTTCATGAAGCTCTGGTAAAGCTAGAAAAAAACCAAAAGGGTTTCAATTCAAATGGCAAAAATGTGATGTGCAGAGATATGCCCAGATAACAGTGAATAGCCTTCAAAGCCACTGCATGAGTCTTCCAAAGCTTTGATGACTTCTCTTACCATTTTTCCTTGTCCAGTATTCTGTAGCTGTTTATTTACCCAAAACAAGGGAGGACCAAGCCAAACCCATCTGCTAAGGAACCCCGACTGTAGAAAAATCAGTATCTCTGTCAGCTGAAAGGTCAAAGATAACTTATTGGATACATCATCCCTGGCCACCAAATTATTTATTTATGGTGTGGAATAGAAGAAGAGTCACTTAGTGTCCCAGTTTCCATTTGTATTTGGCTGCCATTACAGGGGTGAAACGCTCCCAGTTCAGACTGGATCGCCCGATCCGGTAGCGATGGCAGCGGGTGGTTTGGAGAACTGGTAGCAAAAATCCCTGCCACCCCCCCATGCCCAGCTGAGCCACGCAATCATCAAAGGGTTTTTTTTTCACTTTTAAAAGCATTTTTTCTTTGGCAGAAAAAATGCTTTTAAAAGTAAAAAAAACAAACCTCTGATGATCAGGCAACTCAGCTGGGATTGTCAGAGCCTTTTAAAAGCATTTTTTACAACCTATTTGGCCGAAGAAGTTGTAGAAAAAATGCGTTTAAAAGTAAAAAAAAAAGTTGGCCATGCCCACCCAGTCACATTACCCAAGCCACGCCCACAGAACCGGTAGTAACGAATTTTACATTTCACCACTGTGCCATTATATACATAAAAGAGTTAAAGCTGGAAGAACCAAAGGCCCTCCTCCTCTGGCACTATCCATGCTAAATATCCAGAGTGTTTTCCACCGGGAAATTCTGTTCTTTTTTACACACATATAGCTAGATGAGACAGATAATGTAATTTTTTTATCTGTGTCATTTGAATTTCTCTCTCTTTACTTTTGTCTGCCTTTTATCCTGTTTTACCAGTTAACTATTTTTAGTCTTGGCTGATAACATCAAGCTCTGTTTTTTGCTAGCTGAAATGAATGATGCATATGTAGCTCTGATTTGAATAAAGGGATTGACTGGGCTGTACAAACTAAACTAATCATAAATATTGAGATACAAGTAATGCTCTTTCCAGCCCATCCATGCCAAGATATAAACAATATCCTACCACAATTCATATTCAGTGCATGGATTGCAGTTGAAGATATCTGCTAGGACCATGGCTGGACCAAAATTAGATAAGTCTCCTCTATTTTCATACATCTTGAAACTAAGCAGTTCTCTTATAAACCATAAAATAATTTTAAAGTTTCAGCATCATTTAATATTCTGCCATAATCCTCACTTACCTATGACTTTAAATGATTTCCTTTTAGAACAAAATCCATGCCGAAAGCCCTTATGTTTAACTTCTAATAAAAGTTCAAATTTCTTCAGCTTCCGTATATCTGGATTTATGCAGATTTTCCACTGGAAATCATAATGGTTGTTTGGTTTTGATTTCAACTTTGCATAAACTTTAAAAATGTCCTTTAAGTTTTCAAGAAGAGGAAAATTTTCATCATCTTCCACAGATTCTTCAAATGATGTTGTATGCCAAGAGGCTATTTTCTGTTTTTTATTCTGGGATTCAATTATTAAGAAGAGGTCTACCTGCAAAAGCTTGGGTCGAAAGTCTGTGATCAAGCATTTTAACTGTGTTTCTTCCAAATGCTTCAGTTCCTTACGTCCAACCATTTTCACGGATGGTGGATCTATTAAAAAAAATGGAAAATGAAAACCCTGTTGCTTGAAATGTTGCTGCAATATTTTAGGATTATTCTTTCAACATTTTACGAAGCATTATTCTATTCTTAAAAACAGTTATATGCGTTTCTACTCAGTGCATTTCACTGCTGTGTTATTGTGCATTTCTTCGATTGGAAAAAATATAGATGCAGGGATACTCTGCCCTGCTCCAATAACCAAACCCTATTGGCTTAGGGCCAGGGTACTTACGGGACCGCCTTCTGCTACCAAATACCTCCCACCGACCCGTACGCTCACACAGAGAGAGGCTTCTCAGGGTGCCATCCGCCAAGCAGTGTCGGCTGGCGGCCCCCAGGGGAAGGTCCTTCTCTGTGGGGGCTCCTATCCTCTGGAACGAACTTTCCCCTGGACTACGTCAACTGCCTGACCTTCGGACCTTCCGCCGCGAGCTGAAGACCTATTTGTTTATTCGCCCGGGACTGGCTTCGTAATTTTTAAATTTTATAATTTTATAAGTTTTAGAGAGTTTAATTTAAATGGTATATTGTTTTAAATTTTAGCCGATATATAATAAGTTTTTTAATCTTTGTTTTATTTGTATATTGTCTATTTTTATTATGGCTGTGAACCGCCCTGAGTCCTTCGGGAGAAGGGCAGTATAAAAATCTAATAAATAAATAAATAAAATAAATAAATTCTGGCTCAGGAATGAGATAGAAGACTGATACGCATTTATGGGGACAGAAATTAATCTGATTGTTGGGTTCTCTAGCTTTGTTTCCACTTTCACCAAAAATAGACATCCCTTGATCACCCTCTTTAACATGGGATGGAGGGAGCAGAGAGGAGGTGAGTTCACACAAATGGCCAGACCAGCAAGTTTACTTATCTGCCAAAATTTGCTCTGATTTTGTACTCGGGTTCTGCACAGGTACTAGAGTCTTGTTCCAGCTGATAATTGGATTTCTTTTAGACAACAGTTTAATGCTGTTCTGGACAATGATGTTTAAAAAGATTACATAGGAAATCCTCATTTAGTGATAGCCCTGTTTAGTGATCATTCACAGTTACAATGCTGATAAGAAAATAATTTTGTAACCAGTTCTTGCATATATGACCTTCACAGGTCTATAAAGCAAAAGGAAGGATGAAATAAGATCATAAATGCCATTTTACTTAGCGACTGCTTCACTTAATGGCCAAGTTACCAGACCCAATTGTGATCACTAAATGAGGATTATCTGTAATTTGATAGGTGCAACATAATTGCCTATATTTAATCTATTTTTCATTTTCCCCTGTTGGCCTTTGCCTTTTTATGGCTGTTCTCTGAGTTTTCCAATAATGATACTTTAAAATTAACCTTCACAAATATAAATTTTGGCTGCAATTTTATAGAAAAATGATGGTACTGATAAGACATATTTAGAATGACTTACATTTCTTTAAAAACACAAAGTACAGAAGCAATCCAAGGAAAAAAATCAGAAGAAAACCTAAAACCAGACTAATTATTAACTCAGTAGTCAAGTTAGGATCTGTAGAAAGACAATAAGAAAAGAAATTATGTTGCTTCTGATACACTCAAAATATTTATTGCTCTTGGTGCTTTTAATAAGTAAACATTTTACATGTAATTACATAAGAAACAAGCAATGCTGATATAGGGTATTCTGTCATAAGCAAAACACTAAGTCAGGAGTGTCAAACTCAAGGCCCATGGGCCGGATCCAGCCCATAGGGTGCTTAGATCTGGCCCAAGGGGCTGCCCTGAAACAATGAAGGACCGGCTCACGGTGCCTCTGCCAGCAAAAATGGACAACCCCCATGGGCAGCCCTCCCGAGCTCCGTTTTCATTGTAGGAGGCCGTCACAGTCGAAAATGGAGCTCGGGAGCCCGTTTTCACTGGCAGAGTGCTTGAGCCACCACAGGTGCCCCCAATATGAGTGATGTTGAGCTGGCCACACCCACCCCAGTCCCCCGAGGTCAAACACAACCCTGATGTGGCCCCAATGAAATCAAGTTTGACACCCCTACACTAAGTTATAAGAACAAATTACTGCACCATCTAATAGCTCAATCTAGTTGAGTCTGGGGCATAAATCTAATCTCATATTTCATCAGTAGATTTTAAAAGCAGGATCCTAAAATATATCTAGAATTTATGAGATGTGGACCAATTCTAATCAGTCACCACAGACTACCACGAGCAGCTGTAGGACACTCTGATCATTGCATGATTCACCTTGTACCTGCTTATAGGCAAAGACCATAAAACCAACAATTAAATCAGTGAAGACCTGGACGGAGAGGCAAAATTAAAACTACAGGCATGCTTTGACTGCACTGATTGGAATATGTTTGAAGATACCTCTGCAGACCTGGATGAACTCACAGATACTGTAACATCATATGTCAGCTTCTGTGAAGACCTATGTGTACCTACAAGGAACTTGCAAATATACAGTAACGACAAACCTTGGTTCAAACCTAAACTTAAGCAGCTACATCATTCCAAAGAGGAAGCCTACAGAAAAGGTGATAAAATGCTATACAATCAGGCCAGAAATGCACTAACAAGGGAGATCAGAGCAGCAAAAAGAAGCTACTCTGAAAAGCTAAAGAATCAGTTTTCAGCAAATGAACCAGCAAACATGTGGAAAACTCTTAAAAATATCACCGGCTATGGCAAACCTCCTTCCCAGGCTGAAGGAAATCAACATCTGGCAGATGACCTGAATGAGTTTTACTGCAGGTTTGAAAGGAAACTACAGCCACCTATCTCCACAACCCCCATCTCAGACACACCAACAACAGCCAAGCCTCCTACAACTGACACCATCCCATTGGGTTCACAAAACCTAGTGATCACAGAAAAGGAAGTGCAGGACCTATTTCACAGACAAAAGCCAGGAAAAGCTCCAGGCCCAGACAAGATAACTCCTTCTTGCTTAAAAGTCTGGGCTGACCAATTGGCCACCATCTTCACCCATATCTTCAATAAATAACTAGAGATGTGCTATATTCCTTCTTGCTTCAAACGCCCTACCATCATTCCAGTGCCGAAGAAGCCCACCATCAAGAAACTGAATGACTATAGACCAGTTGCTTTAACATCTGTAGTCATGAAAACCTTTGAAAGGCTAGTGCTTTCCTACTTGAAAACCATCAGGGATCCGCTGTTAGACCCCTTGTAATTTGCATACCAATCAAATAGATCAACAGATGATGCTGTTAATATGGCTCTGCACTACTTCCTACAACATCTTGAATCTCCAAAGACCTATGCAAGGGTCCTCTTTGTAGACTTTAGTTCAGCATTCAATACCATCATTCCAGACACTCTTCTAACTAAGCTAAACCAGCTACAGGTACCTGAACAGACTTGTAAGTGGATCACAAGCTTTCTAACAAACAGGAAGCAGCAGGTGAAGCTAAGCTGGATCACATCAGATACCTGTACAATTAGCACAGGGGGCCCCCAAGGCTGTGTGCTCTCCCCACTTCTCTTCTCTTTGTATACCAATGACTGCATCTCCAACGATCCATCTGTTAAACTACTGAAGTTTGGAGATGATACAACAGTGATCGGTCTCATTCGAGACAATGACGAATCCGCATATAGACAAGAGGTCGAACGACTAGCCTCATGGTGTGACCGAAACAATCTGGAACTGAACACACTCAAAACCGTAGAAATGGTGGTAGACTTTAGGAGAAACCCTTTCATACTTCCACCTCTCACAATACTAGACAACACAGTATCAACAGTAGAAACCTTCAAATTTCTAGGTTCTATCATATCGCAAGATCTAAAATGGACAGCTAACATCAAAAACATCATCAAAAAAGGAGAACAAAGAATGTTCTTTCTGTGCCAACTCAGAAAGCTCAAACTGCCCAAGGAGCTGCTGATTCAGTACTACAGAGGAATTATTGAGTCTGTCATTTGCACCTCTATAACTGTCTGGTTCGGTTCTGCAACCCAACAAGAAAGACACAGAGTTCAGAGGATAATTAGAACTGCAGAAAAAACAATTGCTACCAACCTGCCTTCCATTGAGGACTTGTATACTGCACGAATCAAGAAGAGGGCCGTGAAAATATTTACAGATCCCTCACATCCAGGACATAAACTGTTTCAACTCCTACCCTCAAAGCGACACTATAGACCACTGCACACCAGAACAACTAGACACAAGAACAGTTTTTTCCCCGAAGGCCATCACTCTGCTAAACAAATTCCCTCAACACTGTCAAACTATTTACTAAATCTGCACTACTATTAATCTTCTCATCATTCCCATCACCAATCTCTTTCCACTTATGACTGTATGACTGTAACTTTGTTGCTGGTAATCCTTATGATTTATATTGATATTGATTGTTCCTGATTGCTTTTTTGTACCCTATGATTATCATTAAGTGTTGTATCATTAAGTGTTAAATTGTACCCTATGACCATCATTTGTGTTATAAATGTTGTACCTTGATGAAAGTATCTTTTCTTTTATGTACACTGAGAGCATATACACCAAGACAAATTCCTTGTGTGTCCAATCACACTTGGCCAATAAAATTTCTATTCTATTCTATTCTGTTCTGTTCTGTTCTGTTGTTCTGTCAGTGCATACAATATATTGTGGGGGGGGGATTGCCCCCAATTATGTACTAATAATAAATATTTCCTTACTCTGAAACACAGATGCCATTTTATTGGCTATTGGTGCTCTTTGCCTTAATTTTTATTTTGTGGAATGTTTTACCAACATGAACAATTTGAGGTCATGTAGAAAAATTGCCATACTAGCTTGGAATTCTGGACCTTGTAGTCCCAATGCACTTGACTTTATCTTTCCATTTCTCTTCTATTAGTTATCTCATTTTTTCATAAACACTTTTAGACAAAGCATTGTAGATATTTTCATAATTATTTCGGGGAGGACATATGATTCTACCTCAGCCTTTAAAATTATAGGTAAAAGTTGTGCACCACTGAGATCAACCTTGCTGAGAAATCAGGAGGAGCATTTATTTAATATAATACTTTAAGTACAGAGAACCCTCGACTTACCACCACAATTGAGAGCCCAAAATATCTGTTGCTAAGCAAGAGAGCTGTTAAATTTTTCATAACAAGTACCTGTGACTGTTAAAGTTATACTGTAGATTGGATAGCTGGCAAATGACTCATGCTGCACAATACAACTATAGATGTTTCCTTGATCTTGTGAAGATGGTTGAAGCCTCAGTTTACTGGTGGTGTTGTAAGTGCCATCACCATTTCTCACAGAAGTTCCCATGCAAATATCCTCTGCAAGTACACTTTTATCTGACGTGTGCTTAGAATGCTTTTGCCAAAGAATGACAATTGCACCAGGATAGAATTTATTCACTGTACATGTCAAGGTCTTTTCATTTCCGTTTTCAATTTCAAGTTCCTTGGGAGACAGTTGGACGGATGGTTGAACTACATTGCATTGGAATAAAAATGTAATTGGTTATTGATTTTTCTACGTATGTTGTATTTTATTTTGCCTTTCAGCCTCCCAACCAGCATTTGCATTTAACATCCAATTCATTTTCCAATTCAAATACTAGCTAAAGGGAAAACAAAAAAACACTAAAGATTTTTCAAAGACTAGGAAGGAAGGAAGGAAGGAAGGAAGGAAGGAAGGAAGGAAGGAAGGAAGGAAGGAAGGAAGGAAGGAAGGAAGGAAGGAAGGAAGGAAGGAAGGAAGGAAGGAAGGACAGGCAAAATATGAATCAGTGTAGGCAATGGTGGAAACAAGGTTGTTTTAAAAGAATAGAAAAATGTAGAGAGACATAGTGAATGGTATAGGTATAAATTAGTTTTAGTCATATTTCTTTCTTTTTTTATTTTCATGCATTTACAGTAATTTTTTTTCTGTGTTTTCTTTTCTTTTCTGTACTTTGCACAGTGTTACTTATCCCCAAGGAGAACAGCATGATGGATAGGTAGGTATTATTGGGAGAGACTGCTGACGGAAAAGGTGGTTTTTTAAAAAGTAGCAGCTAGCAGGAAAAAAACCACTGTGATGAGTATAGAGGCCTTGAAGGACAGAGGGAAGAGCAATAATCAGATAAATGAGACTTGAGCCCAGGGCAAGAAAATGGTTTGTGAAAAGGCTTTGAACAACCTCCTCTCGCCTAATTCATATGAAGATTAAAGACAGAAGAAGGGAAGAAATTCAAAATCTGCAAGATCCTGTTAATAAAAGTAGCTTTGGGCCTCAAAGTGTCTATTTCTAAATCTAGTCTAGTTTATACAGCTGACAAACAACCACACATGACAACAGAGCAGAAGGAACGACTATAGGATCCTTCATCATCTCCAGGCTCCTTCCTATAGCCCTGTGATGAAAAACAGATAGCACGTGTGCCATAGATGGCACGCGAACCGTCGCCCAGTTCAGATCTGCTGCGCATGCGCACGTGCCTCCTGCCAGCCAGCTGGTCTTTGGGTCTCTGCCGGGCATGCGGGGGGCGGGGGTCATGCAGGGACCACACGCACATGCACAGGAGGAGGGGCATGGGTGGGGGGGTGCGCATGCATGCATAGGGGCAGGTTAGGGTTAGGAGTGCTGGTGCGTGCATGCACACTAGGAGGGCACGTGGGGGGCACACAGGCATGCACAGGGGGGCAGGGTGTATGCGCGAGGTATGTACACATTGAATTTGGGGAGTTTGGGCACGCATGCGCGTATTCGCGCGAACACAGACATACACACATGCACACCCCCAGCTTTGAGCACTCGGTCTGGAAAAGGCTAGCCATCACTGCTGTAGTCCATTCTGTTCTATCCAAATTTAACTTTTTAAAAAAACTTAATCACAAAGAAGCAGAATCACAAGCAATATTTGTATCTAGAATCTCTCTCTCTCTCTCTTTCTAACATGCTAATTTCCAGATCCCCCCAGCTTTTGTTCAGGAGAAGTAGGTCCCTAGTGTTATCTTACTTCAGCCTGTTTTGCCATTTCATTATTACACCATTCAAAGCCCACCAAATATTTTTAATTTTTGTGTTGTGTTTCATGTGCCATTATATCTAACTCTTTACGTAGATAATAGCAGAACAGTGCAGACAAGACCAGCCAGGGCCCAATGAAGATGGAAGAAGATACGCCTAGATTACCTTGAAACAGCTAATAAATATCTCTTTGATTCTTGCTGATCACCCAACCATGCCAACAAGATAGCAGGTAGCAAAGCCTCATCACTTGTACATCCCTTGCACCTTTCAGCTTGAAGAAAGTTTCTTTTTAAACACCTGTAAGGCTAAAAACAACCTGCAGGTGTCTCATTCTTTGGCCAAAGGCAATATCATGGAAGTATGACGTAGAAAATATATTTGTTTAATTCAATGCAGGCACTGCCGACTACAACTAATTAGCTGCCCTAATAACAAAGAGTTATTTATATTGTGATTAAATAAAATGAGAAAAGTGAACAAGAATAGACAATGTTGACTCTTGGCAATTGCCGGGAGAAATCCCCGCAGTTTTCTTGGCAAGATTTCAGAAGTAGTTTGCCATTGCTTCCTTCCTAGAGCTGAGAGTGATTGGTCCACCTGGCTTCATGCCTAAAGCAGGACTAGAAGACACAGTCTCCCAGTTTCTAGCCTGATGCTTTAACCATTACACCACCCACAGGGATTCTTGAGACAATATAAAATGAAGAAATGGGGAGGGACTATCTTTTTTTTTCTCTACCTCCCTCCTTCCAGGGTTTCCCTTTCTTACTAGGATCTAGTTGGAAGGGGCCTTTTTCATAAGAGGAAGAGATTTGGAATGCAATCTTATGCAACTGGCATTCAGATAAATCCAGTGGTGAAATCTAATTTTTTTATTACTGGTTCTGTGGGCGTGGCTTGGTGGGCATGGCAGAGGAAGGATACTGCAAAATCTCCATTCCCACCCCACTCCAAGGGAAGGATACTGTAAAATCTCCATTCCTACCCCACTCCAGGAGAAGGATATTGCAAAATACTCCATTCCCATGCAACTCTGAGGCCAGCCAGAGGTGGTATTTGCCAGTTCTCCAAACTACTCAAAATTTCCGCTACTGGTTCTGCAGAACCTGTCAGAACCTGCTGGATTTCACCCCGGATAAATCTTAATACAGTTTAAGAATCGCAAAAGAACAAGTTTGCTTTCTGGAAAGGTATACCTCAACTGTCACTTACCAACTAGATTTAGAATGGTGGCTCCTTCAACTCTATTAGAAGTAAGAATCACAACGCATATATATTTGCCCTCTTCATTAAGCTGTATTTGTGGAAGGAAAAGGTCAGCATTTCCATTTTTTAATTGAATTGTATCCAGTCTTGAACCATTTCTATTTGAAGAATGTTCTCCAGCAACAACTGAATAAAGTTCTTCTACTTTATTCCCTTCAGATTTGTCCAAATACCAGATGAAGATTGTTTTTTTGATATTCAGTTCTGGAGGAGGGTAGCCAGAGATTTTACATTGAAGTGTCACATTTGTACCCAAGATTGCTGTCTTCCGAGCTGGCATCCTTACTTTCAAGGCTTCTTCACAAAAAAATGGGTTGCAGATTATTATGATTAATTGTACCTTCTTCTTCCCAGTTTTCACATTTCAAAAAGCAGTGGTGGAATGGCAAGAGGCAGAGAGCAATTAGAGGTCATAAAGACTAAGTGGAATATTGACTACTTTTGGAGTAAGCCAGAATTTGGCAAGGAGTTACACAGTCCAGGTGACACAATTGTGACTGCATAATTACAAGCAAATTACTACAATAGTAATTTTGTAGATAGTTTTGTTTTTCGTTAGCTAATTACAATTCATCTGTGGTCCCACTAGAATGTTTCAATGAGTCAATTGGCATCAATGCAGTATGACAATAAAGAAACACAAAACACTCTAATCTGGAGCACCCAATTCAAGCTTAATAGAATGTATGAATCCAGCCCCTGTGCAAAAGTCAGAGGGCAAGATGAAGCAATTTACTACATACTAATAATCAGCAGTTTTAACATTTCATTTGCTATCTTATATGCAATCTTATTTCATTGTAAATTTTATAATACAATCCTTCCCCCAATATAGTATCCCTTGTAAAAGGCACACCTGTAAATTAATTTCACTATGACGAATGAAGGTGTTTTTGTCAAAACTAAAGGAAAGATCAAAGTACTACTTGTATTCTTATAAGGCTGGGCTTTATTAAATAATGAGCATATCAGATTATAATTATATTTAGATGAGCATAAAATATTGTAAATCCCGGTTTACGGGTTCAGGATTATCAGTAGACGAGGCTACTGTTAGTTTAAAGAAGGAGTTAATATAAATAACAGCTCAATAGTAACAGCATTGCCGAGTTCAGAGTACTTTCAAATTCATACACAGATCCAGATCACGGAGTTCCTGTGAGGAATTTATCTTAACTGGGTGACAAATGCATTTTGCAAAAGGCGGGTGGCTCTCGCCTCCAGAGACCGATCTGTGACCTAAAGTTGTGCTCACCTGCCTTGCGAGGTCGGCCCCGTTCCTCCTCAAAGCAGCCCCCAGACCCCCTCAACTCCCCACCCCCAAGTCTCAACCTTTCTCACCCTCGACAACTTCTATTGCCTTTGCCTTTGAGGCGCCGTCGCCTCGCCGCCACCCAAAACAGCAGCGAGAACGTAGCAAAGCACTTCCATCCTCGCCCTGCCACCTGCGTCCCGGCCACCTTGCCTGTATAGCAGGCGTATACTATATGTATATAAATATGAATGTATATGTGTGTGTGAATGGAATGTATAGCAAGCTGCATAGCAGGCGCAGGATTGCTTTTGTGCTTCGTTTTTGCTTCCTTACCCGCCGGCCCAGGAACAGAGCTGAGACACGCCCAGAGGCTAAAGAAAAAGTAAAGTCTTCCAACGGAGCTTGAGTCCTGGAAAATTATGTGGACACATCGAGGCAGTTTTCTCAGCCGGAGACCAGAGTGAATCGCCATTGCCCTCTTTCCTTTTGCTGTCTCAATCTGGACTATAGTTTTCAGGTAATCGCGTTCTAAAGAGTAAACAAAATCCACCCTGCGCAGTTCTTTAGATCTCTTGCCTGAACGACCAAAGGTCCTGGAAACTTTCATTTTCACTTCTGATCTTCCAATGATTTTCAGCTGCTGAAAAACTAGGAAAGAAAATAGTTCCCTGGTGCCGTTGAAGAGTCTGACGTTAGCACGCTCAGGCATCTGGTGAGTAAAGGAGGACCGATAGTACTACCCGGATTCTGGAAGTCTTTTAATTCTCCTTTAATTTTAATTCTCTTTTAATTCTCCTTTAAAAGTGGAAGACTGCTAACAGAGGTTTCTACTGAATTAAAAAAAAAACCCTTGCATTTAATTAGTTTAGAAAACATTTAATATTCTGAAATTTCCTGTCACTGAAAACAAGTAATCAGTGTAACAGCTTGCCTTCAGAAGTTGTGGGTGCTCCATTACTGGAGATTTTTAAGAAGAGATTGAACACCCATTTGTCGAGAATGATATAGGACCTCCTGCTGGAGCAGCGGGTTGGCCTAGAACAGTTATGGCTAACTTTTTCTGGACCAAGTGCCCAAAGCGGGCATGCAAAACCCTAAAATGCAATAAGCACGCAGCCTCACCGCACGTACCCCATTCTCCCACTGCATGTGCCCCAGTCCCCATGTTTGCGCACCCCACCCCTCGACATGCCCCCCATGCCCCGTAAATGTACGGTAGAGACCTGAAGACCAGCTGGCTGGCGGGAGGCACACACACATGCATGGCAGAGCTGAACTGGGGCGACGGCTCATGCGTCATCAGAGAGGGCACTGTGTGCCACCTCTGGCACACGTGTCATAGGTTTGTCATCACAGTTCTAGAAGGCCTCCAAGGTCCCATTCTACTCTGCTATTCTATGATCTAAGTTTTACTGGGTCAAAATAGATTTTTTTTAAGGCAGAGGCTATTATTACCTTTAGATTCTTGGAACAA